>NC_138870.1:68891261-69602511 GCF_965194805.1 Balaenoptera borealis | reverse complement strand
TCTAGAACCAGAGTGTTATGAATACAGAAGATAGTTATTATATAATTTTTATATTAAATTAAGTAGCAACAGGCCCAGAACAAGTATGTTATTGAAGAAAACACTGAGTTTTCATTTACAGTACTGGTTGTGTTCATTTCAGATTAAATTTTTGTGTTACTTGCTTTGCTAAAAGGCCAAACTATCAATAACAAAGAAACAAAAGTTTTTAATAATAAATGATTTAGCATCAATAAAAATATCATATAACACAGGACTACTTTTGGTATGTGTTGCTGATGTGTTTGTTTTAGAAATACCAATGATAAATTCTGATTACATAATAAAAGATAATCAGGTAGGTGATAAGCAGTTTCTTACAAACACTAATAATTTTTCTTGGCCAATAAATATACCAAGTGTTCATTTCATACTAATCTAAAATATTTTACAGTTTTATCAGGCTAAAAGTATGCTGACAAGATTGCACTAATGTAATTAATTTTTCCCCTCTGGTTAGTACCCTTAACAATTTATCTGAAAGTGTCACCAGAAAGGTATACTTCGCTCTCTCTCTCTCTCTCTCTCTCTCTGTGTGTCTCTCTCAACCCCTTAAGCTTTGAATATTTGTAGAAAAGGTCAGTTATGGAGCAAAAGGCAATAAACAAGATGCACCAAAAGAAACATGTTCCTTAGACTTTCCTAGATTACTCTAGCATCAAAAAAAGAAGTCAAGGTGAGCAAAGACAGGGATAGAGTTAAAGAGAGGGGCATTCCATGAGAAGCTGACATTGGTCAGGCAAAGTTCTTAAGTGCGGCACGGTTGACAAATTCTACATTTTGGAATTTATTTTTCAAAAACTCTTCTTTTTGGTTTGTTGAATGTTTATTTTTATAGCAAACATTTTTATTTTGTGGATATATTATATCATTTTATCTTTCTAAGGGATACTAATAGTTATTTTATTTTACTTTGGATAGTATCCGTTTCCTCCAAGTTGCTACTTTTCTATTTGTTTATCTGATCTCTTTTCTTTCATGTTAGACTTTCTTAGACAACTAAGATAATTTTGATTATTGATTTTTGATAATTAAAAATTAAATAATAATTAAATAATTAAAATGCGGTAATCATAAACTTGATTAGAAGCGCTGTGCTTATGAGTGAGGACTTTTAATTGTGGGTCTCACCACAAAGGTCCTATTTCATTGTGAAATCCCTAATGCCAATATCTTCAGTTTTTTCTCTTAGGCTAATCAGATTCCCTATAAAAGACTATTTCAATTTCTTGCCTAGAGGGTGTAAGCTGCCAGCATTCTGGGAACCAAGTCATTCCAAGAATGACCTCCCATTCTAACAAGACCCTAAATGAGTATCATTTACAAATGTAATGAAAGAAAGACAAATTCCCAGGAAAGTATTTTAAGAGGACTCACAAAAGGAAATCATTATTTGAGCATAAATAAGATTTCGAAGTTAATTCTCAGATATGTGACCCAGAACACTGGAACACTTCTTTATATTGCTGTGTTACTGGCAATATAAAAAATATTGAGATAATGACCATAAAATAGTTAATTTATCTTGGGATTGGACATTAAACACATTATTTTAAAAGCTATATTTTAAATTTATGATGACAAAGTCCATTTATACCACTTAACTGGCATCTGCTCCTTTTTAAGCCAACATAACACCACAAACAGAGAAGACTGTGGGCTAAAGTGTTCTAGGTCTAAGGACATGAGCTAAATAAAGATTTCACTTAAACAGATAGTTACTTCATATCCCAGGTAGCTTAATATTTTTCCCACTTCATAAAAAATTAGGAGACCAAATGATCTGCTACAAACAAACACAAACATACCACAGAGCTGTGGATAAAGCACTGAAGTAATTCTGTGTTTAAGACTTGGTTGTTGGTACATTTTATATGATAATTAAAGTAATTATATGTAAGAAATTAAGTACTATAATGTAGAATTATAATTATAAATTGTTACCACACTGCACGCAGAGTGAGTAATGTTGGAAGGGTAAGCCATTTTTTCCCTCATAATTTGCAATGCACAAAAACATTAATAATAACACTGCAAAATTTGGCATTTAAGGAAGCCAAAAATAAATAAATAAAATTCTGCAACATCTAGATAAAGCTCTAAGTCCAGGAAAAAATAGAGTCATACCAAACATGCTGACATTCTGGCATTCCGGCCACAGCACCATCTCTCTTCCTTTAAATAGTGGCACATTGGAAATCCCCACTTTTCTTGGGTACATTCTGCAGATGGAAGAAAAATATGGATTATTTAAATAAAATTCTTCCTCTTTTAGTTAAAGTAAATAATCTATTGAGAAAGCAAATCAGTCATATGAAAGTCAAACAGTAGTTAAACATGTAAGTGGTAATGTTTAACAGTTCATTCCAGTATGTTAATTAAAAGCATACTAATGTTATGAAAATGATATTTTCTCAACAACAGCTGTTTTGTATTTAAGCTCCAGGTCTGATACCAACCAATTTGCCAAAATTATTTCTCAAATATTTAGCAAAAGCAATTTAAAATGGAAATACTTTGCATGTTCAGTGTAACTACAGAAGATAAGTAATGAGATACTGGGCATTTACTGCTGACCTGACTTTCTAATAACACGGTTTATTAAATGTGACATTTGGCAATTTATTATAGAACAATATTAATTCATTCCTAACAATGTTGAAGCACCAATTTTTTTTCCAGCCACGATGTTCACTTTCCAGAAAATGAACAGCTGTATAGGCTCTTATTTTTTCACTACATTGACAGGCTGTAAGATTTTCAACTGTTATTCAGTTTGTCTCAACTGCATTTATGGTTCGAGTAACAACAAAAAAATCAACATTTTCTGCTTAATCACAGGTATCTGCTGCCCAACTCACTAAAAGAGTTACACGTGCAACTTGCGGATGTGTAAGCCCCTTATGTACAACTATTAACTGCACAGGGTTTTCTCAAAAGGAAAAAAAAATTTCTATTTTAAATTAAAGTCTAGAAAAGCTTAAGCCTATCAAAACTGTGGCAATTAAAAGAAAACTGAGATGAATGTAAATTTTCTATTAGGTTAAGTAAAACAGAACTAGAAAACAAGAAAATGCTTTAAAAGAAAATACTGTTGAGGTAGATTCCACTAAATAAACTTCTGTGTTATGAAAGGTCAAATGATTTTTTATTAAAATAGAGAAAATTTAAATTTCATGCAGATCATAAGCCTGTGATAGTGATTTCTTTCAGGTATTAAAGTAAGATTTACAACAGACGTTATTGATACTCAGATGGAAGATACTGACCCTGCCCCAGGAATACAAATAATAATAATGCTAGTAGTTATACAGCACTTAATATTGTTAGGCACTATTGTAAGTGCTTTAAATGTAATAACAAGCTTTTTTTTTTTTTAACATCTTTATTGGAGTATAATTGCTTTAAAATGGTGTGTTAGTTTCTGCTTTATAACAAAGTGAATCAGTTATACATATACATATGTTCCCATATCTCTTCCCTCTTGCATCTCCCTCCCTCCCACCCTCCCTATCCCACCCCTCTAGGTGATCACAAAGCACCAAGCTGATCTCCCTGTGCTGTGCGGCTGCTTCCCACTAGCTATCTATTTTACGCTTGGTAGTGTGTAATAACTAGCTTTAAGTGCATTAACTAGTCCCCACAGCAATTCTGTGAAATAGGTATACTATTATTCTCATGTTTCAGATAGAGAAAGTGAGCACGGGGAGGTTAAGAAAACTGCCTAAGTTGCAAATCTAGCACATGGCAGAGTTGGAATTTAAACCCAGGCAGTCTGACACCAGGGGCCATGCTCTTAACCACCAGGCTATATAAACAATTTCACTTTACAAGTACCCAGGAATCATGGAGCCCTTGAAGCCTACCCAGTAACTAGGGACCCTGGACTACTTCCTCTGTCAATTTCCAAGATGCCTTGAAACAGCGGTTTGAGTTTTACTGAAGGCTTTATGATTTAACTGAAACATGATTATTGCTAAATCAAAGGGTTACTCTAAGTACTTCAATTTTTTTCTTGCAACTGAAGAAAGAAATATCTAAACTTTACTGTAAAGGGTAAGGGGCTAGAGAAATGGGGTTGTGGTCTTTTATTGAGAGTGTTAGGAAAAGTGCTAACCAATAAAGCAGCTAGTTCTTTCCCTTTCCCCATCTGTTCTCTCCTTCTTCCTTGTAGTAATAGCACTCAATTTTTACCTGGCTATTCAGCTGCTCAGGTTAAAGACTGCAATTCCCAGACTCCCATGCAGTCACTAGGATAGCTAGAGGGTAAGTTTTGGCTAACTGGATGTGGGCAGAAATGCTGTGTGCAAATGCTCAAAGAGGAGTTGGGGGGGGGCATGATCTTTCCCCCACACTTTCCACCCCACTTCATCCCTCCCCTGTCTGGAATGTGTTCATGTTGGCAAGCAGACGGTGGAGCAACAAAATAGAAGGATTCTGGGTTCTTGGAAGGCTTTTTGGTGCAGAGCTCCCTTACTAAATCTGTCTACCTCTGGACTGAAACAGAAATATCCATCTGACCCATTCTGCACCTAAATCTTTATCTTAATTTAATGCTTCCCAAACTTTTTTTGTAGCTCAGCCATCTGGGAATATGGCAAATTTTGTACATCACAGTGGAATAAACAGATAACTGTGTTGAGGCAAAACCCAATGGGATGAAGGAAGCAGTATCCCGGGAACTCCCATATAGCATCCACAGCACACTAGTTGAATCGTTCCGTCCTAATTAATACAGAAGTCGTCTCTGAGGATGTGATATTTGAGCAGAGACTTAAACGAGGAAGCAAGCCATGCAAATATTAGGGGAAGACAATGAAAAACAAACAAAGTGCTTCCAACAGGATACAGTTAATCTCCAAAAACATAATACCAGAATATTTTACCATTTAAAATGATTAAGCAGCAATTTCTCAACTTCTAATATCCCAACCAAATACCTACAAAATAAACTTCTAATAGGGGAAAAGAAGAGATGAAAGTAAACTTACTACAGAACACGAAAAGAATCCCACTTAAGAAACAAGCAATGGATTTGTAATGAAAAGTATAATTAGTGCACCATCACTGCTCTGCAATTCACCTTATGTTGCCAGGAAAAAAGCAGGTCTACTTGCCTGAAAACAGGTAGAAATTTCCTCTGCCAATAATAATCTAAAAAAACTGACTGAGAAAAATTACAACTTAACATTACATTGAAAGGGGAAGAGTATTTCTGGAAAATATATTACAATGGAAGGGGTATATTATTTCCAGGAAAAAAAAAATCTAAGAAATCCATCCCAAAGTTACTCTCAAATTGTTGACCTATAGAAACTGTAAGAGGTAATAAAATTTATTCTGTCTCTAAGCCATTCAGTTTTGTGGTGATTTCTGAAACGGCATTAGATGATACATACAGTCTTGAAGTAGCAATAGGGAGGTTAATTACCTCATACAAGGGAACTGAGACAGAAAAATGCACTGCTCCATGAGGATGGGAAGTATGCTTCCTCAGGAAAGAGCTAAGTTTTGATTAGACAGTAAACGCATTTTCAGAGAACAGGCTGCAGATAAAGACACTTTTAGTAATGAATGACCAAATTCCAGAAAATTTTGGAATTGAGGAGAGGTAGAAGACTAGTCAGAACAAAGGATATATAGAGATACATTTGATGAGAATCCCAGAAATCAGGAATGAATCGTGAGGCCAGGGTTTCTGGTGAGGGCTGACATGAATGGGGATCAAAGGCACGATGGGATTGGTCTTTCCTATCCCTAGAGAGATAGTGGTGAAGCTGTGGGTGTTGTGGTAGGGGCGGAGGAGGGAGTTTTTCAGCGGAATACAGAGTTCTGGGCTTGACAGTTGATAAAGGGAAGATGCAAACAGGGATACACAGGCCTCCTGGCATTCCTCTTGATTTCAGATGATATAGCGTGGAAGCCAGCAGGGGAGCAGTACACACTGAGCACACAGGGCTGTCACTGGAGAAATGGAGGCTGAAAGATGGCAAGCATGTTCCCTAACTTGTGTTGATGAAGGTGACGAGGTGGGGAGAAGGGTTACTGTCTTCCTTAGGGCTCATAAAACTTCTCTTTGCCACCACAATGAAGGCCTACAGAAGGGTACCCTTAACCTGTGTGTAAGAAAGTTCCCCCTTCAACCCTGCATAACAGTGTGAAGGACAGCTGAAGGGCAGTCTTACTCCATGCACATGGCTCCCCAAATCTTTATCCAAAACACCCATGAACTTTAAGGGCCTAAGGCAGTTTATAGCAATTGCCAGCCTTGGCTCAGGGCTATGTGAAACCACATTAGAGACTCACTCCTCTGGACACCCAGTGATTGTGTCATCACCTTGAAGTTTTCTGAGTCTGCATCACAGTTTCCTCTTTGACTGAGGTCACGGTAGCCTCACAGCTCTGTTCAATTTGTAAGGGAACAAGTGCAAAAAACTGATACAGAGACACCCTCAAAGTCCAACAAAGCCTTTCATATACTGATTCAATATAATCTTTAGAATCTATTTCACCAGCTTCATTCAGACTGCAGTGAAGAACGAGGCTCCCTTCTACATCCTGAATCAAAGTCACTGTGTTCATCATTTCTATTGTTAAGTCTCGGTCTCCTATTTAACTGTGTTCATATACTTATATTCGAATCTAGTCAAACTGGGCATTAAACTTCCTTATCAGTGAATCAAGTTGCTTTCCTTTAGGAGCACTTTCATGCTATCTTTAAATGATAATTTTAGAGTAGATGAAGCCTCTTGTTTTTTTCTTCTATTTCATTTCTTAGTCTTTTTTTTTTTTACATGAGATACAATTTGTTTTTATTGGTTATCTATTTTATACATATTAGTGTATATATGTCAATCCCAATCTCCCAATTCATCCCACCACCCATCCGCCCGGCATTCCCCCCTTGATATCCATTCGTTTATTCTCTACATCTGTGTCTCTATTTCTGCCTTGAAAATGGGTTCATCTGTATCATTTTTCTAGATTCCACATATATGCGTTAATATACAATATTTGTTTTTCTCTTTCTGACTTACTTCACTCTGTATGACAGTGTCTAGATCCATCCACGTCTCTACAAATGATCCAATTTCATTCCTTTTTATGGCTGAGTAATGTTCCATTGCATATATGTACCACATCTTCTTTATCCATTTGTCTGTCGATGGGCATTTAAATTGCTTCCATAACCTGGCTACTGTAAATACTGCTTCAATGAAATTGGGATGCATGTGTCTTTTTGAATTATGGTTTTCTCTGCATATATGCCCAGTTTCTTAGTCTTTGCTGGCTTTAGAAATGCATTACTGTTGTAAATGTAGATATTCTACTAGTTCTTCCTTCTTGTGTTAATAATATTATCCACTTAATTAAACAAGTTTGAATTTTAGAACAATCTTTTATTCTTCTCTCCTTTAATCTCCAAGTTCTTATATACGTATCTTCTTAATTATAGCTCCTTTTCGTTTTCAATCTTCATTAGCTCTTGACTGGGTAAATGTAATACCCACTAAAAAATTCTTTTTCCCTTTCTTTTTGTCTTCTTGTCCTTCCTCTATATTAAGAGTAACAGTATCTTTCTGAAAAGATCTACATAGGCCACTCAAACAGCTCTTGTTTCCATCATCACCAGCATCTGAGACCAAACCCAACGGGTATTTTTCTTACTCTAGATTTTCAAGAGCTTCTGATACTCCCTCCTTAAAACATTCTCTTCATCTGGCTTCCATGGTATCATTCTCTCTTATTTGTGGCCTAATGCTCTTCATAGCCCCTTGATAGCTCATTATTTTCTGTCTATTAAATGTTCTTAAGGCTTAATCCTCTCACTCCCCAAGCCCCTTTTATACTTCTTTGAATAAAGGCTCATAAACTCACATGTCTTCATCTGGTAAACAAAAGTATGAAGCGGCTAGGTAGAATGTAATGGGTACTAAAAATTTTGTATGGTAACCAAGTATCACATTTGCCTGGTCTTACTGCTTTTTAAAGTAAAATTTGGGCATAGTAAGTCTATCAAATTGCCTAAAATTAGTCTGAACTCTTGCCCTATCTATACTCTTTCCCTAGACAATCTTGTCCATATCTCAATATGTACTGATGATCCCTGTAATACTTTCTGAGGGCTGCCATAACAAATGGCCACACACTGGGTAGCTGTATTCTCTCACGGTTCTGGAGGCTAGAGGTCTGAAATCAAGGTATCAGTTGGATCATGCTCACTCCGAATGCTCTAGGAAAGAATCTCTGCTTGCCTCTTCCTAGCTTCTGGTGGTTGCTGGCAATCCTTGGCTTGTAGGTGCCTCACTCCAGTTTCTGGGCAATTACATCTACTCCTTTACATTTAATTCCCACATTATTTCAGTCTGAACTTCTTTCTGGATTTTGACATAAGAATTTTAAACTATTTGCTGAACATTTCTAAAATGAAAAATATGCAAAAGTAAACTCATTTCCTAAGCCCACAAATCTGATCTTCCCCCATAATGATATATCATTATGTAGTCCACCAACCTAAAACCTTGCCATCATCTTTAGCCTTCACCGCCACTGTCACCCCGACCCTACCACATTTCCCTACCATTGGTTACCATGTTAGTTGGTTTTATCTCTGAAAAGGCCTGGTAAATTGTTGTCTCCTCCTACTGTTCTTATCTAAAGTATCCTTGCTTTGGACTCTTATAACTACTCCCCAACCACTCTCCCTGTCTCTGATCTAGCTCCATGCCAGTCTATCTTCTATTATGTGAAAAATTACTACTTTTCAGAAATGTAAATGAATGTATGCAACTCCTTTGCATTAAACACTCAAAAATATTTTTATGGAACAAAGTATACTTTGCTTTCCACTGAATAATATTCTGAGACCTCAGTATAGCATTCACGGCTCTCATAATCTGGCCCTAATTTGTTTGTTCATCTTTCTAAATGAAGACCAAATGTCACCTTTTTTAGAAAGCTTTCCTTTATCCCTTAGTTATGAAAAATTACTCTCTCTTCTAGTCTTAATAGCATTTGGTTTATACATCCATCACTCATTACTTCTTTCATTCATCTTTTCAATAATTCATATCTGTAGTTGATTAAGATCTACAGGTCATGAATATATCACTCTCAGACATGCATGAAAGTTCTACGTAATTGCTTGTGAATTCCTCACTACATCATGAGCTCCCTAAGGGGAAAGAGAGTATCTCACTTATCGTACATCCTCTACTGCCTACTACAGAACTTTGTTGAACTGAATCAACAGAATTACATAGATGAATCAAGATTATCTACATGTCCTCACTCTACTTTGAAAATACACGCTTTTAAAATTTCTTTAGACGTAAATGAAATCCGACATATAATTTTATCTAGGAAAAATAAACAGGTATTATGCTGTTAGAGACAAATTTTTGTCACCTAAATTAATAATCTCAACCTACATTATACCTTTGTATATAGAGGGTTTTAGACTATCTTATTTAAAACCACAATGACTATTATTGAAAGATAGGAAAAAAAAGATAGGGAAAATATATAAAGTGATTTTTGAGAGATTTTGCTTTACTCTTCACATATCTTACCCTCCTCTCCCTGTTTAGTTTTTCTCCTGTCTATAACCTGAAATTATGTATCTATTTATTTGTTTTTCTATTCCCTGATGCCTTCTATAAGAGTATAAACTTAATGAGGGCAGGGACTTTGTTTTGATCAATCTTGTAGCCCTGATCCCTAGAATAGTGACTAGCATGTGTCAGGCACCCAATAAATATTTCTTATATGAAGAAAAAAAAACCCAACAAAATCCTTAGGAATAAACCAAACTAAAACTGGGCAAGATTAACACAAATATCTGAAACAACAACCAAATAAATGAAAAGATAATTTATGTTACAAAGAGAAAAAAATATCAAAGACATAATTTATTCCCATAATGATCTTTAAGTTCAATGCATGTCAATAAAAATCCCAACAGGCTTTTTGTTTTTTTTAATGGACTTTACAATCTGATTCTAAAACTCATTTGACACACAAATTATCAAAATCAGCAAAAGATGGTCTACCCTTTTCGCATCTACACTAGAAATATTAGAAAGAGCTCTAGCAAAATATGAAACAAAAGCCTTATTGTTCGACTTTCCTATCTGGCATTGTTCACCATATGTGCACTGAATATCCTGGCTTCCATTGCTGAGCCCAGACAATAAATGAGCTGCAGTCAGCGAGCCCTTCGTGACTGAAATCTCTTCTTTAGGGAAACTCACTCAGTAACCCCATATCTGGTCTCTAAAAAATATAAAATTGCATCTGTATGTCTTACACAGACCAATGAAGTAAAATGGTCACTCTTTTTAAAGTAAATAAATAAGTAAAACTCATATAAAAGAGAAAAATGCATGAGGTTAACTAAGAAAATTCTGAAATATAAGAACTTTGGGGGACTTGCTCTACTGGATTTCAAAGGTTCAAATAAACTACAGTAATTTTAACAGTATAGTATTATCACAGGAACTAACAGATTAAGGGAAAAGAAGAGAACCTAAAAATGCACTATCTGAGAAAGGTGTCATTTCCTATCAATGTGTGAAAGCATAGATTATTCAATAAATAGCATTCAGAAAAATATAAAATTAGAACCATTTTGCAAATCATAAACAAAAATAATCCAGATAGATTACGGAACTAGATAAAACAAAAATTATAGTTAGAGAAGAAAATGAGAAAACAAATACCATCAATATAGCAGAAGCAAAATAGAATATGGTACATCCATTCCAAGGAATACTTTGTCCTGTATTAAACAAATTTAGTAAATCTATATATGTTAACAATGGGGAGAGCTCCAAGATACATTGCTAAGTAAGAGATCAACACTGTACTGTTCTTCCTTATTAGGTCACCTTGCTGGTCCTCCTTATCTTCCCAAACTCCTTTGGAATATTCCTAGGTTCAGTCTCTGTACTTCTTTTCAAAATTTCTGTTCCCTAAGTGATCTCACTCAGACTTACTATCTATACGTTAATAACTCAGGGATTTATCTTTAACCCAGATTTGTCCTCAGAAACTCAGAATTATCTATCCACTGATAATATAGCCTCCACACTTGAATTTTTAAAAGGAAGGTCAAACTCAAACTGTCCAAAACTAAACAACTTCCACCTCAATTCTATTCTTTCAGCAGTCGTATCCAGTTCACTAAATGACAACTCCATTTTCCCATTGTTTCAGGCCAAAAATCTTTGAATTACACTTGGCTTTCTTCTTTCCTTCACAACCCATTGAATCTGTCAATAATTTCTGCTAGCAATACTTTAAAAATAATATCGAGAATTTAACCATTTCTTCTACTGCTCCTCTCTGATCTAAACCACCATCATCTCTCATCTAGATCAGCTTCCTAACTGATCTCACTGTTTCTGATCTTGACACTTTGTTTCATCCATACTGGTGTCTGCAGTGTCCCTTGAAAAAGGCAAGCAAGCTCCTCCCTTTGGGCTTTTTACTTGCTGTTCCCTCTGCCTGGAACAATATTTCTCCAGAATAACTGCATTGGTCCCTCTCTCATCCTTCAAATGTCTGCTCAAATGTTATGTTAACAACAAGGTCTTCCCTGGCTGCTTCATATAAAACAGTGCCCCTTCACAAAAAAAGCCTCAACAAATTTAAGAGGACAGAAATTATTTCAAGCATCTTTTCTGACCACAACAACAGGAAACTAGAAATCAACCACACAAAGAGAAACGAGAAGAAAATGATTACATGGAGACTAAACAACATGCTACTAAAAACCAATGGGTCAACAATGAAATCAAAGAGGAAATTTAAAAATACCTTGAGACAAATGACAATGAAAACACAAACATACGAAACATATGGGATGCAGCAAAAGCAGTCCTAAGAGGGAAGTTCTCAGCAACACAGGCCTTCCTCATAAAGCAAGAAAAATCTCAAATAAACAACCTAACCTACCACCTAAAAGAATTAGAAAAACAAACAAAACCTAAAGTCAGCATAAAGAAGGAAATAATAAAGATCAGAGAGGAAATAAATAAAATAGAGATTCAAAAAAATTAGAAAAAAATCAATAAAACCAAGAGCTGGGTTTTTGAAAGGATAAACAAAATTGACAAACCTCTGACCACTCACCAAGAAGAAAAGAGAGAGGACCAAATAAACAAAAAAAGAAATGAAAGAGGATAAATAAAAACCAATACCACAGAAATACAAAAAAATCCCACAAGAGAATACTATGAACAATTATATGCCAATAAATTGGACAACCTAGAAGTAGTGGACAAGTTTCTAGAAATATACGGCCCATGAAAACTGAATCAAGAAGAAACAGATAATTTGAACAATTATCACTAGACTTGAAATAGAATCTGTAATAAAGAAAAAACTTTGCAAACAAAAGTTCAGGACCAGATGGTTTCATTGAGGAATTCTACCAAACATACAGAGAAGAACTTATACCAATTCTTTTCAAACTCTTCCAAAAGACTGCAGAGGAGGGAACACTCTCAAAGTCATTCTATGAAGACACCATTATCTTAATACCAAAACCAGACAAAGATACTACCAAAAAAGAAAATTACAGGCCAGTATCTTTGATGAACACAGATGCGAAAATCCTCAATTAGCAAACTGAATGCAACAACACATAAAAAGGATTATATACCATGATCAAGTTGGATTCATCCTAGGGTCACAAGAATGGTTCAACATACACAGATCAATCAATGTGATACACCACATCAACAAAAGAAAAGGAAAAAAACACACGATCATTTCAACAGATGCAGAAAAAGCATCTGATAAAATTCAGCATCCATTCACAACAAAAACTCTCACCAAAGTGGGTATAGAGAAAACATATCTCAATATAATAAAAGCTATTTATGACAAACGCACACCAACATAATACTCAACAGGGAAAAGCTGAAAGTCTTCCTGCTAAAATCTGGAACAAGACAAGGATGCCCACTCTTATCATTTCTATTCAACATAGTATTGGAAGTCCTAGCCACAGCAATCAGACAAGAAAAGAAATAAAAGTTATCCAAACTGGCAGGGAAGAGGTAAAATTGTCATTATATGCAGATGATATAATAGTCTATATAGAAAACCCTAAAGACTCCACATAAAAACTATTAGAACAGATAAACGAATTCAGCAAGGTAGGAGGTTACAAGATTAACGTACAGAAATCCGTTGAATTTCCTTACTCTTAACAACGAAATATCAGAAAGAGAAAGTAAAAAAAAAAAAATCCCTTTTAAAATTGTGTCAAAAAAAAAAGGTAGGAATAAACCTGACCAAGGAGGTGAAAGACTTACAGGCTGAGAACTATAAAACACTGATAAAGGTAACTGAAGATGATTCAAAGAAATAAAAAGATATACCATGTTCTTAGACTGGAAGAATTAATATTGTTAAAATGGCCACACTACCCAAAGTAATCTACAGTAATGTGATCCCTATCAAATTATCCATGACATTTTTCACAGAACTAGAACAAATAATCCTAAAATTTATATGGAACCACAAAAGACTCAGAATTGCCAAAGCAATCCTGAGGAAAAAGAACAAAGCTGAAGGTATAACCCTCCCAGACTTCAGACAATACCACAAAGCGACAGTAATCAAAACAGTGTGGTATTGGCACAAAAACAGACATAGGATCAATGGAACAGAATAGAGAGCCCAGAAATAAACCCACACAGCTACAGTCAATTAATCTTCAACAAAGGAGGCAAGAATGTAAATGAGGAAAAGACAGTCTCTTCATTAAGTGGTGTTGGGAAAGCTGGACAGTCACATGTAAATCAATGAAGTTAGAACACTCTCTCACACCATACACAAAAATAAACTCAAAATGGCTTAAAGACTTAAATATGACATGACATCATAAAACTCCAAGAAGAGAACATAGGCAAAACATTCTCTGACATAAATTATACCAATGTTTTCTCAGGTCAGTCTCCCAAGGCAAAAGAAATAAAAGCAAGAATAAACAAATGGGACCTAATCAAACTTATAAACTTTTGCACAGCAAAGGAAACCATAAACAAAATGAAAAGACAACCTACGGAATGGGAGAAAATATTTGCAAACAATGCAACCGACAACAGATTAATTTCCAAAATATATAAACAGCTCACGCAACTCAATATCAAAAAAACAAACAACCCAATCAAGAAATGGGCAGAAGACCTAAATAGACATTTCTTCAAAGAAGACATACAGATGGCCAATAGGCACATGAAAAAATGCCAGACATCTCATTATTAGAGAAATGCAAATCAAAATTACAATGAGGTATCACCTCACACCAGTAAGAATGGCCATCATCAAAAATTCTACAAATAATAAATGGTGGGAGGGTGTGGAGAAAAGGGAACCCTCCTATACTGCTGGGGACAATGTAAATTGGTGCAGCCACTATGGAAAACAGTATGGAGATTCCTTAAAAAGCTAAAAAGAGAGTTGCCATATGATCCAGCAATCCCACCCTTGGGCATGTATTTTGAGAAAACTCTAATTCAAAAAGATACATGCACCCCAATGTTCACAGCAGCACCATTTACAATAGCCAAGACATAAAAGCAACCTAAGTATCCACTGACAGATGAATGGATAAAGAGGATGTGGTACATATATACAATGGAATATTACTGAGTCATAAAAAAGAATGAAAAATGTCATTTGCAGCAAAATGGATGGACCTAGAGATTATCATACTAAGTGAAGTAAATCAGAGAAAGACAAGTATAATATGATATCACTTATATGTGGAATCTAAAAAAAAAAATGATACAAATGAACTTATTTACAAAACAGAAACAGACTCACAGCATAGAAAACAAATGTATGGTTACCACAGGGGAAAGGTGGGGCGGGGGGTACATTAGGATACATTAGGATATATATAGAGAGAGAGAAAGAGGTAGATATAGATCTATCTATCTATCTATCTATCTATCTATCTATCTATCTATCTATCTATCTATGTGCTTATTACTCTGCTGTCTCTACCCACTAGGATCGAATGATAAGACATGACAGCAGGAACATTTTTCCTTCCATTTTTCTAGCTCCTAGAAAAGTACCTGGCACATTGTAGATGTGCAATAAATATTTGTTAGAAGAATAGGTAAATGAATTAGTGAATCATTACATTTATCTTAAATCCTA
The DNA here is from genome assembly GCF_965194805.1 of Balaenoptera borealis. Lineage (NCBI taxonomy): Eukaryota > Metazoa > Chordata > Mammalia > Artiodactyla > Balaenopteridae > Balaenoptera > Balaenoptera borealis. The sequence goes on along the minus strand of NC_138870.1, from coordinate 69,587,289 downwards.
AATATTTATACATATATGTATTTGTATATATGTACATGCACAGAAAGAAATATGAGAAGGCGGTGTCACTGTGGGTAGTGATGCCAAAAAAGGGCTTTAACTTTTTATTGTACATGTTTGTATACTGTCAGAATTTTTTTATTAATGATAATATATCTATGTATTACTTACGTTAAAAGGTAAATAAATGCTTAATATTTTTAGTTTATTCACAGTATAAAGTACTTTATTAAAATTTATTTTTGTGTGTGTGACATGCATCTGTGTCATTTTTATAATGCTTTATAACAATAAAAATAAAATTTACGTTGATAGGCACCTTATAGTTTCTCACAAAAAAAAAAAATTTTTTTAAGTCCAAATATATATCATTTACCAACCCTTTTGTTTTGAAGTTCAGTCTCTGTTCCTTGTTATCCTTTTCAAGGATCGACTAAGACTCCCTAGGCTTCCTTACAAATACTCTTCAAGGGTATCTGAAGACTTGCCAGGTAGAGACTGACACACTCTCAAGTAAAGATAACATTTGAATTTTAGTTGTAGAAGTCTGGAAACTTATTTTCCACCTTAGAATGTTATAGCTTAAAATAAGCATCAAAGGCTATAGCACAATTCTATGAAAATTTCTTGATATTCATTTTAGCCTTTAAATAAGGTTAACTGTATACGGTATTCAAAATATTATCTAAGGATAACAGGCATATTGAAATTATACCAAACTGCCCAGATTTCTGAAGCATTCGTATCTTACCAGTTTCTTGAATATATTAAAACTAAAAGGATAAATATAATTCAACTATGTAAATCAGACCTATACTCTTGTGAAATAAAATTTGTATTTTATGGCAAGACAAGAAAAATTTAAACATAAAAAAGTCTTCTCTGTCCTTTGGCCTCCTCTCTCCCTGCACTGTGCATTGTGTATCTGTATCATGCATCGACCAAACCTCTCCTATTGGCAGGAATACCCGCTCAACCATAAAGAGCAACATTCTCCTAGCATCAACAAGACAACTCCTTAAAAGATAACTTACCTTCTTGATCTTGTAAGGGGCCAAGATGACGCTTAGATCTGGATTGTGTAAACTGTCAATAATATGCCATTTATTTAACATCTTTATTGGAGTACAATTGCTTTACAATGGCGTGTTAGTTTCTGCTTTATAACAAAGTGAATCAGCTATACATATACATATATCCCCATATCTCCTCCCTCTTGTGTCTCCCTCCCACCCTCCCTATCCCACCCCTCTAGGTGGTCACAAAGCACCGAGCTGATCTCCCTGTGCCAGGCGGCTGCTTCCCACAAGCTATCTATTTTACATTTGGTAGTATATATAAATCCATGCCACTCTCTCACTTCGTCCCAGCTTACCCTTCCCCCTCCCCGTGTCCTCAAGTCCTAATATGCCATTTAATGTACATCTCAAAAAACTAACTGTGCTTTGACTTTTAATGGGTAGAGCAGTTCGCAGAGCTCTCTGAGATGCTGTTCCCGGGTTATAACCTTCAATTTGGCTTGAATAAAATTTTCCATTTCTTTCTTAGATTGACTAATTTTCATCAACACTCTTCAGTTAAAGAATAAATTCAAACTAGTACAACCAGAAGAGGAATAACTAGATATTTTAAAAGTAGATAAATTCTAAAAATTGATCCACTCTCTTAAAATGCTTAGAATAAATATGGGTATAAAAATTTGGTAACTTAAAAATATAAAAGTTATGTGTTGCTCTCAATAAAGATTCAAGTTGTAAAAGAGGTACAGAGAAAGATCCTAGAATTCAAGACATTTAAAGAAAATCACAGCAGAACAATCATATGTTCACATTAATTAATTAATCAATTCCATAATATGAACTGAGGCCCTACTGTGTCCTCTCCTTCTGCCTTCACCGGAAAGTATCTTCAATTTAAGTCACTGAGATATATATTCCATGCATGGTCTTTTGTTTCACAGAATACTCTAAAGAGGATAGCTGGTTAGTCAGTGGTAAAAGAATAATTTATTATTTCTCATTTGTTTCTCTCTAGACAACACCAGGTTTAGCCCTTTTTACATCATCCTTTTTCCTGCTTCTCATCTCCACTTGTAGCTCCATTACATAATCAGTGTATTAATATTTCACTTATCCTTTGGTTAAAAGCACAGCTAGAAATGTAATCTCAAAGGAATATGTAAATTACAGTATATACACAAAAGAAAAACACCTAGTTTAAAATGTATATACTGCTTTAATAAAGTCATATCTACATTCAAATATTGTTTCTTAATGAATCAGTCTAGATAGCACTGCCTTGATATTTTTATGCATGACTATAAGAATGGCAAAGTTCAGGTACTGACAGAAAACAGTGCACTGGTCTGGCAAACACTGTGATAGCAGCTTCTCGCTGTGCATGACAAGTTTCCTCTGCTGCTCTTGATACACTCTTTATATTCAAGACTCCAGTCTTAATAAAAGAGTTTACATTGAGACACATATGGACCATCTGAAACATTAAGTCAATGAGACAATCTTTACACTAATATTATGAATCACATTGTAACTTCATTCCTATGAAAATTTTGCTCATTGTGCCAGACTGATGAAAGAAATTTAGACAACTTGCTTATAATTTATCATGTGAAAAAAGAAATGTGAGAATACAATATTTATAGCAAAATATTTTTCAACATCCTTTGCTATATAGTATACAAATCCAAATTTGTATATAAAACTAGTAGAATGTAAAGCAGTTTTTTTTAAAAGCCTGTTTTATATTAGTTTGACTGTAAACTTTCTGATAAGAATTTCTATCAGCTTTGATTTCATATTACCTTATATTTGAAGCATATACTATTTCTATTTATTACTTCTTTTAAGTGGATATATTAATTTTGTTTTAGATTTAATTACATTCACGAGCACAGGGAGAACTTGTTTTTTGTTGAATAAATACAATCTGCATGAGCTTCTAAAACCACTTTCTATTAGTCACAAAAAATAACGAAGCGCCAATTAAAGAAAGGGGAAAATGTATTAAAACTCCATGTCTAACTACTTGTAGGCAGCAAGAAGATGCCCTATGGCAAAAGTAAAATCAGTGCCAATACTCTAGAAAATGCACAACTGACTGAAGATCAGATACAGCTGTCTGTGTGAGGTGATTGTGCACAGACTGCCAAGTACATCTAGAAATCTCTGCATTCACCCCATGTTAACTGGCAAGAATTTTCATGAGACATAAGCCCAGCTGAACAGTGAGAAGTAATGTGATGTTGTAACTAAAGCTTATAAACAGCTGAATCTACAAGGTTGACAGTAGAGTCTACTTATCTGCTCTAAGATTACAAGAGCAATACCTTCTTCAAGCCAAGACAGCTCCTGATAGTTACTGAATTTCTGAACAGGTTAATAAACTGTTAATATTGATAGTTAAGAAAATGAAAACTTAAATATGAGTTTAACTAGGAATTACTATTAGTAATTATACCTCAACATAAAACTTTGGGAAAATTTATGGCCATTCTTACAATGTTATAGATTTAAAAGTATGATTTTCAAAAACTCCCCATTATCCTACTCCAAATGCAGAATCAAAGCAGGAAAGCACAGTATTTGTTTATGCAAACCCTATATAATTAAGAAGAAAAGAAACTAGAACTAAATCTAAATGTTGTGATAAATATAGGTGAAGTTCAGTTTAAATAAAAGACACGTTTTGGAAAGCTACATTCATGTCACAGAATCATATTATTAGAGTCATAAGAGAGACCTCCAAGATAATCTAATTTAACACCTCTCTTTTTACTAATTTACAAATGATCCACAAAGGCAAACTGATTTATCCAAGGCCATAGCACTGCAGAGACAGAAGTAAAACTCTAGTCAGTTAAAGCATCTCCTCCCTATAGGGTATTTTTGGACTTCCTTGGGCATTTACATATTACTCTCTCTGTGCATCCAACTCTAATAAGGAAGAGGGAAAATATATATGGCAAAGAACCTTGGATGGTGGAGAAAAAGCTGTCAAAAGTTTGTTTCCAGATTGGAAATCAAGATGGAAAAGCAAAGAATTATCAACGAAGGAAGATATTTATGATGAAGATTTTCCCCAAATGGTAATAATGGAAAAAACTATAAAACAAAGTCATGAATTTTCAAATTTTAACAAGGACTTGGATTATATAGAGAAGTTGGAGGGGAAGTGTGAAAATCAGGTAGAACATTTCAGACCAGTGACCCTCACCTTTAGAGAAAGTCCCACCGGGGAAAGTGTTTACAAATGCAATACGTTTAGAAGCATCTTGCCTTTAAAGTCTATTCTTTCTGAACCACAGAGAATTTCTGCTGAAGGGAAGTCACATAAACGTGATATATTTAAGAAGAGCTTACCGGCAAATTCAGTTATAAAAAATGAGACTATCAATGATGGAAAGAAACTTTTGAATTCTAATGAAAGTGTGGCAGCCTTCAGCCAAAGCAAATCTCTTACCCTTCACCAGACTTTTAATAGAGAGAAAATCTATACATGTAGTGAATGTGGGAAAGCCTTTGGAAAACAATCAATCCTTAATCGCCATTGGAGAATTCATACAGGAGAGAAACCCTATGAATGTCATGAATGTGGGAAGACTTTTAGCCATGGCTCATCCCTTACTCGACATCAAATAAGCCACAGTGGAGAGAAACTTTACAAATGTATTGAATGTGGGAAGGCCTTTAGCCATGTCTCATCACTTACTAATCATTAAAGCACTCACACTGGAGAGAAACCATATGAATGTATGAACTGTGGAAAGGCTTTTAGTCGTGTTTCACATCTCATTGAATAACTGAGAATTCATACTCAAGAAAAACTCTATGAATGTCGAATATGTGGGAAGGCCTTCATTCACAGGTCATCTCTCATTCACCATCAGAAAATTCACACTGGAGAGAAAACTTATGAACGTAGCGAATGTGGAAAAGCCTTTTGCTGTAGCTCACAGCTTACTCGACATCAAAGAATTCACAGTATAGAGAAACAATTTGAATGCAACAAATGTCTGAAAGTCTTTAGCAGCCTCTCATTTCTTATTCAGCATCACAGTATTCATACCGAAGAAAAACCCTTCGAATGTCAAAAATGCAGGAAATCCTTCAGCCAGCCTGAATCACTGAATATGCATTTGAGAAACCACACTAGATTGAAACCTTATGAATGTAGTATATGTGGGAAAGCCTTCAGTCATAGGGCATCCCTGTTTCAACATCACAGAATTCATACTGGAGAGAAACCCTATGAATGTATTAAATGTGGGAAGACCTTCAGCTGTAGTTCAAACCTTACTGTACATCAGAGAATTCATATTGGAGAAAAGCCATATAAATGTAATGAATGTGGGAAAGCATTTAGCAAAGGCTCAAATCTTACTGCCCATCAAAGAGTACATAATGGAGAGAAACCCAGTAGTACAATAAGTGCGGAAAAGCCTTTAGGTCATACAAATCACTATACATGTGAAAGATCATATAAGAGAGAAACTGCATAAATGCAGAATTTGTCATAATATACTGTAGCCATAGATCCTCCCTGATTCAAAATCAGAAAATCTGTACTGGAGAAAATTCTTATGAATGTAATGAATACGGGAAACTCTTTAGCAATGATACAAGCCTTATTGTCTATCACAATTCACACTGTAGAGAGACTATATGAAGGCAATAAATGTGGGAAAGACTTTAGCCAGCATTAATCCCTTAATTGACATAAGTAAATCCACACTGGGGAAAAACCCTTTACATGTTACAAGTATGGGAAAGACATTAGGTGATATGAATCTCTTAAAAAACATTAAACACATACAGGAGAGAAGCAATATGAATATAAAAATTGTGGGAAGTCCAGTTAAAATGCATCCCTTTTGTTATTTGTCTTCCCATTGGGTTGTCAATTTCTTTATACTGTCTTATCTAGGTATCCCTGGTGTCTAGCAAAGTGGGCAGTTGGTGGGTACACAGTTTCCTGAGTGTCTCCTACATCCCAGCAATTTCTATGCTGAATAAAATGTTCACTGATATTCTCAATGCCCAAACTTGTTACTAAATCAGTTCTTATGTCTTCATAATTTCAGAGAATCTTCATTTTAATTTCAGGCTGATTTTAAATTAGTCAGACTTGCTAAAAAATTTCCATGCCCCAATATCCAGATTCTGGATCAAACAGTAATGATTTATAGAAAGACTAAAAGAAAGTTCATTGAAAAGAATTAATTTGAAATATTACCAATCATTTATAAATTACTTGTGTTTAAAACTTTCTTTTTGGGGGGTGGGGGAGGGAAGGATCTGGAGTTTGAGATTAGCAGATGCAAACTATTATATATATGATGGATAAACAACAAGATCTTACTGTGCAGCACAGGGAACTATATTCAATATCCCGTGATAAACCATAATGGAAAAGAATATGAAAAAGAATATATACATGTATAACTGAATCACTTTGCTGTACAGCAGAAACTAACACAACACTGTAAATCAACTATACTTCAATAAAAATTTTAAAAAAATCTTTCTACGAAGAATTATTTTGAAATACAATCACTTATAATTTGTTTTTAATAATAATTTGTTTTCATTTTCTCAAATTTTATGCTAAAATTCTTTTAAAAATTTTAAGTAATGAACATGTGATATAGCAGGAAGTTATTAACAAATCTGAAAGATCTCTGTGAGATTCAGTTGAGAAACTGAAGTCTTTATTTGAAAAGTTGGACAACTGAAAAAGAAACAAACTAAGGAAGACATAAATATTCCTTTATATTTGTCAAAAGAAAGCGACTCATTCTTTTAACAAATATATATTCAGCATCTGCTATATACCAGACACTGTTTGGGATGCTTTAAAGATAAGCTGATTTGCAGCTTAAATGAACAAATTCACTTACTTATAACAAACCTAAATTTATGTTTATTTCAAACTGTGGGTTAAAGCCAGTGGTGCAGTGAAGTTGGCTCCAGAGAGAGATTGTGTCATCTCTTCCCAGTTCAGCATTCAGTGACAACAGGTTGATAGCTTGAAACTGGCCAAACTGGGTGCATTTATACCATGGAAATCAGGAAACGCTACATATTAGGGCTTTTATTCAGGGACGGAGCAAACCATTTAAACATTCAGCGTCACACCACTGGCTATGACCCACTACTGGATCATGAAATTAATTTAGTGGATTGTGATCAATATTTTACACAATAGAAAGAAATAGAATAAAGAATACCAGCACACATTGTGTGTTGTGAGACCCAGTACCTTTCAAAGAACAAATATTAACTACAAAGAATAAAAAGTACTTTTTAATAAAAGTTTGGTACCAGTATTATTTATCTATTTATCTATTTATATACATACTAGGTAGTGATATAAAATATATTTAAAGTGGGTCTGAGTAAAACAAATGCAGAATCACTACTATAATCAAGAGAACAAATACAATTTTCTTCCAAGAACACGGTTTACAACTTTGTGGTCATCATATGCTTTGTGGTTAAAGATAACATGCTTGGGAGAAAAAAATTTTGTAATTAATAGGTGAATATCTGAAATCTTTTTGTTTCTTCTCAAGGAATAACAAAGAGAGGAATTATAATTTATAATCTGAGGTTATAGAGATTTAAAGTTCAGTAAGACCTCTATCTCGTCAGGGTAGTGTGCTTTCATCATTTTGCTCTAGTGATCTCTGGAATGTAAAACTTCCCTAACCTGTTTCTTAACTTTGCTATGAAGGCCAAAGCCAGCCTGATACCTTTAATTCTCAAACTACTTATTTCAACATAATTATTTTTTCTCAAGATGTCTTATCAAATACTTTTGTTCCTTCTTTAGTTTTAAACAGTGTTGAATCACTTTTTCCTTAATTTATTATTTCATTTCATGCCATTTCTTTAATTGAGCACTTACTATAATACCACATATTATGGTGAGTGTTAGGCATTTAAAAGAAAAATTTTAAAGATAAGCTTTTTGTCTTAGAGGAGCTCAGAGTCTATCGTGAGAGATAAATACTAAATCACCTATGGTTGAATAATGTGGTGGTACCAAAGCAAAAGAATATATGGAGAAATCACTGCACCTCTCCTTTAGAGAGTTATTCCTCTCAACCCCCAAAATCAGGACACAGAGAGAGGAGACAGGGAAGAAGGAAGGAAGGAGCTGCTGGTAGGGTGGGCCAGGGGGGAGAAGAAAAAGGATGTTTCTGCAGATCCTTTTAGAAGCTATTCAACAGTCATTTTTAACGCCTGTCTACTCTGCTTGCCCCACAACGGAAACTGAAAAAGTCAAATATTCACTTTGTCAGACTCCTTTGCAGCCAGAAGGTGCCCTGTGAATTATGTCTAGACAATGAGACATGAGGCAATTCTGCTAAGAAATTTCTGGATGGATTTTTTTTCCTCCTTGACAAAAGAAGAGAGATGCTTGAGAAGAAAGGCTCTAATTCATACCTACTTCTCATGAAGACATGATGCTTACAACTGCAGCAGTCACCTTGTAGCCCGGAGAGGGAAGTCTAGATGTGAGCCCAGTGCCCTGATGTCAGGAAGCCAGTGAACCAACCCTAGAACTGCTGCCTCCTGACTGCTGATAATGTGAGATAATGACTTTATTGCTTACGCCACTGTTAAGTAAACTTGCTATTATCTGTAGGCAAAAGTATTTAAACTGATACAGGTATGGTTAACCACTCTTTTGCTTTCCAAGATGTGGCTCTTCAGAAGTCACATACCTCTACATTACAGGCAGAATTCATCCTGAAGCTTTCTCAACCTCCTTTCTCTCAGTGCCCATGTAGCCCACACAGAGAGAAAATGATTAGAAATAAAAAAAGCTAATTATGTAGTACAGGCAATAAAAGCAAAAAAGAAAGGAGAAATTAAAATAGGACAGAATTATTAAAGTCATGTCCATTTAATAAAATTTTAATCCTAATAAACAAAATAGCTGATATCTGCATAAAAAGACAGCTTATAGAAAAAGTGGGAGATGCCACATTTATCTTACGAGTACCTATATTTACTGAACCTTAACACAAAATAAAGGCCTTTAAGGATAGTGCTGCTCCGCCAGACAAAAGGTGAGCACTTTTACATGAGCTGGGGCACTCAGAGACACCTCATCCTAACCATATTCCAGAGAAGGAAAACAGCATCAGGTCACTTTACTCGACTATGAACAAATTATAGAGTACAAAACTGAAGAGAGCGAGGCAGGGATTAGGGAACTGTCTTAACCCAGTATTAGCAAGGACACATTTACCGATCCCCAAACTGTCTCAGTCTCTGCCAAATCAATGTCCCTACCCAGCTGCTAAACTCAAACTAACCAAGCTTTTCCATATTTAAGGTGCACTGTTCTTAAACCCAGGTGAGGGCTAGAACTCGTCTTCAGTTCTACGCTTGGCCTTTATTCTGTACCCTGGAAGAACTAGCATTTGTGCACTCCCTGAGGAGCATCTTCCCCTACTCACCCCTATTTATGCCCTCACAGTCTGCCTATAATTTTGTCTCAGGTTCTCATTTAGATTCTAGTCCTCTGATAAAACTGGTACCCATTCAGAATGCTAACACACTGGGTTATAGCCCTGATGGTTTAAAATTTAACAGAATCTCCCCAGAGGCCAAATCCTATCCCTCTACCCCAGCTTTGAGTTTTAAGAGTGTGAATCTAAGCCAGGATGACTGGGCTAAAATTCTAACTCCTTCACTTATTAACTGTGTGATCTTAGACAGGTTACTTAACCTCTCTGTGATTTAGTTTTCTCAGCTGAAAATGAACACGATGATAACAGTACAGTCAGCCTTCCATATCCATGGGTTCCGCATCTACAGAATTCAACCAACTGTGGATTGAAACTGTTTGGAAAATAAATTCCAGAAAGTTCTAAAAGGCAAAACTTGAATTTGCTGTGCACCAGGCAACTATATACATAGCATATGCATCGTGTTAGGTATAAGTAATCTAGAGATGACTTAAAGTACACAGGAGGATATGAGTAGGTTACATACAAATACCATGCCATTTTATGTAAGGAACTTGAGCATCCATGAATTTTGGTATCCACAAGGGTCCTGGAACCAATCCCCTATGGATACCAAGAAATGACTGTATTACTTTACAGGAGTATTATGAGGAATAAAGTAATTAATAAAAGTAAAGTATTATATTTGAAATAGTGCTTCACTCATAGTAAATGCTCATCATTTTTTTTTTAAGTAGAACTCTTTCATTTTCACTGTCCAAACGTCAGTCAATGTACTGGGAGAGCCAGAGAAAGCCCTTGCCATAGTACTTATTAACCATCATGTGTAGTTTTACATCTGATCAGAAACTCCTGCTGCGTGTGCTCCAATTTTCCAATAAGACCCTTTGATAATAGATGTCAGCTCATATCTGACTGGAGTTTGCCTTTTGAATACCAGCGTCAGCAGCTAGCTACCTCCTTTGGGGTGAATGCTTCTCTTGCGTTAGTTCTCCTAGCCTTGGTCCCACGATTTCAGGTTTCCCCACTGTTCCACTGCTAGGGTCCCAGTGAATCTCATGGCTGAAAAATCACAGGCCTTAACAACTTCTGCTTTTGGTCATGTTATTGTTCTGCTCAAAATTCTCATTTCCAAAATGGACTTTCCATATGAGGTCCTTTTGAACTGACTCCTGCTTTTCTTTTCCACCTCATATCACACTTCTGTACTTTATATGAATCAGGTTATCACCTAGAATATTCATCCATCTCCAATGAGTGCCCTGCCATGCCTTAACCCACCTTGTTCCTAATACTTGGAATGCTCCTCTCCACATTTTTGTCTACCTAAATCCTACCCCACAAAGCTCAATTCAAAAGTTACTATCTTCACAAAGCTCTTCCTGATTTCCTAACAGGAAATAATTTTTACCTTCCGGCTGGAATAGCTCTTTTAACACTTATCATAGTCTCTTTTTTTCTTATCTCTAAGAAATCACTTATAAATCGTATATATTCATATATATAAAATTTGTTATTCTTTGTTGTTGCTATTATTGTCGGCTTGTTATATATTCATAGTGCATAACAGTTACAGTCTCAAGGTAAAAGTTTCACCAAAGGAGAGGCATTCAGAACAAGACCTTAGATCCACCTGTACTAGATAGGGTACCACAAAAGAGCTCAGAACGTAGGTCTTTAAATAAGATAGAAATCTTTTTCTCTTGTCATAGTACAGAGAAAGGCAGGCAGTATAGAGCATGTTATCCAGAGACCCATATGGGTCAGGATGCTCTGCCATCCTTAAAGAGTTAGCTACCAACTTTAGTATCAAGGTGATTGTTATTCCTTAGCCAGTAGGAAGAGCGAAAAAAAAAAAAAAAATAGGGGGGCAAGCAGTTCCCTTTTAAATAAATTGCACACATTATCTGACTCACATTCTACTGGCTTGAATTTTCTCCCATGGGAGATAGGGACTCTAGCTGTGTGTCTGGGTGATGTTTGCTGTACTAAAACTAAGAGGAGTTATATTATTAAAAGAAAGAAGAGGACAATGGATATGATTACATTCTGTTACATGTACATACTGTTATATTACCCACACTCCTTATCACTCTCCCCTTGCCAGGGACCTATTCATGTATTAATATTACACATGTGTGTCTATACACACACACACACACACACACACACACACACACATACAGAGGCAGACAATGCTAAATGCCTACCAATATCCAGTTTCTCCTTCTTCGTTACTCACAGAATCTTGATTTCATTTGGAGCTGCAGTGTGCCCATCTAGGAGGTTACATTTCCCAGCCTTCTAGAGATGGCCTATGGAGGAGAGGAAGTTGTTGGGTAGAATTTCCAGGGAAGTTCTTTAAAGGATGCTGTCTCACATGGGAAAAGTTCTTCCATCTTCATATTTCTTTCCATTTGAACTACAATGGCTGGAGCAGCAGCAGCCATTATGTAACCATAGTGAAAGGCCAATAAAACTGCAGAGACCTTGGCCCTCACACCCTTGAACCATATGAACCAATGTCAGCTACTACCTTACAGATTTTCTGGAAAATAAGAGAAAAATAAATCCTATGTGATTATGCTACAACAGTTGCATTTCCATGTATTTAGATGTCTGTATTTATAAAACTTTCCCAAAATATGATCACTCATATATCAAGCAATCTCAAATTATTAAGCATGTTCAAAACTTTGCCCTGAAACTTGGTCCTTCCTTAGTTTTTCCCATCATGTAAGCTGTACCATCACCTACCCAGTGGCTTGGAACAGAAATCTGATAATAGTCCTTGACAATCCTTCTCCTTTATCTCTACTCCTCTACATAATCTTAAATGTTTCAATCTACTCTATTTCTACTACAGCTGCTCTAACTTTAGTCCTTATCCTTGTGGTCTCAACTTACGAGAGTTTGTCCTATGGGACTCCTCTCTGTGTTTGCCTAAGTGCAAGTTTTATCATCTGTAACCCACTCCTTGCAGGGCTTTGAAACCAAAGCTCAAGTTTGCCATGGTATACAAATACCCTTAGTAGCTTCAGCATTTCCATCATCTTTGTGGGCTCCTACCTTCTCCTCTATATTGACCTGATAAATACTATGTATCTTTCCAGTACTTCAATGCTTTTAAGAAATGAAATTTAATTACATTCAGTATTTTTAGTTGAATGGGGTGAGGGGCAGGCAGGATACCTAGCCAGACAGATTTGGTGATTTAGCTTTTTTTTTTTTTTTTTTCAAGTTCTGAGCTTACATTTGGTAGATTTTAATCAGTAGAAATTCCAAGGGCCAGAACTTGGGAAGTATTCCCCCACAAAGATTTGAATTTGCTTCGGCATGGGACTGACGGAAGACTGCCTTGTCTCATTCAAGGTCATGGCTTAGTATGAGCTTTTCAGGTCCAGCTCCCCCAACATGTAGGAGGGCCCAACGTTAGCCTCTAGATCCCAATGGGACCAGCATTTGCCTCAAGACAACACCATCTGCTATCTTATGGCTCACAGTTCCCTGCTCTAGTTTCAACTCCTCTTCCTCTCTCTTCCCCTTCTCTCCTTTTAATTTTTTGGTTTTGACTTTTCTTGATCCATGGAGATTTCCCTTATTTTTGTAGAGTTAGAAATGCTTAAAAAAATACATTTTCTAATTTAGGCAGGGTCTAGCTGAACTATAGCAGGAGAGTTCCTCAGAAAAATCATACACGGCTGGAAATGGAAGTAAAGTACATGCTCTTTTGAAAAAAGAAACCACACTTTATTCCTCTACATCCTCCAAACTTCTAGCATTAAAAGATGAAAGCAAACAGATTTGTTTAATAAAATACATATTATATGAGATAGAAAATACTGTTAAATCTTTACTGAAAAGACAGCAATTGTGTGCACTGCTGCAATGATGAGATTAATTCACTGCTATTTACTTGACTAAGAAATTAGTCATACCTTTCTGTAGCTACAATACATGGTGTAATGCTGATCCTAACTAGCTAATACTATCTTAGGAGTTTTTAACAGCATATACTGAATATCCAAAAGATCTCAAAATATAAGATACACTTATTTTTAAACAGTATGTTACATTTTCAAATAATATGCTCAAAGTATTTTCCTTCAACATCCCGATACCTTTCCAGGTGAAGTACCTCTAAATTTAAAGCAGTGAAACCAATTGTTAATTCTAAAAGACATTGAAGATGACTATGTAAGAATCTAGCCTCCTTCCTTAAAATTCCTATTGGTGACATAAATTGAGAAACAACTTACAGTACGAAAGGTATCATATCCCCTTAACAAATTTCTATTTGATACAGAAATGGCAGGACCAGATTGAAAGATGCTGCTACAAGATGATCTACAGCCCTCCTTTGGTTAAAAAAACAAAAGGAGATGGAGGGCTCTAGGGAGGATCACCTTAATTTCCGGGTAAAACATTAAGGCTGGGGTAAACATGAAGGTAGGCCCAAGGCTTTCAAGGGTTACACCACTTATATTTGACTCTGCAGATCTGCAGTATTTGGAGGCACTACGATATTAGCAGACTCCCTGACATTGGGCTGGGAAGAGGTAGGGAGAGACCAAGCACAAGCCTCTGCCCAGACAAGGGTTGCTTCTAGAAGGAGCTCCTATTAAGGCCACTCAATAAGCTCTATGAAACCACCTGATCTGACTTTCTAGGATCCCAACTCTTTCTCTATTCATGCTACACTCCTAGGCCTCAGATATGATCATATAAACATACAGGAAAAGAAAATTACCATTCATTCTTCAGACGGGGCCTGAATGACTCAGTTACAGCACTAACATCAATTTCTGACAGAATACCTAGCAGGTTGATACATTAGGCTGAAAAAACACATACAGATGATAAAGTCCAGAGGCAGAAAAAAAGCGCTGCTTCTGTCTTGTGTTCACTTTTAACAGAAAAAAAAAAATTTCCTAGGAAACTCTCTAGTAGATATGCTCCTCATTGATAAGAACTGTGTCTCATATCCTTTCCTAAATAAATGGAATTACCATAACTAATTTAGATTGAGAGTCACATATTTCTGAGGCTATAGCAGGGCTCAATCTTCCTAATAACTGATGCTTGAACAAAATCATAGTTCAGTTAGCAAGGAAGAAGAGAGATGTGGTCTGGATAGGTAACCAGTAGTGTTTCCTCAGCATGTTTCTACCTTTATGGGAAAAACAACCAAAAGAAGTTCTCTCTCCAACTTCAGGGGGAAGAAATAATATCAATATTTCAAATTAATTATGATAATGATAATCAATATTAAGACAAAACACTGAAACAAGTCAAGCTTGGGAAAACATATATGTTCTATAAAGCACTGCAATAAATAATACTGTTTCTGGTATTTCGTGTTCTCCTAGGAACTACTGGCTTATAATGTATAAATATTTAAAGCAGTTTTTAAAACATATGGTAGAACTTTGGTATTCATAATTGCTCAGAGAGTTTTGAGGTATTTTTGAAAATTAACATTCATGACAGACCACCTCTATGGTCTACCACAACATACTTGGTAAACATATTCATGTAAAACACATATTGTTTACATAGTACACATCATCATAAAAAGTTGCAGTGTACATACCAGACTTTTCTACTGTACTATGTTGGACTATTAATAACTCAAATGTACATCCCAAAGGGCAACACTGCCCCAATCCAAACTTAAAAACAGCTGTGCAAACAAACTGAGGGTTAGAGGCAGGTGTGTAAGATATGAAGGGAGAGACACATGACATACTTGATTATTCAGAAATATACCTCCATGGAACCTAGTCCTAGACATATGACAGGAAATACTCTAACCTTGTCCATGCGAACACCTTGCCCTATAAGTTAGTTATTTTAATAGAATGATCAAACTGTACAGTGGTGGATTTCTATTTTAGTAAGGAATACTAGGACTATATAGCATATGCTGTATATACAAAATAAGACCACATCCATATTCTATCTTTGCGAACAGTCACTGCTAAATAGACAAGAACAAACTGCTTGCTGTTGTCTGCCTTCACACACACACAGACATCACTGCTCATCAGTAAAGTTAAGCTATCAAAATTCTAATGGTGCTCATAATAATTATCTTGGACATTCTTTTCTTGTTCTACATTTTTCCCCTTTATTTTGTCTAGTTTCTAACCCTTAACTTTATTGTGCATTTATGCCCTCTATGTTTGGTTTCCCCGGGTTTTCACTCTGAGCTCTATGCTTCAAGGGCTTTTGGGCGGGGGGGCGGTTAATTACTTTGCACTCTAGACTCTGATATACCCTTCTGGACCCTTCGGGGTTCAGCCTTTGGTTTGGATATGCAAACGAGCACATGAGTAGAGTCCACCTAAGTCTCTGCATGGGAGAGGTTAAAATAACTACAAATAACCTTGAATATATTTCTACAGAACATCTTCTAAAATTCTGTCTTCTTAGGAACCATAACAAACACTTGTTTTCAACGATGCTGTTCATCAGAATTACCTATAGTGCTTCTTAAAAATACTTATATTCAAATCCCATCCTTAGAGATTATACATTAGAAGGTCAGAAGTGGGTCCCAGGCATCTAGACACCAAAACTGTCATATACAATCCAACTGGCCAGCCAGAGTTGAGAAACACTGTTATAAACATTGCAGGAGATGGTTCATATCTTCTCTCCTTTTACTATAGCCAAGATAAGGCAAGGAAAATGGAAATAGGGGTGTGGGAAAGAGAGAAGGGAGTGACTTTTGCCATCTGGTTTTTGAGATGAGAAAATGTGGCAGTCCGAAGCTAGGCAAAACTGCAACATGAACCAAGGTTACTTTTGTTATTCCTATCACTTATTTTTCTCCTATCTCTTGGCTTTCCAACTCTTTCTTTCCACAGTATTTGAAGGTACTCACATTGCATACATCTTCACCTAATTCATCATATCACTCAGTCCTGTTTCTTCCTGCTTATTCTTTGCTTTTCTGACAAGCAAGGCTCCCACCCTCTGTTCTTTTCAGGTATTTATAAGGAAATCAAATAACATTAAGGTATTACTATTAGCTTTAACCACTTAAGCTTAGTATTGTTTACCTGATCATCTCAATGATTCTCAATGGTTAAGATATTTTTGACAGGAAGGCCTTTCCATGAATTAACTCTGCCTGTAAGAAGGGAAGATGAGAGTTTGCAGCTGCCACTCACTGTCATTAACAAACCTTTCCAACACTTTTTCTTGCCTGAGTTCTGGGCCCAAAGTCATCCTATCGATGCAGTGAACAAAGGCAACTGTCACTCGATTATCTATTCAACACACATTGTACAAACATTGATCAACATGAACCATGTTTGAGGCAATGTGCTTAGTTCTGAAGATACAAAAGTGAATAAAAACTAGTGTCTACACTCTACTCATAAATCTATCAAATCTTTCCATGGCAGAAACGAAGTGGGAGAGGCTGAAGATGTGGATGCACTAATCTTTCTTCTTCCTTCAGATTGCGCAAAGGCCTCTCTACCGAACATGCCTTGTTCAGAGATATTTCTCATTTCAGTCTGAATACCTGGTCAGTAAATACTTCTAAACAATTTAATGCAATAGTGTGTTAGAAAAGGTAACTAAAGTGGTCTCATAACCCAAAGGTCTCTCTCTAATCTTTTGATTTAGCTCCAAAAATATATATCTTCCCTTACGTTTGTTTGCACTTTATTAAAACACATTATAAATAAGTATAATTAAGAATATTAAACAACAATTTGACTAGGGAAAATAAAAGAAAAAAAAGGTACCTAAAGACTGACATAAAATGGACAGGCACAGGAGCAACTGGTCACTCTCTTCATTTTTTTCCTACCCTAGCAAGTAGCTTCTGTCAACCCCCTTACAGAACACAACTGAAGAACCAGACATCAGATGAAAAATGTACCAGAGACATTTCCTGGTTGTCATAAAATAACGATAGCCACTTAAATCTG
The DNA here is from genome assembly GCF_965194805.1 of Balaenoptera borealis. NCBI lineage: Eukaryota > Metazoa > Chordata > Mammalia > Artiodactyla > Balaenopteridae > Balaenoptera > Balaenoptera borealis. The sequence continues at coordinate 69,569,838 of NC_138870.1, read as the reverse complement.
AATTTCTTTACATACTCAACAAAAACCAGACAGAGGATAGATAAAATTACTCATAAGCCACATGTACACTACGTATTTTGATTTAAGTGTAAGTGAAGAAATAAACATCTCAAACCAGCAGAACCAGCTCTGGGGATCACTCCAGAAGGAGAGTCAGATGTAGAAAAATGTGTGTGACAGAGAACAGAGAGCGCTGCCAAAAGAGAGGATCCCACTCATGGTGTAAAGTATAGAGATTAAGTCTGAGACCTGATGATACTGAGCAATGGCTGCAAGGGTCCAGCCTGACCAGAGATGGCAGTCTTAAGATGTGTCACCTAAAGAGGAGAGGGAGGCCCTTTGGAAGGGGAAGGCATTTGGGGGGACATGATGATAAAGTGAAAGAAGGAAGCGGGCAACTGAAATTAAAGATCTTACACTGTGAGACAGTATCTCTGAATTGAAAGACACACCAAGTGGTTACACCTACCCTGAACTAAGCCAATTATTAAAAAAAACCCATTTCATTGTACCTATAGAACAGGAAGCTCTTGAACTAAGAACAAAAACTTCCCTACCTAAAATTTTATGCTTGCTGATCCAGGAAAACAGTTTGCATTTAATATTTTAAAAGCTGTAAAACTGTGATTGTATTAAAAGTTTTTTTTTTTTTTTCATTTCTTTTAGGAAAGATGCACAAAAAGGGCTATAAAGTAATGTAAATATTTGGGTATATACTTTAGAATAAATAATTTTTTAGGTTCACTTTCCCCCCCAATTTTTTTCTTGAAAATTTTTTTACTCAGAGAAAAGTTGGAAATAATGGCATGACAAACATATATTCTTCATTTAAATTAAACTTTGTTTAATTGTTTAAATTGTTTAATTGTTTAATTGTTAACTTTTTGCCAATTTGCTTTCTTTCTCTCACTCTGTGTATCTCTATATATTGACAATTTTACTTCTGTGTACTTTTCCTAAAAGATACTTTTTAGAACCCTGACATAAAAAATTCAAATTCAATTGACTCTTTTCCCCAAAAACCTTTGCCAGTTTTAAGGATGACCTGTTTCACCCAGGCAATTTTCAGTAGAATCATACCATCATAATTTCTACCTGTTGGAAATGACTAAATGACAAATAATCAAATTTTTACAGTCATCTGGGTTTTAAAATTGAGAAAAAGAGCAAGCAATACCATCTATATTCACACAACTTCCTGACCTAAAAATTCTTACCAAGGGACACTGGATGTTGATAAACACTTCACTAAACTAACAGAAAAAAGAACTGCTAATATTAATAGATAACCATCTAAATAACCATCTAACCTGAACCAGTGGTTTTGAAACCATGTGTCTAATAAGAGAAATAACATATAAAATGGATCAAAGAGAGAAGTTTCAGGAGCTGCTCTGGAGGAAGGGTTGTAGGTGTTTTCAGTCCTGTCAACGTACTCTGTACTTTGCCCCTCAGGCACCTTCTCAGCCCAGGGAGCACAGTTTGAATACTATTATTTTAATACAATTGCACAGTTTTCCAGCTTTTAAAAATCATAGTATTTTGACCCTTCAAACTACTGTAAGAAACTTTTTGAGGGGACAAATATCAATATTTGTTACAAAATTGAGAAGGCTTTGGAAATGAAAATAAACCTTGCCCATTCTATATTTATGACAAAAAAACTTAGCTTTACTACCTTAGTAAATGTATATCTTACAAATATTTTTAAACAGAAGTTCTCTAAAAATACACCACACAAATATTTCACATATTTGCAGTTTTCGGCATTCATTAAGACCATACTATGACTAAAAAATCTATAATAAAATACAACGCAAGTGATAGTTCATCAAATTTCATTTGATGTAACATTTCTAAAATTGCAAGAACATCAGATATTATCTCAAATGTTAATTCAAAGTGACAATAATGTCAACAACAAAAAAAGGAGCGATACAAAGCAGCCATTATGCTCAAATAAATAAAATTATGGGATATGAAGAACTTGTACCTTTATGTGGGTTTTCAAACTCTTCAGATAAGAGGTGGTAGCAACAACCCACACTGCAAACTCCCTTGATTTCAGACTTGGAAGTAAATATTCGCAGAGTATTTGGAGCAAGATCACCACAAGTATGCAGACCTACCATCAAACAATCCTCAAAAAATGAAAAAAAAAAATGAGAAGGAAAAATAAATTTTGGAAATTAAAAGGAGGGTTAAAAAACATTTAAATGTTTATTAGAAGATGTAGAGCTTTTTAAAATGATGAAATTTTACCTAGAAAGTATTGTATGTCTTTTATTTTCATAACAAATAACTATTGCCTTTAAAGGCAAAATGACTGATCTTTTACCAAAACTGACATAACTTTCAGTTGATTTTCTAGTGTTTTTGGTTACTCATTTGAATTTTCTCTGGTTTCTTTTACAACTAATATTTGCTTAATGACTACTCAAATTAACGTTGGATCAATACAATGTAGCCTGCACTACTAGGACAAACTTATGATTTGAGACACATTAATACCTTACTAGTCAATTTTTAAAATTCACTTCTTCACCCATACCCATCGAAACTTATAAAACATTGTCATAAAAAATAAAATTAAGTGTTGCTAAGTCGGCATTTCTACTCCAACACCAAAAGTTTACTTAGTTCGTTCACTGCATCAAATATGACAAGATTAAATTCAATATAAAATTTTTGTTCTAAATTTTATAACATGAATTTTATGTAAAAATTTTATTTTTGGATAGAATTTGGATAATGTTCTCCTAATTATCCAAAGCGTAATTTAGATGTATACACATACAGAATGGGTGCATAGGCATGCACTCACAGAATCTTGATCAATATACCGTTTGTTTGTTTTAACTCTTCAGTTCCTTAGTTTCCTCTTCTGTATAATGAGGCTAATAATAATATCTCACCTCAATGGGTTATTGCAAGACTTTAATAAGTTAATACTGGTAAATGACTTAGTACAATCTCTGGCATCCAATAAAATTCAGTAAATGTCTTCTATTCTTACATCATCATCATCATGTTATAAATTCAAAATAATGGACATTAAGATGTGAATCAAGTATATTTGTATAACTATCTTCAGAACAAATACAATTTTTTCACTTAAGTTATTTTACCAAAAATGTGATTTTAGCCCATATGATGTAGACATAGACAGGACTGAAGTGTTACCTTTCTAAAGAAAATAATTGTACCTGTAAGTTGCTTCAACCTGATAGAACATTCTGTTGCTTCAACCAACATTCTCTTCAAAGCCCAATTTCTGGAGTGTTGTGCAACTATTTTGCTTTTCTCAATGATTACATAGTTTGGGTAGGTTTTATTTAGACATTATAATGTTATAAATAAAAAGGAATTCAGAGAGAAAGGGCTTATTGTTAATTAAGGGTAGATAACAGAGATATAAATCTCTCTTTTAGGCTAGTTCTCCCTAAAGATAACACCAAGATATTTAATCTCATTTTTCAGTGTATTCATTACACAAGGTTAGTTAAAAATACCAGCAGGTGGCAAACAAAAATACATAATCAGCATATTATCCTAACAGTAAAATATTTAAGTATTGTATGTGTGTGCTGTAGGGCGGGGAGGGGAGGAGATGGGAGGCATTGGTTAACTCTGGTTATTAAATTGCTACTTAACTAAGGACCCAAGATACAATCTTCCAGCATATCTTTTATAAGTCAAATTCTTATAAAAGTCTGCATACAGTTTTGATCATATATTTTCCAGAAGACTTTTAAAAACATAAATATATGATAATAAGTCCTAAAAATGTATACATTTTTAAGTCAGGTTAAAGTAATTGGGGTTATTTAACCCTAACAGAAGGTTAAGCTATAACTTAATTACTGATTTTATATATTGGAAAAACAATTAATGAGGATTAACCGGTTTCCCATAATTAGTGAAATCCTGAAATATCTGGGAAAAAGAAAAATTCCCCATTCTAAAATGACAAAGTAACAAAACACTGGTTAGCTACCAAACAAGGATTTAAATTTATAAAGAATTCTGGTATCTTTTGTTTATTCATTCTTTAGGGAAGAATTTTCAAAAAATTTAACAAGAGTAGAATATTATAACATCAAAGGCTACCCCATTTTTTTAAAACAATGAGTCAGGCCAAATGATTTCTAAAAACTCCTCTACAATACTGTTTTCACATACAATGTTGCCTTTAAGATATATTATCTCTGCATAACTTGACATACTTGTAGTTTAGAAAAAGTTCAAATTTTTTAAGAATACTCAGAAGTTGGTCTTGCTCAAGAAAATTGCAAATTTGGTTACCAAGGCTAACATTAAACATAATATTGCCCTAGGTACATCTTTACTTCAAATTTAAATAAAATGTAAGAGCTTTCTTGGATTGGAATTTTAACAACTCATAAATTGCATAACGAGAACTTAGCTGACTAGATTTAGTATTGGTACTTCTGTCTAATTTAGGCTTACAAATGAGTGGAGGGTACTCCCTTCTGGAAAATCATAATTGTCAGATTGTCAGATTTTGATAGCTGTGGAAATCATGAAAGCCTGAATATAATTTTATTTTCTTGGTCCTTTATATTAATGTAATCAAATAAGATACGCAGGTTAAGTAAGCTATCATTAAAACTTAATTCTATGTCTTAAAGCCTTTATATATAAATGAAATTAAGGAATTAAAAAAATAAAATTACCTCCAGATCTTTAATAATATCATGTAGTTCTGAATCAGCAGTGATAAAAGATGTTAAAGGTGAATATATATTGGATTCATTTGACTTTGACGTCATTTTTCTTCTCTCTTTATTTGTTTCAGACATTTTTCTCTTGGGTATATGGGATGAAGAAGTAGGTTCTATGGCATTAATAGGCAAAAGGTCCCTAAGAGAAAAGGCATTTTCAAAACACAAATTTTCTTCTCGATGTGAATAAACATGTAGGTTTTCCATTTGTTTTCTGATGTTAGAAATTACAGAGGCTGAAAAATCTGGCAGAAAGTCCGAGGTTGACATCTTTTCTTGATTTGCAGTACTGCTGTTACATACTCCCTCAATATCAGCTTTAAATTTAATTTCATCTTGCACTTTCCTTTCTTTTGCCATTTGTAATGCCAGTCCATTGACATCTAATTTTGACTGCCTACGATAGACTTTCCAATGTTTCTTCAGTTTCCTGTTTCTCTCCTCAGCTCCATGAGTATTGGTATTTGAGGAATCAATTCCATAAACTTTTAAGCCATACTTTAAGGACAAAAAGGAGCTTAGGTAGCCTTTTCCAGAACCCAGGTCAATTATCTAAAGAAAACCAGAATGAATTAAAAGGATTTTAGTCAGATGGTAACTGAAAGCATTCGCGATATTTTTTTAAAAAGTAAAGGAATGTATAATTTATACAACCTGTTATGCTTTTTTTAATTTTAATTTTTGATTACTATTAAAAACCAACAACTCTCATCATTTTTATTCAACATTTTAAGAGAAGTTCTAAGCAGTGTAATAATAAGTCAAGGAAAAGATGTAAAAGACATAAATATTGAAAGTAAAATTGTCTTTCTTCATAGATAACATGATTGTATCTGTAGAGAATTCTAAGGAATGCATACAAAAGTTAAAAGAACTAGTAAGTCAAGTTAGCAATGTGTCAAGATACAAGCTCATTAGAAATGAATAAAGAACCATCAGAACATATGCATTACAGTAGTAAAGAACAATTAGAAAATAAAATTTAAAACCAATTGAATTAAAATAGCATAAAAATACAAATCTAGGCATAAATTTAACAGAGGTTACGCATGATCTATACACTGAAAACTAGAAAACACTGCATAGGAAAAATTTAAAAGAGCTAAATAAAGATATACCATATTCATGAAATAGTTAGACTCAATATTAAGATGGCAATTCTCCCAAACTGACATATAGAATCAATGCAATCCTAATCAAAATCCCAGCAGGGTTTTTAAAAGAAATTCATAAGCAGATATTACAATTTATATGAGAAGGCAAAGTACCTAGAATAACCAAAACGATTTTGAAAAGAAAAAGTTTGAGGATTTACACTGATTCAGGAATCAATATAAAACTACAGGCCTTCCCTGGTGGCACAGTGGTTGAGAATCTGCCTGCCGATGCAGGGGACACGGGTTCGAGCCCTGGTCTGGGAAGATCCCACATGCCACGGAGCAACTAGGCCCGTGAGCCACAACTACTGAGCCTGCACGTCTGGAGCCTGTGCTCCGCAACAAGAGAGGCCGCGACAGTGAGAGGCCCGCGCACCGCGATGAAGAGTGGCCCCCGCTCGCCACAACTAGAGAAAGCCCTCGCAGAGAAACGAAGACCCAACACAGCCAAAAATAAATAAATAAATTAATTAATTAATAATATTAAAAAAAGAAAACTGTTTTTTTAAAAAACAAAAAAAAACTACAGTAATCAAAACAGTGTAGTGCTGGTATAAAAATAGAAATATAAATCCATGGAATAAACAGAGTCCAGAAATAGACCCACAGTTATATATATAGTCAACTGGTTTTTGACAAAACAACTAAAGTAATCCAAAGGAAAAGACAGTCTTTTCAACAAATGGTGTGGGTATAACTGGATGTCTGTATGGGAAAAAAAAGATTTTTACATGTCATATGCCAAGCAGGCATATCTTTAATTCCTGCGTATCTTTGTGACATTGGGAGGGGAAAAGATTTCTTATGTAGGACATAAAAAGCATAAACTACAAAGAAATAATTGAAAAATGGACTTCATTAAAATTAAAACCTTTGCTATTCAAAATACATAGTTAAAAAGGGTAAGAAATATTTGCAAAACATGTATCTGACTAAGGGTTTGTGTCCAGAATATATAAAGAACTCTAACAACTCAATAATAAGACAAGCCACCAATTAAAAAATGGGCAGAGCATTTGAACACACACTTCACAGAAGAAGATATACAAATGACCACTATAAAAAGATGTCCAATATCACTACTCTTTTGGGAACTGCAAACTAAAATCATAATGAGATATACACAAATGTAAAATGGTACAGTCACTTTGGAAAACATCAGCAGTTTAACATAGAGTTAAAGCATACACTTACTATACAACCTACAAATCCCACTCTGGGCTATTTACCCAAGAGAAATGCAAACATGTCCACAAAGTCTTGTATGTGAATAAATTCATAGCGGCCAAAAAATTGGTAACAACTCAAATATCCATCAACCAATGAATTGAAAAACAAATTGTGGTATATCCATACTGTAGCATACTATACCCAAAAATGAGGAACAAAGAGTCAATGCACATAAAAATATTGATGACTCTAAAAACTATGCGCTAAAGGATAGTCAAACACAAACATCTACATATTATTTGATTCCACTTATACGATGTTCTAGAAAAGTCAAAACTACAAGCAGAGCAGTAATTCCTTGAGAATGGAGGAGGAAATATCTTGCAAAAGGGTATGAGAAAACTTTTTATGGTGACAGAAATATTTTTTATTACAGTGGCTAAACAACTGCATACAATTACCAAATGCATCAAAGTGTACACCTAGAATTGGTGAATATATAAATTATACCTCAATAAAACTAAAAATGATAAAAGACATATAAAATTACCAAGATTGTTTACTGTATTGTCATGTCATTTCATAAGAAATAAATGGACAATTACAGAAATATTATCATAGGAAATCATTATCTAATCTCATTATATCTAATCTTTAATTCCTAAAACCAATTAAATCCTGACATAAATATGAGCCACTCAAGGAAAATTTCCTATATTTGAAATAATGCATATCATCAATGAAATCCTCAAAAATTTCAACTCAAGCAAAATTGCAATTCATAGGTAAAACTCCAATAAATGATGTCTGCTAAATAAGTGTCTAGCTTACAAATAATTCCCTATGCCCCCTTTTTAATGTTAATCTCTAGGTTAGGTATTATGGGAAATACAGAAGCATTATATACCTTGATCCTAAGGAACTACAATCTATCTGAAGATACCATACTCATGAATACAAGGGCTATAGAGTAGAAACTCTATTAAATCAATTTCCCCATATCTGAATCTCTAGAGAAAGCAAAGCTCTCCATTCCCTTCCTTCTACAAAAACACATTCACTGATGCCAATGGCAGGCTTAATGTTAGCAACCAATGGGTTGTTTGTAAGCACCAGGACATTTGTTCCCCCCAATACAGATGTTTTCTTACCAAGAGGTAATTGAGTTTGTTCCCAGATCTGCATATAACAATTCCACTTGTGAATGAGGAAAATTTTGTCTGCAAGTAACAGAACATCAAATTTCCATCACTGAGAAAAACTCACCTCACTTAAGAAATCTGGCAGTAGAGTAGCTGAACCAACCAGAGGCTCAACCACATATGGCGTTTGGGTCAACGTATTTGTAATTCCTCTGGTTGCAAGATGGCTGGGGAAAACCTAAGAATCATGTCTTCACAATATAATATCTGAAACCCTTTTCAGTAATAGGCAAAATTTCCTAGAAAAATCTATCAGCTCACTTATATCTTACTGACCCAAACTGATTTTTATCCCTCTCCAAATTGGCCTTTCAGTAATATATACAGTGTTAGCAAGAGAATGGCAAACTCTGCAATTAAAGGTTACATAAATCATACATATTTTTGCCTTCAAACTCTCTTATCTGAGTGGCAAAACCTTCACAATCCTGATCTCTTACCCCTTACTCACAACAGTCTTTTCCTTCCTGGATCATCTTATAGGTTTGAAGATAGAGGAGTCTCCAGTGTAATACCTGGTGGGAAGTATCTTCCTTGTTTCCTAATACTGCTTAGAAGACTTTCTCATAGAAATATTGCTACACATAGTGATTACATTTCTTAATATTAGTATTAGTATGGTACTATACTTCAGACAGGAGAGTTATATTTTGTTGACTGACCTGGAGATCTCCCTACTATTATAAGCTAATGACTTTCAAATTTATAATTCCAGTATGGAATTCTACCATGAACTTCATACTCATATCCAACAGTGTACCTAACATTTCCACTTGAATGTCTAATAAGCATCTCAAATTTAACATGTTCAAAACTAAGTTCTTGATAGTCTCTGTAAAACCTGCCCCTCCCATAATCTTCTCCATCATAGTTAATAGTATCTCCATACTTCCAGGTGGAGAACAAGACTCCTTTCTTTCTCTCATACCCTCCACCTGAATTGTGAAAAAATCCAGTCTTACCAAGGGTATTTCATACCAACTGCACCCTAAGTCTAGGTTATTGCAACGGCCTCCTCAATGATCTCCCTGCTCTCACCTTCCCTCCTTGAGTGTATTCTCAAGAGAACAAAACAAAGACTGATCATACCACGCCTCTAAGTAAAATCTCTCATCACTTCCCTAAACTTATCTCCTGCTACTAACCTCCTTTGTTACTAAGCTTTTTGCCTCAACTCTGGAAGCTCATGCTTACATATGAGCTAATTTCTGAAAAGAACCAGCTTGAATGTTTACAAAGACTATGGCGAAGAGTTGCAAAGGTAATGGAAATATCGGGTTGGCCAAAAAGTTCATTCGGGTTTTTCCATAACATGTTACCAAAACCCGAACAAACTTTTTGGCCAGCCCAATATTTGCTTCATAACACTCCGCAACACGGCAGTCAGACTGATCCAGTTGCTCCAACGGCTTCCCATCTCATTCAAGATAAAAGCCCAAATCATCACAATGGCCTCTAAGACTCTACAACTTCATGACCTGCTTCTGCCACCACAACCTCAGCTCCTACTACTTTGTCCTTGCTCTCACCACTGGAGTTAATCTGGCTTCTTGGCTCTTTCAAGAATACAACAAGTGGGGCTTCCCTGGTGGCACAGTGGTTAGGAATCCACCTGCCAATGCAGGGGCCACGGGTTCGAGCCCTGGTCCGGGAAGATCCCACATGCCACGGAGCAACTAAGCCCGCGCGCCTCGAGCCCGTGCTCCACAACAAGAGAAGCTCGTGCACCACAACCAAGAGTAGCCCCCTCTTGCTGCAACTAGAGAAAGCCCACACGCAGCAACGAAGACCCAATGCAGCCATAAATAAATTAATTAATTAATTAATTAATTTTTAAAAAAAGAATACACCAAGTATATTCCCGCTTTAGGGCCACTGAATGTGCTATTCCCTCCATCTAAAAAATTTTTCATCTGGATATTCTAATGGATAACTCTCTTACCTCTTGAAGGAGATCTTAACTCAAATGTTATCTTTACAATGAGGTCTTACTTGCCCCTCTCTTCCTAATCAAAAGCTTTAATCCCCCATCCCTGAATTAGCTACTTCCTTTTTATTTTTTTTCTCCTTAAAGTATATCAACATATACAATAAAATATACTTATAATGATTTTATTATCTATCTCTCCTCATTAGAGTATAAATGCCATAAAGGCAAAGATACGTTTTGTTTTGTTTACTACTGTATCCTCAGCATCTATAACGGCACCTGACACATGGTAGGAGCCAAAGAAATATTTAATAAATGAACGCATGCATGCAAGTGTGAATCAGTGAACATATTTTAGAAATAAAAATTAAGAAGTAAGAAGACTTGGTAATGGGGATGAGAGAGGCAAAGGTTTTTGGCATGTAGGGAGCAATGTGGTTGAGGCAAAAATAAATTGTTTTTTTTTCTTCTCTAGTTCTTTTTGGTCACTAGTAAAGTTAAGATTTTAGTATCTGGGTTTCCAACTATCCCCATGAAATCTACATTTATTAAATCTGCTTTTTAAAAGTAAAAATAGTACACACGTAATACGTTTCAAACTTAACTATTTTGAGAATCAAATATTGCTATTAAGTAATTTCAAGAGAAAGACCCTGTAAGTCTTTAAAAAAGAAAAAACCTTTAATACAGGTTTTTTTCTTTAAAAAATAAAAAACCTTTAATACAGGTTTTTTTCACTCACTAGAAACAATCTCCATCACTATGAAAAAAGTTCCCTTAGAGAAGGTCTAATGTGAAACATTAAGCTATTTCAAATTTTTTTTCTCTGCACTTTAGAAATAAATCTGCTTTATTAATTTAAAGTTATTTATTATGTAATATTTCATATAAATAAAAGAATAAATGCAGTTGAAATGTAAAGTTATAAAGAACAATAGTGGTTAAGACTCCGTGCTTCTACTGCAGGGGGCGTGGGTTCAATCCCTGGTCAGGCAACTAAGATATCTTGTATGCTGTGTATCGCAGCCAAAAAAAAAAAACAAACTAATTTTATTTCTGGAAAATTTTAGTTAATTTCACTTTAATGTTTTGACTTCTGTTATGTACAGATGTCAAAGGGCTTTTACTTACACACATGTATCCATATGCATACATAATTTACTCCTCACAAAAATCTTCTGAAGAATGGACTTGGATTTCCATTCTAATAATAAATACCCCTCGAAGATTTAATTATAGGTGACTTATTTGGGAAGTGAAGAAAACACTGACAGGAAAATAGAGAAGAGAAAAAAGAGAAAGGAAGACAGCCCAATAAAAGGTATGTTCTTAAGCAAAATACCACTTTAGGGCAACCTGGGTTAATCACACTGAGAAACTTGGAGAGCTACTGTAGAACACATACCTCATAGTCATCCCACCTGGAAAGTCCGGGAGTTGATGTATTTGTTTATCAATGTGTATTAGTCATTAATTCAAGGATGCTCACAGGGAGGAATTAATCCCCAGAACTTGTATGCAGGCAGTGCCATGCTTCAGCAGACAGAGAAAACCCACAGGAAAAGAAATGTAGAAACAGGTAGAAAGCAGCTCGGCACACCATGAAATGGTGAGGCCCAAGAGTATCTGAATAAGGCATCCAGTAGCATCTGCTATACCCGTGAACCCACCAGCCATCCTAAGAACTAGAATGTTAGTATTTCCAGTCCATATAACTCGTTTTCTTTCCATATCCCATCTCCCTGCTTCCCCTACTGGAGGTAACAACTATTCTCAAATGATTGTTTATGATTCCCTTGCTTCTTTAATGGTTTTTTTGCATATATTTTTTGCATTAAGAATATACCATTATTTTGCTTAAGAGCTTTTAAAAAACGATACCATAAAATACGTAGTCTTCTGTAAATTGCTTATTTTTCCCATTCATTTTTATGTTTCTAATATTCATCCATGTGTTATGTGCAGCAGCAGTTTGTTAAATTTTACTGTGTACTTGCCCTTTTTACTCCAGGTGAGTATTACTGTCACGGTGAGCCCATTACCGATCCTGACAGGTACTGCTTAGCTATGATACACTGGAGAAAAGGCTGAAAACTATTACCTTGGCTCTTGCCTTTTAGTTCCTACTCTAGAGATCTATGTTGCCATAAGTGGTTCTGCATGCCCGGCCCAAGCTGTGATCGTTTTCTAATCAATCTCAAACTCTCCACAAGTCTGAAAGAATACATGGAAAAGATTCTAACACCTAATAAAAACTGAAGAAGGGAAAAAATCCTCCATTACCCCCATAGATGTTCTTGTAGGGATAAGAAAAATAACTTACTGTTTTTATAGGTCAATGGAGGCAATCACTGATTTTATTTTAACATCTATTTTCAGACATTACTACCCTTCATAAAGGCTATTTTTTACAACAGGAATGCATTATAATTCTGACACTATGAAAGAATCCAAGTTTCTTTATGTTACAATAATGAGGCAGGTGCCCCAGACCACAGCATGGTAACCCAGGTCCTTGAGAACACCTAGTGGTAAACAATTTTGCAGAATGCCATCTTCATAATGCTGCTTCAAATTGGAGTTACAACATAAGAAAAAGAGAATTACCATACCTTCTATCCACTCTGAAAAGAGTGAAATTTGTGGCAAAACATTAATAGTCATATCTTATTTTTAGTATAAATTTGTTTTTATTGCAGTATATTGGGAAATGAGAGCAGTTTTAAAGGATCAGATGTGATGTGACATCTCACATCAGCTATTACTTAATGACATTTTAAAGGCTAGACAGTGATAGTAGAAAAGGAAATTTGAATGATACCCCCCAAAATGGCAATAATTTTAACACATGAATATATAGGCAAATACTCTTACCTGCTTTATTCCACAGTAATCAGCAATACTGCTGATGAGCTCTGACATTGCCTGAACTTCATGAGATTTTTTCAAATTCATAAACTCATCTGGCTTCACATTTTCATCTGAACAAAAATAAAACAAAATTAAAGTACTGCTACTAAAGAAACAAAACTTAATAAGAATCATCAGTTGATGCTCATGTTTTCTATAATTAAATATGAAAACAATACAGAGATCCTATTGTGGTGTCTGTATGATAGATCTCTATTAGTTTAGCTGCTATGAATCAAATTTGAATTAATAAAATGAAAAGACTCATATAACATTATTAAAAATGTTCCTTGAAACATAAAACAATTAACTACAAAGGAAAAGACTGATAACTAGACTGCGATGTAGGAAAAAAAATGTGGCGATCTATACCTAAGTTTTTTGTTTAATATGGTGCATAAGAAAACCTACTCATTTAGAACAAATCAGTCTATCGGGGCTCATGATATAAGGTCTAACAATAAATTAAGAACATGTTGGAAATATATACACATATGAATAATATATTGCTTCTAAATGCCTAAAAAAACATACATACACACACACAAACACACCTACCAGTTCTCTGTTTTTGATTTCCACGAAGGGCTACAAGCAACTGTTCAAAAGGAGTACATATCCCCAAGTTTTGTACAGAATAATATTTAGCAGTCAGAGCGAAGGCTTCCACACTCACCAGCTTCTGGGAAGTTTCACAAAATATTTTTGGAAAATCAGTAATATCTAAAAAAATCAACATAAAAAGAATTGTTAGCAACAAAATAAATAATCACTAGCTAATTTGTTGGAGATTTAAAAAACAAAAATCACCGATCTTATAACAAATTATAATATTTTCATTTTGGTGTGAATTTTGGCAATATCACTAATGGTTCCATTATATTTGTTATTTAAACTATTAGCTATTTGTAGCAGCCAGTTTTCTCTTTAATACACTATACCATTATACACGTAGATTCCAAATTAAAATCTGGCCTTTTTGTTTTTTTGAAAGCCAAAAAAAAAAAAAAAGAAAGAAAGAAGTTTAAAACCGTGCTAAACTGTAATGTACTCATTAAATTTATGAATGGTCCTGGCTGACGTACAGCTGTGAATTTAAAGGAGGTCAGTCCATCCAATGCCGTTACTCCCTGTCCACACTGCATGTAGAACAGCAATATTCTCAGTGGTATAAATGTTACTGTAAAACAGTTCCTGCATCATTTGGACCGTGTAGAATTGTGTGGGCGTGTGTGTATATGCGTTCAATGCACTGTCAGTACGACTTCTAAAACTCATCAGGTTATGATTAGGTGAAAACAGTTCACTTTCTTCCCATAGTCAGTTTCAAACCAGACATGGTCTAAGCTTCATACAGAAACTACTGATAGTTGCTGAGAGCTCACTTTAGAAAACTGCCACACTGTTTGCAACATCCAGTGTCCCTCTCTGCGTGAGGATCATTCACCCTGTTGAACTCAGATGTGGTTACATCTCGCCAAGGTGAACTATGCCATTTTCAGGCAGAAGTTTTAAAAATATCAAGAGTCACTACATTTTCTTTGCCCAGAACTGCAATTGTCAAGATAGAACCTGTCTCAGCCTGAGTCCCCAAGTGACGACAACAAAGGCATCACTGCTGTCAAACTACAATGAACATGTGGCATACACGAATAGTAATCTTCATTGTTTTTAGTCACTGAGTTTTTAGGCTTATTACTGTAGCATAATCTTGCCTATTCTAATGGATACACATCAGTACAGATTTGCTTTTTATTTGTTCAGTTTCATTTTCCTATAGCCATTTTTAATGCATATTAATTTATTTATGAGGGTTTAAAAAAAAGGCATTCTGATATGTATGTAGTAGTTCAAAGAAACTCTTTGGATGGAGTAGTCCATTTACCGAAAATTATTTTTAATAATTAAAAAAAGTACATCCAGTGGTTAAATAAAGTATTCAAAATGTTCACCTTACAAAAGCATGGTGCAATTCTGGGAACAACTTAGGTCCTATCAGAAAAATCATACTATATGCTATGAAGTTCATTCTAGCTAGCTGATACTCCAAAGTTACCTATGAAATTATAAAAACCTACTTAAACACAAAAAACAATGATGCTCCCTGGCAAAAATTAAAAGCAAGAAAATTGAAGAAGCCTTGAAGAATGCTAACTAAATAACTAAAAACTACATGTTTAACACAGTACCTTTTGAAAGCTAACATCTATTAAGTTGATGGTAGTAATGTTTACCAAATTAATTAGAAAATCAGCAGAGATGTATAACTTCCATTTCTGAATCTATTAAATAGAAATTTAAACTACAAGATTACTATAGTACATTTATTTAAGATACATTTTGTGTATTATATAAAGTTCTTTCGGCATTTTACAAACTGAATTTACTAATGCAGCCAAAAAGTAATAAAATCCACATCAAAATATTTAGGCATGATACAGAGGGGAAAACTCAGTCAACTATTAAGTGAGCCTCTCAGGTTTAAGGGCAGTCTCAACATCCTCAAGTTCCAGGGCAGCAATTTCTTAGCATGTGATAGAATAAGAGTAGTAAATCTCAAAGTGCAGAGGGGCTATTATAGTAGTCAGTTATTGGACAATGTTGCCAACAGAAAGAAATGTGATGTTTCTGTTGGAAAAGTAAAGCTTCAAATCAATTTAACTACCCTACTGAAAATATTTGAAAAAATTCCAATCTAAGCCAAATTAATGTTGTTAATTTGCTTTTAATTACAGGCCTCCTAGTAATTTCAGAAATCTGGAGATCTAAACTGCAAAGATATTAAATTTTTAACAATGTTTCCTTTTATAAAAAGGATAGTGTTCTGATTCAGTCCACTGGCTTATGTCATTTAAGGCTACACCAGTTTATTCAGATAGTCTAGAACTCTGTGAAAAAAATCTTTTTGAATTATGAAAATATAGCTTTTGTAACTTTGTTTTCAAATGATCCAGCCTATAACTTCCATTACTTGCGGTTTTTAGAGATTCAGAGAGAGAGAGAGGTGTCAATGATCTTGTCTTTACTTCTATCTCTGAAACAGTATGTGAGAAAAGTTCCGTGGTGACGGTAATAGTATCCGTAGTCCTCATAATGCATTCCCAGATACTTGCACACTGAGCTTGGGTTTGGCAACTAGCAAAATAAAAACCACAGTGTTACCTGACTTATTACTTAAATTCTTAATTAGTTAAATTTTTTACACAGGGAAAGCTTCATTTTTAAATTTGATACCCATTGCACCTGCATATTATGTGGTTTGATTGTTTTGCCAATATCTCCCTCTACTGGAAGTACTTGTTCTGCTTTATTACATGCTCTGTCTTTATTTACTCTTATTTTTTGTACACCCACAGAACTTTCTTACAAGATAGGTTATTTGGGTATGAGCGAGCAAAGGCACCAGAGAGGCAAGGGAGAAGTTAATTCTATTAAATATGATATCAGTATATCCCTATCATTTTTTTGTTTTTGTTTTTGTACAGCAGAGATCAATGTACAAGGAAAGACAGAAAGGTTATACATACACATGTTGGATTATGAAAATTTCAAGATAGAGAAATGAATAATAATGTTTCAAAGCTAAAAATAAAATAGAAACAATCAATGAATATACAATATTGACATTTAAAATAAATAAAATTTCAAAACTAAATGTCTGGTATTTTACTTGAATATTACCTAGCACTTTAAGGAAGACAGAGTACAGTTAGGATTCACAATTATCTCACCACTATTATTGCTAATATTTATTGCACATATACTATGGGCCAGGCACTGTGCCAAACAGTTGACATTTAATGGAACGGACTTATAAGTTAGTTACATCGTGCTCATATCCCCACTTACAGAGGAAGAAACCAAAACTTAGAGAGGCTGCAATTAAGCCAGGTTCGCATAAACACTAAGTAGCAAGGCATGTGAACCAAGGCTGTGCTCAGACCTTGTTCTTAATTCCCACATTCGATCAACATGCCACTGCAGTGAGTAACAAATGAAATCAGGAAAGACAGCAGTTAAAAAAGTGCTAGGCAGACTGACTGTCAGAATCAGGTCTGACAAGAATTCCCTCTGGCAGAGATCAATACATGGTAATATCTTAAGACAGTTTCAAACTCATTTATCTTTTTAATTCTTTCACTTCCCTCACTCCCCTCCACACCTCCCTCTTTACCAGAAGTGATTTTAAGATTTCATGAAATTAAAAGAGTAATTTCTACATTTAAAACAACTGATAAGTCTCTGAAAATTAAAAGTTTTTATGATAATATGTTGTTGTAGTTATCTATTTCTAGAAACAAAGTATCCCTACTGCTTCATGCCCAGTTGTAAGGCAATAATACCTTGCATATACCAGGTATTCAGTAAGTAGGGAATCAATGAAGGGATGAACGAAAGCAATTCCTCAATACATTTACTACTGTAGCATCACCAGGTACACTGAGAGAAACAAATTCTAAGATTCTGGGGTAGTAGTTTTCACTGAGGCCACTACAGGGACTTCAACAGTACTTCTGAGCCTGTTAGAAGAGAGTAAAACATCATCTCAGTCCTAATGTTTACAATCACAAGGTGAGACAAAAGTGATTTAAAACATTTAGAATGTGATATAAGATAAAATACAATTACGTGCTAAATTCTGACGTTTAACTGTGTTACAGGGGTTAGGGCAAAGGTCACTACTGTTATTATCACACACCCTAGAAATGTCCTGTGGTCCAGAATTTCAGGAAGAAGTCAACAGTGCCCTCTTAATAACAATCTTCACAAGGACATAGAAATGTTATGGACTCATTTCTGCATGTCCTACAGATGTCTCCAATTCAAAAGGCCCAAAACTGAACTGAAAGTTCTCAAGCTCGCCAAACCTTTCTTTTCCTATTTGCTATCCTGTTTAATAGTGTCATCAGTCACCCAGTCCTGAAGTTAAAAGTCTACATTATCTTAAATGCTCCTTGTACCCTCAATGCACATATCCAGTCACCCATTAAACCTAATGTAAAAATGTCTTTCATTTGGAACCCCCCCCCCATCACCGCCGTGGTTCAAACTCTATTAGTACCACCAGTGTTATCGCAGTAGTGATTTTTTTCCTTATCAATAAAACTCCCATAGCAGAATGCTCAGTAAGTGTTGGTTGAGCTGAATTGAACATGTTTTCTAAAATGGAAATCTACTTATATTCAATGCAAGTTTAATTATACATTTTAAGGATTTGGCTTCTACCAACAGTT
The DNA here is from genome assembly GCF_965194805.1 of Balaenoptera borealis. NCBI lineage: Eukaryota > Metazoa > Chordata > Mammalia > Artiodactyla > Balaenopteridae > Balaenoptera > Balaenoptera borealis. The sequence continues at coordinate 69,551,490 of NC_138870.1, read as the reverse complement.
GACTTTAGGCTTCAATCTTTTATACTTGTTTAGCAGACTTCAGTCAAAAGTTAAAGCTGTCTTGCTGAACTATGAAAATTATATATAGGATATATTAAATTTTATGAATGGTTAAATATATCCATAACCCTATAATCTATTTAAGGAAGAAACAGAATATATACTGTTGCTTTTTAAAATAAGTCAATTTATATCACTCCATTATGTGCTAGGAAACTTTTTGCATAAGCTCCAACATAATTTATGGCTGCATATGAAATGAAAAAAATATGTTATCTCAACATGTAAACCATGCTCTTAGAAAGAATGATATAATTAACAAAAATTGACATGCATATCCTTATTGTGCCAATATTAACGTCACACTGAATGTATAAAGCACACAGAACCATTTCAAAAGCATTTTCACATTTAACTAAGTTTTTACAGAAATCAAATTAAATATAAAAACAGGAACATCTAACCACAGTATTACTACTCTAACAAACCCTTTTCATAGTTTAATTTGAAGGAAAATAAAAATATCATACAAAGAAACAGAAGTTTAGAAAATTGATTTGGTATATAAAAAATAAACTTGTTAAAAATAAACAATTCTGGGATGCCTACTATGTGCAAGGTAATAACTGAACCTGATAAAGCTAATTTGTTAACAACTCGTGATTCATCTAAGGGATATAGTGTCTTATCACTTGTGAGGCATGTGGGCAATGAATGTTCAGTGTGGATTCCAGAGGGCTCAGCAATTCCCAGTTAGAATTCTTTTGAGATGCCACATGGGATGCGCTTACTCAGGTCTTTGCACTTGTTTTTTCCTCTGATACTATCTTCTCTCAGATAGTTTCATGGGTCTCTCTCTCACTTCCTTTGTCTTTAATCAAATGTCACCATTTCAGTGAAAACTTCTCTGACAACCCTATTTAAAACTGCAACCTCACTCAACCTTCATTCCTCACTGATCCTGTATCAATGTTTTACAGCACTTATCACCGTCTGACATAGTAAGTAACGTGCAAGAGGACACAGATTTTTGTTTACTGCTGTATCCTGAGAACCCAGAATGATGCTTGTCATATCACGTACTCAATGAATGAATGGGTAAATGAATGAGCAAGAACTAGGTCTGAATTCTGGTTCTCAGACTGCCTCTCCCTCTGTGGCCATGAGCAATCTATTTATCTGCTCTAAGACTTGATATCTTCATCTATAAAATGGGGGCAAATATCTACTTTACCATATTTCAAGGAATACACATATATATGCACATAGGCATATATGTAAATATGTACATATACATATATACATGTAAGTATTTAATTACACACACACACACACACACACACACACACCCCATCCTAAAACAATGTCTAGAATATAGTAGGCAACTCCCAAAGCACAAAGTCCGAATTAGGTAACTGAGTGTCCTAACACAGCACTTGGGACTTTGTTGGAAGAATGTGGGGCAGAAAATACTCAAATATTTAGGCCCAGAATACCATATAGGCTACTAGAGAAGAACTTGAAACAATGATCAATACAAACACTCAGTTTCTAAACACGGGGCCTGCTGGGAGAAAGGAAGTTTGGGCTCTGGAAGTTGGATGCAAGCCCTCCATTGTTAGAATGAAAGCATGACTAGGGACAGGTAAGCTGCAACTTGAGACACAACGTGCAAGTCCAACAGCCAGCACTGGGTTCTACAGTGTAAGTAGGTTGAAAGCAAGAATTTCTCAGTGTTTGGGAGCCCAGTGGTTAGCAGTGGGCACCAAGTCCTAGAATCAGCTTGAAAGCTCAAGGGAGAATTTTATTACCAATGATATTTCTTACTAAATTTGAAGTGAAATTCAGTAGATAGATTATAATCCTGACCATGCCTTAAAGACCTAATATAGTTTCAAGTCTGCTTTACTATTGTGTTTTAATTTCCTATATTAGAAGTCTCTATTTTCAGAAAATAACCAAAACCAAGAGATAGATTACTAGAAATTCCACAACTTCAAACTCCATTTAAAATTAGAAGCACTGAAGAATAAATTAAATAAATATTTGTAAATATTTTCTGAAAAATAAATTCAATTTAATAAACCAAATATGATTTTGTGAGCAAAACACAAAATAAATTTTAGATTCTAAAACTTGAAAAACTGCTTTATAATTGTAAAGAATACTTTAAAAACGAACCTATTTCAGTGCAGTAAGTGCTATGAAATCAATCTCTTTGTTCTTCTCTTGTCCCTACCACAGAGATCTCACTTCCTATTTTCAGCTGCTATTTTCTGAACACCACGGTAGGCTCCACTGCCCCACAGTGCCTCAAGGATGGCAGTATCTTAGTAACTAACACTGCCATTGATCTCTTAACTGAGAAGACCAGTATTTCCTTTCTATACACACATTGACTTAGGCCTAGACTTCCAGGCTTTCAAGAATAAAAAAAAAGACTTCACAGCTTGTTTATTATTGAGGCAGGAAAAATAAAGGACTTTTTGTCCCAGGTAAACAGTAATTGTAAGTAAAATTAAATTACTAATAAGGGATTTTGAGAGAGTAAAATTAAGTCACACTTGTCTCTTAAAATTGTACTTTTTTCCATTGTACATTTCATTAACTTGAGTTTAATTTCATCTGCTATTCTTATTCTAAACTCCACTACTTACATTTCAACATTAACACAAAATAGATGTGTGTCTATTCTACTCAACTGAATTCAGTTATAATCATCTGCCAAGTAAAAGGAACTTGCAAGAGGAATCTGCATTAAATATACACTTTCTCTAGTTCCTACCGGACCTCCAGCAGATCCTGCTCCGATCTTGCTCTTTACTTGTTTAATTTTTGTAAATGATGTGTAAAATTCATAAAAACCAGATCAATTTTATTCTTTAGGGACCATTATTTAAGGTGACTGCAATAGAGAAAAAACAAATAAAATGCCCGCCTAAACTTTACAATCGCCATTCTGATTTTAATGATCAAGAAAGAGGGAAGAATTCATTTTCAGTAATTGTTATTGGTATTGCCTAAAGATACCAGTCTAATACTCTGCGGCTATATTGGAAATGCAGTTCCCCTCACAAGGGAAGTTTCAGAACTTCATAAAGATTAAAGAAATGTTGAAAGTATATATCATAATAAGGAACAAAAAGCGACAAGGAAAAAAAGAAGAATGAGTACAAGTGCTGGTCTAAAGCAAGATGAAGTCAAAGAGCTCTGTAATACTAATAATGCTTTCAACCAGCGGTTCTTATCCTGAGGTCTAAGAGCTAAAGAAGCTTATGAATCACGGAAAGCTATCCGTAAAGTTTTACATCTATGTGTGAGCATATATGTCTCTTTTTAAGGAAGAGGTACGATAGTGTTCATTTGAATTAGCCTTTTAATGGGATTTGTGACCTAAGAGATTAAGAATCACTATCTTTTACTCTTCCTCACCTTTTACTTTACCCATTGTTAATATTATAACAGACAATTCAACTAAGTATTTTTCCTCTGGCTTCTAGAGATCATTTTAAATATTTAAAACAACATAAAATTATTCTTTTATTCATTGGTAGATAGCTATTAATTCTTAATATAAATTTCATAGTTTTAAAATTAATCTAACTTTGAAAAGATAACACTTTTCTCTCCAGTATTGTTAGTACTGAACAGATCCTCTCTTATTGTTGATGGTCTAACTTACTAGTCTGAGTTTTTTAGATAATGCCCATCTAACAAAAATAAATAAATAATTTAAAGTACCAAGCAACATAAAATGAATATCTAAACAAATAGAAGACACTCACATTTATTCTGATTGGCTAAGTATAAGCATAATTTAAGTAGAATGAGGGGAAAAAAATGCCATAGATAAGAGGAATTTTCATGAACTTTGTTTTACTAAACTTCTTAATAATTGAATGATATGGGGGAAATCAGAAGTTGGGGGGGGTAACCATTAAAAACTAGAATATAAATTCAAGTTCTAAATGGCCCCATCTAAAAGGAACAATTGGAAAGCACTTTCTATATATCAAATAAATAAAATATGATGACAAATTATCCTGAGTTCCCAAAGATTTGTTTGCATTTTTGTCACCCTTACCCATAATTACAGCAGCAACCCAGGAACTGGGCTGACAGTTGCCACTATCTTTTTGTTGTGTGAAATTATTTCCACACTTGAAGGCTGCTAAAAAGACCCAGAAAAATATAAAAAGGGAAAATAGAGTTCAGGAAAATACATATGGAAAGTGAAAGGATAAAAGTTAAATACAACAGAGTAAAACAGATGACGCTAATTATTTCTCTGTTGTTCTCACTTTCTATTTCCAACATGCTTTCTGGCTTCACGTGTTTCAAATTAAATGTGAGCACAATTTCAATGCACCATAATCACCACCATCACCACCAGCAAGAAAAAAATACTTAGAATGGCCAAGAAGCAATTTAATTTATTGAGATGCAATAAAAATACTTTAAGCGAAACCGCAACAAAATAATCTATCATAGGCAAAAACTTCCTGTGCTGTTCAATTAAAATGATAGTAAATTAATTATGCAGATGCTCACCAAAAGGAACCAATTCTAAACATTTATTCAGCACCCAATCCTGGTAAGGATCATGTAAGTGACGATAACAAGAAACAGGAGAAGTAGCATATGGCCTCAAGAAGCTGAAAGAAGAGAGTCAAGAGAGGCCCTGGAGGCTCTGGCAGAGTCTTAGAGCAGCCCTGGGCTTTGGCAAAGTCACAGAGGATGGCTTTGCAGGCACAGAAACCTGGATTTCCTGAGAGCTGAATAGGTTTTCCACAACTGATTCTAAGCAAAGTTATAAGAAACTGACTTTATAAACTTATTACTTTACACGGAGATAACCCATATCATTCATTTGATGAGACACTGTCTCCTAATTTTAGAATTACAACTAGAACAAATAAAGCCAGATATTCTTAAAGAAAATTTTAATCAAGCTGGGTAGCTGTTTGAGTGTCCTGTGTAGTCATGATCTATTTTGGTTTCATAAAATATTTTGGCTATCCTAACTCAGAATCTCTTCCGTTTTGCCTTTTGGAAGATTTTTCTATACTTATGAAGACCAATTAACTCCTGAAGACCAAAAGATAATTCACTTGAGAATGTTACAGATTTATAAATGTAGTCATTACTTCCTAAGGACACAGCCTAGTTCCCTTGAAGTGGGGAAAACAAAATCTTAATCCCTGAGATGAGATATAGGAGATTGTTTTATCAATAAAGTATTTAGAAACTATCACTACTGGCTTTTTTCTGCAGATGGTTAATCTCACCCATATATGTGATAAACTTTCAGAAATTTTAGCCTGAAATGATGCCTGCCTTGATTTTATCCCCAGATTCCCATGGTATCTTTCTGTAATTTTCAATGTACTGAATGAAGTACTGCATTTTCACACAGGAAAAGAATAGCAAATTAAGTTAAAAAACCTATGAGCTGGATCGAGTCATACAAAAACAATGACGACAAACATAATATGGACAGAAATCACACCACAGCTATCTAGTTCAGTACCATATTTGCACGGATACCTTCAATAACATTCTTTATAGATCTATGCTTCACTTCATTCTTCAAGAATAATTTACTCATCTATATGCCAGAAACTGTTCAATGTGCTAAGAACACAAAACTGAAAAAGGCAAACACTGTACTTTTGCTTTTAGAGAGTTTATAATCTAGTTGCAGATAGGGACAAGCCAGCGGACAATGACACCAGGATGACAGGTGTTGATATGGGAGAGTATATGGGGTGTTATAGGAGCACATACATTTCCAGATGTTCTTGAAAATTTATTTTTTCCAAGGAAAGAAAGACCTAATTACACCATCACCACCAACATCATCATTACCACAACCCTCATCATTTATTAGCCACAACTTATTGAATCCATGCTGTATTCCCAGTTCTATGTTAGGAGCCATATTACATCATTTTTCAGCTTTACTACAACTTTGTAAGATAGGTAATACACTTGTGAAAAAGGAAAAAAATAACAATCAGCTGTGACAGAGAGATAGCAGCTTATAGCTGGCGTGGAACTGGCACTGGCACACGGACCACACTCTTCCCTATTAAATATGAAAGCGTTTACAGTAGTACACCAATATCAGACCAAGTCTGTGACCGTGCCAAGTCCACAACCATGACTGAGCACAGACAAAAACAAGAACATCGTGCAAACACAACGGCTTCCATGAAAGGAGCCCCACAGAGAGGCTCACATGGTTAGAAACTGAGGCCCTGTGCCAAGAGGCAGCACCAACTACCCCCCTATGTGAGTGAGACATTGTGGAGGCGAGTTCCCCAACCTCAACCAACTTCAGCAACTGCAGCCCCACCAGCAAGTGGACTGTGAAACCGTGAGACCCTAAGCCAGGTCCATCCGTTCATCAGTTGCTGAATTCCTACCCCACAGAAACTGTGTGAGAGCGTGTTATCAGCAACAGGTCACGTGTAACATTAATATAATTGTCAATGAGTGTGTACTCTTCCAATGAAAACAATTATAAGGGAGGTCGTATAATTAATATTAATACTGTGTTTCCCTTTAATTCTTAGGCTGTTTTCTTCTATTTCTTTGAACATATTTATGATAGCCACTTAAATCCAACATCTGAGCCCAATCAGGATCAGCTCCTATTAACTCATTTTCTCCCCCCTTGGGTCACACTTTCTTTTAATTCTCTGGACACAGCTACTTAAATCCAGCATCAGGGCTCACTTGGAATCAGTTTCCTGAGTATGAGTCATACTTTCCTGTTTCTTTGCACATCTAGTAGTTTTTGGTTGAAAAGCAGAATTGTGGATAATTTATTGTAGTGGATCTATTTTGTTTTCCTAAGGATTTTGTTGTTGTTATTCTACTAAGAAGTGAACTTGCTTGGACTCAGACTGAAATCTATCTCCCCCTCAGCGTGCAGCAGATGGTGTCTCTGCTCAGTTGCTGATTTATTAGCCTGCCCCCTGAGGGTATCCCTGAGCCTGTGTAGTTCAGCAGGCAGATAAAGATTTGGGTGGATTTGATAGTCAGATTGGGGGGCTCATCCTCTCTGCGGTTACATTTGTTTCCAACGCTCCCCAGCCTAAATTTCCAGTTGCTCTGCCAGCCCTGAATTCTGCCCATTGATACAGAAATTCAATCAGGCTTTCGATTTTTGCCACCCAAGCTGTGTACACAGCTTGGGGAATATACTCTGTCAAAGGTGCAGCAAGTCTGCACATCTTGCCAGGAGCTCTGCCTTTCAAGGGTTCACCATCCCGCTAGTTTCGTCAGTGTTTTTGCTGGATTCTCTTAGTCTCCCGTGCCCACATGTGCACACGTGTGTGTGTGTTTGGGGGTGGGGGTGGGTGTGTCTATACTTCATCCAGGGTTTTAGCCAGAGTTTATATGCACATCTTAGATCTCAGCCCTTCTGTGGCCCTCCTTCCAGAATGTGCTCCTTAAATTTCCATCTGCTCTCATCTCTGAACTCTGTCGTGGCCATCTTGAGCTGGGAAGAATGTCCTTTTCCACTGCCAGATCTAGGGGGATTTGGAGCACCCCCAGCAAGAAAGTCATGAATTCACAGTTCTTCCCAATCAGTAGCAGTTTTCCAACAGCAAACTCTGCTCGTATTTCTGTCCCGCTTTGGTCACCTTCCAGAACCTTCCAATAGTTTTTAATAATCCGGTCAGTGTTTGTCATTGCTTCCTGCTGGAGGAACTGCCTGACCTCTTCAAGCAGCCATTACCTGAAGCCCACCCTGGACTATTTTAATAGCCTTATCCTGTCCTCCTGCTTCCACCCTCACCTCCTCCTCCCTCACCTTCTCCACAGAGAAGCCAGAGTCATCCCTCTGAGACATAAATCACACAGCATACCCCCTCATGAAGTCCTTGAAGAGCATTCCATTCCACTCGGAGTAAAAGCCAAGCCCTCAGTATGGTCTGCAAGTCCCACATGACGTTGCCTCAGGCCGCCACTCAAACCTCATCTCTGATCAATCTCACCTGGATGGCTCTGCTGCGCTCCCAGCACACCCAGCGTGTTCCCACTTGGTGCCTGCTATTCACCTGGCCTGACACACTCTTCCCTCAGATAGACCATTTTTCACTTGCCCTTCCTGGAAAACGAGTGTGTGTGTGTGTGCGCGCGCGTATACAGTTTTCTGGGTATCAACCTTCACTAAAACATAGGCTCCACATACGCAGGGATTTTATTGTGTTCAGTATCATAACAGTAGGGTCCAGAACAGGGCCTGGTAGGTAGAAGGCGCTCAGTAAACATTAGTCAAGTGAACGCATGGGTTAAGTGCTGCTCTTTGTTAGGCATTCCGCTTAACCCTTACCATGTATTTACTCACGTAACTTTCAGACTGCCCCGTCAAGTAGGTACTATAATTATCCCCATTTTATGGATGAGGAACTGAGGCACAAAGAGTTGTAGCCCAAGCTAACCAAACGAGTAAGCGGTGAGGCCAGGACATGAACCAGGCAGTCTGCAAAGCCCACTGCATTAGTCTGCTCAAGATGCCATACAAAATGCCACCGACTGGGTGGCTTATACAACAGAAATCTGTCACAGTCTGGAAACTGGAAGTGCAAAATCAAAGTGCTGGCAGAGCTAGCTGGTTCCCGGTGAAGCCCCTCTCCTTGGCTTGCAGACAACTGCCTTCTCACTGGGTCCTCACATAGTTTTCCTCTGTGTGCACCCTTCTGGCGTTTCTTCCTCTTCTTATTGGATTAGGGCACCACCCTTTTGACCTCTTTTAACCTTAATTACCTCTTTAAAGACTATCTCCAAATATAGTCACATTGGGGGTTATGGCTTCGAATTATGAATTTGGGGGGGGGACACAATTCAAACCACAACACCCATAATTTATGCCCTTAAAATACAGTTATTTTCACCATCTTTCCTTTTTAATTGTGGAGACTTAAGATTGTTTTCTCTCTAGTTCTTTTTAGATGAACAGAGGAAAAGAAACTTTCAGGACGCTGACCAGGCCAGAATATGACCTGGCAAGAGAAATCTACTGAAATGGTTACACTGAGGATTTTCAGAAACAACTTGGTCTCATAAAATACCAAATGATTATGCCAAACATATGCTACTGTACTTTCACACACTGTGCATTAACTCAGTGCAGCTCTGGGAACTGTGTTTATTTGTAACTCCTCATATCAAGCTGGCAGAAAACCATACTTCTTGTGAGACCCTAATGGAAATCCATTTAGGTCTCCTTGCTGCTCCTTGAACACACCACACCTGCCCCCACATCAGGGCCTCTGCACTCCCTGTTCTCACTATCTGGAATGCTCTGCCTCCAGATAGCTTCATGACTCAATTTTCTCCTTATTTAGACTTTTTGTCCAGAGTTATTTCCATGAAGTTTTGCTAGGACAACCTATTTACAGTTGCAAACATATCTTCCTCCTGCCCATCCCCTTATTTACTCCTCTCTTTGCTACTTGATTCTTCTCTGTGGCACTTTAAAAAAATTATTTCTATTCCCTCTAGAATGCAAGCAAGATGAAGATGCGGATTTTTATTTGCTTTATTTACTACTATTTCCCTAGCTCCTAAAAAAGTACTGGCACACAGCAGACACTAAGTAAATGTTCCCTGAATGAATGAATGAATGAATGAACAAACTTCCTCAAGGTCACAGAGCTGGAAGAATTGGAATCTGTACCCTGTCTGACTAAACAGTATAAACATTAAGTGCTAAATTATACTTATAGAGAAACTAACAATTCTTTAATAAGATACAAATCTGGTCAAAGAGCAAAAAATACTCTTCTCTGACACAAACAATAGACTTCATATAGTAATGGAGAAAATGTCCATATTTACATAATCTTTACATAAACAAAAATTAATATTCCTTACAAGCATACATTATAAAAAATTCATTATTTGTAATACTGGAGGTGGCAGACCATTTGTACAATTGAATATCTTGTATATAAAATTTGTCAGGGTCAGAGACATTTCAAAGGTGAATAATCTAGTCTAGATTCCATTATTGTTGAATTGACACAAAATTGGTTGTGTTTCCCAAAAGATGTATTTTATTCCTAGCTGAGAGAACAAATAAGTGGCATCATTCATTTATTTATTCGTCAAACATTTATCAACCACCTACTCTGACCAGGCACCATTCTAGGCACTAAAGATACAACAGTGAACAAAACAATTCTTACATTCTTGAAGGGGAAACAATAAAAACAAAACAAAAAATAAGAAATGTATCCAGGTCATAAAAATATCAGTTTTGATAATAAATGCCCTTTGTAATTCAATCTTAAATAATCCAGAAAAACCTTTATCACAGTGGTAAAGACCTCAGACTCCGTGGAGTCAGATGACCCAGGCTTGCATCTCCATTACAAGCTGTGCCCCTAGTAAATTACCTCCTCAACTGGCAATTTCACAAATGGGGAAAACAGAACCCATCTTGCCAGACTAATGTAAATATTAAAAGAGAAAATATGCAAACAAACAATACACTGCAGGGAAAAGAGTAAATATCAATTAATCCTATTATTGTTATTATTAGGATATGTAAACAATCTAATTCTTCCATTGTATGAAGCCTAGGCTAAACCCATATGAAAGTCTTGGGCTTCATATTTAATTAGTTTCTTTTACTCTTTTGGAAGCCAGAATGAGTCATTCATTAACTCATTCAACAAATAGTCATTGAGTATTTAATTATGCATGCTAGATATTCTACTAGGTGCTGGAATACAGCAGGACAGACATGATCTTAAACTCTTTTGGAGTTTAAGTTGCCACATTATCATAGGTATTAGGTATTATGAGAGTGGTGACCCAGCACTGGAGCCTACCCGGCTCTTTGGTGGGGCTAATGGCCGACTCTGGGAGGGCTCACGCCCAGGAGTACTTCCCAGAACTTCTGCTGCCAGTGTCCCCGTCCCCACAGTGAGCCACAGCCACCCCCCGCCTCTGCAGGAGACCCTCCAACACTAGCAGCTACCGGCGGGACCCTCATCCCCCGTTACTTTAGCACTGTGTCTGTAATACTGACCTGTATTACATTCTCAAACACTCGAAAGAATCCTACCACAGCTCATCCAACATGGTGGACTGCGGCCAGCGTGCGATGGTCACCCAGCACGGGAAGCCCATGTTTACCAAGGTGTGTACGGAAGGCAGACTGATCTTGGAGTTCACCTTTGATGATCTCATGAGAATAAAAACGTGGCACTTTACCATTAGACAATACTGAGAGTTAGTCCCAAGAAGCATTCTTGCCATGCATGCACAAGGTCCTCAGGTCCTGGATCAGCTGTCCAAAAACATCACCAGGGTGGGGCTAACAGATTTCACCGTCAACTACCTCAGGTTGTGTGTAATACTGGAGCCAATGCAGGAACTGATGTCCAGACATAAAACTTACAACCTCAGTCCACCAGACTGCCTGAAGACCTGCTTGTTTCAGAAGTGGCAGCGGATGGTGGCGCCACCGGAACCCACAAGGCAACCGACAACGAAACAGACAAAAAGAAAAAATTCCACCAGCAGCACCTCCAGCAGCGGCACTGGGAACACTGCCAACAGCACGGGCGGCAAGAAGAAGACGCCAGCTGCCAACCTGAGTCTGTCCAGTCAGGTACCTGGGCTAGGAGCGATCCTGAACTGCAGCCTCAACCCTGGGAGGGGTGGAGACCTGTGTCATTCAACAGCAGTGACCCCTTCTGGCCAATTTAAGGAGAAGCCTTGAGGGGCCCTGAAGGAGTCACTTCAGTCCTCCTCAGAGGATGTGATGGTGGTAGGAGAGCCAGCTCTGATGGGAGGTGAGTTTGGGGACGAGGACGAAAGGCTAATCACTAGATTAGAAAACACGCAGTATGATGCAGCCCACGGCATGGACGACGAGGAAGACTTCACCAGTTCACCCGCCCTGGGGAACTGCAGCCCATGGAACAGTGAACCTCCCACCACTCAAGAGACCAAATCAGAAAACCCCCCACCCCAAGCTTCCCAGTAAGACTGACCAGCTCCAGAATCCACTGTCCATAGCCCAAATCAGAAAACCCCCCACCCCAAGCTTCCCAGTAAGACTGACCAGCTCCAGAATCCACTGTCCATAGCCCCTGTAAGTTACAATCACTATTTCAGAGCCTTACTCACAGCAGAGAAAGGAAGAGACATTAAAACTTTTCCATGCAAATACCTATTTCTAAACCGCAGGGATCTGAGTTTATTTCTTTTTTTTAATTGAGAGGATCGGTCCAAATAAACTTCCATGACCCCTCCCTGGAGGCCTTCACAGGTAACACAGATACTGGCAGTGATCGTAATTAAAATAAGAGCAAAAGCTAGGCTTCTCCTGGCTCGGTTTTAACCACATTTGTTAATTTCATTTCCCCCGCCCCACCCAACCATCCAACAAACGCCATATTGTCAATAAACTCTCAGTGCTCACTCTATGCTGAACCCAACTACAGACAGACTTTTTAATATTGTAAAATATTTTCTGCTTTTTGACTTGCATCTGAGAGTTACTTGTTTCAGTAAAAAAAGAAAAGGAAAAAAATCCACTTTTGGAAAGTAATTTAAATGTACCTTTTTTTTCCCCCTTCACCTTTTCTTTCATTGGGTAACAGCTAAGAGGGCCCAGCAGGGTAATTTATGGCTGAGCTAATGTCAATTGGTCCTTGATCCTGAGTTGGTTCAATCGAGCCTGAGTGCTGAAACAAGAAATGTCTTTTTGTCATCAAAGACACCAAGGCTGATTTTTATGTAAAGAAAGGCACTTGGCTCCTTGAGAATGTAGGCGTTTGTAAAATTTCTGTTGATCCAAATATTTTCAAGCCATGTAATCCATTAATTTTGTGGGCAGTTTAATAAATCTGAAACTCTTTTGTGTTTTTTTTTTTGTTGTATCTGAGTTGACTGTTGTTTCTTTTCATGGTATATTTCCTGTATAATATTTTGTAAAGCCCTAACCTGGTTCTTTTATGGGGACTTTTCTTTGGGAGCAATTCCAGTGTATTTATGTGAAACTTTATAAAAAAACTAATTTTCCATTTGCATATTAATGCGTTTCTCTATACGTGTAAGACAGTGGCTCCGTGTATTATAAAACAGCTGTATTTTATGTATGCTTTACTGTTAAGTGTGCCAATAATAAACTGTGTTAACAACCAAAAAAAAGAAGTGCCTAACTTTCCAACAATAAACAGTGACTTTAAAGAAACCATTATTTACCAAAATTTATCATAGGAAGGCCCGCTAGTGGCGCTTTGCCTTCAGAGAATGCTCAAGTGAATAAAGTTCACTAGCAAGGGCAAGGTTGGGACCGCCTGGAAACAAAGTAGAAGAAATCCCAGGATCCTGCTGGTGTCTTCTCATCATACTACTTCCAAAATGTACTTGCCTTAGTAGAATCTAAGTTTCAGTAGTAGATATTTTATAAACAGTTTTCAAAAGAGATAGCAAATATTCCCGGTCTTCACTACTACCATCCCAGCCCACAATCGTCTCATCTCTTCCTTGTATTACTGAAATGGCCTTCTAACTGACCTCTCAGATTTGCCCTACTAGTCTGTTCTTCAAATAACTATCACAGTTATCTTTTCAAATGTAAAGTATATTAAAGCACTATATTGACTAAATGGCCCAAAGCTTTCTCATCCTACTTCAAACCCAGTATCCTTCCGAGGCCCAGAGGGCCCCGCACGATCCGGCTTTGCCTACTTCCCTGGCCGCACCTGCCACTGCCCGGCACCTGGCTTTAGCCACTCAGGCATCTGAACCTCAGCCCGCCCCGCTCTTTCCTGCCCAGGGCCTCCGCGATTCCGTGGGCTTGAAATCCCTTCCTGCGGCTCACTGCAGGCCGGCGCCTTCTCATGCTCATGACCAACCAGGTGAAAGCAGCCTCCTCACACAGTCGCTATCACAGTTGACTGGTTTTATTTTCTTCTTGGCCATAATCACCATTTTAAATGATCTTGATTGTTAGGTGTTGATTTAGCTTCTGCTGTGCTCCACGTGCAATCTATAAGCACTGTTCCCCTCCAGTTAAGAAAATGACTGTTGAATCACTAAATGAAGAAAGGTCCTAGCAATGTTTCTTGCTCTCCTTAAACTGTGGAAATACACAAGCACCCATGGAAGACAGGGGATTCGGGAGGAGCGTCCCGCCGCACGCCGCCAGGAAGCGGAGAAGGGGCTCCGCTCCCCACCAGGCAGCGCATCCTGGCCCCGCCAGTGCCAGCCCCGCCGCGTACCTGTTTCCGCTCGACTTCCGCTACGGGGCACCACCCTTCACTGGGCGGGACGTCTCTCCGCCTTCCTGAACGCCCCGCCCACCAGCCATTCACCTGATCCGCTCTCGGCTTCCACCTGGAGGCGCGCCTCCGCGGGCTGGGCCTCCGCCTCCGCCTCCGCCGCCGATCTCAGCGCCGCCAGCACCGTCTCCGGGGGCAAGTCGACCACTTGCTCCCACACGGACTCCGTGTAGAAGTCCACCGTATGTGCACTGGAAATGGATAGGGCTTCCGTCAGGAACCGCAGCAGCCCCTGCAACTTGGCACGCAACGTGGACAGGTCCTGGGTCACCGGGAGCGGCCCAGAAGCCGCCATGACGCCCACCCTCCCGGGCTGTAGGTGGCGCAAACGTGGCCGCAAGGCAAGGGCTCAGTGGAAAGTGTAGGCCGGATAAGTAGAATTCCGATCTGGACTGTGGGTGGGCGGCTGATTGCTTCTGCCTGATGACGTATTTTTTACCGCGCCAGTTGTGTTTTTCTGGCGCCGCGGTTGGTGTGCCATGGCGCCGGTAAGGCATGCAGCAAGGGGGCAGAGAGGGAGCTTTGGGACGCGTGGCGAAGGAGTTTCACTGGTCGGATTCAGAAATAAGAATATGAAACGGAGGACGTGGCGACCTAATCATCCGCAAGCCTTCGCGGGGAGCGTTCGCGAGGGTATGTATGTAAGAAGGCAGCCTTTTACAAGTCCTCGGGCCTGCGAAATGTTAGGATACACGATCCGCCCAAGCTGGGAAGGATTTAGGAACCAGACCGAGCCGTACTTGGGGCAGAGAAATCTATTCTTAAATCTGCTGAAGCCGTGGGCTTCTCAGAGTTCTGGATGGGAAGGCGAGGCAGTGTTGCTCTAAATCTTTCAACATTTTCCTCGACTTAATCCCATTTTTTAATGAGAACTCTTTTTCTCTACATTTTCCCCGTGAAACCGTAAGCAGAGAGAATCTATGAGTCCATTTGTGCCTGTATTACGATAAAGGATAGAAGGCGGGGCCGGAAATGTACTGCCCCACCCTCTTGCTGATGACAAATACCCCAGAGCCCTCCAGTCTTCTCTTACTGTGTTTATTTGCTTCGTTTTAGTTTGTGTTTTTCATTTTGTCTTGCTGTTTGTAAGTACTTTTAAAACCCATTTGGAATGTATAAATCTTAAATAAGTAGTTTTCTGATAATTGCTGTTGAGAAAGTCGTACACCGTCTTTCCTCGTTTGCGTTGAATTACTTTAGAAAATCAGTCGTAGAGTATTTTCTCTAATGTAAGGTAATAGATTTGAGGGTTTTTTCCCGCAGGTATTTAGTGAAGACCTAGGTTAAGTGTTTTAGATGAATTAAGAAATCTGTTTGATTTGTGAATACAATAAGTTGGAGTTGTGCAACACTCTAGTCTTTTTTCCTTCTTTGAGATTCTTTAGTTCTGCACAATTACTGTTAGCCTGGTCTTTTTGCGAAGGACCAGTATACTGTTTATTCCATTAGCTTAAACTTGTTTTCTTGAAATAACGTTTTAAAGCAAAACATAATGTAATTCTAGCATCTAAACGTGATGATGTAAAAAGTTTTTAATTTTAATTTAGCAACTACATTTTTCATGCAAATTATTTTCTCAGAAAGTAATTCATGACTGACATATTCTTCAACAGGACAAGGCTTTGCATTTCGAAGAAAACTAAAAATTCAGCAAAATTACAAGAAGTTGATATGGAGGGAAAAGAAGGCTCAAACCTCACGGGAATCCCAGTTCACAGATCGGTACCCTGATCATCTGAAACATCTCTATTTAGCTGAAGAGGAAAGACTCAGGAAGCAGCTTAGAAAAGCTGACCAGTCTTTGTTAGAACAAGTTGACCAGCCTCTGTCAGAAGAACAAGTTGATCAGCCTTTGCCAGAAGAGCGGTGTAGCATTGACCAGGCTTTGTCTGAAGAACATTGTAGCATTGAGCAGCCTCATGCAGAAGAACAATGTAGCATAAGAATAAAGTATGTATTACCATCTTTTGAAATTCTTCATTGTAGATGTAAGTCGCGTTTTAGGAAAGAGATTACAGAACAATTTCTGTAGTAATTGGGATTTTTCTTAAGGCATATTAGAAGTCACAGGTAATTATGTGAAAATATTTTCATGGAGGCTTTCATGTTAGCTTAAATGACTATAAATTAAGTCAGGTAGCCTTAATAGAAGTAATGGAATGGGAATTAAGAGACCTGGGTTTTAGATTTCAGCCTCTCAAGTACATTTAACTTACTTGGACCATGGTTAACTCCTGTTATTAATGTATGTTTTTTAAAAAAATCTAATTTTTGAGAGGTATTATAGTGTAGTGCTTAACATTGTGGACTTTGGAGCTGGCTTTAATATGTTGGTGCCCAATGTCCTCTTCTCTAAAATGCAAATAATAATAGTAAGTATGTAATTTATAGCTGCTATGTTGTACAACCCCAGAATGGATTATTTACAGACTATGGTATCTTAGACCTATCTCAGATGTTGTGAAGATTAAATGAGTTCATTAATATAGGTGTTTAAAAAGGCATGTGATACATGGGAAGTGCTACATGAGTGTTAACTGCTACTACTACTGTTATTATTAACCTGGATTTTTTTTTTCCCCAGAGGACATAGACTTGGTTGCAATTAAAAAAACAAATAAAATGGAATAGAGACAAGTTGGTCAAAGAACTTTGGGATTAAAGTTCATGTACACCCACAAGGTCCTTCATAACGTCCTTCAAATTAATGCCTTTTTCAGTCTGTCATTTCTACCATTCATATGTGGTTTCCTGTTTTTAAACATTTTCAGATCTTTCAGAGCTTTCTGTATTTTCCCTGGTTGAAATATTTCTCGAAGACTTTCCATTTACTATTTTCTATATCTTGAAAACTGTAACAAAATTTCTAATATGTTATTTGGACATTTTACTAATAAAATTAATGTCCTCTTTCTTTCAAGTTCTCTTCACCCCCACCCCTTAAGTTGCATTAGTGAGATTTGACTATACAAGTGCTATTTGACATAATTGTGTCATAATTTTGGTTATATTATTTTTAATACTTGTGATTTGTTTTCATTTATCTTGCAAAGTTCCATTACTATTCCAAAGAAAAATAAAAAGAAAACATCAAATCAAAAAGCACAGGAAGAGTATGAGCAGATACAAGCTAAGCGTGCTGCTAAGAGACAAGTAAGATTTACTTTTAAAATATTTAGATTCATGTTTCTTCATCCTAAGTGTATATGTAAGCTTTTCTTCTTAATATGGGGCACATAGTATGCCCTCTGTAAATATTTGCTGAGTAAATGTATAATCTGAGAAGAGCCAGAGAATTTCAACATTCAGATTCCTTGACTGTTTATATTACCCTTGAGAGGTGATAGTAGTAGTCAAGAATAGGATTTTAAAGGTACTGCTTATAGGTTAATAATATGAGCATCTGGGACAGTGTTTCTCAAGAGTAAGGTCCAGATAGTTGCATTTTTTTTAACAAGTGCCTCAAGAGATTATGCATAATAAAATTTGAGAACTACTAATTTTTAAAAAAAGTAGATGATTTTCATAAATTTACATTAAAGAGTTGGTCTTGCTTATTAAAAACGTTACTAGATTAACTTAGCAAAAAGTTACCACACTTCGTTATCATTCAGAAACCCAAAATTATAACAGCCTTTTTCAAATGAGCAGAACAAAAGTATCCACAGCTTCAACAAAATTATTTTATTTATGGATAATTCTTGTTTATTATATTGAAGCTATATTAATCTATCACTTTAAAAAGGAGAGCACATCAATCAAAAATACCCCAAAGATGGCGCTGACATATAATTTCTTTTATGTCTTAGCTTTACAAATTGTGTAATTAAGAAATCTGGAAGTTTAACATCTAAAATTCTTATGATTATTCTTAAACCGATGGCAGACTACGGTAAAGCAGAAACATTTCTCCATGGAAAAACTGGACCTTTGTTTCATAGTTTGTTAAGATTATGCATATTTTTAACCAACCTTCTGATACCTGCCACCTTTGGAAACAGTATACCAGATGAAATATGGACCATTATACTGTAAAACATTTTACTAGTTCAAAAAAAACTTCCTTTATGTATATATAAATGTTACATCTTTGTAATCGTGAAAATTGAGCATCAGCCCCTTATCCATAAGGTGAAGATAAATCCTAGCATAGAAAGTTTTAAAAGAATGGAATATGCTGTGACATATATGAAAGCACTTTGTTAATTATGTCACCATACAAATGTAAGGCTGTGTCATTTGGGGGCTATATGCGTTACAGGGGAAACTGAAAAACAGTTCACATATTGCATTATTTAAGAATTTTTAACTTATATTTAAGAATATTATATTTCAAGTAGTGATTTTCAGGTCTATATAACTTCAAATTATTTTTCTTTAAACTCCAATGAATTTGAGTCTTTATCTTTGCAAATCAAATGAGCATGATAATTCTTAAATAATCAAAACCATAATACCTAGCACAATATTTTACATATATATAGTTTGTAGTCAATAAATGCTTCTTGAATTAAATCTGGATCAGATGGCAAATTTAAAAGAATACCAGATATTCTGGAAATGATTTGTGTTACATGGACTAGATAACCTCTAACGTCACTTCTGACTCTTCAGTGGATCTAATTAAATGTGAAACCATTAAATAAATGTGCCTTCTTTCTTCTGTGCTTTAATTTTATTTGTATACAAATAATTTAAATTGTTTAATAACTTTACATTATTCTATGGCATAGCATGTATCATAGCGGCAGAGGGTACACTGCTGCACTTACGAGTAACACTTCACATTTTGCAAAATATAAGACAAACCTGAAGTTTTTGCATGGTGATAGCTATTTCAACAAAATTATTGAACAATATCTATTGTTTATTACTAATGAAAATTATACATGTTAATAATTTCAGGAATTTGAGAGGAGAAAACAAGAGAGAGAAGAAGCTCAAAGGCTCTACAAAAAGAAGAAAATGGAAGTGTTCAAAATATTGAACAAAAAGACTAAAAAGGGGCAACCAAACTTGAATTTACAAATGGAGTATCTTCTAAAAAAAATACAAGAAAAAAATTAGGTCAGACATGTTGCCTGATTAATCAAGTGTTAAAATACCTGCTGGCTATTGAGTTCTCTTGTATATGTACTGTCCCTCCTAACAGTTAACTAAATTTGTCAACACAGACTGGATTGCTAAGCTATACTCAATATAAAATGTCCAAATATGTTTGTTTTTCTAAAAGAAAATTTTCTATATATGCTCTGCATTATATATGATTTGTTTCTTATTTATTTGCTGCTGAAGGAAGGTTGGCCTTAAAAACTGGAAGAGGGAACTTCCCTCTTAACCACCCTTAACCACCCAGTCCAGTGGTTAAGACTCCACGCTTCCACTGCAGGGGCCACAGGTTCCATCCATGGCCGGGGAACTAAGATCCTGAATGCTGCTTGGTATGGCCAAAAAAAAAAGGAACTGAAAGAACCTGCTATTTGAGCAACAGATTCAAGCATGTAATAACTTTTATACCATATGAAATTCAGATGAAATAAAGTGTTTGTTTTGAAAATAAGGGAGCAGAGCTTTCAACAAATCATTTCAATCAAATGTTTAAATTTAGCAATCAACTATTACGGTTTTGAAATTCCATAGTAATGGAATGGTGAAGGAGGCAGAGACTCCCCTTCGACTTTTTAATTTATTTTGAATTAAGTACATTTTATAGGGGGATGGTCTTTCCAGAAACCTGTAAGCAGGTTTATACCTTCAGCCCCCACCATATTATAGTGAGGTCTTTATAAAGCAGAGTTTGATATTTATCATCTTTTCCTTAAGTGGATGTACATAGCTTGCTAGTGTAATATTTTTTGAATGATGATGGTAACGCAGCAGTGACACAGCAGGAATTAAGCTTTCCAGATCCTGTGGGACCCTGTCATGTAAGAACATTGTTACTGGGCCTTACCAGTGTTGTCTCTGTTGGTAGGTTTGTGAGCCAAAGGAAAGTACTGGAATACTGCTTCTCCTGCCTCCTTGCAATCACTGCAAAATGAGAAAGGCTTGGTTATCATCGTTAAAACAAAAGAACTGCAATAATACTCGTAAAACAGCATAGTAAAGTGCAATCCTTTGTAAGTGGTAACAGATGCAGCCCAATATTGCATTAAGGTTTTGGTAAGTCCTCCCACTCTACTGAGCATTCTGCATTTAAAAAGTACAAGGGGGGGGCTTCCCTGGTGGCGCAGTGGTTGAGAATCTGCCTGCCAATGCAGGGCACACAGGTTCGAGCCCTGGTCTGGGAAGATCCCATATGCCGCGGAGCAACTAGGCCCGTGAGCCACAACTACTGAGCCTGCGCGTCTGGAGCCTGTGCTCCGCAACAAGAGAGGCCGCGATAGTGAGAGGCCCGCGCACCGCGATGAAGAGTGGCCCCCGCTTGCCGCAACTAGAGAAAGCCCTCGCACAGAAACGAAGACCCAATGCAGCCATAAATAAATAAATTAATTAATTAATTAAAAAAAAAACAAAAAAAAAAAAGTACAAGGGGGGAGACGCAAGAGGGAGGAGATATGGGGATATATGTGTATGTATAGCTGATTCACTTTGTTATAAAGCAGAAACTAACACACCATTGTAAAACAGTTAGTTATACTCCAATAAAGACGTTAAAATAAATAAATAAATCATGCCAGTCATAAAATGCAGTGTAAAAGAGCAAATTCTGAATATAAAGAGATTTTGATTATACTGGATAGGAAAGATCGGGACCACAAATGACACCTTGTGATTGGGACTGCACCACAGCAAGTCTATACCTTGCAAGATAGTATCAGTGTTTGTTTGAAATGCCAGAGAGAAGATACAGTGTGCCATGCTAAATGCATGGTGATAAATCTAACTTCTTGCTGAAAAATGTCTTCCAATTTATTTGAAGCGTGCAGGGCATGGACCCCTGACAATTGGCATAAACTGGTTGGCATGATGAGGCTGGAGCCATCCCCAGTTACCCTCCTTCCTACAGACCCACGAGTTTCTACTATAGAGTTTGTACTATGAATTATCTTTGACAGTAACAACTACTGGGTTCTGGGAACATAATTTTGTCCAGGATAACTGCTGTGTAAATCTGGTGAGTGTGAGGCAAGTGTTATAATTACTTCGGATGTGCTATTCTTTGGACCTTTTAAAAATTGAGACACACCATAGACTTGATGTTGAATTAATATTAACTTTTGAGGAGCTGAATGAGCTACATCCGTTTCCAAGGAAAACACACAGGCTGCAGCTGCTGTAGGAATCCATCTAGGCATTAACATTGCTGGCTGTGAGTGAACAAAATAAGAAACTGGAAGGGACTTTAGTTGGACTTTTGCCTTATAAGGGCAAGAGAATTGGGTTTTGGGTTTTGAGTTTTTTGCCTTTGGACATTAACTTGAAAGGTAATTTAATATACAGACTTTATTTTCTCCCTAGGAGTTTGAAAGGGAAATATTTATACTAAAATGTGGGACATCTGCATTTTACTGGCAGTTTAACACTGGGCTCTCTTTAAGTATTTGGATAATTGCCATTGAGAACACTTGATGGAGTCACCCATGGAGCTGAGAGCCTTACATCAGAGACGCACACTTCATGGGCCTAGTGACCCTGGGTTTCACAGATATATTGAGGTATAATCAATTGAACATATTTAAAATGTATAATTTGGTGAGTTTGGGCACATGTATACACATGAAACCAACACCACAATCACAAATCCATCACCGTTATCTCCAAAAGTTTCTTCATGGCTCTTTGTCATCAGTCCTATCAGGGGCTCCCCAGATGGGTCCCTAGCAGCCACCGGTCTGCTTTCTGTTACTATAGGTAATTTGCATTTTCAAAAATGTTATAAAATTGGAATTATCTGCTGGGTACTCTTTTCTGTCTGGCTTCTTTCAGTCAGACGAATTTGAGATTCATCCGTGTTGCATTTATCAATAGTTCCTTTTTATCGCTAAGTACTCTATGGTATGGATGCATCAGCATTTGTTTATCCATTTGCCTGTTGATTGACATTTGGGTTGTTTCTAGTTTGGGGCTCCCACAAATAAAGCTACTATGAACATTGTGTATAGGTCTTTGTGTGGACATATGCTTTCATTTCTCTTGGGTAAATGCCTAGGAGGGAAATGGTTCAGTCACATGGTAGGTATAAATCATTCTAGGAAACGTGACATCTCTAAAGAGATTAAGGCACTGGAAAAGTGGCTACCTGCTGAAACTGAGAAAGGAGCTTGTGAAGTCAAATTAGGGACCCAACAATGACACTCAAGATATAGCATTGTCTGCGTTGTATCTGTTTGTACGCAGGCCTTTCAATGCGGATGCTTCATTTTCTGTTTTAAATCTCACCACTTATCTCAACCTGTTCCTTGGAGTACTAATAAAATAACTGGGGAGGTTGTCTCCAAAAGACATTGAAATCTATGATCTTACTAGTCTTGCAACTTTTCCATTGTGTGCCTCTGCTCCAGCAAGCTTAATCGAGACTTGCTCTGTAACACCATCATGAAATTAAAGGTTTGCCAGGTGGCACCACATCAGAACAACCCAAATTATAGCAGTTCATTCACATGTACCGTCCTCTTCGGTGCAATGTTAGATTCCTTCTACTCTTTGGATTAGACGTGAGTAGAATATTGACTCGACTGACGTGAATAGAATATTGGAAAATGACCTACTAAGATTCAAATGAATCCTTATAACCCCCCACTGAGGTCATCCCAGTATCCATTCAAACTTGAAGAAATCTCAGGAATAAAATTCATTTCTCTGAATATTAGAATAAGGATGGCCACATCTTAGTCCTTGCAATACTCCCACACAGCCAGTTAAGAAGCCGATCAGAAAAGGCTACCCCTATTTGTTCAGGATCTCAAGGTGAGCAATAGAATTGTGATCCCTAGATTCCTGGTAGTTCCCAACACAAATATGCCCTGTCCTCCATCCCTGAAAAAGTAAATATTTCACAGTGGTCAGTTTATATGCAGCTTTCCTTACCAGACACAGAGAAAGACAGTTAATATTTGTTATTTTTGTGGGAAAATTAACAGTATATCTAGATGGTTATACCTCAGGGACTTACAGAATTCTCATATTTCCTTCCATCTAAACAAGTCAGTCTAAACAAAAGGATTTAATTTTTCTTTGAGAGTTCATCCTTGTACAATATGTAGATTACTGTGCCCTCTTAATGTAAGTAGTTCACAAGAAGACTTCATATAGCTCTTTTCAATATCAGCTGAAAAGCTTTACAAACCATGTAGAAAAAAAGCTATAATTTTGTTAAGAAATTGTATAAATTATTTGGGTCACAATCTGTCAGCCATGGATGTTTTCCATTCACCAGAACAGAGATGATTCCATTTGACCAACGTTCTAAAGTAAAAAACAATGAAAAGAATTTTGGGGGTATTAACTGGTTATTGCAAGCAATAAACGCCTAATTAAAAAAAAAAGTAGCTCAGTCCTCTCATGAACTTATTAAAGCAACAATTCCTGAGTCGCTTCCATGCGAAGCAGAAGTGAAAGCAGCTTTCTCCTCTTTCACTGCTTCTCTTCAACAATCCCCCACTTTGGGTACCCCTAACCATGTCAAACCCTTCTCCTTTGGTTCACGAGAGACAGGATGATATATTAGGAGTATTAGCTCGCTGGAGCCTGTAGCTTGCCTCTCTTAACCTAGTCCTTGGTTTAGTAACTGAGGCATACTTTTTACGCTTGCAGAACTAGGCAGCAGCTGTCAAACTGGTTGAAGCCTCTGCCAATATGTTGTTTGCTTCTCACTGACTCTGTGGTTTGCACCTGCTGAACAATCATTGTTACTTTTAGACAACACAAGATTTCTCTATCAGCAACTTTTCCATTTATGAAGCCCTTTTTATCTCTTTTACACATCACTATTTAACATAGTTCAAACCTTACTCTTGTAATTTGATTCCTTTTCAGGATGAAGGGGAAACGTGACTCTAGCAATAACTGAGGAAAGCATGCCCAGGACTGCTCTTACAGAACCCCTTTTAGTTCATCTTGATTTAATACGGTTTATAGATGGATTTTATTTTAGAAATTACAAAGCCCTCCTCTTTTGTTGTATCTGCTGAAAATGCAGCCATTAAGGGGCTCCATTTCATAATATTTGATCTTCCCAGGTAGCAGAATTAATAGCTCTGACTGAAGCCTTTATTGTGGCAAAAGACAAAAGTTATGCTTTTAGAATTGCTCATGATTTTGAAATGTCATGAAACCTAAAGGATTTGTGACTTCTTCAGATATTTTGACTAACTGTGGGAACAATATCAATGATTTATTAGAAGCTATTCAAAACTCACAAAGAAAAAATGGTTATTAAATAGAAGCACATAGGCAGACCAAAAGCCAACGGCAATGCCCTTGCAGGGCTACATGCTAAATGAGCAGCTTTTACCACCCCAGCTGAATGAGATGCTTCTCTCCCCACAAAGTTGACGTCCTTCCCCCTCAAACCTTCAGATGGATAACTGCTCAACGTAAGCCAGCTACAGTTGACTCACAGCAATCAGACCAACCTTCTGAAAAACAGAATTGTCCATCACAGGGATGGAGGCTAGAAGTCTGAAATCAAGGTGTTGGAAGAGCCATGCTCCCTGGGAAGGCACTAGGGAAAGATCTGCTTCACGTCTCTCTTCTAGCTTTGGCTCCTTGGCATGTATTAGCAAACTCTAGTCTTCACGTGGTGTCCTACCTGTGTGCATGCCTTTGTTTCCAAATTTCCCTTATGATAAAGACACCAGTTGTATTAGGACTCACCCTAATTACCTTATTTTCACATGATTACCTCTGTAAAGACCTTACCTCCAAATAAGGTCACATTCTGAGGTCCTGGTGGTTAGGACGCCAATATATCCTTTTTGGGGGATACAATTCAATCCATAACACATATCAACTTGAAAATGCTTTACGACATTACTGAACACCATTTCTGTTCTTATTATGGGCTCATGTTTCACAGTGCAAGCAAACTGCCCACCAAGCTACCAACTACCAAATCAGTGGATTTCTACTCACATGAGACCTTAAACTGAGGCTGAGCCAAAAAAGTCTCCAGAAGCAGACAAGAAGCAGTCACTTTGCCCAAGAACTCTGAACCAAGGAGATGACAGTGGATATATAGCCCATGCCTGAAACTGACAAAATAAGACAGCTGAATGAATTTCTTTAAAACAATCATTCTCTTTTTGTAATTATTGTTCTGGTATTCTAGGTCATTTAACCCAAATATCACTAGATCATTGTTTTCTCTCAGCATAGTTGAGTTTAACCATATTCAGTTCTTGGTGTATTCGAAATACATGGTTATAGTTAGCCTGTGCCTTTGCAATAGCATTTAGTGCAGAAAGGCTTGGGTATATGGGAACTTTTTTTTTTTACAGAATATCTCCATGCTACCAGTATCTTGTAATTCTAGTTATTATGCAAGGCATCTGTGATTACTCTAGTCCCCAATGACCATGATCCATATGAGGTTTGGGAAAACTTTCCTGTGTTTCTCTGCAGAGGCCCAGTTTACCTGATCAAAAACCACACAGGCCATGAGGTCTAAGTGGGGACAACTTTTGTTACAACTCAATTTCAGAGGCTAAAAACAATAATAGATAATGATCAACACAAATGCGTGTCACTTTCAGGTGTGTTCAAGAAATAAAAAATAATATAAAAACGACAGTGGGATACAATACCAAGGGTCTTCAGTGCAAGTTTTCTAAGGATTGATTTTGAGTAACTCCCTCTTCCCTGTATCAGGTTGGTGAAACCAGGGCTTATTGCATGTTACCTGTTAGCTGATTAGGCTTAGAAATTTAGCCTACCTTATGTCAACCTTACAGATTGTACAGAATCCATTAGTGAAGGCATTCCATCCACCAAAATTAGTTCATCACTGGCTAGAAGTGTTGCTTGGATCAAGGAAAACTTCTACTTGCAGTTGTGTTTATGGTAATACAATACAGTTGTATAGGTTTCAGAGAATTGTTATCTTAATGAATCAGCTTTATTGCTGAACCTCTGATATACAGTGACACTCAAAGATGATTCTATGCTAGAGTAGACTGAATTCCTTATGGTCAAACTTTCTCCTCTGGGATAGAGGGATAACCACAAGAAGGGACAGATGAACTTTGACCTCTTGGGCACACTACATACAAAGCAGAGGCTGCCAAATGCCATAATCCCAAACTGGGGAAATCACATATAATGCAGAGGTGCTTTGATGGTGGAATCCTAAAATGGGCACCATACAAACACTACCCAGCCTAGGGCTTACTTAACCCACCAATCCAGATATAGCCATCCAATGGACGTCACTGAGAGATCTTGTTTTCCTAATATGGAACAGAGATTGTTCACCATCTCATGGTTATAGAAGACCTAACTCCATTTCTTATCCCCCCAAACTTTTTTTGTGAGAGTCTCCTATATTTGGTCTTTTATTATTATATATATGCATACTAAAATTATTTTATTATCATATACTATTATTATAGTATATGTAATATTAATACAATAGAAATAGAGAAACTAGTAGAAGGAGCTGGTTTCACAGAAGTGGAAAAATCAAGTAGATCTTTAATACCATCCACTCCCACTTGCCATCCTTAGGAGAAAGTCTTTTAGAAATTCTGCTTGAGTTAATAACATGGCAGTAGGTTTTGAAGGTGACTTTTTGTGCTTTTAAATGTAGATTAAAACCTGAATTTGTTTAAAAAGCATTAGCATACCTGTGTGACCTGCATTTTATGCTTGCTTTTTGAGAAGAGTAGTTTGGATTTCTTTTTTCCTAATCTACATATAATTTGGTGTAGTATCAGTGTATCATTTTAAATTGTAAACATTCACAATAACTGCTTCCTTTATTAAAAAGTGATAAACTACTGCTAAATTCACTTATTACATTTACCCCCAAACTGCTTTTCCAAGCAAATTTATTTTGATATACTTTATTAACAAATTAATTAAAAAAACAAATCTAAGTTTTGAATCAGAGAAGAGAGGCCTAAAATTTAAAGCAACCCATGCCTAGCCCTTTAAAATTATTTTTTGAGATATATTCTGCAATATGGATTAACACAATTTATAATTCTGGATATTTCTATATGCTTCCCAGGGTGTATACTCTATCATCAACTCTGAAGGCTTATCCACATTATTTGATTTAATAGAATGTTTTTACATTAGTGGCCTAAAAAGTAAGCCATCCACAGGAGTCATGACAACAACCTTTTTGTATACAAAGAAGTTTTAGCAATAATGGAATATGTATTGTTCTCGAAATCAGAAACCACTAATCTAGTGGGAAAGGAGAGAATAGGTCTTTGCTCTTGATTGAAATAGTTTAAGAGTTTGCAGTATTCTACTGTCCCAATAATGCCTAAAGCTGGGAAACATTAATAATTTATGTAAATTATGACAGGAACAAATATGTTTGAATTATCAACTTACATATTTACATTTTGACTTAGGATGGAATTTATGTTTAGAGTTGTGATTACAAAATTATTGTTTTGCCACTTTTTAAAATGCTATTAAAGAGTTGGAGAACTAGCTTAAATGTTCAATCTTGGGACACACTGTAGATGACAATTTCGAGTTTGGCTTCTGATACTATGAAATGGGACAAACTGCTTCAAGATTACACATTGAAATAGTAATAAATACTACTTTTAGGCCTTACTAAAAATGGCTCAATTAACTGTACTCATGTACATTTATTTCATTTATATTTCATAGAAACAGAATTCTAAATATAATTTAGAATTTAGAAGTGGGAATCTATGAAGTAAAATACTACTTATTTACTCAAGGTCACACAACGATTTGGTTTCTAAGCCAGAGACAGAAACTCAATTTCCTAACATCTACCCCAAGCTGCTACATGGATAACTCTAGAAATTCCATCTGTGAAATTTCAATCAAGACAGATATTTAAGCCCTTTGAAAAATTTGCTTACCCTGTAATTCCACATTTCAGACTGATTATTATACAGTAAGCCACAGTTGGGTTTTTTTTTTGGATAGTACATGCTGGCACAGCATTTTGCACCACTTTGGAGTAACCATGACACACACACATTTGAATAAATTAATGTCTAGTCTCAACTGACTCTTCTCAGTTGACCAGTATAATCTCCTCTCTAGAATATAAAATGATTTCTTAGCTAGTTTTTCTTTCCTTTTAAAATGACACTCATATCTATAGGTGTCCATCTAATATTCCACGTCTGAGACTTTGGAGTCAGTGGAAAAGGAAGAAATGATGAGAAAACCATTTAGAACCATGTTAAATGTTTACATGAAAATTAATCACAAGTCTACTACTTACAAGCTGTGTGACATTACAAAATAACTACTGCCTCTGTGCCCCAGTTTACCTTTCCGTAAAATGAGCATGATAATATAGGTTCATAACTTATTTTCCAAAACCCTTGGGTCCAATGGTGTTTCAAATTCAGAATGTTTTGGATTTTAGATAGGTAATTCAGTGCAAACACCATATATTTACATAACAGTCACAGTAGGGTTTCAAGCAGTATATTAAAATATTAAAATTGCTGCAGCAAAATGAATAAATACTCAAACTAAGAGATAATTCAAGAATAAAAATAGCCTCATATCAATTCAGGTCAGATTTCTGCCTGTGTGAAAAAAAACCAAAACCAAACAAAGTTTTCAGAGACTTTTGCCTTTCAAAATTATAGCTGAAAGATCGTAGACCTGATATAATATGTAAATCATAGAGTAATTTAAGTGGATAAATAAGTTATTTCATGCAAAGCATTTATACTGGTAACTGACACATAGTAAGTTACCTAATTATTATTTTAATATTGTGTATCATTTTTTCTTTGAGATGTTACACATCAATTAAATCAACTTGTTTGCAATAAAATATAGTCAGTTGCCCAAGATTATACTAAGATCTTTATATACACTATCTCATTTACTCCCCTTATCAGTCCTCTGATAAACACTATTATTGTTGCCATTTTCCACTGAGGAAATTATCATTCTTTGTAATATACTCCCTTAATCAAATTTAATAAATTGATGTGCAAGCCATGCTTCATACATTTCATACAGAGAATAGTATTCACCTCAAATAAATTCCTCAAAATTTGTTCTTTGTGAAAAAAGTTTTCAAAATTGCACTTCAGTTGATTCAAGCATCTTGTTTCCAAATAGGAATGATATTCATTACTTATTTGATGAAAGTTTATTTTAAGCCAGTGACTCATTTTACAATTATAAAAATGAAGAAAAGATATTCAAAGTTATCAAACTCACATATAACATGTTTCTAAAAAAATTATAGTTAAGAAATATCTACACTTGTCTTTTCTTATTTTCCAGTATCAGATGTATAAACAAAAGGGTTCTCTTAGCTATCTGGTGGCTAACAAATTTTTGTACAGTATGAATTATGCTAAAGAATAAGCCAAGTAGCAGTACATTTAAAAAATGTATAAGTAAATGAATATTATAGATTTTCCCTAAATATTAGAGTCAGATGAAAATGCAGATTTTTTTATAAAGGAAAATTATGTAAAATTATGAACTACTAATGCATTGGTATACATCTTCCCTGTATAGTGTCTTATATTCCACTTAGTATATTACAAACATATTTTTATATCATTAAATAGTCTGATAAATCCTTATATTAATTATTTATAGGTAAATAATATTTAATATAATGTTGAGCCATAATCTTCTAATTAATTGCAAATTATTGACTTTTAGATTATGACTATCCTAAAATGAAAAACAATGTAATGAAATTTGTGTATAAAAACCTTTAAACACTTTTTGAATAAAATTTTCTTTAGATTTCTGTCTCATATAAAATATCTATACAAAAATTCATAACACATTTTATGTTAAACTAAGCCATAATGTGTATCACATGGATGTTACAAAGTATTCCTTTTTGTGCTTTAAAAAAAAACTCTTTTGGATCACACAAATATTCAATTTTAGTGGAAAGAGAATATAGAAAAAGAGTACTGTATATCTTTCAGATCTGAAAGAGAGTGAAAAAAATATGATTATTTTTTCCAACTCCTTCTTACATAGGCTTATTGAAAGATGAAAGCTCCTAATTATATTGTTTTATCATAAAGCTATGATAATTACCACCATTTTTAAAGGAAGGATATTTTGTTTTAATTAATTTGAAATGGTAGTTTGTACAAATGGGAGATAGAAAAAAAAAAATCACTTCGTGCAATTGGCTCCAAAAAACATGAAGCTCCAACACCTGGATTCAGATGACATGAATACTGTACATAGAAAATCCTAAAGATGCCACCAGAAAACAATTAGAGCTCATCAATGAATTTGGTAAAGTTGCAGGATACAATATTAATACACAGAAATCTGTTGCATTTCTATACACTAACAATGAAATATCAGAAAGGGAAATTAAGGAAACAATCCCATTTTCCAGTGCATCAAAAAGAATAAAATACCTAGGAATTTATTCCTAGGATGCAAAAGACCTGTACTCCAAAAACTTTAAGACACTGATGAAAGAAATTAAAGATGACAAACAAACAGATGGAAAAATATACCATGTTCCTGGATTGTAAGAGTCAATATTGTTAAAATGACCATACTACCCAAGGCAATCTACAGATTCAATGCAACCCCTATCAAATTACCAATCGCATTTTTCACAGAACTAGAACAAATAATTTCACAATTTGTATGGAAACACAAAAGGCCCGGAATAGCCAAAATAATCTTGAGAAAGAAGAATAGAGCTGGAGGAATCAGACTCCCTGACTTCAGACTATACTACAAAGCTACAGTAATCAAAACAGTATGGTACTGGCACAAAAACAGACATATAGATCAGTGGAGCAGGACAGAAAGCCCAGAAATAAATCCACACACTCATAGTACATTAATCCATGACAAAGGAGGCAAGAATATACAATTGATAAAGGAAAATCTCTTCAATAAATGGTGCTGGGAAAACTGGACAGCTACATGTAAAAGAATGAAGTTAGAAGATTCTCTAATACCACATACAAAAATAAACTCAAGATGGATTAAAAGACCTAAACATAGGACCAGATACTATAAAACTCCTAGAGGAAAAACATAGGCAGAACATTCTTTGACATAAATCGCAGCAATATTGTTTTGGATCCATCTCCTAGAATAATGGAAATAAAAGCAAAAATAAACAAATGGGACCTAATTAAACTTAAAAGCTTTTGCTCAAGAAAGGAAACCATAAACAAAATAAGAAGACAACCTATGGAATGGGAGAAAATATTTGCAAACAATGAGGCTGACAAGGGATTAATTTCTAAAATCCCAACAAGGGATTAATTTTGATATTAAGCTCATACAGCTTAATATCAAAAAAACAAACAATGCAATAAAAAATGGGCAGAAGACCTAAATAGACATTTTTCCATAGAAGACATATAGATGGCCAACAGGCACATGAAAAGATGCTCAACATTGCTAATAATTAGAGAAATGCAAATCAAAACTGCACTGAGGTATCACTTTACACCAGTCAGAACGGCCATCATCAAAATGTCTACAAATAATAAATGCTGGAGAGGATGTGGGGAACAGGGAACCCTCCTACCCTGCTGGTGGGAATGTAAATTGGTGCAGCCACTATGGAGAATGGTATGGAGGTTCCTTAAGAAACTAAAAATAGAGTTACCATATGATCCAGCAATCCAACTGCAGGGCATATATCTGGAGAAAACTATTTGAAAAGATACATGCAACCCAATGTTCATAGCAGCACTATTTACAATAGCCAAGACATGGAAGCAACCTAAGTGTCCATCAACAGATGAATGGATAAAGAAGATGTGGTATTTATATACAATGGAATACTACTCAGCCATAAAAAGAATGAAATAACGCCATTTGCAACAACACGGATGGACTTAGAGATTATCATATTAAGTGAAGTAAGTCAGAGAAATATCATATGATATCACTTACATGTGGAATCTAAAAAAAAATAATAATACAAATAAACTTATTTACAAGACAGAAATAGACTCACAGACATTGAAAACAAACTTACGGTTACCAAAGGGGAAAGGTGGGGAGACATAAATTAGGCTTTGGGGATTAAAAAATACACACTACTATATATAAAATAGATAAACAACAAGGACCTACTGTATAGCACAGGGAACTATATTCAGTATCTTAAAATAACCTATAATGGAAAAGAATCTGAAAAAGAATATATATATATATTTATATCTGAATCACTTTGCTGTATACCTGAAACTAACACATTATAAATCAACTATACTTCAGTAAAAAAAAAAAAAGCAAAATAATTACCACATTCTTTTCAATAATATCCTGATATATTATAGTATGTTTCTAGAAACTTTCAGTTCTCTAGAAGATTCAATCTTATACAGATATTCTAGAGAGGAAATATGCTTTCAGTAAATATGTTTTTTTGTTTGTATGTTTTTGTTTAAAGCAATTAACATGAGGTCTCAAAATGACATTCTGGAATTATAAGTGCCTTAAATTTAAAAATAAAAAGAATGGATATCCAAATTGGGGAACCCAAGAATGTGGGTTTGATGGGCAGAGGTTATAGGAAGAATGGGGACCTGGACCATGTATTTCTTAAGTCTGATTTTTTCCCCTCATGTGCATATAAAGAACCATTAACAATGTAATGATTAATTTCAGAATAACAAAAAAGTCCAGCTATGATCCTGAGATTTAATGAGCCCTTTTCTGGAACACATGACATTTGTTCTTTCCTTCTAACAGATAAGTCCTCTTTGAACCAAAGCTAGACAATTGTAAAAGGCTGTCTGGCCTGAAGAATCCCTTACGGACTAAGTAAAAAACTTGAATTTAGCTTACATTTAATTTGTAAGTAATGTAACAATCCACACTTTATATTAACAAATGTGTAACAACACAGGTAGGCGACCAATCGTTATTCTTTACCCTCACATTTTGTAGTTAACGTAGTTATATATTATATTATAGTTAATATAAAATAAACAGGCAATACAGCATAGGTAGGGAGAGCTGTGGACATGTTTCACCCCAATACTTTATAGTTAATAAATGGTACTATATTTGAGATAGGGAGACCTTTAGACAGGTTGGCCTTCTTCATCTCATGTAATGCAATTGAACATTTCCCCAGTAATACTGATCAAAATAAAGAACAAAGTCTATATGTTCTCTGAATTGTGTTAAAGTTTGTAATTCCCTGGTTATAATACAGATTGACCTTTAATATAATGCATTTTGTTTTCTAAAATGAGATGAGAACATAAAATTTGCATTATCTAAAGTCACAGCATGAGACTGCTTAAACTCTGCAGCTGGATGTTTATAGCTGCTTTTCTCCTAATTCTCTTTGTAGTGCTGTAATTGGATGTGCTACATATTAAAATTCACATCTTTTGTGCTGATGTTGTATTAATGCATTTTCTCAAGTTGAGTGTTCAACTGTGACAACACAAATAATATGAAAATATAAAGGGCTCTGCTATCCCCGTTTTCTTCCTTTTGCTATGAATTAAAGAAAATGACCTCATTATGACAATGGATTTCTCCATGACCTACTACTTTCTTATTTCTTTAACGTCCTCTCCTGATGGTCCTGTATATGCAATTTATGTTGTACTAAAATTCTCATGATTCAGTAAGAATTGAACCGTGATGCCACACTAGGTAAGAACAATGTGGTAGGGAAGAGAAGTTATTTTAGATGTACTGAATTAATTGAAAGTGGGATGTAATAGAAAAGGGATAATCTTGGATGACTTCCAAATTTGTATTTTGTGTGACATAGTGAAATGAAGTCCTAAGGGCAGGGTGGGAGGGTAAGAATTTGGAAATGACATCATATCATATCCTTTGGTTTCTCTACACCTTTCCTGTACCTGTGTAAATAGTTTCCGTATGAACCTCTTCTCCAGTTTATGTCATCTGTTTCCTGCCAGGACCTTGACTGGTATAATAACTGGCACCCAAATTGGCCTCAGGAAGCAGAACTTCAAATTTTGGAAATAGATTGCTCACATATTTGAGGAGTGCTGGAAATGGACACGGGTAATCCATGACATGCAGTGACATTATGATTACTCAAATGATCACTTATTTTAGCATGTGATGAAGTATATGGGCAGGCAACAGTATTGGGAATTCAAGTGGATGTAAAACTCAGTTGCTATAGCAAAAACAGTGATTATAAAAGTTGTGGTGTCACCTGGCTCCTTCTGATGGCCCTAGAGAGTAAATACATTTAAAATGAACAGTTGAAAACTAAAAATATCTGGCATAGATGATTAGAAAGCTTAAAAAGAAGTCTTGAAGGAGGTTCCTCATTTCCTATGGCCAGAGGGTGAGAACCAAGTCCAGGGTCCAATTCTGAGGATTTCAGAATTCAAATAAATTCTCAAGTGCACCAGGTCTCTTACACTGATAGAAAAGTATTGGTGGCAGAAGGGGTGGAGTTTTAAACCACGAGAAAGTGTCATCTGAGTAGCAAGGATGAAGCTGGGAACTTTGATGTTCTCCCCACTCCCACCATCAATTCACTGAAACACAAGACATAGAGGGGAAAAAAAAAAAAAACTCTTCTGTATAAAAGTCTTTCAATGACTGCACTTGCATCACAAACTAATTCCCCTCACAACCCATCCATCACTGCTTCTGGACAAGGATTGCTCTATGAGGAGATGGCCCACACACCCAAAGGAGGTCAGGACCTCTCCAATCTTTATTGGCAAGAAACTAAAGAATGTGTGTGGGAGTGGATTTTAAGGGATTAGACCAAGAAGGATAAAATATAAGGCATAGTCAGGCTGAATCACTGTCATGGATGCATTCAGCCAGAATATTAAATTTAATATATTGGCCTAAGCATGTGAAAAGTCGTTAAAAATCTGATGAGTTGGCTCATTGAAGCCTGGACTCATCAATACCCCACATTTTACAATGTGGAAATGCCTGACCTTTGATGGTATACTCTAAAGGAAGAAGTCTGAAGGCTCAAAAAGACAGAAACGTTGGAATGAATCCACTCAGCCCCTTCCAACCATATCCCAAAGATGGATACTTGAGAATACTTCCTTCATCAAAGCTCTAAGAAATGTGTTTATTACTGAGGAGGCTGCCAGCCTGGTAGGTGTGGAATTTTAACTGGCTGCTAACCACAGGCATTATTAAAAATTAAATTAATTATCCCAAAAGGCTATTAAAATAATTCTTCTTTCCCCAGCTATATATATATGTGGAGCAGGAACTCCTTCATATAATTCAACCAAAACAACATATTGCAACATATTGGATACAGAAACATATATGGGATCCCAACCGTCTTTTATTAAGTCTGAAAAAAATAAAGAGATTTGAAAAAATATGGAGTAATGCCATTTTTCTTATTATATTTTTTATTTTAGAAAATAGTTATTTTTCACAAACTGCATTACTTATGTTAGCATGTAAGCCTCTCTACTATCTGATTTATTAATTTTAAATAAATAAATATTTTGAAATTGTGTGATTTTAACTTATAATACAGTGAATGGTGAGATATACTTGTATGTGTCTATGTATAGTAAAAGACTTCTTTCCTTAATAAATCTTAAGAGTTTAAAAAGAAGGGGTTCAGAGACAAAAAAAAGTTTAAGAACCAGTGCTTTAGACCATTTTTCTGCCAGATAGTCAAACAGCTCCCTCTCTCATCTTTCCTTAGGTCTTTATTAAAGATCACCTACAATGACTATCAGAAGTAAAATTGCAATTCTTTTCCTCCGAATATAAATCTCCTATCTCCCTCCTTTGCCTTATTTTTAAAAACTTATCATTAACTTACATGTATCTTATTTATTTTATTTACTGTGTGTCTCTTCAGGTGAATATTATAAGTTTCCTCAAGGCAGGGAAATGGTATGCCATATTTACCACTGTATCTATAATGTCTAGAAGAGAGCCTCATATGTGGTAAATGTTTAATAAATATTTTTAAAATATATATTATCTTTTGAATAAATATTTTGTTGAATGAATAAATGAATTTCAGTTATCAATTCTATGGATAGACTTCTCTGACTTCCCTAATTAGCTAGAGCAAGGGTTCTAGTTTTGTGCCATGGACTTGTCAGAGTATATTTTTCTAAAGTTTAAGAATATTATAAAATATCAAATGAACACTTGTCAAAATGTATTCAATTCATTAATGAGGTAACTAGCAGGAAGGTTAAGTTTGTTCAAAGGAACAGATGTTGGGTTGTCATTGGAAAAACAATACCAAATAAGCTTTCTGGTTAGATACAAAACTGGTTAATATCCTACAGAGCAATAAAACCATAATTTGGGGGATTATATTTCCTACTGAAAGAAAATAAACAGACAAACATACACAAGTTAACATGTAAAATCATACGGTCTGGGTCTTTAATTGATAGGTGATAATGACAAACAAACAATAGAATTATTGATTCCTCTGGGTAATAAAATATTCTTTGGATTTCTCTGTTAAACAATATTCCAATATGACATTGAAAGGATATATTGCTCTCCCATCATCTTATTTCCAAATTTTAGACAGTTTTTCTCAAGCATTGTCCTTGTATGATCATAAGTAATCTCCAAAGACTATGCCCAACCACAAAAATGGTTGGTGTCATTGTGTTTTGACCTGATTATTTACATAGGCTTACTGTACTGAGAAGTGCTAATTAATAAAGCCTCATAGAAAATACAGGGTTGAGCAAATTTAGGCTAGAAAATTAACTTTTATCTAGAAATTTCATAAGGAATATAGGATTGGACTTTTAAAATCTTTATTTGCTCTTTTATTTTGAATCTAGAAAACCAAGCACAAAAGTCTCTTTGTATAAGATTTCTTGCAGTCCCTATGAATTTGGGTGAACTCTCTTTCTGAAATCACCCAAATAGTCTAAGAGCCCCGGCCTACCAAGAAGTGACTTTTCTTATCAGTTTGGGACTGGGATCTTGTAATTCATATAATAGATACCAGTTCAGTTTGGTGTGAGTGTGTTGTGGACATTGGTTCCATATGTGAAGTGAAACACTTATTCCTTAATGGTGAGCTTCTGCAACATATTATCAAGTATAATACTCTATTATGACCTTGGTTGCACTGTCAATTTGTCAAATGTGTCTGGGTAAAATGAAAGGTGTATTTTTATTGAACCTATGAAATAAATGAATTGTCATGAATAGTAAGACTAAATGAAAGCATCTATTTCTAAATTCTAGAGGTCAGTGAGACTCAGATATCATTTTCTAAAGGTTTCATTTCAATTTACAAGAGCATAGTCTACTAAACTGAGGGCTAGAAGTGGATTAATAAGAAAAGGAAAGGCATCCTCATAAACTCGTCAGAAAATAGATATTTAGAAATAATAATAACAGTATGCCCAAAGAAATAACCACAAGTAAATATGCCTCATTAGTGTATTTGATTCTATGTAATTAATTCCTGTTCTTCTGGATCTGTTTTCTTGAAATCTTCTGCTTCTGAATGAGAATGATTCCTGAAAACCATAATCCAGTCCTCCGGGCTGCCTAAAAATTGTCTGAGCAATTTTCACTTAAACTCCAAAGGCTGTAACCATGAGTC
The DNA here is from genome assembly GCF_965194805.1 of Balaenoptera borealis. Classification (NCBI taxonomy): domain Eukaryota; kingdom Metazoa; phylum Chordata; class Mammalia; order Artiodactyla; family Balaenopteridae; genus Balaenoptera; species Balaenoptera borealis. The sequence goes on along the minus strand of NC_138870.1, from coordinate 69,513,480 downwards.
TGTCTCTAAAAAGATTACCTGGTATAGTCCCTTTCAATGAGTCTCTGAGACTGCCTCAATTTTTTGTATGTAGTGTATAGCAGAGCCCTCAAGAAAATATGAAAGGAAATAAGAAATTATCATTTGATGATAAGACTGATGAATAGAAGTAGTTAATTATTAGAACAACCAAAAATATCAGAATGAGGAGAGATTATCAAATAGACCATAAAACCAGATTCCCACTTATTGAGGCTGCAAATTGCATAAGAATAGACATAAAGATGAATGGAATGGCATGGAGCCCAGAAACAGACTTATGTAGAAATGATCAGGTTTTGCTTTTGTCTTTGTTTTTTTTTTTTTTTTGCATAAATGACAAGATAATTCAATGGGGAAAGGATTATCTTTTCAATAAATGGTGCTGGACCAATAGGATAACCATATGCACACACACACACACACACACACACACACACACACACACACACACACACAAAGAAAAGAAAAAGAAAAAGAAAGAAAAAACCTTGACCTATATAAAACTTGAAATGGCTCATAGGTCTAAATGTAAAAGCTAAAACTATAAAACTTCTAGAGGAAAACACAGGAGAATCTTTGTGACCTTGGCTTAGGCAAAGGTTACTTGGACATGACAACAAAAGCATGATCCAAAAAAGAAAGCATGGATAAATTCAACTTCATCAAATTAAAAATGTTGTTCTTTGGAAGACACCATTAAGAAAATGAAAACACAAGCCACAGAAAGTATTTGCAGATCATGTATCTGATGAAGGACTTGCGTCCAGAATACATAAAGAAGGCCCACAACTTAATAATAACAAACAACCCAATTTAAAAAAGGGGCAAGGATTTGAATAAAGACATCACCAGAGTAGACATAAGGATGGCAATAGGTACATGAAAGAATGCCCAGTTTAATTAGTCATTAGGAAAATTCAAATTAAAATCACGCCTATTAGAACGGCTAAAATCCAAAAGGGAAAATGCCAAGGGTTGATGACGATGTGGAGAAACCAGAACTCTGCCAAAAACCATGAAAGGTCTGAGATTTTACCCTGCTTGAAAGATAACAAAGTAGCCTTCCACATTTTGTGGATGCTGGCAGAAGACACAAGACCCCTGACTCTGAGACAAAGGACAGTTTATCACTTAAAACAATAACAGTAGCCAGAGTATTATTTTCCTGCATCAGGTCCCTGAGCCCTAATTCCCACAGAGTGATGGCAGTAAGGGCCAGGTGGATGCTGTAAGTGCAGTGGCTTTTTATCACAGCTGAAGAGCCCTAAGCTTAGGGAATCTGAATCTTCTGAAACTGAATCTTCAAATCTGCTGATCTTTTGCCTCAGAGGAAGACATTATCTTATTATACTAGGTAGTAAGCAAACGTGCTCCTGGCTTTTTCAAGGCTGTTCACTATACAAAGATACTTAAAAAGAGATAGCCTGAGACAAAAGATCAGTCAATTGCTCTGCTCACAAAATGTGCAGAAACATGAAAGATACATGAAAATTGTCTCAGTATCCTCAAATATTACTGGTGAGAATGTAAAATGCTACAGACGTTTTGGAAATATTTGGCAGTTTTTTAAAAAGTTAAACATACACTTACCATACAATTTGGTGAGTCTATTCCAAGCTATCTACCTAAAAAGCAGAGAAAAAATATACAATATATCCATAGAGACTTAGATACGGAAGTTTATAGAATAATCATTATTCACGATAACCCCCAAATTATACCTCAGTAAAACTGTTTTTAAAATTCATGGAAAGAAAAAAAAATACAGCAGTGTGTCTAAAGTTCCTGGTTTTAAATTCTCTTCTATCTGGCAACAACCATCTTCTTACCTCCTTCAGGCAGTCTGGCCGAGGCATGCAGCGGATTCCAGTTAACTGTCTCAGCACCAGGTTTAAGGCGCTTAACCCTGTTAATGGTTCTCAACCCCCGCTGTGCTTCAGAATCACCTGGAGAGTTTTTAAAATGTACTAGCAGAGGAGAAACAATCCTCAATTCCAAGATTTTGATTCAACCAGCTTGAGCACACTATTCTTTTGTTTGTTTGCCCCCCTGTTGATTCTAAGCCAAAGATGAGAAAAAAATACTACACTACTTTTCTAGAAACTTTTCTAGAAAAATTTTGAAGCTATTTTGGGAGTCAGTATTGCTGGCACCTGTGATCACAGCCGGCCCCCAGTGAAACTCATGGTAAGCAACTGAGGAGAAGGTTTTCCCTACCTAATCCGTAAAACTGTAGTTCTCAGCACGGGATTGGGGTTCAATACCCCTTGGGGAGTTTTCTCAAATATGTGTGCTTGGCGTCTCATTGTTCTCCTACGCCATACTGGAAATTCCCCTGCCATTTTTCACTTCTCTCCACTCAGATTTCATAGACACACACTGCTGGGTGGATAGAATTTCTTTTACTTTTTTGAGGGGCGGGGAGGAGGGAAGGGGAGAAAACCAAAGAGGAATTAAGATAGAGCCTATAACTTAAATATGTACAGAATGTACTTTATGTCCTGAAAGATAAATATTTCGTATTAATTCTTTCTTTTCAATTTTATCTTCTTTATTAAAATTTCAATTTATGAATGTATTGGTAATCATTTTAACTAATTAAAAATTCAAAGATATATAAATGAAGTTAAGATTCGCTCCCACCCTCTTCATTCCTACCACTTGGTAGCTACTCTAAAGGGCCTAGTTCTTTTTCTTCCTCCATGTCTTTTATGCTCACACAAACATAAAAAATCATATATAAAAAGCCTATTGTTGTTATGGCTTTTCTTAAATTCATCTTAATGATTCATTATGATCAATACATATCTCTTTCTGATCAATATATATGTGTATAATTACATCTTCCTTTAAATAATTGCATAAGAGAACGACTGTACCAAAGTTTTTTGATGGATATTTGAACGCTCCCTAGTTTTTGCCATTACAAATATATCACCTTAAATGTCACTAAATACATAGCCTTACATGTTTGTACTGTGGCACTTTTATTTTTGTTGGATAGACTCCCCCAAGTAGGATTACTTCATCAAAAGTTGTGTGTGTGTGTGTGTTTGATATATAGATATTGCCAAGTATTTTTTAAAAGATTGCAGCAGCTTGCACTGTATGTTACTGTATTTTAAAATTTTGCTAATTAGCACAAGGCTGAAGATAATTATATTATTAATGACTTGTAACCCTCACTGTGCATTTCATTTTCATTTTTTATGTTTCAGGTGTACAGCATTATGGTTTAACAACTGTATACACTACAGAGTGATCACCACCACAAGTCTAGTTACCATCCATCACCATACATTGACACCCTTCACTCATTTCACCTACCCACCAATCCTCTTCCCCTCTGGCAGCCATTAGTCTTTTCTCGGTATCTATGAGTTTGTTTTTGTTTTATTTTGTTTGTTCCTCTTTTTTTTTTTTTTTTTTAGATTCCACATATGAGTGAAATCATATGGTATTTGTCTTTCTCTGTCTGACATTTTTCATTTAGCAAAATGCTCTCAGGTTCCATCCATGTTGTTGCAAATGGCAGAATTTCATTCTTTCTTTGGCTGAGTAGTATTTCATTGTGTATATATACCACATCTTTATCCTTTTATCCATCAATGAGGACTTAAGTCGTTTTCTTATATTGGCTATTGTAAATAAAGCTGCAATGAATATAGGGGTGCATATATCTTTTCGAATTAGCATTTTCTTGTTCTTCAGATAAATGCCCAGAAGTGGAATAGCGGGGTCGTATAACAGTTCTATTCTTAATTTTTTGAGGAATCTCCATACTATTTTCCACTGTGGCAACACCAATTTACATTCCTACCAACAATGTATGCGGGTTCCCTTTTTTCCACATCCTCTCCAACATTTGTTATTCCTCATCTTTTCGATAATAGGAATTCCAACAGCTGTGAGGTTGCATTTCACTTTCACTTTTCTCGACTACCTGGGAGTATGAGCAGCTTTTTGTATGCTTATTGACTATTTGGATTTCTTCTTTTATGAATTTCCTTAGAGTAAGACTTTGGTTTTTTTTTTTCTATTAGGTTCCTTGTATCTTTCTTACCAACTTATAAACCCTTTTTGTGTCTTAGCGAATGTATGTCTTTACCTATCATATCTGTTGCCATATTTGCCCCAAATCACTTGTCTTCGACTTTATGGCATTTTCCTCTTATGACAATGTATGTGTAGTTAAATATGACTACCTTTTCCCTAATAACTTCTGAACCTCCTGTCTTGTTGAAGAAGACTTTTCCCATCGAGAGCTATGAAATTTTCCAAAATGTTATTCTAGTGTTTATATGGGTTTAGAGTTTATATTTAAAGTTTTAAAATTTCACCTGGAACTTACCTTTGTACAGAGGTAAAGGTTTAATCTTTGCTTTCTTCCAGAAATGTGACTAATTATGTCATCATTCATTGTTACCAAAGTCCTCATTCCCCACTTGATTAAATTGTCATCTGTCATTTATTAAATTCCTAACACACTCTTTTGGATGCTCTACTCTACACTTTTTGTCTTTTCTTGTGCCTGCCTCAAACTGTTTTGATTACTGTGATCTTATGTTAATATTCTTTCAACACTCACTTCTTATGATACTAAACTGTAATTTTTTAGCCTGAAATAGAATAAATATGCTTATTTTTACTTGAATTATTATTATAGTTGAAGTCTTTATGTAACATTTAAAGTGTTTCTGTTTTTTCTCTGCTAGATTACTATACAAATATATGAATGTCTTTTTAAAGTTAAACTATTTCTTCAAGCCAGCAGAGGGTGTACAAGGTACTGTTTTACTAGTGAGGAATTAAAAATCATTTAAACATGTGTTCTTTTACTGATTTAGGGAATAAATTTAAGAATTCAAAATATTTATTCCATCAAATATCTTTATTATTAGAAGTTTATGCCTATATAATCAAAACTTGCCTAAATATTTGTTGGCCCGCCATAAGCCACATAATTTTATTATTATTATTATTATTATTATTATTATTATTATTATTATTATTTTGGCCACACCACGCAGCTTGTGGGATCTTAGTTCCCCAACCAGGGGTTGAACCCAGGCCCTTGGCAGTGAAAGCACGAAGTCCTAACCACTGGACCACCAGGGAATTCCCACTTTTAAATTATTATTATTATTATTATCATTATTTTTTGGCTGAAGTCACATAGTTTAGAGAAGAACCTAAATTTTCTTTTGAACAAAGATAATTTTTGGCATAAATTTATACATACAATGCAGATAATACAAAACTGAAATAATGTATGGAGTAGAGTAAATGTAATTCCAACTTATTTTTGAAAATCAAACTCATGAAAAATTCAGAGAAAGTGACTGTAGAATAGTTAATAAACTTATTATTTTGTCACTTATTTTTGATCACATGAGCCCTCATTTAAAATGCTAGAATGTACAGATAAACACAGGAAAGTCTTGAATGAATAACGTTTCTAAACATTTTTGATGTGCTTCTTTCCTTAAAATGTAAGACATTAGAAAACACTGCAAACATGTAAGATAAAAGGGGGTTGATGATTTAGTAGGAACTTATAAAGGGGCTAGTTTATATTGGATATTTTGAAAAAGCTGTGTTATTCCAATGAAAGATTTTGTCTGCAGGCTGCTGCTCTTTGATATTTGGAAATATCAGAATGATGGAGACTGCTGTGAAGTAGAAAATGCTTCAATGAATCTCTCAGTAGCAGTAATTCAATCAAGCAAAGGTTACAAAAGCCCTGTGGGCCACTTGTTATGTGATAGCAGAGGTAGAACTGATTTTGTTGTATCAAGTATTTTTTAAGCCAGGAAGCTTAGTGTTAAATTTAAAGCTCTATCAGGGTAACTCTATTACTCATTTTTGCTCCACATTTTTTTCCTGTTTGTTGTCAGTATATATTGTGTGCTGTGTAAATGACGTAATGTCTAATTAAGAATGATGATGCAAAACTGTTTAAACATATGTTGTGTATTTGTGTATAGACATATAGCTACTGACACACATACCCTCAGTAAATAACCCTAATTTTACTTACATTTGTGAATTAAAAATGTCCAGGAGGAAACATACCAAAAATATAAGGAGAATTTAGCACTGGAATGTTGGTTGTCAGGAATACAAGTGGTTTATTTTTCTCTTCATAATTTTCAGTTTTCCAAAATTTCTACAAATAAAATAGATATTAATTTTTATATTTACAATTCTATTATTATCAGAAAAATAAATAAAAATTAAATAGAAGCACTCCTAAGAATTCATTAAAGTAAATCAATGGTGTTGCTACTAATTCCTATCCTGTAGAAGAATTATTGGTAGTGGATAAATAACATATCCTGGGCAGATGAACTCAACCTGGTAGATAAAAGTTTGCTTTGCTCACAGTTGCCTATGAATATGGGTTTCAAAACAAACATAAAGGCTTAACTTAGAATTTCGTTATGTTTTAGAATCATCACTGCCTTAATGTTCAAACATCTACTTAAGTTCTCCTAATAAGGAGAAATGCATGTTTGTTTATGGCTTTTTGTAAATATATATGCAGTGATCTATGGCTTTAAAAAAATTCTGTGTTTCTGTGACAGTGTTTGTTAATCCAGCCAATGGAATTATTTACAGAAAAATGGAGCATGTAATAGTTCTTTATGTACAAGTAAGAACTGTTTCCCCCCAAAACCTTAGTTACCTGAATTGTTCTAAGATTATTTGTAAAATCTGAAACTCAGTGATTAAAGAGAAGTGAGAATTCTACCTTTTGTGTGAATTCTTCAACATACTCATAAAAAAAAAATAGAAACAGTCCTTATAAAGGATTTACTAGGAAAGTAAGAAAAATTAAGTTTCAAGATGGCACAGTGATTAATCACCAATTTTACATCTAACACCATTAGGTTTACTGTCATGAAATTTTTATGTCAATCTGTTCAGGAGGATGTGGAGTCATTTGTCCCTGGAGGTTTTCTAAAAAAGATGAGAGAACCATTCTGTTGGAAAGTTGAGAAATTCACCTATCTGAGAACAAGGGAGTGGGGCTTATGTACTGTAGCCTCCCTTTAGTCAGTCTAAACTGACATGATTTCAGCATATTGCACATTTTATGATTCATCAAAGGCATATTAATTAAATAGGAAAGTCTCATCATCTTTTCTTGACTCTTCTTGCTTTGCTGTTTTTAAAATTTGACACTATTATGCTCACTTTTTGGATTCTGTCACTTTCCCTTACCGTTAGTTCATCAATTAAATAGGTATTCATGGAGTGCTACAACAGTGCCAAGCTCTGTAAGCCGTGAGTTTGAATTTGGGAGATTATCCTTGCTGTTTGGGCACAGGTGCTCACACCAGGGGCTTGTGTTTGGGCTGCCTGAGAACCAGCATCCTCTGTGCACCAGGCTCACAGCACATGCATGGCCATGTCCCCTGAGCACAATAGGCTCCACACAAGGGTCTGGCCTGTGTCAGGATTGCATGGGAGCCTTGGAGGGAATTGTTGAGAACAAAATCATTATAGAGATTCCTGGGGTCTTGTCCTCATTTACTTGTACCTTGATTGACTGGCGTTGGCTTGCGACCTTGGAAGCTTCCCAGGTGAAATCTGAATGCTCCCTGCCCCAACACACACAAAAGGAGGCAGCTTTTTTCTCTTTTTTTTAAATTTACTTTTTATTGAGGAAACATTGGTTTATAACATTACGTATTACATATGCGTACAATATTGTATTTCTACTTCGGTATGCACTAGAATGCTCATCAGCAAGAATTTCGTTTCCACCTGTCACCACACAGTTGATCCCCTTACTTATTTTGCCTTCCATCCCCTTCCCCTCTGATAACCACTCCTCCGCTTTCTGTATCTATGTGTTTGTTTTTGTTTGGTTTGTTCATTTATTTTGTTTGCTTGTTTTCCATATTCTACATGTGAGTGAAGTCATATGGCATTTGTCTTTCTCCATCTGACTTATTTCACTTAGTATAATACCCTTCAGGTCCATCCATATTGTTGCAAATGGCAAGATTTCATCTTTCTTTATGGCTGACTAGTATTCCATTGTACATGTATATATGTATATATATATATACCACATCTTTATCCATTCATCCATTTATGAGCACTTAGGTTGGTAGGTGGCTTTTTTTTTTTAAATAAAGCTGTGGCTATCCTGAGAGAGATCTGTACTTTCTTTTTCTTTTTTAAGTATTTATTTATTTGGTGGTGCCGGGTCTTAGCTGCAGCTCACAGGCTCCTTAGTTGCGGCTTGCCGGCTCCTTAGTTGTGGCACGCAGTCTCCTTAGTTGTGGCATGTGAACTCTTAGTTGCGGCATGTGAACTCTTAGTTGCGGCATGCATGTGGGATCTAGTTCCCTGACCAGGGATAGAACCTGGGCCTCCTGTATTGGGAACGTGGAGTCTTAACCACTGTGCCACTAGGGAAGTCCTGGTAGGTGGCAGTTTTAATAAGCAAGGGAAATTACATAGGAGGCTTGTCTTGGGTATCTGCAAGATGAGTAGATCTCCACACCCACACACCAGAATCTTAAAAGTTCCTATAGAAGCCTTAACTGGATTCAGTCAGGTACACGGTCCAGATGGTCACAATAATACATTGTTCTCTCAAGGCGTTGCTCTTGAAAACTGCTCCCACTCTGGGAACGGTATGCAGAATGGACATTTTAAAAACAGGGAAGGGGTTGGGGAGTCTACAGTTGCCTAGAGCCAGCTTGGGGTCAAGCAGTGGTCACATCCTCTCAATGACCTCCAACAACCAGGGTCCTAGTGCAAGAAAACTGTATAGAAGCATATTCTCCAAGGTAATTGGCCATATCCATTAGATAATTCTGAGAGGAGGAGAAAGATAGAGAATTGAATTAAAAAATAGTGAATTATTCCCCTTTTACTATTTTAATTCTAATGTTTAAATGCTGTTTTATGCAATTTGTAATGCTTTGACAAGTGATATATATGTAAGAGATTTCCCTGAGATATAGAGTACAATAAAGTCAAATATACTTTTAAAAAGATACTTTCATGTTTATTAATAACATGAATTCATTGAGGCAAGGAAGACTTGATTTGCAAACCTTACCTATATTATTGGAGGCATAAATGAAAGCATTTTAAAAAACTTTACTGATTGTCTGTCCTACTGTGGACATTAGCCAATATTAGCCCTTTTATCACCAACATAAACACTTCCATTTTTAGCAACACTGTTCGTCATGAAAATCTACTAGTGTACCTCTAGGGAAATCTATTGGACTGCCTCTCAGTTAGCTTTCTAAGTCCATTTCTCCAAAAGCCATTTAGCACATCAATGATCCCGAGAAGCTATTTGTATCAAATCACATTTAAGCTGGTAAGAAGAGCCACTTCCCTCGTCCTGCACAAGACGTTGAGTACAACTCTGCTGATGACCACTAGGGCTGTGGGAACCCCCGCCTCAGTCTTCCAGTGTGACTATGTCAGTCATGCGTGCGGAAAACAAGGATGTCTCTGCTAATATTCTCTCTCGAGCTTGCTCTCTGGTTCTTCCATTTATCTTTGGTGATATTTATAAATTGTAAAAAGGAAGGTTCAACCTTAGGATGGAAAACCTGAATTTTTTGCATGCAATCTCTGATGGTTTGGAGGTGATACAGTCATCTACCAGAAGGAAGACTGACAGAGACTAAGCCTCTGACTTATTTCAGAGGATCCTATGTTTTCTACGGGTTAGATTTTTTTCCAGGTTAATTTTAGTGTTTCTACCCAGGGATTAAGAACAGTGAACCATATCCTGGATAAAACACGCAAGTCAGGGATATGCTATATTCATTGTTATAATATCCATCATGTACCTGGCATAGCAAAGAATTGCAATAAAATTTTCTTCAGTGCACTTCAGTTCAAGTCCCAGTGTGTCACATAGACCTGAGCCAGCCATTAAAGGTCCCTGAGGCTCATTTTCTCCATTTTAAAATGGGTATAAAAAAGTTTCTGTTGCTCCATTTTGAGGAAAAACCAAGCTAATGTTAATATATACATTTTTAAAGCTATGGTTTTACACGGAAAACCAGTTATTACTGTGTACACGTTATAGATAAACAAATACTGTAATGTTGAAGTTATGAAGTGAGGTTAAAAGAGGCTGTTGGAATATCAAATTTGAGTCCTGAGCAGGGACATTGGTGCATTATATGTCTGTAATTTTACTCTCTTTAACTTTTCTTCATAGCACTTATATCCCATATTTTTGTTTGTTTTAAAATATCTTTCTAACTAGTTATTAACATTTACTAAAGTAGAGACCTTGCCTGTCATCTTCCTAGCTGAATCCCAAGCATTTAAAACAATGTCTGGCACTGAGCAGACACTCAACTATTCTTAAAATAAATCAATACCACCATGTTGCAGAGAGCCACTCACCACTGGGTCTCTGTCTGCTAATGTTTATGGCTGGTCAGTATTTTGAATCTACTTGAGACTACAGATTATGAATGATAAGAAAATCACAATTTTTATAACCTATGTAAATAGAAAAGAAAAATATTAAAATACTGTGCTTAGACAAGTATGATTTGCTGCTGCAAATTAGGGGGATTATGCAGGAAGATATAACGATTGAATCACAATCTTATCATAGGCAATATGTGTTTTACTTCAGATCATCAAACTTAACCTTTGTGTGATTAATATCATACTTTTATTTATGCTACATTTTCAAAGAAATAGATTCCAGTGTTTGATATTTAAAAGCACTGTTGGCTATCCTACTAAGAGAAAACATTTTTTGAATGAAATTTTATAAATATATAACAAAATCTTATCTTTGATCAGTAAATCCAAATATTGTTTCATGTTTATTCAAGCATGCACTTAAAGTAGTTGCACATTTTTGGCAGTTCTGGTCAAATTACTTTGTCTTTTCAGAAATGTTTAAACCAAGTTGACAGTTTGGACTATCTGACAGCCTTTATTCATGATTGTCTAATTTTTTCACAATATGAACCAAATGATTTTCTTGCATATAAAGTTAACAAAAAAAGGGTTGTGTCCCACAATTGTTACTTTGCAACTTGAGAATATATGGAAAATCACAGCTGCACTCAAGGACATGACATATGTAGCTATTATGAAATGTTCCTGGAAGAATCATGTTAAGAATTATAGGAACTTTAGCAATTTTCTCTTATATATTCTACTTTCTCTGGTAGGAGTAATTTATATGTCATTCTGAATTTGAACATTTTGTTTGCTTGAGTTGAACAGTGTTCCATTTCTCTGTCTGAATATCATTATACATTGTAATAATTTGTTCTCTGGCTGATATGAATTTTATTTTAATATTTTAAATGTTAAATGACTTGATTGGTCATTTGGCACTTTCTCAGTTCTTAAAAAAATCTCATCATTGTTTGTTTCTGTTTTGGCAAAAAAACTTTAAAAAATTTACAATTTATTTTCATTGGAGTTCATATAGATTAATGGAATTCAATTTTTTAACTTTGAGAAAAATATCCAAATTCTTTAATACCATTATCTTCCTTTCTTTAATATTGTGATAGCAATTCCAGATCAAAATAATTTTCTGTATCAGTATACTGTGGGCAGGGAAAATAAAGTAAGGTCCATTAATGTGAGAAACTAGTATATTGTGTTGGACTCTATATTTCATTTTACTTGATAGAGAAATACTATGGAATTAATTAGTATGATTGTCTTAATTAATATTCTATTGATTGCAAACAGAAACCAACTTGAGTGAATTTAGGAAAAATAGGAACTGTAATGATATGTACTGAGTTACCCAATGGAACTCAAGAGCAGCTAGGGGGTCTCAAATCACTTAGAGTCAAGATCAAGAAAGCCATCAGGACCCTGATCTAAAATTTGTCACTTTTCTCTGTTTTGCTCTAAACATCTGCCTCACTTTTTTTTTCCTTTGTAGACTGGCTTCTCCTACTTCCCTATGACCATAATGGAAAAATGGTTACTCACAGATACCAAGTTTATATCAACATTGCTTCATCTACCTTAATTGGCTGTCTCTGACCTTCAGTTCCAAGTTCTTGATAAAAACTTCCTTTATTAATTTGGCTTTGACATTGTGGTAGATATTCATTCTATTTCCCAAGTATTTACAGCTTTCTTTCCACCTTGCAAGCATGTAATAGGATTGCACTTCCTAGTTCCGTGGTAGTTGGGTTAGACCATGTGCTGTCTCCTGGTCAGTGAGGTGTGAGCTAGTGAAGTGTGTCATTTAACTACCAGTAGGAAATTCTCTAGAGTGTGCTCTTCCTCTGGCTGGATGATCTGCAGTGTTACAGTTAATGGCTACTTCATTGGCTTGAGTTCCTGAATGAAGATATGCCAGATTAGGGTCCCCATGTATCCCTCAATGGAGCAAGAAATAAACCTTCATAGATTTAAACCACTCAGATGTTGAGGTTGTTTGTTATCTCAGCATAGCTAAGCCTATCTTGACCGATATACAAATATACCTAGAATTGTACTAGATTTGCAACAGTTTCATTTAAATTTGATCGTTCTTTAAAACTCAGCCCTAGGCCCCTGCTTTGTTCCTGTTTGCCCTGCACTCACACTATTTTCCTGTCCCTGGCTCAGTACCCATTTTCTTCTACAATGCTCTGTATTGTAAGAATTCTCAGAGGACATATAGTCAGGCATTAAAGTGTGTTGGAATAAACACTGGCCTAGGGGTTAGAAGACATACGTTCTTTTACTTATTATTCAGCTACGATCATGTGGCAATCTATAATTTTGAGACTTGGTTTCTTCATATGAAAATGCATATATTATACTCTACTTACCTCAATTATAGTGTATAGAGAGTAAAATACTATATTATACAAATGTAAGTTATTGCTATCTATCAGTAAATTATCTATTTGTCATCTTTATGTAAATTGCTTAGGTGTGTTTTCCCAAGGAAAAGCTGGGCATTGGTTTACTTGTTCAAATTAGCCAATGAATATGCAAGTGTACAAATTCATAAACGATGATAATGACGTGTAGCAAATTAGTTGTGATTCTTTTAAAATTCTTTTAAATTGCCTCTAAACCTTTGTTTCCTCGGTAGCTCTTAAATTATGCTTTAAGACAGTGATGAAACTAAATGATAATGCTAGTTACGTACTTCAAAACAGTATAGATCACGTCCAGGTAGTGATTGAACTATGATGCCCATTGGATGCCAGTGTCGGCACTAAGTTATTCCCATGTAGCCATCTTTCTAGTTGCACAGGGGATCTCTCCATGTGCACTGGTGTCAGATTTGGGAGGCAGAGGCAATCTTCTTGTCCGCTTTGACGGTTATTCTGTGAGAAATAAAGTCATGGAGATGTGAGGTGCTTCTGCTGTTGCGTCTCAGGCTCCACTCCACAGCTTCTGGTACTGAGAGGCACATAGGTGGAAGCAGTAACAGTGGTTTCTGAATTTCAGCATCCTGAAGGTACAGCATATGTTCTTGAGATCAGTTGTTCCAGAGGTGGACCCAGAGGTGGTCATTCCCTAATGAGTCAGTTCTGTTCTGTTCTTTATTTCTGGAGACACTGTTCAGAGCTTGTTCTTGTAGACTTCTCAATGATTCTGTAAGCAGCTAACCTGTATTTCATTCACTCTTCCATAAAATATCTTGAGCAGTGGTTCTTAAACTTTAGTGTGCCTCAGAGTGACCTGGTGGACTTGTTAAAACATACCTTACCTGGCTGCACTCCCAGAATTTCTGATTTATTAGGCATGGGGGTAGGATCCAAGAATATCAATATATAAGAAGTTCCTGGATTGCCGAACCAGAGACCACACTTCGAGATCTAGAGTATTTTCTGTTTCCTACTCAGAATCTGTAGTGAAATAGGCCTTGTCCCAGAGTGTATCAAATAATCCAGGCTAGTTACAATCGTTGCTCAAAAGTTCAATAATTGGACTCATTAAGTGCTGCATCACAAATGGAGAATATAAATTGGATTTACAACGAGATGTATATTAAGCAGTGTTAATACATATCTGATAATTAGTAATGTATATTAGAATGGCTATGTTATGTTGAGTATGTATTTTTATTTTTATGCTTTGGAAGAAAGCCTGTCTGGTTGATATTATATAGTAACATTATCATACAGTAACATACACTTTTTTCCCCCTGTCTGAATATAAGTTCAACACAGACAGATCATTTGGAGCTTTTCTATAATTTCTGATTTGAAAATAGAACCTTAAACAGAACTACCATTTATGTTTAATTATTATCCTTTTATATTGCATATGTTAGAGAATCTTCTTTTTTTTTAATTTTAGCTTAATCATCTATTTAACTTAGTTCAGCTCAATACTTTTTACACAAACTATTTTGAGGTCCAAATATATAAGAATTTAGAGAAAGAGTTAAAGCTAAAATCTAAATCTTTTGGTACCTAGTCCAGTTTTCTTTTTACAGCTGCTATCAACTCTCTGGAGTGTAGGTTTCATTGTTACCTATTTTATGTGTGTTCAAATCAACAATGGAAACTTCTTTGCCATATTTTAAACAAAACTTTAAAAATATATTAGTATGAATTACATTGCCAAACCCATGCTAATATTTAATATTTAAGTATTAGGTAGATATCACTAGTTGCTATCAATTCTTAAGTTGTTATCTTAATGCTATTTAAAAGATCATTTCATGCTATTTCAAGTTGTTTTTTAATTCTCAGTAATATATTTGGATGTCATCCAATATCTCCCTATGAATTAAGCTCCCTCACTCTATTATCATGTTATTTAATCAAAAATTAACTTCCTGCCAGAGTGGCTTGTTAAGGATTTGCTAATTCTGACTTTCTTCTCTGAAACTTAATTGAAATCGGCAGTCAATAGCTCCTCTCCCCAGGTCTCAGATAACAAAATACATTTTGTTTTTTTCTTTTTTTCTCCAGATTTATCATTTCTCAAACTTTTTTTTCTTTAAAAATTATTTTTTTTTACAATGATTGAAGCAATTGAAAAAGATAAACAAGTCACCATTAATTGACGATTCTAGAGGCTTTGCTATTTTTCAATTTGGGGTGACTCAATTTCTTCTAATATGATTTTGCATCTATTAAAATATATATAATACAGTCTGGAATTTTCTAATGCAGTCTAGCCTTTTGGGCAACTCAAAGACATTTGGTTCATTCTTGTCTAGTTGTCAGTTCAGTCCATGGAAAGTATCCTTTCAAGGTGATGTAGGCTACTCATATGTACCAGTAAAATAGTGAAAGTCTCTCATGGAGTTGAGAAATGCTTTAAAAATTTAATTTTCAAGTTAAATATCTAATTTAATTTAGTGAGGTTTGAATAGTTTCTGATTTAGAATTGATTAGGTAACTGATGATTGTCAAAGCTGGGTTATGGTACAAAGGGTTTACTAGACCCTTATCTCTACATTCTTATGTGATAGAAATTTTCTGAAATAAGAAGCTTTTAAAAACAAGATGTGAAATGATATTTATAAGAATTGTGTGGCAATAGTGCATATAGAGAGGTTTAGTGCATAATACATAGGTAAATATTTAGGATATAAGTGAAAAACAAAACAAGTACATCTTTACTGGGATTTATTGTGTGCAACTAGACCATGGCTAGGAGAAAATGGGTTAAAAAAGAAGTTTATATGTCAGAGTAGGGATAAACTATTTTTTTTGTTGTTGTCACTACTTTATACTATTGTTTACATCATAAATTTTTTGTTATCCCTTTTTCATAAAGTTCAATGAAATAAAATTAAATTCAAAAAATGAAATTTAGTTCTTGTTCTTATTGCCAAATTACAATTAGTAATGAAGGTCACATTCTTGCATTTAAAAATGATGACAGAGTTTTGTAGGACAAACAAGAGCAAACACTGCAAAGTCTGAATAAATGATGCTGTAATTCGTGATGAAGAAGTAATTTTAACTTTTTTAGGGTAAGATCATAAACCATTGCCCCAGAAAAACTGCCATAAATGTAACTCAAATATCACAATATTAGAGTGTTTGCAGAGCAAACCTTGAGAGAGCAATGTGTTGTTGAGACCACGTGACCAAGTGTCTATCTGAACCACATTAAGGCCTCTGTATAAACTCTTAAGATTCTGGCAGGTGGAGCAGAGATCTACTCATTCTGCAGTGCCCAAGTCAATCCTCGCGTTCCTTTGCTTAATAAATCCGCCACCTACCAATCTGGAGTGGCTGCCTCTTTCTTCCGTCTCTCCATGCTCTCTCTGTACGAGGGCCCATTTTGGATTTCACCTGGGAAGCCCCTGAAGGTGCAAACCAACGGTACTAAATAATTGGAAAAATAGTAAATTAAAACATGGAAACCTGTTATCCTTTGTACCAAGGCTGGTACTAGGGTGAAGCAAGAAAGATGCCTAGGGAGCAAAACATACAGAACTACTCCTTCTCTGGGTCACACAAGTGCAGGGTGGGCCCCTGGTGCCTCCTTAAATTTTACCCCATAGACACCTCACTTGCCTTGTTTTTGTCCCAGCCCTGCCTTGCGTTAATCAAATAAATTCAAATTACGGTTATGATCGGCAGTGTCCCAGGTGGTTCCCTGTGATCCCCTGCTTCTGAGACTCATACCTTTGTGTATGGCTTTCATAAATATACGGCATTCTGTGTGACCAATAGATTATGTCTGAAGTGATGGTATGGGACAGTTTGGCTACTGTTTTGCTCTCTCTTCCGGGGGAAACTCTCACTCTGGGAGAAGCCAGCTGCCATGTGGTAAGGCTAACCAAACTGCTAGATGGAGATGTTCAGGTGGTAAGGAACTGAGACCTTCTACCAACAGCCATGAGAATGAGCCATTTTGGAAGCAGATTTTTTAGCCCCAGCCAAGCCTTCAGGTGACTGTAGCCTCATTAGGATTTTAACTGCGAGCTCATAAGAAACCCTCAGCCAGAACATTCAGCCCAGCTACTCGGAATTCCTGACTCACAAAAACTTTGAAATAATAACTACTTATTGTTTTAAACCATTTTGTATGCAACAATAGGTAACTAACACAACAGCAGACTTGAGGCATTTTATCATTTGAATCTAAAGAAAAAGGAATTCTGTGTGGTAATATAGGCTTATCATAGTGATTAAGAATACAGACTCTGGAGCCAAACTGTCTCAGGTTGAATTCTGGATCAGTCATTTATTAGCTGCGTGGCCTTGAGAAAATTACTTAACCTATTTGTGTTTTTAGTTCTTCGTCTATAAAGAGGGAAAATAATAGCACCTATACTACAGGGTTGATGCAAGAATTAAGAAAGTAAATATATGTAAAGTGTCTATTAAATAATAAGCATTATAGAAGTGTTTGTTATTATTATTTCTAACTATTTTTGTCTGTGCTTATTTCTCACATGGATAAAGGTATTATCGTTAACATTGAATTAAATGCAACTTTCTTTATGTGTAAATATATTTCACTAATGCCTTACACAGTAATGCTTGGGAATAGAGGTACATGGCTTCCAAAAAAAGGTGTTTTGTATCTCCAGAGGAGAAATCAGATTTCTCCCACCTTGGTTTTGGGTGGGGAAAATAACTTTCTGAATTATGTAGCCAGGAAAAATATCCCCCTATTACTCACATTTTATTTTATAGGTATTTTCTTCTTGCCATATCGGAGGTGCTCCCAGCTTCAGTAGTTGGGGTTAAATTTTTGCATGCCTCATATAAGAAAAGAGACTCAGAAAGGTTTTATTGTCCAAACTTTGCATGCCTACAACATGCAGCTTGCACTTCCCTGTAAATGAATCTTTTATTCTCTTGCATCATGTTTGTATGTGTGTGACCTACATGCATTCTTCTCTCTTTAAAGGAATGTTCTTATGCTCTGCAGACATCATCCAGACTGAGCTGGAGGTTACCATGGTGATATGGCCATACAGGATGACTTCAAGACTGCATCTTACTGAATTGTTTTCATGGAAAATTGAGGACTGTGGTCTTTTGCTGATTGATAGGTTATAATTAAACTTGACCCTCCCTGCCGTTTCTTTCAAGAATAATTAAAGAACTTTGCTGTTGGTGGATGACCAGGCCAGCTGTTTTCAAAAGTGTAAAGTAGGTAATATTTATTTTTACATTTCCCTTTTCTGTGACCTTTTCCCCAGTAACAGCATCCTTCTTTTTCTCTAGGCATTTGATGACCTTATATTACCTCAGATCTTCCTAACAAACAATAAACTAATCTGATAAGCTTACCCACACTATGATTTTTTTTAAAAATCATATCACTTTTTTGATTTGCATTATTTAGACTCACCTCAAGAGTCATGGCTTCAGAGACAGATACTCTGAAGAAAAAAATTTATTTTTTTGGGAAACACACATATGTGGTAGAAATCTCTGCAGTTAGGAATATGCAATTAACTCTTTATTTTAAAATTACAATTATGAAACACATAATTAGCTTTCAAATAATTCCTCAAATATGTATATGAGGCAGAACAACCAAATGTGTCAATTTCTGCCCAAAACAGCACAGGTTTCTTTTCCCTCTGTCCCAAACACTTAATCCTCCTGAAGATGACTTCAATTTAGTTATTTTTCTTAATAAGCATCATTAAAATTTTTGTTTTTATTTTTCCTGAATTGTCTGAGACAGTTTTCTAAGAGTTTCTCAAAATTTTGTTACCAGATTACATATTCAGTTGGGCATCAAAATCTTTTAAAAATGCAATTATATTTCAACAATGAAGAAAACAAAAATAACTGCTCCTGATTATTATCCTGTGAAGTACATGCATTTGAATCTTAAACTATTTCTCCTTATTCATATCTGTGTCGTTCTTTAGCATTTAATGTTTGCTGCCTGGTAGTTAACTTTTTATGTGTAGTTATTCACCTCATCTAAATTTAAAACACCTTGATATTAGGGATCATGCCTAATGTTTTGTTGTTTATTTCCAGACAACACTTAATAAGCAATTGAATAAACATTAATTGATTGACAAATTTACTTAGAAGTAATTAAAGAATGTATGCAAAGTTTCAGGGAAAGTGATTACTCTTTTATTTTTTTGCCCAGAGACATTTTGCACTAGCTCTTCAAGTTTTAGTTTTTCTGTCATAAAGAGAGTTAATAAGTTTGTGTACACACTGAACAAATTCTTATTGAATACTAGGCTCTGTTCTTTGATAAGATCAGAAAAGAGCAGACAGGATTTGGTTTAATGTAAGACATCGGTGACTTTGACATAAACAGTATTTGTGAAATGATGGAGACAAAGCCTGACTAGGGTGCATTTATCTATGAAAACATGAAATGAATTATCAAATGATAACATGTGCCTCATAATATATATAGCAGAAGGTAACAACAATAATAGAATGAAAACACCTATCACTTAATGGGTGTTGGCTTTATGTATGGCATTTTGCTAAGCACTTTTCATATATTATTTCACTAAATGCTTATAACAACACTTTGAAATCTATATTATTACCTTTATTTTAGAGATAGGGAATTTGAGACAGAGAATTTAAGTGACTTGCAAAGGTCATGTTGCTTTATTACAAGCAAAAGATTTGTAGCATCAGTTTTAACCTAAAGAATTAAAGGAGTAAAAATGTTATTGTGTATATTTATTTTCTATACATCTTTACAGATTGAAACAATGTTTAAGTGGTTGTCTCTACTTAGTTTAACAAAAGGCAGCAAAAATAAATACTAATAATATCTAATGTTGGCAGAGTGTGAGGAAATAGACACTTTTAAACACCGTGTGGAGGAGTAACAAATATTTGCTATGGGGGAATTTTTCAGGAGAATCTCTAATTAATCTCAGCTGTGTAAATTTTTTTTTCTTTTAATGGGTCTGGAGAAAAACAATACTATAGACATTGTTTATAAGTGAAGTTTTCCAATTATTACCAAACTCTTTTCTCTAAGGTAAAGGTCTCACTCAGGCTACATGTGAGAAACTCCTTGGTAACTTTTAGAAAATACCCCCAACCAATCAGGTAAAAATTTCTGGGAGTGGAGCATAGACATTACTAATTAAAACATTTTTCCCAGTGGAATCTAATATATACTAGGTTGAGATCTCTTTTATAAGTATATATCTTCACCTCTCCTAATAGGGAGAATGAATAACAAATCTATAGCCCATTCTCGAGTCTCTACTGTTCAGGAAAATTGCCCACCTACCTTACTTAATGGAGAGAAAAGGATTTATCTCTTAGCTAAGCTCGTCTAATGAGATTTTGCTTAAGCAGAAGGCTAAAGGGAATAAGGCTGGGGACGGTGGCTAGATTTCATCGGCAGCATCACTCTCTGTCCAGCGAAAATAATAATGGATCTGAGCACCTCTTCTCCTTTTTCCTCATTTACCTTCTAATATCTCTGGAGCTCAGGAAGCTTCAGAGGGGTGGACTCCCACCTTCAGTCAGAAATCCCAAATCAGAGTGGTCATGTTCAAATAATTTAGGTACATTATGCTTAATTTGGACTAAAGGACAGGTTGAAGACATTTGATTTAGCTTGGTTTTTCTGTGACTTGAAATTTCCTTTTCATTGATCTATAAGAATCAAAGTATGATCCATCCAGGAGAGGGTTGCTGAGCAAAGTATGGCAGACTCCAAAACGATAGATTTAGTCTGTTTGTAGACCGTTTGGCAATATCGATTTTAAAAGTGTTCATACCTTTTATGCCAGCATTTCCACATACTGGGGTATATGGTATACGGCTTCCAAATATGACTGTCAATACTTTCTCCCTTCACTGTACATGCATAGACTCTAAGAAATGGGGTTTATTTTCTCTCTCCTTGAATGTGGGCTGGTCTGTGACTTACTTAGGCCAACGGACTGCAGTGGAAGTGCAATTCTGGGATTTTCACACTAAACTTTAAGAGATACTGCAGCTTCCATTTCCCCTTCTTGGATCTCAGCAGACGTGATGTGAAGAAATCCAGGCTAGATGACTGAATGATTAGCAGCACATGGAGAGACATTCTGACGGTTGAGAAGCTCTTAGATGAGCTTCCAGTTGACTGCAACTGCATCTGAATGAAACTAGTCAATATCATCTAGAGCAGAGAACCACTGAGATGAGCATTGCCTGAGTTCCCGATCCACAGAGTGGTGAGAAATAACAAATCACTGTTGGTTTAAACCACTAAATTCTCAGCTGGTTTGTGACACAGTCATAGAACCACTCATTCATTTGTTTACTCTTTCATTTACTGAGCACCTATTGTATACGAGGTACCATTCTATACACCAGACAAACCAAACTTGACAGAAACATCCTTTTCTTTTGGAACTTATCTCCTAATGAAGATAAATAATTTCAGACTGTGATAAATGCTAAAGAGGAATTAAATATGTTGATGAGATAGAGTCAATGTATTGAAGATACTATCCTAGATCAATGCTGAAGGAAGTCTTCTCTAAGAAGATGACTTTTGAGTTGAGATCTGAAGAAAGGAAAGCCTCTAGTCCTGAAAAAACTGGAAGGTTCCAGACAGAGAAACTGCAGATGTAAATGGGAATGTTCTAAGAACAGAAGAAAGGATTATGTGGCTGGGTGCAGTGACGGATGGGAAGAGGAAGCCAAGAAGTTGTCTATTTCGCATCTTGCTAGCCATACTAAGAATTTTAAATTTTATCCTAAAGTTGAAAAACATTAGGCACACTATGGACTCATTTAAAATATATTTAAACATATGAATACAATAAGTTGGAATATGTAACAACCCTTTACAGTACTTATCTCTAAGGAGTGGTCTTAAGTACAATTTTTAAGTATATTTTATAGTGTTTAAATTTTGTATAAATATTTAAGAGACTCTTTCTTCCAAAATCATTCTCTCCTTTTATATTAGTAAGACTGTAGTAACGAACATGTTTAGATTGTGTTAGTTCCCTCGTGATTAGAGTGTAGTTATATGGCTAAATATGTGAAATTTATAAATATGTGAAATAATATGTGTCATTCTCGTCTGAAGGTTTTTTTTAATTTATTTATTTTATTTATTTATTTTTGGCTGTTTTGGGTCTTTGTTGCTGTGCACAGTCTTGCTCTAGTTGTGGAGAGTGGGGGCTACTCTTTGTTGTGGTGCGCAGGCTTCTCTTGTTATGGAGCAGGGGCTCTAGGCACGCGGGCTTCAGTAGTTGTGGCACACGGGCTCAGTAGTTGTGGCTCGTGGACTCTGAGCACAGGCTCAGTAGTTGTGGAGCACAGGCTTAGTTGCTCTGTGGCATGTGGGATCTTCCTGGACCAGGGCTCGAACCCATGTCCCCTGCATTGGCAGGTAGATTCTTAACCACTGTGCCACCAGGGAAGCCCCTTGAGGCTTTTGCAATAGTAGGTTGGCCTCTTCCATGCTTTCTTTCCTCTTGTTTTGACTACTTGCAGAGGCTGATGAGAATGAAAAAACCTTAGGATGGAAAGAAACTTGGCCTTGGATGATTGCATGAAGAACAGCCACACTGATACATGGGCAATAAAACTTCTGGGTGTGTTAAGCCTCTGAAATTTTGGAATTTGTTACCATAGCTTAGCCTAACTTAACTAAATACAATGAAATACATGTATTGCTCTCGTAATGGGATTACATTGAATATAATAATTTCAATTGTACTGCAGGTTAAGACTAAAGTCCTTATGAAGCTTTGTTGCAAATAGGTCAAGGAATTAATTGGAGCACTAGAACAAGAGAGTATTTAAGAGTTTTTGTGAAACAGTATTTAATAATTTCAGTAAATGATCTTATAGTGTATGGCAGATACTTAAGGATTCTCAAATGATCTTACTCTATCACCTCATATGTCATGAAGCTTCTACTCATCTCTGTCAAAGACTAGGAAGTACCAGTGGATTATACATTTTCAAATCATGCTTTACTCAGTGTATTACCAAAATGTGATAAAATATAATTTTTTACATTGTCAATTTTCTGAGACCATTATTAGATTATTAAACTTAGAGAAAGTCTCTTGCTATTAAAATTAAATAACTTGTGCTCTAATGACCAGGCATGTTAAACTGCCTTGATATGAACCTTGCACTATCTATTTACAATATCTTATTAGCATCTGTAGCATGTATGCACAGAACTTGAGAACATAATTCTAAGTCTGCATGTCCATTTAGAAAACAGTTCTAGAGTTCATACAAAGACAATTCAAAGACAATTCTAGAGGTCACGGTACACTCTTATTCTCGCTTTAATTTATATTATTTCTGCCAAGCCCATCCAAAATGAGAAAGTCTTTTCCAACATCCATAGCATTGTTTATGGCAAATTGCAATAAACTGGGGTCATATAATAAAAAAATTATTCCTTATTCCCAACCTAATATTACTGATATAATATCCAACCTAGCTCTGCTCACTGCTAAAATATTCAGACATTTAAGGGACATTTACTGTGCTGTTACTTCTAATACTGAAAAATTTGATTTAGAGAAACCTCAACAATTTAATAAATTATTCTATATCTCTCTAATGAAACATAAATACCACTAGAAATGTATAATCTGAACATTCTATAATAACCTAGAAAAATTTTGTGTTAAGTTAAAATTAACCAATAGAATAAAAATTGTATTTGTGACGTCGTGACTAAAATTATACAACTAAATAATTTTGTAAGGATGTAGCTAAAGAAAAAAAACATAATTTAAAGATGATTTATTGGGATGGCAAAATTGTGGTTGTATTTTTCCTATTTGATTTATATTTTATTAATGGTGCTATACTATTGTTTATGTATTAGTAAATTCTCTTATTCAAAGTCATTCTTTATTTAGTTATAATTAATTGTTGATTACCTATCTTATCCTAGATTCTGTTTTGGGCATTGGGAACTATGTATGTCTTTTCATACACAGTTGAAAAGACAAACTCACTGCTTTTATAGAACTTACATTCTATTGAGAGAGAGATACAATAAACAAATATATGATATAATTTGCTGCATCTCTTGGGTGCTCTAGAAAGTAGACACTGAAATGGACATAGGAGTGAAAAGGTTTATTGGGGACTAACATTAGTGAACAGAAAAGGAAGGAATCGGGGTTGGGCAGAAGTCAGCTATGATGCTGCCCCTGACAATATTCCTACCAGTCAATTGAGGCACTCTAGAGCAAAGAATTCTCATTAGAAATGGCTGGGTCTTTGTATTGACGCGTTGGCTGATGTCATCCAGAGAAGCATATCACCTGTACTCAAAGCTGAGGCAGGTTCTGACGGAGTTAATAGTGGGGCTGTTGGTTAAGCCCTCTCCTCACTTTTGGGCAATGGATCCTTTCTTGAAGGGAGGTCTGAGAGGAGCATCTTTTTGTTCATTTCTTTTTTTTTTTTTTTGTAGATTAAAATAGGATAAGAAGAAAAAGTGGGAAGTTTATTTTGAATAGGTTAGTGAGGAAGGCCATTGATAAGATAATAGTGGAGCAGAAATTTGGAAGTTAGCTTCAATCGTTTTGGTGATCTGGGGTAAGGACATTCCAAGAGAGGGGATAGCAGTGAGAAGATCCTAACATGGGAACGAGCCAGCGTGGCTGAAATGAACAGCATTCACAGAAAGAGTTAGGGGGTGGGATTGTGAAGATAGGCTAGGAAAAAATAGGAACATTAAGACCATGGTTAGGATATTTTCTGAGTAACATGGAACGTTTTGAACAGGTGGGTGCCATGATCTGATTTACATTTTGATAAAAGTCACATTGGAGAGCTGTGGTTTGCACGAGGGTATTAGTGGTGCTGCAGTGAGAAGAGGTAGGATTCTTGTGTATTTTCACACCATGGCTTTCTGATGAGTTGAATGTAGGCGATGAAAAAAGAGAGAAGTCAAGGATGACTTCTGGACTGGTGACCTGAGGAAACATGGGCGAAAGAATGGGAGAGGAACAGGTTCATGGTCCTAGTGGGGAGATAAAGAGTTGTTTCAGATATATTAAGTGTAAGTGTATGTTAGATTTCTAGTTGACATGTAAACAATTGGTTTAAGAAGATTATCATGAAGCTGAGAGAAGTAGAGTGGAGATTAAATTTGGGAGCCATCTGAGTATAGATGAAATTTATAGCAATGACATTGGATGAGATTACATTTGAGTATAGATGAAATTTACAGCGATGAGATTGGATGAGTGTAACTAGAGAAGTATACCCAACGCACTCCACAATCCAAAAATAGAGATAAAGAGGAATAGGTAGCAAAGAAGAAAGAGAAGGAGCAGTCAGACTATAAGGAAGAACACCAGGACATATGTTGTCCTAGAAAGCCAAAGTTTTTTTGATTTTGTTTTTGTTTGTTTGGTTTTGGGTTTTTTTGTTTGTTTTGTTTTTTTGAAGGGGAAGATGATCAACTATGTCAAATGCTGCTAAGAGATCAAGTAAGATGAGGACTGGGAATTGACTTTTGGAAATGGTAAAATGGAAATCAATGGTGACCTTGATAGGAGCAGTTTCATTGTGTTCATAGCAGAGAGGAAAGCCTTGTTTGAAAGCAAGGTTAAGAAAAAGGGAATTGGAACTTGAGAAAAGAAAAGCAATGCAAAGGTGTGTGTATTTGTGTGTGGGTGTGGGTGTGCGCTTGTGTGTTTACATTTTATCCCTAGAAGAGATTATTTTTTAAAAGGCACCATACATTGTGCTCTTTGGACTACATTTTTATTTTCTCTTACAGATGAGAGATCTGAAATAAGTTAGTGAGTTGATGAAGCCAGTCAAGTTCTACTCTTACAGTTTTAGAATACAGGTAGTGCTAAACTCTTTATAAATACTGTGTTTGATAAAAAGAGTTGGATAAATTTCATTAATGCAAAAGTTTCTACCTTAGATGCCAAGAGCTAAATGTATCAATATAAATTATATAAACTTTTTTGTTTGAGACAGCATCCAATTTACATTTCTGCATCTATAATTAACCAAGTAGAGGAAAAATTAATTGGTAGTTAAGTTATAGTAATTGCTATAGGCTCACACATGCCATTATTATTAGATTGTTTCCACATACATTATCTCATTTAATACTAAAAATGATCCTGCAAAAGTCCTTTATAGATGAGAAAAGTGAGGCTCTGAGTTTCAGGTAACTTGCTCAAAATCACATAGCTAATTTCAGACATAGAATTTGATTGCATGTCTGACGTTAGGCTCTTGCTTACTTTGGTATGCAATGCTACTTCTTGATTTAAAATTACCAAACAGTTTAAAAGAGGTAATCATTTATGCCTGGTATGACACCAATCAGAACTTTTAAGTTCTTCAGAATGAATTACAACCCAATAATTAAAGATCTAGGAATTATACATGTAAATTAAGGTCAAATTTTTTGTTTTTCCTAGATAGAGAGTGGTTGGTTAAATAATTATGACAGTTGACCTAATTAGTAGAAATAAATCTTATATTAAAAATATTTCGGGGGTTTATATGTTCTATATATATTCTTAGACTAGAAATGCACTTGTTATTTCTTTTTTATATAAATACAGTTGTATAGCTATTAGCATCTTTAAGACCAATACACGTATAAATATACAATTATGAAATTTTATAAAATTCTTTACCTTGAGGGGAATAGGCAGAGAAGAACAGATTATAAATTGGCACTTGAAATATTGACCCTGATGGAATAAATAGGCATATTTGGTACTGATAGATAACACGAAGGTTAATACACTTGTTTATGACTGTATTTAAAATAGTGATCTGAAGCTATAGTGTAGCACCAATTATGAATAAAATGTTAAACTGATTATGCATTCCAGAGCTATGGCAACTATTACCTAGGTAACCACAAAAACATATAATCTTGAATTGCATTTATTAAATGAAAAGTTTTCTTTTGGGTTCCTGCTATTGTAATATGTAAAATGAGAACAAGATTTAAAGTGATTTGGAATTGCATAAAACAGATTTTGAATTACATTTTTACATGATTAGAAAAGATAAAATAATTACAAAATTTGTTTCAATTAAATATCCCAAACAACATGTGGTGATGATTTACACTTTATAACACATTTTCCCCTAAAGAATTTGAATATGCTTTATACTGTTTTTAGAGAATTCTGAGAATTTTTATGTGAATTAGCTATTGGTAGACATTTTTATATTATACCTACTTTTATTCAGTGAGAAAAAGACACAAAAAAATCCAAGTTAGATAGATGCACATCTTTAATTCCCATTTATCTTTCTTTTTAGTTATTTTAGCATGATTTTGTTGCCTTGATATTGAGGCAGATTCCATTCTCAACTCCCCTAGACCCCCCAAACCTCACAGCTAGTTCTATTTCCAAGTTAGATATGGTCATGTGACTAAATTTTCTCTAAAAATATGTGAATGGAAGTGATGTGTGCCACTTCTGATGTGTGCCACTTCAGCCTAGGGTATGTCCCACTACAATCTCTTCTGCCTGTTAGCCAAATGTAATCTTAATGTGACAGTGACCTGATTTTAATCATATGATAAAGACCAGGCATGAAGGTTTCTTCTTTATGTCTTTGGATGCAGAATATCTTTTTTTGGTAGATTCCAGTCTTTTTTAAATCCATGGTTGTTGAGCAGGTAGTTGTGATTTTGGTGTGCTCATGAGAGGAAGTGAGCTCAAGATCTTTCTACTCTGCCATCTCGTCTCCCTCCCAAGCTCAAGACCAGGCACTGAGGAATGGTGGACGAACATGAAGGAAGGATCCTGGGTTTCTGAATGACCATAGGGAGCAAAACAGCCTTTTGACCTGGACTGCTCCTTTCAGACTATCAGATGAGAGAAATACACTTTTGTCTTCTTAAAGCTACTCAGTTATTGTTAATTCTCTTTATTTCAGCAGCCTAGCCTAAATGACAGTGAGAGAAGGAATAGGTCCAGATGGTTTCTCAAGTTCACAGGTTCAAGTTAGTCCATTTATACATGGGTCATATTCTCCCCCATAATGACATCAGTCTTGGTGATACAATCTTTCTCCCACTCCTCCCCAGTTCTTTCATTATCCTTTTATGGATCTACTTCTAATTAATGCTTGCTCTATTTACTTGTGCTTTTTCTTATTTTAATGCTACTGCCGTAAGTAGGAGAGGGGTTGGTGTCTATTGCCAGGACAACCAGGAGAGGCTTCTTTGTACATTGCAATTTTGCAAGAGACGTTTAACTCAACTTGATTGGTTTCCTTGTTGTTCTTGGCTACCCTTACTCTCGTAAGTAGAAGAATCCACAGTATTCCATGGTCTATCCATATTCTTTCTTTGTTTTCTCTTTTCTATCTCTGATAATTTACATAGATTCTGATGAAAATATGAAATTAATGACTTGATGCCTTTTTAATGTAATATATACAATTTATATTTTCCTAAACATATATATATATATTTGTACTATATATCACATTTACATTTTTGTATACAATATATTTGATGTATGTTTATCTATACAATATTTATTATTTTTATATTTTTTCCATACAGTATACTTCTTTTCTTAATTTATTTCCTGGCCAGCACTCCCTGAGTTTACAGAGGAATAAGCAGAGAAATAGAAGGAATAATTAGCTTAGGTGATTTCACACAGCTGCCAGTTCTCAAACTTGGTTCTTCTGACTCCAAGTTCTTTTTTTCCCCCTAAATAGTAATGGAGCGAGGTGCTAGAATGTACAGTGGAAATAGTGGAGTCAACAGCTTGAGGGAAGAAGGAACAGAAGATTAGCGAAGAAAAATAAGGGATAAAGAGAGATTTGCAGACATGTGAAGAAGCTGGCCTTGTTTTAGGTGACCTAGGATTGCATGGCTGAGAGGCTTCATTGGAAGTAACTGTTCTCAGATATGCCAGTACTGGAAGAACATTTTTATCGTCAGAACTGGTTGAGCATTCCCAGTATCTGCATGGATTAACTTTCTATGTCCAGAGTAGATGTAAGTGTCTCTTCCAGCAGAGGCTGGAAGGTATGTGGCTGTGGATTGTAAAAATCTCTTTACTGGGTCTTGCTAATTTCCAAAACGAAAGCGCTAACAGAAGGAATCTTTTCCTGGTGACTGGCCATGGTCTAGCTCTCATTTATAGCTCAGGTACAGACTTATTTATGGCTTTATCATCCTTCTATTCCTCTTTAACTGTTCTCCTTTTATCCTCACTATGTGGATTATATCATATACTAATTTAAATGCATGAAGCAATATACGTATACTTTTATATACAGGGATATATAAGGTGGAATCTGTGAGGACAGGAGGGAAGAGATCTTTATGAGAAGCTTGAAAGAAATCAACAGTTAAAAAATCTAAGAGAAGATATCAGCTCTTAAAAATTGGAAAGAGTAATTTTGTGTTCTCTTTCAGTATCTCATCAATATCTTTATGTACAAATTTTAAGAGCTGGAAACAAATTTGTTGGGATTGTTCAACCACTAGTAATGGCTAACATTTACAAATGTGTCTGCATTAGTTTGCTAGGGCCGCCATAGCAAAATACCACAGACTGGGTGCCTTAAACAATAGAAATTTATTTTCTCAAGTTCTAGAGGCTGGGAGCCCAAGACCAAGGTGTCAGCAGGTTTGGTGTCTTCTGAGACCTCACTGCTTGCCTTGCCGATGGCCACCTTCTGGCTGTATCCTCACATAGTTTTTTCTCTGGGCACACGCAGCCCTGGTGTTTCTCTCTGTGTCCAAATTTCCTCTTCTTAGAAGGGCCCCATTCAGATTGGATTAGGGTTCACCCTAATGGCCTCATTTTAACTTAATTACCTCTTTAATGGCCAAATCTTCAATAAAGTCACATTCTGAGGTACTGGAACCATAGCTAACATTTAATAAATGCTAATGATGTGTCTGCACTGTTCTCAACTCATTTCACGTACTGACTGATTTAATCTTTGAAACAAAGCTGTGAGCTAGATACTATGAAAAATTCTCTTTTCTTAGTATCTAGCTCATACTACGTGAAAACTGAGGCACCGAGAGGTGGAACAACTTTCTCAAGGTCACAAAGGTAGTGAGTGGCAGAAGAGAAAACACATGGAGGTGGCCTGGTCTCAGAGCTGCTCTCTCAGCCACCATGCTGTTTAACGTTAGTTTGTACAAATTTAAGGGTGAACATACTAAGAATGGATTCTCAGTTCAGAATACGACTTCATGTTTCAGCCCCACTAATCTGTGCCTTTTGGAAGGCCATTTGCTCTCTTTAGGTCATCCATAGTCTTCTTTTTGTGAGGAATAACAGAAAAGATGATATAAAGCTCTTCTGTAAATAAGGACTACATAAATGTTGACCGTTGTAGTAATTTAATCAGTAAGGGTGTGCTTGTCACTTATATTTGTAGGCAGCCTAGTTACTGAGCAGAGGGGATTGTGTTGATTTCCAGAGAAAACAGATCCATGATAATGTGAACGAAAGAAGATCATATAATGTGTGGTGGTAAATCTTTTGCTTCATATGGTAAATCCAACATGGTACCCAAAGATCTCAAGCCTAGTTCATGTGTACATTCTAATTTCACAATAAGTAAAAGATTTATTATTCCAAAAGCATTCAGAGGTGAGAAAGAAAAAAGTAGCCCTTGACATTGGGGAACTGTTGTGACACAGCTCTAGGCTTCAGAGTTATTTGGTGCTGGCCTGGTACTTACAGCTAGTGGTTCTCCCATTGTACAGAAACAATGAAACACCAACATCAGACAAGGCCACTCTGAGACCATGACAGAGTGGTCTTTTCAAGCACATACGAAAACAAGGTCACTGTGCTCTCCACAAAATGGCAAGCATCCCCCTCCCCTTGCTAACATGAGGGCTGCTACTTCGTTACCAATTACAGCTTTAGCCTTACTTTGGTGGGCTGTCCATATAGATGAGCTTTATTGCGATACCCAACCACAGAAACATCCCTGCTTTCTGATAGCATCTAGAGTGAAGCCCTGCTTTCTTAGACTCTCCTCAAAAGCACCCAACCAAAGCCCAAACCCTCTAATACACTCTAACACCCCCTTACTGAGATGATCCACGGTTCCCCATGCAGCTTCCCTCTTTGCTTCAGTGAATAATAAACCCAACTTGTTCAATTATAGATGTGTTTCTGGTGGTCTTTAGCTGAAGGGCAAGGATAAAGGCAGTGCAATTGCTCAACCAGATTTTAGGAAAACAATTTCATTTATACTACTATTTTCCCAAGTGAGAAAAATTTTAAAAGAACTTTTTCAGCACATAAAGCTTTGGGGTGTTTTGGGGAATCTATTTCGGTAGGAGAGGAAAACTTCCATTTGAACACCTCCGTTTTGCTTTTGCCTTTACAGATCATGTAGGCTCTGTTCACACATATTTCTAAGTGTATCCTTAAATTTTGCTTGCCTAAAAGTGTGAGGTTCTGAATATCATGAATTCCATCTTGTTACAATGACTGTCACACATGGTTTAGTAAAAATTCTGGTTCTATATATTCTTACACTCCTCCTACCCACAATGGAAGAAGAAAAAAGAGAGAGTTATACTGGTGTGTGCTGCCTGCCCAATTTAGTAGCTAACTGTCCACCCACTGTTCTTTTCTTTTCGCCTTACGCCTATGCTGCAGTTTGAGTGATCAAATTAAAAGATAGGCCTAATTAACTGTAAGAACTTCATAAGCTTCTAACTAGAAAATCTGCTTCTTCTGGCTCATTTTGTTTCCTCACAGAAAAACTGCTTTATACTTACAGCTTATTACTGTTTGATAATTTAAACAGTATTTGCCTGCACACACATATACACATTCAACTAATTTTATTCTAACACCTCAATTCGTGTGCCTATATCCTATGGCTTGAAACCCCCCTTTCCCTCGATGTGGTTGCATAGCAACATTTGCAAGTTGTGAACAACAAAATGCCTTATTATTGGGTTCTAGGAGAGAGATTTCCAAGTACCGTCAAGCCAGGAGTTCCATGAGTAAATATTTTTTTCTTATACTTTGGTGGAAGCATATTTAAAGAGGGAGGATTGGAATCTGTGATCAATCAGAGAAAAATAGAATTTACAGACACCAAAGAGAAATGTTGAGACAGGTTGATTACCGACTAGCTTGATGGGTTCAAAATTTTTTATCCTTTGTTGAGCATGAGTTTCAGCGTTTGACTTGAGTTTCAAATGGTTTGAGTATAGATGTTTATTTTTAACATAATTAGGCTAATTCAGTAATATACTGAAGCAACAACCCTACTACATATGATGCCAGGTGCTGGCAGTAAAGATATATCAGACACAAACACTAGTACAAAGAAATTTCATAAAATAGATTAAGTTCTATGTTTCATAACAGTTGATAAGCTTCCCCCAATTTTGGTTTACTCCTTGGATGTGACTGAAGGTAAAGAGGTGAGAAGGCTCAGGGCCTGAGGACCTTTCTCTTTTATTATAAGGATAGTTTATTCTTTCAGAATAAAATCTGTAAATCTGTGGTCTTGCTGTGGGAGGTCCAATCTAGAGAAATCCAGTTTGAAAATATGCACATTTTTTTCTTATTATTCAAACAGTTTGCTATTTGTAGAATTCACAGTGTCAACAACCCAACTTTATATGCACTATCTGACTAAATGTACCTAATTAAAATACACTCAACTCACACAGGAAACCCTCTGTTCCTGATTGCAGCACACTAGGGTGAACTTGCTGGTACTGGACTTTTCATCTGGCTGCATTATTCTCTACCTTTTAGTCATTCTCTGTCATCTTATTCCTCTAATGTTTCTGAAACACTTCTTTTCTGTGTGAGCTGCTTATTATTGTCTAAGTAGCTTCAGTTTGCTAAAATGTAGTGGTCACAGTAACTATGTTCATCCATTCTGAATTTAGATCATGTCCATTAAAATTGTGTTTCAAAAAATCGTTTTGGTGTTAATGGACTACTGCTGATATTTTGAGACTGCACTGTTGATGAGATCTGTGTTTCACATTTCATACTCAGGAAGATACAAGAGCAATTCTCTTGTTGACTCTGGACCTAATGTCTGTAATAAAGTGTGATGATTAATTTTACGTGTCAACATGACTGGGCCATGGGATGTTCAGATAGCTGGTTACACCTTATTTCTGGGTGTGTCTGTGAGGACGTTTCTGGAAGAGATTAGCGTTTGAATTGGTGAACTGAGTAAAGCAGATGGCCCTTCCCAATGTGGGTGGGCATCCTCCAATCCACTGAGGGCTTGAATTGAATTCTGGGACTTCCCCAGTGGCGGAGTGGTTAAGACTCCGTGCTCCCAAAGAAGGGGGCCCAGGTTCGATCCCTGGTCAGGGAACTAGATCCCACGTGCATGCCGCAACTAAGAGTTCACATGCCACAACTAAGGAGCCCGTGTGCCACAAGTAAGGAGCTGGCAAGCCGCAACTAAGGAGCCTGTGAGCCACAACTAAGACCTGGAGCAACCAAATTAATTAATTAATTAACTTAAAAAAAATAAAAAAGAGGCAGAGGAAGGTTGAATTCAGTTTTTGTCTGCCTGGAACATTGATCTTCTCCTGCCCTTAGTGCTCTGGATTTTCAAGGCTTTAGACCTGGAATCTATACAATCAGCTCTCTGGCTCTCAGGCCACTGAATTACACCACTGGCCTCCTGGCTCTCCAGTTTGCAGGGCAGATTGTGGGACTTCTCAGCCTCTATTGGTTCTGTTTCTCTGGAGAAGCCTAATACAAAACTCTAGGATGGAGACTGTATAAAATCAGTTTTCTAATGGAGGGAAAGTATAAGTAATATTCACTGAGCTCCTACTATGTATCAGTGTCTATTCACACACTATTCTCATTAATGCTTATAGCACTAAGGTGGATATACTGTGTGACTCTTAACGGATGAGATTACCACATTTCAAAGAAATTGAGAAAATTGACCTATGTCACAGAGCTAAGTAGTAGCAGAGGTGGTATTCAAACCTGTCTGCCTGACTTATGAAACTCATTCATGCCACCCCATTTTGAGGTTCAGAGAGCTAACATTTATTGACTACCTGCTGTTTGTCAGACACTGGCTGAAAGATGTATATATAGTTTATGTATAATATATTCTATAAGGTACTCTGGATGCAACAAAGGACTCTAAGCCATGGCTTCTAAACTCAAAGACCTTGTAATATATTTAAGGTGATTAACCATATGAGGCAACAGTAAGTGCCAGAGGAGTGGAGATAGTGCTATAGGAGCTGAGAGGAAGGACTCCATGAAAATTCTCAGGTCAGTCTGTACCTTGATAAACAGGAAACATATGTTCATTTTCTACTTTTTGTCTAAAATATCAAAGAAGAATTTGTTGTTTTTGTCATAAATTGTGGGAGTTGCTTTCCACTCTATTTTTTTTAATGACCTTTTGAATCTTGAATGACTGTGGTACAAATGGGTATGTCCCAGCTCTATCATGTACTAGATGTGTGAATCTGGGCAAATTATTTACCTCTTTGTGTCTAAGTTTCTCCATTTGTAAAATGTACACACTAACAATACCCAGTTTATGAGTTTGCTGTGTCAATTAAATGAGAACTTAGAATGCTTTGAAGTTATGTTATTAGGTACATACATATAGTTTAGTTTATAAGTATAACATCTTCCTGTCAAATCTTTCTTTTTATCATTCAATCACTCTTTATGCCTGATAACACTTTTATATATTTTTTCTTTTGTCCATAAATTCTGTTTTGTTTTATGCTAGTTTTCTTTTTATTAGTATTTCTTCTTTTTATTTGACGGTATCTGCTGTCTTCTTTTCCTTTATCCTTTCATCTGCAATTCTGGGGGGCCCATATGTTTTAGGGATTTAAAAATTACATTTATGTGTATTGTAATTGTTATTTTCGTTTATTTTAACCATTTCATTTTGTGTAATTTTTTCCTATGCTTACATTTTCCTTATGTGTTCTGTTGGATTGACAGAGATTACCTTAAGTCTTTTAATCTTTCTATTCATTTGAAAATTGTGTACTTCCACTGAAATGAGATTATTTATTTCTTTTAAATGTTACCCTTAAAAGTTTAACATATATATTTAAACAAGTTTAAAGAGATCCAAATTTCTGCATTTTCCCCAAAGAATACAACTGATTTAGAATGTTTTCTCTTTATTAACTCCCATCATGTCTTCCATGTTATTGTGATCAAATGTTTTTAGTTCCACTTTGACTTTATATCCCTTAAATTAATATTATTCTTGTTTATAGTCATTGCTTTCTTGGTAATTTTCTCAGCATTAACAATTCACTAATCATGTATTCAGCTTCATTTAACTTTCGTTTTTACTCTCGAATAAAATTTGAATTTCTAAAACTTATATTTGGAGAGGGCAGACAGCAGAAGCAAGAAGAACCACAATCCTGCAGCCTGTGGAACAAAAACCACATTCACAGAAAGATAGACAAGATGAAAAGGCAGAGGGCTATGTACCAGATGAAGGAACAAGATAAAACCCCAGAAAAACAACTAAATGAAGTGGAGATAGGCAACCTTATAGAACAAGAATTCAGAATAATGATAGTGAAGATGATCCAGGACCTCAGAATAAGAATGGAGGCAAAGATTGAGAAGATGCAAGAAATGATTAACAAAGACCTAGAAGAATTAAAGAACAAACAAACAGAGATGAACAATACAATACCTGAAATGAAAACTACACTAGAAGGAATAAATAGCAGAATAACTGAGGCAGAAGAACAGATAAGTGACCTGGAAGACAGAATGGTGGAATTCACTACTGCGGAACAGAATAAAGAAAAAAGAATGAAAAGAAATGAAGACAGCCTAAGAGACCTCTGGGACAACATTAAACACAACAACATTCTCATTATAGGGGTCCCAGAAGGAGAAGAGAGAGAGAAAGGACCTGAGAAAATATTTGAAGAGATTATAGTCGAAAACTTCCTTAACATGGGAAAGGAAATAGCCACCCAAGTCCAGGAAGCACAGAGAGTCCCATACAGGATAAACCCAAGGAGAAACACACAGAGACACATAGTAATCAAATTGGTAAAAATTGAAGACAAAGAAAAATTATTGAAAGCAGAAAGGGAAAAACGACAAATAACATACAAGGGAACTCCCATAAGGTTAACAGCTGAATTCTCAGCAGAAACTCTACAAGCCAGAAGGGAGTGGCATGATATACTTAAAGTGATGAAAGGGAAGAACGTACAACCAAGATTACTCTACCCTGCAAGGATCTCATTCAGATTCAATGGAGAAATAAAAAGCTTTACAGACAAGCAAAAGTGAAGAAAATTCAGCACCACCAAACCAGCTCTACAACAAATGCTAAAGGAACTTCTCTAAGTCGGAAACACAAGAGAAGAAAAGGACCTACAAAAACAAACCCAAAACAATTAAGAAAATGGTCATAGGAACATACATATCGATAATTACCTTAAACGTGAATGGATTAAATGCTCCAACCAAAAGACACAGGCTTGCTGAATGGATACAAAAACAAGACCCATATATATGCTGTCTACAAGAGACCCACTTCAGACCTAGGGACACATACAGACTGAAAGTGAGGGGATGGAAAAAGATATTCCATGCAAATGGAAATCAAAAGAAAGCTGGAGTAGCAATACTCATATCAGATAAAATACACTTTAAAATAAAGAATGTTACAAGAGACAAGGAAGGACACTACATAATGATCAAGTGACCAGTCCAAGAAGAAGATATAACAATTATAAATATATATGCACCCAACATAGGAGCACCTCAATACAAAAGGCATATGTATACATAACAGCTATAAGAGAGGAAATTGACAGTAACACAATAATAGTCGGGGACTTTAACACCTCACTTACACCAATGGACAGATCACGCAAAGGGAACATTAATAAGGAAACACAAGCTTTAAATGACACAATAGACCAGATAGATTTAATTGATATTTATAGGACATTCCATCCAAAAACAGCAGATTACACTTTCTTCTCAGGTGCGCATGGAACATTCTCCAGGATAGATCACATCCTGGGTCACAAATCAAGCCTCAGTAAATTTAAGAAAATTGAAATCATATCAAGCATCTTTTCTGACCACAACACTATGAGATTAGAAATGAATTACAGGGGAAAAAAATGTAAAAAACACAAACACATGGAAGCTAAACAATACGTTACTAAATAACCAAGAGATCACTGAAGAAATCAAAGAGGAAATCAAAAAATACCTAGAGACAAATGACAATGAAAACATGATGATCCAAAACCTATGGGATGCAGCAAAAGCAGTTCTAAGAGGGAAGTTTATAGCTATACAAGCCTACCTCAAGAAACAAGAAAAATGTCAAATAAACAATCTAACCTTACACCTAAAGGAACTAGAGAAAGAAGAACAAACAAAACCCAAAGTTAGCAGAAGGAAAGAAATCATAAAGATCAGAGTGGAAATAAATGAAATAGAAACAAAGAAAACAAGAGCAAAGATCAATAAAACTAAAAGCTGGTTCTTTGAGAAGATAAACAAAATTGATAAACCATTAGCCAGACTCATCAAGAAAAAGATGGAGAGGACTCAAATCAATAAAATTAGAAATGAAAAAGGAGAAGTTACAAGAGACACCTCAGAAATACAAAGCATCCTAAGAGAATACTACAAGCAACTCTATGCCAATAAAATGGACAACCTGGAAGAAATGGACAAATTCTTAGAAAAGCACAACCTTCTGTGATTGAAACAGGAAGAAATAGAAAATATAAACAGACAAATCACAAATAATGAAATTGAAACTGTGATTAAAAATCTTCCAACAAACAAAAGTCCAGGAACAGATGGATTCTCAGGTGAATTCTATCAAACATTTAGAGAAGAGCTAACACCCATCCTTCTCAAACTCTTCCAAAAAATTGCAGAGGAAGGAACTCTCCCAAACTCATTCTATGAGGCCACCATCAAACTGATACCCAAACCAGACAAAGATACTACAAAAAAAGAAAATTACAGACCAATATCACTGATGAACATAGATGCAAAAATCGTCAACAGAATACTAGCAAACAGAATCCAACAACACATTAAAAGGATCATACACCATGATCAAGTGGGATTTATCCCAGGGATGCAAGGATTCTTCAAGATATGCAAATCAATCAATGTGATACACCATATTAACAAATTGAAGAATAAAAACCATATGATCATCTCAATAGATGCAGAAAAAGCTTTTGACAAAATTCAACACACATTAATGATAAAAACTCTCTAGAAAGTGGGCATAGAGGGAACCTACCTCAACATAATAAAGGCCATATACAAGAAACCCACAGCAAACATCAGTCTCAATGGTGAAAAACTGAAAGCATTTCCTCTAAGATCAGGAGCAAGACAAGGATGTCCACTCTCACCACTATTATTCAACATAGTTTTGGAAATCCCAGACACAGCAATAAGAGAAGAAAAAGATATAAAAGGAATACAAAATGGAAAAGAATAAGTAAAACTGTCACTGTTTGCAGATGACATGATACTATACATAGAGAATCCTAAAAATGCCACCAGAAAACTACTAGAGCTAATCAATGAATTTGGTAAAGTTGCAGGATACAAAATTAATGCACAGAAATCTCTTGCATTCCTATACACTAATGATGAAAAATCTGAAAGAGAAATTAAGGAAACACTCCCATTTACCATTGCAACAAAAAGAATAAAATACCTAGGAATAAACCTACCTAGGGAGACAAAAGACCTGTATGCAGAAAACTATAAGACACTGATGAAAGAAATTAAAGATGATACCAACAGATAGAGAGATATACCATGTTCTTGGATTGGAAGAATCAGTATTGTGAAAATGACTATACTACCCAAAGCAATCTACAGATTCAATGCAACCCCTATCAAATTACCAATGGCATTTTTTACAGAACTAGAACAAAATATCTTACAATTTGTATGGAGACACAAAAGACCCCCAAATAGCCAAAGCAGTCTTGAGGGAAAAAAACGGAGCTGGAGGAATCAGACTCCCTGACTTCAGACTATACTACAAAGCTTCAGTAATGCAGACAATATGGTACTGGCACAAAAACAGAAACATAGATGAATGGAACAGGATAGAAAGCCCAAAGATAAACCCATGCACCTATGGTCAACTAATCTATGACAAAGGAGGCAAGGATATATAATGGAGAAAAGACAGTCTCTTCAATAAGTGGTGCTAGGAAAACTGGACAGCTACATCGAAAAGAATGAAATTAGAACACTCCCTAACACCATACACAAAAATAAACTCAAAATGGATTTGAGACCTAAAAGTAAGACCAGACACTATAAAACTCTTAGAGGAAAACATAGGAAGAACACTCTTTGACATAAATCACAGCAAGATCTTTTTTGATCCACCTCCTAGAGTAATGGAAATAAAAACAAAAATAAACAAATGGGACCTATTGAAACTTAAAAGCTTTTGCACAGCAAAGGAAACCATAAACAAGACGAAAAGGCAACCCTCAGAATGGGAGAAAATATTTGCAAACAAATCAACGGACCAAGTATTAATCTCCAAAATATATAAACAGCTCATGCAGCTCAATATTAAACAAACAAACAAACAACCCAATCCAAAAATGGGCAGAAGACCTAAATAGACATTTCTCCAAAGGAGACATACAGATGGCCAAGAGGCACATGAAAAGCTGCTGAACATCACTAATTATTAGAGAAATGCAAATCAAAACTACAATGAGGTATCACCTCACACCAGTTAGAATGGGCATCATCAGAAAATCTACCAACAACAAATGCTGGAGAGGGTGTGGAGAAAAGGGAACCCTCTTGCACTGTTGGTGGGAATGTAAATTGATACAGCCACTATGGAGAACAGTATGGAGGTTCCTTAAAAAACTAAAAATAGAATTACCATATGACCCAGCAATCCCACTACTGGGCATATACCCAGAGAAAACCATAATTCAAAAAGACACACGCACCCCAATATTCACTGCAGCACTATTTACAATAGCCAGGTCATGGAAGCAACCTAAATGCCCATCTTCAGACGAATGTATAAAGAAGTTGTGGTACATATATACGATGGAATATTACTCAGCCATAAAAAGGAATGAAATTGGGTCATTTGTTGAGACGTGGATGGATCTAGGGACTGTCATACAGAGTGAAGTAAGTCAGAAAGAGAAAAACAAATATCGTATATTAACGCATGTAGGTGGAACCTAGAAAAATGGTACAGATGAACCAGTTTGCAGGGCAGAAGTTGAGACACAGATGTAGAGAACAAACGTATGGACACCAAGGGGCGAAAGTAGGGGTGGGGATGGTGGTGTGCTGAATTGGGCGATTGGGATTGACATGTATACACTGAAGTGTATAAAATTGATGACTAATAAGAACCTGCTTATAAAAAAATAAATAAAATTAAATTAAAAAATTAAAAAATTAAAAACTAATACTAAACTTTCTTTGGGTTATTTGTATGGAAATATGTTAATATAAATGTTTCAGACATTACATGAAATTCCTAAAAATCTTGTATGTTCTGGTATAATAAGTCATAATTCTATTTATTATTTTAAAATGTATATCTCAGATATAACTAAATTTCATTGTCAATTGCATTATTATGAACTTTCATCAAATCTTTAACCGTGGTCATTTTTAAGTCTTTTGTCATATACAGACAGTTCTGGGTGTACTCTGATGCTTTTGCAATAATGTTCCTATAAAAGTGTTTCATCTTAAAGGAATTCATGGAAAAGACTCTGACAAGTACAGGTTTCTGGTAACTGACTATATTGCTGAACTGAATGAATAAGCATTTTCAGAACTCTAATGGAAAACTGATGAATTCATAAAAGTGCTAACAAAAGATCAAGATAAAAAAATTAATTATACGGGACTGAGTGAACTGATGAGGATGATTATAATTTTTGTAACTTTCTGTTTGAATAAAAAATAAATAAATAAATAAATAAAACTTATATTTGGCTCTTTTCCAAATCTGCTTGGATTTTTCTGATTGTATTTGTTATTTTTATTTAGGTTTTCTATTCCCTTCTTTATACACTTAATCATTTAAATACACTTAGTATTTTATATAAGATTGTTCTATTTTCTGAAGTCTTGGGGGTCTTACCTGCTGTTTATAGAATCTGCTGATTCTTGCTCTCAATGGATGGTTTCCTTGTGTGTTTTCTAATTTTGGACTGCTCATCCTTTGCAGGCAATCATCTATTGCCCGGACTTGGGGTGTATCCTTTAAGAATGACTTTTGCATTTAATTCTACCAAGAGTCTTAAAAATTTATCAGCCACTGGGCAAAATTTTATATTAATTTCAAGCTTTGGAGATTTGAATTCAGCAACTGATGGGAATTCAAACACCAAACTTGGACTGAGGTCAGGCCTATGATCACAAATTCTTAGCACAGATTTCTTTTCCTCTCTCTTAACAGAACCAGACTAGGAGAAGAGATATGCTACCTTTTCATTTCCCTCTCATGGGTGCATTTTTATAGCTTTTCATTTTGCATGAAGGTGCCCCCTGTGAGGATACTAGTTTTATAGGGGAGGGGCAAGGGCTCAAGGTAGGTAATCCACAAGGCTCTTGGTTAGAGCAGCAGTACATTCTACCCATGCACAGTACCAACTTGGTGTTTACAGTTTTGGATTTTAGTTTACTCTTCATGTTTGAATTACTCTTTTTTTCAGATTTCCTTGAAATGTTGATATTTCCTTCTGACCTACTATGCATTTAAAAATGTTTTTTATATCTATTCAATGTCTTATGGGTTTTGTAGTTTGAGGGCTTTTAGATTTTCTACTTTACCATATTGCAAGAAATGCCTTTACATTAACGGGCAGTAGAAAGTGGATTCAAAAAGCAGTAGAGTTTATTATGGCAGTGATGAGGATAGTTCCGTGTTCTTATAGGACATTTTCCACATTGTATCCATGCCATTCTTTCTAAATCACAAATCTTATTATACCATTGCATAAAAACCCTTTAGTGATTTCCCATTGCTCTTTGCATAAATTCTAATTCTCTTAGCGTGTCTTTTACTAAATGGATTTCATTATCTGCCCCCTACTTGCCCATCCAGTGCTTTCCTTCTCATGTGGTTTTTTTGTGCCGCTAGAATGAATTTCCTTAAGTTCTCCAAGTTTGTTGTTTTGTTTTTCACCTCCAGCCTTTTTACCACACTGATCTCTCTGCTTGGAACACAGATTCTTTCTCATCTCTCCCCTTCACCTCAACTCCTTTGATAATTGTCTAATTTTTCAGGATTGAATTTAAGTACCACTTCCTCCGAGGAGCTTCTCTTGACCCTCCCTCCCCACAATGCATTTCCATTATGTGCTCTTATAGCATCCTGTACTTCTTATTTCCTCTATTATGTCACTAAAAAACATTTATTTGTACTTGACTGTTTATTGGTCTTTTTTGCTAGTCTCTAAATTCCATGACAGTAGACATCCAAATTATTTCATCCAAATTATTCTAGCATGATATGTTGTAGGCAATTAGTAAATATATGCTGAATATTTCAAACTATAACTGCCATGGTTATTATCATTTTCAATAGCTATTATTTATGTGCCTAGTCCTGGGTAGAAATTATTGGCATTATGGTGTTACAAGGAAGCTTTAATTTGGTTTTATTTATGAGAGCATTTCACAAATAGAAAATGACCATTCCTGTAATCCTAAATATCTACTTTGTGAGGCTGTGTATTCAGATCTATCATAACAACTAGTGAACATTTTGACTACGGTGACTGATTTCAAGCAGAATATCAAATGGGTCATTTTGTGGAAAGAGTCCTTGATGATGATGCTGGAACAAAGGCAATTAAGTTCACTAATATAGTGCCCTGTGGTTGTGCCATGTATGTTGGCATGAAGAGTAGGAAAAGCTTTGGAATTTTTCAGGGTAGTCTTTCCCCCAGGTATGGACATCACAATTAGTACTTATTGAATTACCAGATGGCAAACGTGGGTGAAGAAAAGTCCAGACAGATATTGTGGTGTGTGTTATGGCTCCAGGTAAGGCTGTGGAATCATCAGAATAGGTGTCCATGGACCTTCATGGAAAGGACCTATAGACAGAAATGCACATACTGAAGAATACCAGTAATGGAATATGTTTATGGGTGCAAATAGG
This sequence comes from Balaenoptera borealis, assembly GCF_965194805.1. Taxonomy (NCBI): domain Eukaryota; kingdom Metazoa; phylum Chordata; class Mammalia; order Artiodactyla; family Balaenopteridae; genus Balaenoptera; species Balaenoptera borealis. Next base: position 69,470,404 of record NC_138870.1, on the reverse strand, counting down.
AGTTCATGTGGATATCAGCGAATCAATTAGGCTACTAGATCAGTCTGTGTTGCTGGCAGGTGAGGAAGATGAGGTTCAAGGTAGGCTGAGTGATGGTGAATTCCTCCTTCAAAAATAGGGCAAAGACTATTTTTAGGGATTGACAGTTCCAGCACAGTCAGGTATTCTTACTTTTAGGTTAGATACCTGGCTTAAATATCTAGGTTTTAGGTTAGATTCCTAGGTTTATCAATAGTCTTGCAGTTGAGATACACAAAGAACAGCAAATACCATCTTTGTCACCACTTAACTACACAATTTATGGAGTGTTAAGTTGTGGCAGTTGGTTGCATTTGTTATATTGTGACATACCCACTCTCTTAGTAAAGACATCTCACCTTAAATGTGGTTCTTGAGGTTTTGTTATCCACAAGGAGTGAATAGTTGTTTTCTGTTGGATTGAGCTCCTTTAAGAATCACATGCATAGGAATAAGAGCCAAAATTTAGAGTTCTTCTGGGCTTCTACAGCAGCCATGGTCATTTAGGTCTATCAATCTCAATCACAAGCAGCTGAGAAAGTTTTCAAAGTGAAATTTGAATTACAGACACTGGAGAATATATTATGCTATCAGGAATCATTGAAATGATGAATTCTTCTTCAGGGGATGTGTGAAAAGGACTAGGTGATGTCAAAGATGGAAAATAAGAACCAATATTAAAAACGAGCGATTTTTGGAATCATTGAATGCTCTCATTGGTAAGTGCATTACTAGAAAACTAATTTTTTCCAGAAATGTTTGGACTCCCTTAAGGAAGTATCAATACATATGACACTCAACACTAGGAAAATTAAGTACATCTTTCTCAGCTCTTATAAGCAAATGATACTGACACAAATAGCCCAGGATTAACAGGTGGAAATAAATTTTTTGAGTTGGGAGTATGTGAGTGTATTAAGTTGATTAAGTGGTCATTCAGCTATCAGATTATTCCTTGGCCTAGAATCTTCTGTGTGTGTGTGTGCGTGTGTGTAAGTGGGTACATTTCACAGGCCAAAAGTCACCAATGGACATTCAAATGTTCCAATGATTTTTGTAAGGTGTATTATTTTGTTTGCATATAATGAACCCCAGCTTATACTAACTTATGGAAAAAAATATTGGAAGGATTCTGGGAGAGGTTTTAGAGTCCAAGGTGGAGCCAAACATCACCTTCAGGAAAGCACGAATAGGATAATTCTGGGGTCCATAGGTACTGATTCAGGGGATTGAATGTCATCAGGATGGTTGTGTTTGATCTCCTAGATCTTTTATCTTGCCTGTCCTCTGCGCTTTGGCATGCAGGTGAGTTTTCTATGCCCAGGAGCAGGGGAGGGGTGTACATGACGCCTAGCAGTGTCTAGGACTTCTTGCAGCTTAGTCATTAGGTATTAAAACTCTGTGCCCCACATTCTGTTCCAGTTATTAAGAAGCCCAGGGAAGGGCTTAGACTGGTCAGGTGTGTGTCCTGTGACTGCCCCAGAGAGATGGAGGTTGGATCTCACTGGAAACATATGTTTCTTTTATTGTGAATTTACTTTTACCCTGTGACCTTCTCCCTTCCCTTTAGCTCTGGCTGCTAAACATGATTCATCCATCATTTGGGGGTGGGGGGGGTGAGTTGTCCTGGAACAGAGAAAAAGTACACATTTTTACTTTTAAAGTTAGACAAAAAGCCATGATCCAGACATCTGAATGCATGTGTGGGAGAATTCTTGCTAAACCAATTTTTACAGTTGCAGTTCTGAGGTCTCATGAGAGAAGGGTTGCAGAAGAAAGAAATTGCTGAGAATGAATGATTTCACTGGGAAGGACCCTCATGCTTTGCCTCCCATTCTGGTGTTAGTTCTAAGCTGGGTGGTAAAAATCATCCCCCTCTGTGAGTTTGGGAGATTAAAGCAGACATTCCCCCTGGTTGCCTGGGTGGCAGAATGGCACATCCATCTGATAACCATGGTGTGGGAAAATAGAACTGGAACAATTGTATCAGATGCCTGGGCAGAAGAGGGTGTGGTAGGCTCAACAAGTTGATGTAAACCCTTTTACAAGTGAGGTGCTCCAGAAGCAGATGCTAAGACAGAGTTTGGGGTGCAAGATGTTTATTAGGGGTTTAAAATCTTTGAAAAGAAGGAGGGAAGAAACAGGATAGGATAGGATAAGTCTGTGATACAGCCTTGGCCAACCTCATGGGAAGCTTTGGAACAAGAATTGCCAGTCAGTTTCCTAGACTGGCTGAAATGGCTGGGTCTCTCTCTCCCCACCTTGCTCTTCATTGGGTATAGACCATCCAGCAATATGTGTGACCTCAGGCAGGACAGCTCACTGAGTCTGAGACTGACTTAGAAGGGGTTGACAGCTAGAGACGGTCTGCTGACCATATTCCCTACATCTGGGCCCCAAACTCTCCTTTGAAAGGAGATTTGGGGATGCATCTTTTATCATCACATACTCTCAAAGGATAGGGGAAGCAACCATTGTTTTCTTTTGCATCTGAGAATGATGAGGACCTAAAGGATCTTTAAAGAGATAACAATGATACAGAGAAGAAAACAACCATGGGTTATGCGGTTGTTGACTTAATGAGAAGGCAGAATTCTTCTGCAGTTGCCAGTGTCATAAAAGGAACATATCCAAAGAAAAAGCAGGAATTTGAACTTCAACAGATGAGAAAATAAAACATTCTTACTTCCTACGTCTCCCTCCAACCTCCTACCTCTATGTCATGGTGTTGTGTAAGCCTTGAATTTACGTCATTCAGGGAGAGGGTCTGAAATAACTGACTTGGAATTGAAGAAGATTATGCTTTTCCATCAGGAAAAGTGTTGATTCAAAATGAAGATGAAGGTGAGTTACAGAAAAACAAAAAATTTAGTTTGTGTATCCCGGGACATGGCCTTGAAAATTCATAACCACCTCAAAGTAATTGAAATAAAACTATTAATAAACTCTTGCTATTTACTTTAATTAGGAGAATATGGATGGTTCTCAAAGTGTTCGGTTAAATTGGAACTATGTTTTATAAGAAATCAGTGACTGCCTTCAAAATGTTTTATAATTTTCAGTCTTATATACTTACTTGGCAAAAGTACAATTTACTGTTGTGATGTTATTTGAATACATGCCCACCTCACAGCCATTTCCCACTGTATACCCTCATTCTGGAATGCTCTTCAACAACATCTTATTCCTCTGTATCATTTTGTTCCTTGCTCAGATGTCACTTGCTCAGAGACATTCCCTGGCCAACTTATTTATAATATTCCTTTAACATGTTTTAACTTTCTTCAACTCTTTTCACTGTCCGACATTATATTCTTTGTTTATTTGTATGCTGTCTCCTCACAATAAAGGAAACTCTGTGAGGGCAGCACATATTTTTCATCATCCTTATATTCCCAGTTCCCACCACTGTTATATGCTCAATAAATGTTTATTGAATAAATGAATCAATTGCACTTACAGATTTGCCAGTTCTGGAAATTCACTTAAACTGCATCTATTGGGGAAAATTATGCAAATTATTTTTCTTTAGATATCTTTCTATAAAAAATACTTCTGTATCCATTTAAAATAATGTCTCTGAAAGAAATTTTAAAATATGAAGGCACTAAAATGGCCTCATTCTGAACATATTTTCAAACAGTATTAAATTGGAGCTTCAAATACATGTCTTTCTAGATTGCTGCATTAGAATGAAATATTGTCAAATGCAATATTGGATTAGTATTGCTAATCAGACATTTGTATTACTAGGCTTCCTGCCCATAGCAAGATCACAGTCTGTTAAACAGAGGTCAGACACTTTTGGGCATAGCTCAGCAGTGGCCGTCCTTGGGGAAACGGCACCGGGGTCAAAGGTAGACACTCAGGTTTTCCAACTGTAAGATTTGAAAGAAAAAAGTGCTTTTTCTTTTTCTCCCCCTTCATCTTCCTTGTCCTCCTCCCTGTTCTTTGTTCTCCTTGCCCTGTTGTTATTCTTCTTTTTCCCCTTCCTTCTCTTTCTCCTCTTCTTTCGTTAATCCTTTTGTGAAGAAACCTCACTGGGTGGAAGCATGGAGCTAGTTTTACCAGAAAAGAGCAACAGAAAACAAAACTTAAAAATAGCATGGCTATTTCATGATATTAACGCTACTATTCTTAGAAAGTCTTTTTGTATTTTTAGAACTTCTACAAATTGAGAGGAGAAATGACAAATGGCATCGGGGGATGTAGATACATGACAGATTGTCAAGACTTGTCCAGACAGGACAGTTGGTGCTTTATTTCACTGTAAAAGTCTTCAGCTCATAAGAAGAGGACCAGTGAAGAAAGTATTCTAGAATTAACTGTGCTTTGATGATATATTTCCTTAGCTTATTTATTAATTTCCTAGTCACATAAAGTATGCAATTTCAGCTTTTCTTTCATCACGATTTGAGAAAAAGTGATAATGAATTACTGAAATAAAATAGCTCAAAGGGGTTAGAAACTGGGTAATGTTCATATTAAAAGTATGATGTATTGCTTTGAATTGATGCCTTAAGCAATCACGTTTATCTCAGAAAAAAAAAATCTTAAGTGTGTTACTTACTGAGCATGGGATAATATTTAGTTATTTCCTATTTCCATGTATTAAGATATATCTCAAAAACAGTGCAAATGTCTTAGCAATACAATTTAAAATTGTTATACATATAAATGCCTGTCTATTGACTGGGACTCTTACATGTAATTAAATGCAATAATCAGATAGGTGTCAGAATAAATATATGAGTTTGCATTTTTCTTAGAAAGCAAAATGTAGATTTCATTTAATAAATTCCAGAGGGAGACACCACCAAGAGAAGCTTGCCACTTAAGATTAGTTGCTGTGATGGTATGACTGTAGACAAACCATCTCCATGGTAATTTAAACAGCTTTAGGCATGAGAGATGGGAATAAATACCTTAAATTCAATATAGATGTGAAAAACAAGTCACTATGTACTCTGATGTATTCAGTGTGGTGGAAGAGTAAGTTGCTTTAATCCTCTGCAGCAACAACTCCTAGTTCCAAAAAAGGCAGACAGTTGAGGATAGAGCTCAAAACTGTAGCCAGAGTGATCTTTGAAAACATAAATCTGTTAATGTCATGACTTTGTATTTTTACAGAGACACAAACCTTTATCTCTTTGTATTGCTTTCAGGTTCAAGACCAAAATCTTTATTCTGGGTCTATAAGGCTCTTTCTGGTCTTATACCACCTTCTTTTCCAGTCTCTATTTCAATCACCCCCTCTTTTCCCTCTGTTCCATTAACAGTGAACTTATTTTATTTGTTCAAATGAGCCATATCTCCTCCAGCTACAAGCCCTTCCAGCTGCTTGGTAGCCTGGGAAGGCGAGAGTTCCCTTGTCCACTGAACTCCCATTCATCTATCAAAGTATCACTTTCTCAGGGAAGCTTTTTTGGCCTTTCAGGTTGGTTCAGCTCCCCAGTTGCAAACTCTCAAGACATCATGTACGTTTCCTTTGCTGTATGATTATTTGATTAATGTGTTTTACCTAACTTGACTGTGAGCTTCAGGTGGGCAAGGACTGAGTCAGATTTTGGTCATTATTGTACTCACAGATCTAGTATTTTGTCTGTGACCCCACTCCCTCTCTCACTGCTTCATTATATACTGCCTATTTTTGAATACTGACTTTGAGATTATCATAATACTCTATACCATACCAGTTCCTCCCCTTCAGCATACAACCAGAGATTGGGGCTATGCATCAAACCCTGAGAGATATTCTACTACCAAGAAAAGTGAGGTGGCATTTGAAAGGAACTTGTTAGCTATGGGTGCAAAAGGCATAGCTTTTCATGAACTCATCAGAGGACAAGAAAATAAATGTAGAAGAAAATCCCACTCCAAACCAAGAAAACCAGAGCAGTTGAAAATTTGAAAGCCACATTTTGGACTGTGCATGTGACACAAGCCTTCTATGCTGAATTTCTTGTAGTTGTCTATTTTAAAATAAATACAAACAGAACAAAGTGTTAACATTGGTACCCAAAAAAGTGAAAAAAAATTCTCCCTAATTAATGTTTAGCACTTTTTTTTCTTAGTAATAAGGCCACCATCTGAGACCAAAATGACACCTAGGAGAGGGTCACTGTGCCTTAATTGGGAGGAAACAGTGAGAAAAGGAAAATAAAGTCTGTGGTTTAATTACCAGTGGCATCAATTGTTATCCCCTCAGATGTAAATAGTTTCTTCATCAATTTCCTCAAAGTCCCTGATAAAAGAGAGATGATTACAGTGCTTCATATAGGCAAGTGTGGGAAATTTATGTAATGAGAAGTTGTTTCTTTTTTCTTTTCATAGCTTGCCAGACTAGAGGTCATCTAATTGGAATTCTTCATTAGCAGGTGAGAAAATACACTTGAACTGTGAATGCACAATATCAAAATAACAAGGTGATTTGTTACACTTAGTTTGCCTCTGTGTGTGAGTATAAGTACATGTGTACATATGGCATTTTTTTTAGTGAGATGATGCATAGTTTACTAATTTCTCAAAGCTGTCTATACATCAAACCACATTTTTAAGAATAAGACATTGCCTTATCTAGTCAGGGTCAGAAAACCAAAGAAATCCAGTAAAAGAGGGGAAAGATAAACAGAGAGAACAATTGGAAAGGGAAAACTTGAGAGTGCTGCGTATGTTACTCATCCCCTCCTAAAGGTATTTACATCACTGCCTATGAGATCTGAGGCTCAGTCTGGATTTGCTAACATTGCTATATATGGATATTGATACAGTATATTTTATTATGATGAACCAAGAAGCAGTCATATTATACACTGAGAAAACTGGGAGGAAGTACAGCTGTGTACTGACATTTGGGTGGGGAGAGAAAAATGTTCTGGACTTAGAAAAAGCTACAGGCAGAATACAAATGATGCCTTGGACATATGATATAACTCACTGGCTGCCATTTTATGATGAAAACCAAAGCTGTGCTAAAAAGTGACTACAGTGAGGCAATACATTATACATGGACAAGGTTTTACATTTTAGAAAAAGTGATGGAATGGGATCATTTCAGTTAATTGTCTATAGCTATATTTGTAATTCCTATAAAAATATTCTAAATTCACAAAATGTGTGTGAATTTAACAGAGAATTTTATTTGTTGATATTAAACTTTTTTCCCCTTAAAGCCAGCTAACATCCAGACATTACTTAGGGTGAAGGTAATCAAATATTTCCTGTTTTACGTACAGACATGTTCTAAAAATAAGGTTGAAAATGTTCACTTTTGTTACTACATCATACAGGTGATTTATAGTACAGTTATTGTAAGTTTTCAGACATATTTTGTTGACATTTGTCAGTTTTTCTTGATGTGAAGGTTTTATGAATTTTTTTCACAAATAAGGTCCAATACACTGGTTTAGCACTAGGAAACAGTGGGAGTAGTATAAATTACAGCTCTAAGGGGATCTCAAACATGAAATTATGACATCAATAGAAGCAAATTATATTAAAAAGATAGTGACTAAGAATTTATTTACCAATTTAAGTAAGGTTGAGATGCTAGGTTGATAAAGAAAATAATCAAACTTAGTATGGTAGAAACCTGGCGTGATCTTGGTGAGAACTAAGATTAAAAATGACCAAATTTTGAATTATTCCTTATAGGACTAGGGTATAACTGAAGGGACTGCCTGCTATATTACATTACTGCACAGTAGCCCAGAGTGTGGGCTCCAGATTTAAGATGCTTTTGTCTGGGGCAAGTAACTTGTCTTCTCTATAACTCAATACCAAATTTACAGGGTTGCTCTGAGTATTAGATGACTTCAGTATATTTAAAGATCCTAGCACAAGCCTAGCACATAGCAAGTTGCTCCAAAATGTTTTCTGCACTGTTACAACTGCCGCCAGTATTAATATTTATAATCTGTGAGGAATCGTGGAGAGGATCTAGAAGGCTGAAGAAAGTTATTGATATATCTAAGAGAAGAAAATAGAATGCATAACTATAGCCTTGAGACCTTATGACTTGATATTGATTCTTGACCAAAAAAAAAAGAAAAAAAAAGAAAAGAAAGTGGCCATCAGGAGCCAAGATGGAGTCATTTCAAATGAATCATATCAGTCCAAATAAAATTTTTTTGACAGAAATATGACAGAAATACTAGACTGATAATCAACCTCACACCCTCCCCTCCAATATCATTAGGTATAGTGTTTCTGAACTTTAATAAGTCGATAGACAAGCTCTTTTATCTTATACTTGTGAACAAGATAAAGGAAAAAAAAAAAAAGACAGATGCTTGAACAGTTAATGAGAAAAATAATCGATCAGGGAGCACTGTTCAAAGGGTCCAGATTAATGAAGTAGTATAAACATATAAGAGAATTTCTAACAGTGTTTCAGGGTTCAGCTTTGGCTGTCCTCTATGGAATACATTTTATCAATTAATATATTGAATAATTATAATAATAATGATAATAATGAAAAGTAAGAAAAACTTAAGATTATTTATTTCTACCCACAGCCAACTCCCTCCTTGTCCTTTTAATAAGACCCTGGTTTTCTTCAGCTATTAACTATCTTTATAGCAGCCATGTACTCAAGGGTAAAAACCTCACCCCCAGCCCCAGAATCATGACTGATTTAAGACAATCATTGTGCCTCCATACCATTTTACCAATGATTGGTTTGGAAATGGGCATAAGAGAATATTTTGACATGTAAGGAGAGTTGGCTGGGAAAGTTTCTTAGAAACATGACAAAGAGAATGTTTCTTAAGGTCTTTGGACTTTACCATGAAGAAAAGATGGCTGAAGTTGCCAATGTCATCTAGAGACCATGGTGGGAAGAAGCCAACACACTGAACTATAGCAGGGAAGAAAGATAAAAAGACCCCAATCATTGACAATGTCCTTGAACCACTGAATAAACTAACCTTCAGACATAAGGGTGAAGTAAAATTTCCCTACTGTGACAGTTGACACTGGGTTTTATCAGGTCACTTTGACATTAGCATTTGCATTCTTAGTTATTATAATATACAGTCTTTCCAGTTAAGATATAGAAAGAATAATTATAAAGTTTTTAGAGGAATATCAAATGTGTTGAGTGGCAAATTAAGATCCCAAGAACTTTGAAAGATAGGCTGTGCTGAAGGTGCTTTTGCCCTGAGGGCTTTTCCTGGGCTAGGCTATCTTGAGTTTCAGATCTGATGACCTTGTGAGGAACTATGTGTGGAGCCAAAGCTGAGGATACAATAAAACATGGTGGGGTTGGGTGGGGTCGGTGTGTGGATTAATGCAGGAATTCTGAGGCCCCAAAGGCCTACAGCTTCAGGGTAAGTGTGAACAAGGAGCTAAAGCTGCCTCTACCCACATTCTCATCCCCAAATCTTACAAAAAAAGTTTCTCTGCCACTTAGCAGAGCAGGAGAAAAGAAAAACAAGTCCTGCAGAAATTATGGTCATGTGGAATTTTGAATTGAGTTGTAGTAAACATTCTCATCACTTGGGGAGTAAAGACAACAACAACAAAATAATCCTCCAACCATGGATAGTTTATCATGCCAATAGTAGCCAAAAGCAAACAGGTGCAGCTCTATTACTATCAGAAGAAACTGTGTATAAAAGGATTGCTAGCAATAGAGCCAGCCACTTCATAGAGATAAAAAATTCAATTCTCAAGGAAGTTATAAAAATTATACATATATGGACATCAAGTACCCATATAGGCATATATACAAAATATATGAAGGAATAATTTTTAGAACTACCACAATAAATACATATATCTCCAGTCATGGTAGTAGATTTTAGCAGACATCTCTCATTAGTTGATAGAACAAACAGACCAAACAATAAGTATGATATGAACAATATGATTAGCATGTTGTTGACCTAGTAGACTCTGAAATTCAAGAATATACATACTTTTAAAGCATATATGAGAAAATTCTTAAATATCGACTGTTACCTAAGTAAAGTTTCAAAAAATTTAAAAGGACTGAAATGATGTGCAACATGTTATCTCACCAAAGTGCATTTAAGTATCAAAAGTAATTTTTAAAAGTTAACAAGAAAATCTCCATAAAATGGAAAATCAGGAAGCATGGTTTTAAGTAATTCATGGTTCAAAGAAAAAAATCATAAGTGGAAATCCTGATTAGAAATGAGAGGAAATTAGAGGCTATTTTAAATTTAATTAAACAATACTAAATAGAAAATCTAAGGGGACATAGCTAATGTAATAATTATAAATTTGGAGCTATAAATATTATCTTAGATAACAAGGCTGAGTATTAATGTGAACCACGTCTCCAAAAGTTAGAAAGGTACAGCAAAATAAACCCCAAAATTATATGACAGAATATAATAAATATAAGAGCAGAGATTAATGATCTAGAAAACAAATATACAAGAGGAGGTATCAACCAAACCAAAGGTTGGCTGTTTTGAAGAGAAAAGATCAATAAAATTGACAAACTTCTGGCAAGTTTGATCATGAAAAAAGGAGAGGAGGCATAAATAATCTCTATAAAGAATGCAAAAAGGAACATAAGCATAGGTGCTACAGACAGTAAACAGATAGATGGTATTATGATAAATTTATGCCAATAACTTTGAAAGTATGGAAAAAAATGTTCAAATACCTAGGAAAATATAGCTTTTCAAAGTGAGTCAATGCAAGAGAAAACAGGAATTGTTCTATAAACATAAAATGAGTTGATTAACGATCTTTTGACAAAGAAAACCTCAGACCCAGATGGCTTTTATCAGATTAAATAAGAAGAAATTCCTGTCTTATGCAAACTCTTGGAGAGGCTAGAATTGGAGGAAACATTCTAGTTCATTTAATAAGGCTCATGAAATTTTATTACCAAATACCAATTTTTCATGAGATATTGAAAGCTTTCTCTTGAGATCTGCAATCTGGATGCCAAATAATACTAATTCTGTTTGACATTATACATATAAATTATGCAAATAATGAAAAAATTCAGCAAAGTTTCTGGATACAAAATTAATACCCAACAATAAATAACTATACAATGCTATATCAGCCACAAACAGAAAATATAAGTTATGAATATAACATCACAATAGCAACAAAAATATCAAGTACTTAGGAACAAGTTTAATAAAAGTGTGCAAGCTCTCTATGGATAAAATTATGACATTTTTTGAAGGTCACTATATATGTAAATAAACTGATATATTATGATCATGGACTGGAAAACAGTATTGTAAAGATATCAGTTCTTCCCAAATTAATCCGTGGATTTGATGCAATTCTCACTGAGGTCACTATAGATTTGTTGCTGCTGCTGTTGTTGAATTTGAAGAGTTAATTCTAATGTTTTCATGAAATGCAAAGAAGCAAGACTTTCTTGAAGAAAAAGAATATGATTGTTGGTGAACTTCCTCTAACAGATATTAAGTCTCCTTATAAAGCTATAAAATAAAGTGTTGTATTGGAACAAGTTTAAATACATAGACCAAAGAAACAGAGCAGAGAGTCCAGAAACAGATCCAGGCATATATATCAGAGGTGGCACTGTAGTTAGGAAAAAAAAATGATGGCCTTTTCAACTTATGGTAGTGGGGTAATTGAATGTTTGTCAAGAAGTGAACAGAAATGATAACCAGTTGCTCATACCATTTTCTGCATTTGTACAAAAGTCAAATGCAGGTGACTTAAAGTTAAGATTTTAGAATATCCGATGAATATATTTATGTAATACTTGATATATAGAAATATTTCTTTGTTTAGATGTGGAAACCCCTAGCCATTAGTCTCACTACATTAAAATTTCTTTACATAAAAAGAATAAAGACAATTACTGAGTAGAAGTTGCAGTGTATATAACCAATAAAATACTCATATTCATAATGTATACAGATTCCTACAAACTAATGAGGAAAGCCAGACATTTCAATAGACAAATGGGTAAGAGGCTTGTACAGAGACTTCACACAACAGGAAATCTAAGTGGTCAATGGACAAATAAAAAGCTGATCAATCTCATTTATTATTTAAAAAATACAAAGTAAAGTCATAACTAGACATCATTACTCACCAGAGGAGGACATGAAATTTAAAAAAAAATTGTGGGGCAAGAATGTGAAGTATAGGTTTTTTTGGTAAATATTTTGGGAAACAGTATGACATTATCTAGAAAAGTTGAAGATATGAAAATTAGTTATTCCTTTCCAAATATATTCCCTAGAGAATCTCCTGCATGTTTGTATCAGGAGACAACTGTAAAAATTTTTATACTGACAGGTTTTAAAAATAACTCCAAATTGAGAGCAACACAAATGTTCATCAACAGGAAAATGAATTAAAAAAAGTGTGGTATACCCATAGAATGGGTGTCATGTAGTGATGAAATTGGATGTACAGTTAGATGTAATAATGAATGAATGAATCTGACAAATATAATGATAAGCAAGAGAACTAATTTAATAGTATGTACAATATTATTTCAATTAAAGTAAAAAACAGAAACTAATTACATTGTTAAAAGCAAGGGTTATATTTTTTAAAGTAAGAACATTGGATATCTCCAGGCAGGAGGGGGAAGGACATGATAGAGGAAGGCATAATCTCAGACTTCCCAGGATGTTGTCAATGTCCTACTTCTTCAACTGATTAAATTAGGTATCTGTTTTATTTATATACCTTAAACTATACAAGTATACTTTATATAATTTTAAATATATGGTATATCTCATAGAGCTATGTTCAGAAAAATAACAACCCAAAAGTTTGACAGTGACTCAAAATGTTAAATGTAGAGTTAACACATGACCCGGAAATTCTACTCCTAGGCATATGCCCAAGAGAAATGAGAACATATGCCCACAAAAAAACTTACACACAAATATTTACAGTAGCATTATTCAAAATAGCGAAAATATAGAAACAATTCAAATATTGATCAACTGATTAAAGGATAAATGTGGTATATTCATACAATGGAATATTGTTCAGCAATTGAAATAAATGAAGTACTGATATATGTTATAATTTGGATGTATCTTGAAAACATTATGCTAAGGAAAATAAGCCAGTCAAAAAAAAAAAAAAAGACCACAGATTGTATAATTCCATATTTATTAAATGTTCAGACTAAGTCATTTACAGAGACAGAAAATGGATTACTGGTTGCCTGGGCTCAGGAAATTGGAACAGAGAGATGGGGAGTGATTGCTGAAGGGTACAAGTTTTCTTTTTGTGGTGATTAAAGTATTCTAAGATGGATTGTAGGGATGGCCGCACAACTCCGTGAATATCCTTGAAAGGACTGAATAGTACACTTTAAATGGGTGAATCATATGGTATGTGAATCTCAATACAGCTGCTAGAAAAAATGGCCCCCAAATTAGGATAAAGAAGTAGAAGATACAGGAAAACAGATTTTGGCTCAATATATGAGAAAAAGCTATCTAAATAAATTCCTAGCTGAAGGAATGATCTGCCTCTGTATATGCTGAGTTTCTCCTCACTCCAGATGTTTAAACCTAGATATAATACAATGTATTTGGATTTCATAATTAATATTGTCTGAACAACTCAATTCCTTTGTGGGATGAGATAGGGCCTAAATATATGAATAAAATAGTTAATACAATATGGAATGACTATATAGTCTTTGTTAAATTACATTGTGAATCAACTGTCTTTTCTAAAAATTGTGGTATAATTGACATATAACATTATTCATATAACATTATTACATTACATCCTCATGACTTATCTGTTTTATAAGTTTGTATCTTTTGGCTCCCTTCACGTATTTTACTCACCCCGCCCCTTTGCCTCTGGCAACAACCAATCTGTTCTCTATATATGAACTTGGTTTTTGTTTTGTTTTGTTTTTCTGTCTTGATTTTTAGATTCCACATATAAGTGAGATCATACAGTATTTGTCTTTCTCTGACTTATTTCACTTAGCATAATGACCTCAATGTCCATGCATACTGTTACAAACTCCATTCTTATTTATGGCTGAATAGTACTCCAGCGTATGTGTGTGTGCATGTGTGTGTGTGTGTGTGTGTGTGTGTGTGTGTGTTTCTGTGTGGATCACATTTTCTTTATCCATTCATCCATTGATGGATATTTACGTTATTTCCATATCTTGACTACTGTAAATAATGCTGCAATGAACATGTGGGTGCATATATCTTTTTGAATTAGTGTGAGATAATCCATTTAAACCATTTAGCACAATACTTAACATATGGTAAGGGCTCTATAAACATTTATTTTAAAAGTTCAAACAAAAACATATGGCTCTGTCATCAAAATGGGTAGTTTTTAAGCAAATTTTCAGAAATGCAGTGGAGAGTTAGGAAAGAAAACTGGACTTTATCAGAAGAACTCTTGTGGGATTTATTTATATTTACTTTGATCTCAGCACAGTTTTCCTCCTTCCAGTTACCCAACTTGTTCTCAGTCTAGGAGGTGTAGAGGATGGATTGCCAAACAGGGATTTCTAGGCATACATAAACATGTCACCTCACATATGCCCCTCGAGGCCAAGGATGCATCTGTTTAGTGGAGTGGCAGAAGACAAAAGGGAATAATCTGTTGTGTATATTTATCAGAACACATTACTATCTTTCTATGGACATATGTGGAACCTCACAGGGCATTTTATAGATTAAAGTTTTGCAACAACTGATGGGATTTGTCATTTTATTCTTGATGCTTAAAGTACATCCAAGATAAATCCAACAAAATAGTGAAAATTTCAGCTTCAGTGCTGATACTAAAAATATAAAAGCATGAAAAGTCATATCTTGGATGTCTGTCTACCTTAAATTTTATTTTCAGATTCCTACAACAGCCTTTGGCTTTGGGCTGATAGGGCAGTCATAATCTGAGTTCTGAATTTATAGCTTGGGTGAAGGTACATTTCATATTCAGATGTTAGTTCCATAATGTTTTCATTAATCTTCAACTTGAAACAAACCCGAGTTTTAGAGACTAAGGTATTGCTTAAATTAGTAAATAGCTGTGATATCTAGTGATATTCTTCCATTTTCTGAAATTTTTGGTACACTCTAAAAATGTATACAGGGAATAAAATATTTTTAGAATAGCAGTAGGTCTATATCTTTTTAATTGTTTTATTCTGATGTTGAAATACATTATAAAATTTAAGTATAGAGGAAGCCACCAAGATTTATAAATACCTTGAGGGATTTCTCTCTTATTATATCTTGCTGTAAAGGCATTTATCTCCTCTCATCATTAAAACTGAGTTGTTCTAAAGAGGTAAACGCCTATCTACAGAATTTCTGTCTTCTCAGTCTCCACATTCAGTACCCGAGTTCAGGTTTTCAGAATTGCTCACCTTCTTCCTAACCAGTTATCTAGCTTATTTTTTCTTCTCTCTACCAGCCTTTGTATTAATATTACTTTCCCCTAAATATTCTCCACCAACACATATATAGCCATTATCAGAGTGTGCCTGATAAAATTCTACCAACCCTTGTAAGAAAAAGATGAGATATTTTTCTCATGGTTAATTTCTCTTACTACCAAAACCAGAATTAATTTATTTCTTTAGTGTTCCTTAGCACTAAAGTACTTTCCTTAAATTTAGCATGTACTATGTGATCTTTCACAATTTAAAAAATGCATGTGTTGTTCCATGTTGTTAAATTGAGAGCTCTTTGAGAAATGAGATTGTGTCTATATTTTAAAAAAATATGGTCCCCAAACCTGCCATGATCCTGGTTCCTTGGAGATGAAATGAGGTAGAGGTAGTAGAAATGAAGAGAAGTAAACAATTTTGAATATATATTAAAGGCAAAACTTTGGAAATTGCTAATGGATTAGATGTAACAGATGAGAGAAATATATCAAGATAAATCCTTCATTTTTTTCTTGGACAACTGGAACTATTTAGCAAGATGTGGAAGCATAAGAGATACTGCATTCGTGTGTGTGTATGTGTGTGTGTGAATCAAAAGCCCTGTTTTGTAGATATTAAGGGAGCAGTTGATCAGGGATGAAATGTACATTTGGGAGTCATTAAATTACAGTTAATATTTAAATGCCATTGGAATGGTAGAGATAAGGTAAGAAGATAGTATATATATAGAAGAAAAGTTTGCCCAGAAATAATCTTAGGAATTCTTCAACATTAAACAGGAAGAGGATGAGGAACTGAAAAGAGACTAAGAGAAAAGAGTCGATGAAATGGGAGCAAAATCTGAAGAGTGTGGTATCTCAGAAACTAGTAGATGGTATCATTGTGCCTAGCTATCCACTCTCTGTCTTCTAAGAAGATTAGTCAACCCTGCCT
Organism: Balaenoptera borealis; assembly: GCF_965194805.1. Lineage (NCBI taxonomy): Eukaryota > Metazoa > Chordata > Mammalia > Artiodactyla > Balaenopteridae > Balaenoptera > Balaenoptera borealis. The sequence continues at coordinate 69,454,074 of NC_138870.1, read as the reverse complement.
GTTGCCATACAAGTCTTAGAGAAGGATACTTTCACACTGCACTACTTTGGACTCGGTCATATGACTTGTACTGGCAAATGAAATGTGAGCAGACATGATGTACACCATGTCCGAGGAGAAGATTTAGAGGCAATGCAAGTTTCTACCAGGTCTTTTGTTCTTGACTCCTCTGCCAAGGGAAGGGTATGTCCCAGAGAGAAGCTGCCCATTTGTTCTGGGTCCCAGAGTGAGAAGATACATGTAGCAGATACGAACTCAAAGTATAACTTGGAGCAGAGCTATGGCTTGCAAAGAACAGAAGCTGGCATGTAACTAGAATCAGAAATAGTTATTCATTTTCTTAAGTCAGTATAATTCTGCAACACAATTTACATAGTATAATGGAGCCAAAAGAGACTAATACAGAAACAAAGAAAAATTTCAAGGAGGACCAGTGATCAATTAAGCCGAATATTCTCAAATTGTGTAAGATAGGTATATGTTTAAAGGTGTCCTTTAGAGTTACAACATGGAGGTTTTTTGTGACCTTGCAATTTAAAGCTTGACTGAAAGGGGGTTAAGAGTGAGCAGAAAGTAAGGAAGTGGAAATGGTGAATGTAAATATATTTTCAGACTATTTTTTATAGCAATGGATCTAAAAAGTGAGGTGGTAGCTGTAAGTGGATGTATATCAAGGAATGTTTATTTGAAGACAGGTGATAGTACAGCATATATGTTGAAGGCAACGATTAGTGTAGAGAACAACTGGCAATAAGAATAAGGAGAGAAGATAGGCTCAGAAGCAAATACATGAGAACGTTAGAGGTCATATGGTTGAAAGTCTAGGGTGAAGAATTGGCCTTTGGTAAAAGGATGGACTTTTGTAACAGAGGAAAGAAAGTCAGTGTAAGTACTGCTTATGTTGTAAGTATTGCTGCGGTAGGCTGGCGGATTGAAGAGTGGGAAGATGGGGGAGTTCTCATTTGAAGGCTATGAAAGAGATATGAAGTGAGTTTGTTGGTTGAAAGTGGGGCAATAATGTAATGTATGAGATCTGAGGAGAGAGGGTAAAGGACACAATTGGCATTTTCAGAATGGGAAAGCAAACTTACTAGGAAAAAAGGGTAGGATGACTAGGCAGAGTTGTATGTTTATATGAGGTTTAGGATCATGAATTTAAAGTGAAACCATTCAGCCCAGGTATGTACCTTTCTCAGCAACATTCAGCTTCTTGACTGCAGATTTGGAGAAGGCAGATACCTGGGCTCAGTCAAACTTGGAGTTTTGCCAGATGTGTATGTCAGTGGGAGGGAAGGATGAGGAGTGGAGGATGCCTTCAAGAAGAGATTATAATCATGATCAAGGAACATAAGCTTAGTAAGGAACGAAAGGGAGAATGAGGTAACAGATAATGGAATTGAAGAGTGAATGGACTGCAAGTCTCAATGAATAATTAGTGCCTGTGTAGTATATATAGCTGTCGGACATTAAATGAATAATTAGTAATGAAAATGAAGTTCTACCGCTTGTGGTTAATGGTGTTAGATAGGAAGTATCATGGGTCCAGATAATGTTTTCTTGGACACCAAGTAGGATGTGACTCATTGTGGTAAAAACATTTAAAAAAAAAAAAAAGAAAGAAAGAAAAAAAGGAAAAAAACAACTCTCTTCCTCTCCTAAATTGTGCAGAATGCTGGTAATGGCCAGGAAACTCAGCTTCTAAAAAAAAATACAGTCACAGAGTATTTCAGATTAAAGAATAAGTGGACTGCAGCTTTACAAAAGAAGCCAGATGTGGTTTTGGAGACTATTATGAAAGAAAGAAAGGCCTTTCTTTGAAATCAACTGAGAAAAAGATTTAGTACAAAAAGTTTGTATCTTGAGCATGTGTGTAATCATATTCTAGGGATAAACCTACAGAAGAGATGTTTATTTTGCTACAACTTTATAAAGAGGATAAAGAGACCTTTAGAAAAGGTACTTAGCTCAAATTTCATGTTTTCTCAAAAATAAAGCAATATGAGTGAAAGCGTGGGATGTAGGGATGTTTCCTGAATAACTCAAACCACCGTATATTAACTTAAGAAAAGCCAATAGTTAGAAGCCTGCTAAAGCCACAAACCCAGAAATGTACTTTGTGAATCTAGTTTATATGATCCTTGTCTCTTATAAACACTATTATAATAGCATCTGTCCTCTTTCTCTCATAAAAATCTCAAGAACAAACATGAATGGAAAGCAACTTTCTAATATGTATTGTTACAAAGTCAAGATATTTAACATCCTATTGCTATTTTCTTAGTTTATTTTTTGTACATTTTTGTACTTTTTAAAATGTATTTTTGTACTTTTGTTTTAGTACATGTAAAATGAGTTCATGTCTTTTATATGTTTACTCATAAACTTTTTCCATTTAACAATATTTTTCTATATAGATTTTGGGTTCCTCAACCCTGATATCTCCTATAATGGTTTTAAAAAATTAACACTAATGTATTTTCAAAAGTCTCATTTGGAATTTGAGCTATAGTTACTATTCACAGCTGTGTGTGGGATAGATGGGAATAGGTTGCCAGGTCAAATATAGGACACTCAGTTTAATATGAATTTGAGATAAAATTTGAATTTCAAATATTGCCTGGAACATACTTAGACTAAAGAATTATTTGTTGTTTATCTGAAATGCAAATGTAACTGGGTTTCCTGTATTCTTATTAGCTAAACCTGACAACCCTAAATGGGACGGAGTGTCAACAACCTTTCTCCCTCTTGTCCCTTTCCCAGTGCTGTCTCAGATCATATGACCAATGTATCTTAGGACACCCCAAAGCTGCTAAATGTCAAGCTCTGAGCATAGTAGCCATCTTAGGACTAGATTGACAAACAATTAAAATGCCAATCAAAAACAAATGTAAAGAGAAAACTAAACCAATGGGTTGTAACATGTGGCTCAGAGTCCAGGCCATGGGGTCAGTCAGGTCTGGGTCAGAATCACTGCTCAGAATTCCACTCTCTGTGTATCCTTAGTCATGCCCCTGTCTCTCTGAGAGATTCAGTTTCATCACCTTGTAAAATGAGGATGGTACTATTACTTTCAGTGTTTTTGCGAGGATTAATTACATCTATAAAATACAGTGCCTGGCACACAGTGTATCATTGACTGTTACCCAATGACTACTTTCCAGTAACAGCTTTATATAAACTCTACTGTGAGACAGAAACTTAGAACAACAATGTATTCTGCTCAGAGTTGAAAGGTTAGCTTTGACGCTGCTTGCACATTGTGTATTTCTGCTTAGCCATCAGATTTTAAATCACATCTATGTGTAATAGTCACTGATTCAACTATTAAGTTAACATTTATCTAGTTATATGAAGTCTCATATTTATAAACAAATGAAATTCAGTAAATTAGTAGAATTGTCTATATTAACTCTTTATTCATATTCAAATGGCTTTTCCTTTAGACTGATAACTATTAACATGATAAGAAACTCTTAGTGTGTCTTAGTGATTCTAATTAGATGTGGAAAGGTAGTAAACTGGGCTCAATTTTATTTTTCCCATTGGGGTTCATTATTGTTGCTGTTTTAAACTATATTTGATATATACATTCCCAAAAAGGATTATGAAGGGAACCAATTCCAAAAATCCTGGGCATAGAACGAGTGTATTCAGTGAAAACGATGCAGAAGCCAGTGTATTTAACCAGATAAATGAGTTACAGAAATGCCTAAAATATTTTTCTTGATATTCTTTTTCTTTTTCTGAATTTTTGAATTTTATTTTATTTATTTTTTACACAGCAGGTTCTTATTAGTTATCCATTTTATACATATTAGTGTATACATGTCAATCCCAATCTCCCAATTCATCCCACCACCACCACCACCCCCCGCCACTTTCCCCCTTTGGTGTCCGTACGTTTGTTCTCTACATCTGTGTCTCTATTTCTGCCCTGCAAACTGGTTCATCTGTACCATTTTTCTAGGTTCCACATATATGCGTTAATATACGATATTTGTTTTTCTCTTTCTGACTTACTTCACTCTGTATGAGAGTCTTTAGATCCATCCACGTCTCTACAAATGACCCAGTTTCATTCCTTTTTATGGCTGAGTAATATTCCATTGTATACATGTACCACATCTTCTTTATCCATTTATCTGTTGATGGGCATTTAGGTTGCTTCCATGTCCAGGCTATTGTAAATAGTGCTGCAATGAACATTGGGGTGCATGTGTCTTTTTGAATTATGGTTTTCTCTGCGTATATGCCCAGTAGTGGGATTGCTGGGTCATATGGTAATTCTATTTTCAGTTTTTTAAGAAACCTCCATACTGTTCTCCATAGTGGCTGTATCAATTTACATTCCCACCAACAGTGCAAGAGGGTTCCCTTTTCTCCACACCCTCTCCAGCATTTGTTGTTGGTAGATTTTCTGATGATACCCATTCTAACTGGTGTGAGGTGATACCTCATTGTAGTTTTGATTTGCATTTCTCTAATAGTGATGTTGAGCAGCTTTTCATGCGCTTCTTGGCCATCTGTATGTCTCCTTTGGAGAAATGTCTATTTAGGTCTTCTGCCCATTTTTGGATTGGGTTGTTTGTTTGTTTAATATTGAGCTGCATGAGCTGTTTATATATTTTGGAGATTAATCCGTTGTCCATTGACTTGTTTGCAAATATTTTCTCCCATTCTGAGGGCTATCTTTTCGTCTTGTTTGTAGCTTCCTTTGCTTTGCAAAAGTTTTTAAGTTTCATTAGGTCCCATTTGTTTTTGTTTTTATTTCCATTTCTCTAGGAGGTGGATCAAAAAAGATCTTGCTGTGATTTATGTCAAATAGTGCTCTTCCTATGTTTTCCTCTAAGAGTTTTATAGTGTTTGGTCTTACATTTAAGTCTTTAATCCATTTTGAGTTTATTTTTGTGTATGGTGTTAGGGAGTGTTCTAATTTCATTCTTTTCCATGTAGCTGTCCAGTTTTCCCAGCACCACTTATTGAAGAGACTTTCTTTTCTCCATTGTATATCCTTGCCTCCTTTGTCATAGATTAGTTGACCATAGGTGTGTGGGTTTATCTCTGGGCTTTCTAACCTGTTCCATTGATTTATATTTCTGTTTTTGTGCCAGTACCATATTGTCTTGATTACTGTAGCTTTGTAGTATAGCCTGAAGTCAGGGAGTCTGATTCCTCCAGCTCAGTTTTTTTCCCTCAACACTGCTTTAGCTATTCGGGGTCTTTTGTGTCTCCATACAAATTTTAAGATTTTTTGTTCTAGTTCTGTAAAAAATGCCACTGGTAATTTGATAGGGATTGCATTGAATCTGTAGACTGCTTTGGGTAGTAGAGTCATTTTCACATTGAATGACCTTCACGTTATCTTTTGTTGGGAATGCAAATGAGTGGGCTAAAATCTATTATATTTTAAACTCTTTAAATGTAATTTTTAGCACTGTGGGATTTTAGAATGATCATGCCCTGGAAGCAATATCGGTGGGGAAACTCTTTGAAAACCAGCATCTGCATTAACATTTTTAATAAAAATAATTATTCAAATTTCTAAAATAGTGTGCAGTATTAGAACTACCTAATTAATAAGGAAAGAATGTCATTTCTCTACCCTATGATCTTTTGGCCAAATCCCAACTAATGTTGAGTTTTGCATTGTCATTCAATATGCCAATTCATAGTTAATTGTTGCCATTTCACCCTTAGTTCTATTTGGCATTGTCAGAGAAATTATTTAAAATTATTGAAATTCAAGATGCCTGGGGATTAAGTAGAGGAACGAATAATTTCAATACTCTAGGATTTTGAAATTTCTGGCAGATGTTATTTCTAAAAGATGCATTGTTCCAATTGGATATTTTCATTTTAACTGTTTTTATAGCTGATTTTGCCCAGTACATTACAAATTCTTGAAGGAGAACAAAATAATCTGTTTTCTTGGGAAAAATATAAACCTAATTGAAATAATGAGCTACTGGATCCATCAGGTTACTTTGTTGTTATGGTAGCTTCAGTTTTAAAAAATAAAGAAAATAAGATGTGCTGTAAGTTTTGAGTATGCTTTTATTATGAAAAGTTTATCTTCTACAGTGCTTAGTATGCAAAGTACTTGTCTTTAATACAACACGCTTAATTCCATAGGGCGGACACTTTCATGAGATTTCTATCTGCAGACAAGAAACCAGAAAAAAAAGAAAGAATAATTGCCTAGATTTAACTAAAACTATCAAAGCACATGAGACAAAAATTTTTTTTCTTTTTATACTTCCCAGAAAATGTAAGACTGCCCTAGACTGTTGGTTTAAGAACAGATCATTCTTTAATTTGAAAATAATCACAGAATTTTGTCTAGTGTTGACAGGTACAAGATCTCAAAATCTGCATCTGCCTGTCAAAGATTTCCATCTAACTAATGAAGCATTGTGACAGACTATTAAAATACATTTTCTTAAGCTAACCTGAATAATTAATTTTAGTGGCATCAAGTTTTCATCAGGTTTAATTCTTTGCAATTGAAAATTTTACTTTTTTTCCCCCCTGAATTAACTAAAATGTCACTCTTCATGAAGATGCATCTCAGGAAATAGTCTGCACAATGCCTAATGTTAATAAAGAGTTCAAAAATTCCGTATTTTATGAAAATCTCTTAACTATCCCAAACTCTCAAGATGATATATTTAGTGAGTATTAACAATGGGTCAAATCCTGATTTAAGTTTCTAGGAGCACATTGATTAATAAATCACAGCTCTTGCCCTCAAGAAGCTTATGGCTTAAGGGGGTAAAAGACAATTCAGTGGGCCATTAATATACAGAATGAGGTGTGCTATAGAAATTAGGGGACGTGTAGAATTCTGTGGGAGCAAGGGGCACCTATTTCAACCTCAAGAGACCAGGGGAGGTTCCCCAGAGGAGGCAATTTATAATCTGATTTCTAAAATATAATTAGGAAAAAGGCAAATGGTGTCAATGGAGGCACGTTGGAAAAGGGAAGCACTTCAGTGAAGAGCTCTCAAGGTGCATTATCAATTTTATTGCTGTATTGGAGTTAACGCCAAATTGTGCCTGTGGAGAGACAGTTCTCCACAGGTCTTTCACATTTCTGTATATCTTGTGAGCAGACATTAACTGCTATTTTTCTAGACCATCTTTTCAAGAATGTATGTATAGTAAACAGCTTTGCAAGATGGAAGTAGTGTTTTCTTCTTGGAGCAAGGACAGGTTTGTTTATTGTCCACTATAGTAATATCTCCTTCTGAACAAAAGTCAGGCTCACTTACTGCCCATTATCAAAGAGTCAAGGTCCCTAAGCTTAGGGTTTCTCTTCTGTAGTGCAATGCACGGGATGGGTAGGCATCACGTGGCCCCTTTCACATCCCTCTTTGGGAACCCAGGATCAGAGAACTGGCTCAAATGCTGTTGCTTTCATTACTGCCATTTCTGTAGTAATAAAATTCTTTGTCTCTGAACAGTAATCTTGTGTATTATGTCAGCATCTATGAAACTGGCAGGCAAACTTGTTAGCTAGCAAATAGGGTAAATTTCAAGCCAGTAAAAGTCACAATCTCAGACTCTTTAAAATAATTAGAAAATAATTTCTCTCTATTTTCTTCCTGAAAGAGAGATGGAAAAAAAAGAAGAAGATTCTGTAACTCTGTTAGTAAGTGAAAGGTTGCTAATTCATTATATGATGATTATTGTGGCTAGATCATAACGTTTTTATTTAGGTAAACAAATGTTATTAGTCAGATGAAAAACACCCCATTTGTTCAAAGTTTAATAAACATATTCTTTGTTATAAAGTATTTTTTTTTTACAGAATGGAGTGTTTATGGAAAAAGTAATGGGAACTATTATGAAATAACTGGGGTCAATTATTATTGTAATAGTAACAAATTTCTTTCTGCTCTGACACTTTTAAAAATGAATTGTCAGAAATACTGTTTATAAAAATACACAACAGAAATGAGAATTATTGTGCAAAATATGGCTTAACAGCATCATTCATCTACTCATGTTTATTGGTATCTGTTGTGTACCAAGCACAGTTCTAGATATAGGGGACACAGAAATGACCAGCAGACAAAAGCCTTGCTCTCATGGCGCCATATTCTAATGGAAGGAGGAAGATAATAAATAAGTAGACAGACAGTTGTATAATATGTCCAGCTGTAGTTAATGCTATGAGTAAAAATAAAACATGTTTAGTATATAGAGAATAACAGCAGGAAAGTGCCATTTTTTTCATAGAATGGTTAGAGATGGCCTCTATGCTAAGGTAACAGTTGAGCAGAGAACTTAAGAGTGGAGGGAGCAAACCCTGCAGGATTCTGAGGAAGAAGGTTCTAGGCTGAGGCAAGAGCAACTGTAAAATCTGAAGGCAGGGGCTTGCTTGGGATGTTTGAGGAGCAACTAGAAGGCCAGTAAAACTGCAGGACAATGAGCAAGAGAGTTGTAAGAGAATGTGGTCAGAGAGGAGTAGAGTATGAAATCATGGAAGGCCTCTGGACTTTGAATTTCACCTTGAGTTAAAAATCTTGGCTCTGCCATTTACCAACTAAATGTCCCTAAAAGAATTCATCAAAGACACCCTAGATTAGTGAGAAGACCAGGCAGAGAGAAAAGAAAAATATTTCAATTCTACCCACAGTATAGTTTACCAAATTGCTCTTAAGTCATAACTAACTTGAGGAGAAGGGCTTCCCTGTATCTGGAAAACGCAGATCAAAACCAATAATATTCTAGACAAAAACCATAAAAATTATAACTATATTCACCAGTTCACTCAGTAAACAACCCTTTTGTTGACTTTTAATGAAGCCATCAGGTTTTCCACTAGGATTCTTTAATTTCTTACCCAGTTCTGTGGTATGATTTGAAATTTATCAGAGACCTGTAGTTGTAAAAGGTCCTTGCTATGAATATTCTTGAAGATGAAGCACTTTTACAAAAGCATCAGAGGACAACAATAACTGTCTATAAATGACAAACGACTTTATTTTATTTATTTTTTATTGAAATACAGGTGATTTGCAAGGTTGTTAGTTTCTGGTTTACAGCAAAGTGATTCATATATATATATATATGTGTGTATTCTTTTTCATATTCTTTTCCATTATGGTTTATCACAAGATATTTAATATAGTTCCCTGTGTTATACAGTAGGTCCTTGTTGTTTATCTGTTTTATATATAGTAGTTTGTATCTGCTTATCCCAAACTCCTACTTTATCCCTCTGTCTCCCTTTCCCATTGGTAACCATAGTTTATTTTCTATGTCTGTGTGTCTATTTCTGTTTTGTAAATAAGTTCATTTGTATCATATTTTAGATTCCACATATAAGTCATATCATATGATATTTGTCTTTCTCTTTCTGGCTTACTTCACTTAGTATGATAATCTCTAGGTCCATCCATGTTGCTGCAAATGGCATTATTTCATTCTTTTTATGGCTGTGTAATATTCCATTGTATATAGGTACCACATCTTCTTTATCCATTCATCTGTTGATGGACACTTAGGTTGCTTCCATGTCTTGGTTATTGTAAATAGCACTGCTATGAACACTGGGGTGCATGTATCTTTTTTTAAAATTAATAAATAAATAAATTTATTTATTTTAACATCTTTATTGGAGTATAATTGCTTCACAATGGTGTGTTAGTTTCTGGTTTATAACAAAGTGAATCAGCTATACATATACATACATCCCCATATCTCCTCCCTCTTGCGTCTCCCTCCCATCCTCCCTATCCTACCCCTCTAGGTGGTCACAAAGCACGGAGCAGATCTCCCTGTGCTATATGGCTGCTTCCCACTAGCTATTTATTTTACATTTGATAGTGTATATATGTCTATGTCACTCTCTCACTTCATCCCAGCTTACCCTTCCCCCTCCCCGTGTCCTCAAGTCCATTCTCTACATCTAATTAGAGTATTCTCTGGATATATGCCCAGGAGTAGAACTGCAGGATCATATGGTGACTCTACTTTTAGTTTTTTTAGGAACCTCTATACTGTTTTCTATAGTGGCTGCACCAATTTACATTCCCACTAACGATGTAGGAGAGTTCCCTTTTCTCCACACCCTCTCCAGCATTTACTATTTGTAGACTTTTTAATGATGGCCATTCTGACTTGTGTAAGGTGGTACCTCACTGTAGTTTTGATTTGCATTTCTCTAATAATTAGCGAAGTTGAGCATCTTTTCATATGCTTTTTGGCCATCTGTGTGTCTTCTTTGGAGAAATGTCTATTTAGGTCTTCTGCCCATTTTTTGATTGGGTTGTTTGGTTTTTTTGTTATTGACTTGTATGAGCTGTTTGCATATTTCAGAAATTAATCCCTTGTGGGTCACACTGTTTGCAAATATTTTCTCCCAATCCATTGGTTATCTTTTTATTGTTTGTTTATGGTTTCCTTTGCTGTGGAAAAACTTATAAGTTTGATTAGGTCCCATTTGTTTATTTTTGCTTTTATTTCTATTGCCTTGAGAGACTGACCTAAGAAAATATTGCTATGATTTATGTCAGAGAATGTTTTGCCTATGTTCTCTTCTAGGAGTTTTATGGTATCATGTCTTATATTTACGTCTTTAATCCATTTTGAGTTTATTTTTGTATAGGGTGTGAGGGAATGTTGTGACTTCATTGATCTACATGTGGCTGTCCAGCATTCCCAATACCACTTGCTGAAGAGACTGTCTTCTCTCCATTTATATTCTTGCCTCCTTTGTCGAAGATTAATTGACTACAGGCGTGTGGGTTTATTTCTGGGCTCTGTATTCTGTTCCACTGATCCATATGTCTGTTTTTGTGCCAATATCATACTGTTTTGATTACTGTAGCTTTGTAGAATTGTTTGAAGTCTGGGAGAGTTATGCCTCCAGCTTTGTTCTTTTTCCTCAGTATGGGTTTGGCAATTCTGGGTCTTTTATGGTTCCATATAAATTTGAGGATTATTTGTTCTAGTTCTGTGAAAAATGTCATGGGTAATTTGATAGGAATCCCATTAAATCTGTAGATTGCTTTGGGTAGAATGGACATTTTATCAATATTAATTCTTCCAGTCCAAGAGCATGGAATATCTTTCCATTTCTTTGAATCATCTTCTGTTTCTTTCTTTTTTTTTTTTAACATCTTTATTGGAGTATAATTGCTTTACAATGGTGTGTTAGTTTCTGCTTTATAACAAAGTGAATCAGTTATACATATGCATATGTTCCCATATCTCTTCCCTCTTGCATCTCCCTCCCTCCCACCCTCCCTATCCCACCCCTCTAGGTGGTCACACAGCACAGAGCTGATCTCCCTATGCTATGTGGCTGCTTCCCACTAGCTACCTATTTTACGTTTAGCAGTATATATATGTCCATGCCACTCTCTCACTTTGTCACATCTTACCCTTCCCCCTCCCCATATCCTCAAGTCCATTCTCTAGTAGGTCTGTGTCTTTATTCCCGTCTTGCCACTAGGTTCTTCATGAACTATTTTTTTTTTCCCTTAGATTCCATATATATGTGTTAGCATACTGTATTTGTTTTTCTCTTTCTGACTTACTTCACTCTGTATGACAGACTCTAACTCCATCCACCTCACTACAAATAACTCAATTTCGTTTCTTTTTATGGCTGAGTAATATTCCATTGTATATATGTGCCACATCTTCTTTATCCATTCATCCAATGATGGACACTTAGGTTGCTTCCATGTCCTGGCTATTGTAAACAGAGCTGCAATGAACATTTTGGTACATGACTCTTTTTGAACTATGGTTTTCTCAGGGTATATGCCCAGTAGTGGGATTGCTGGGTCGTATGGTAGTTCTATTTGTAGTTTTTTAAGGAACCTCCATACTGTTCTCCATAGTGGCTATATCAATTTTCATTCCCACCAACAGTGCACATCCTCCGTTTCTTTTATCAATGTTTTATAGTTCTCAGCATATAGGTCTTTCACCCCCTTGGTCAGGTTTATTCCTAAGTATTTTTTTTTTAATGCGATTTTAAAAGGGATTTTTTTTACTTTCCCTTTCTGATATTTCATTGTTAGTGTAAAGAAATGCAACTGATTTTTGTATGTTAATCTTGTATCCTGCTACCTTGAAGAATTTGTTTATCAGTTCTAGTAATTTTTGCGTGGAGTCTTTAGGGTTTTCTATATACAGTATCATGCCATCTGTCTATTTTACCTCTTCCCTTCTAATTTAGATACCTTTTATTTCTTTTTCTTGAATGACAACAGACTTTAAAAGGCATGGGTTAAATACCTGATTACAATGTAATCGATAAAGAAACTTGGTTACAATAACTAGTTTTATGACTGATTATAATAATAACCCTTAAAAACCTTAATCTCTGGCAAAAACCAAGAAATAAGTAATTGTGAACTGTTTGTCATAACAGCATTTCCTGATTGGGACACTTATGTTTTCATCTTCCTCTCCTAAGAAGGCAAAGGTAGGTAAACTTAGACCTACCCAGCAATTAATGTTCCAATATTTTATCCTATTTGAAATGACCCAGATAGTCAGTGAATTCTCTTCATTTAACTTGGTTTGGTTTCAAGTTAACAAAGTCTGGAGCAACTATTATAGATAGACATTCCCAAAAGATAATTATTTGTATAGAGTTTACCCAAAAGCTCTTATTTACATTTACTTAAAAGTTTCATCATATCAAGTCACTTTACTTGCTAAAAATTTGCAACAGATATAATAAGGTCTTACTTGGCCTTAATAAACCAAGATACAACAGAATTATTATACTTAACACTGATGACTCTAAAGAGCTCATCACAAACCAGTCTCGGCAAGCCATCTGGAGGCAGATGCATGCCATATTTACAAGATACACATATACACACATATATCCATATAGACACAGAGATCTCACAGTTTTCCTGCTAGAGTTTAAAATGGCGGCTCTCTCTTTTCTGTTTTTTCCTTCAAGCTCAGGAATTAGATGTAAGTTCCTGAGATTCCCAGATAGATCATTTACATCTCAAAGGCACAGGAAGAGAAATACCAATTCCTTCTAGAAAGCTAACTTCCTCAACAACATATACAAAAACCAGTTTTAGAATGTCAAAAGAGTCCCATCTTGGACATCTTCAGGGATTTTTTTTTTTTTTTTTCAGTTTCTAAATAGCCAATTCGGTTTAAACAAATAACAGTATTAGACAATAATACATATCATTCACTCACATTCACATGCCTCACTTTCAGAGGAACATGAATCAGCATTCAACTTACTAGAACTCCCTAATGAGGGTCAAAACCAGGGAGAGAGAACAGGATTTGAACTCAAGGTACTCTTGCACACACTCCAGATAAAAGACAAACCAAAAAAGGCTCACTTTGATACAACAGTGGAGCCATTAGAGACATTGTTCTCCAGGTCTCAAGGAGTACTGAAGCCAAATAGCCTTACAATAAAAATATCATTTTCTTTCATTTACGAGGGCATACCTGAAGGTCTCACAGTTTTGCAAAATATACCCTAGGGGAACTACAAGATAGAACAGAGCTCTAATCACCCCAGCACCGTATTTCTTCTGTTTCTCCTAAGTCTACTATGACTTGTGCAGCCTGGGCAACTGAATGACCTACTAAGGGACTCAGGATGGAAACTAAAGCCCCAAACCATCCTCCAGGAGTGTACTGTAGTATCGTGTCCTTCATTCCTGCTATAAACAATTCATTGTATGTGCCCACATACGGCTGAGCATATACAGCGTGTTTCATGCCTAGCTCCTTTCATACATCTTGTAATTCTCCTATGGTTTACCGAGAGAGGAGTAGTAGGTACATCCCCTTTGTTAGGCCAGGTGACACGACAGGTGGCCATTATCCAGGAGAGCAGGGAAATCACTTCATTCTCATTGATGGCCCCATATAAACACTGCCGCAGGGATGGGTGGCTAGTCACAGAGGCCATCTTTAACGTTTCCTGGCCAGTTAACACAATGTCGAACCAGTGCTGGGGCGCCTAACCTTCACCTCAGCTATTAGCTCAGCATCTGTGACCTTTCTTAACATAGAAAGCAATAGCCAGCCCCCAGCCATAGCCATCACCTTATTGTCTAACTTCCTTTTCCCCACCGTAATGGTGTCCAGTATCTCCGCAACAGCCTTACGGGTGTCTATGAGTTCTCTGTACTCTCTTGCAAGCCCCCATTCCTCAAGGACAGCCACCACTGGGCCCTACATACTAGGGACAGCCACAACAGGATTACCCCTACAACCTTAGGGATTACCCCTGCACCTTTCAGGCCACGTGCTAGTGCATGGCCCCCGCAATTTTCCATTCCCTGTCCTTATGAGACAGGAGGGTGGGGGGCAGGGCACAACCATTAAAAGAATGACACAGCCATTAAGAATAACAGGATATGACAAAAACTGGTTAGAACTCATTAGGCTCAAGGTGGCAGAAGATCTGACTTCCAGAAGACCTTGAGCCTCCTTATAAGCTCACTGTAATATATTAGCATACTAAATGACACACCCACGAGCACCATGACAGCTCCGAGGCCGGCCCAATTCCTGGAAATCCCTGCCCCTTCTCCAAAATGGTTAGACTATTCCTCCTATCCATTAGCGTATAAGATTGCCCAGCCCATAAAAACTAAACTCCCACGGCCCAGGGCCGCTCTCACCTTCTGAGACAGACTGCATTCTGCATATGGATAATGTGTCTTTCTAAATAAACCTGCTTTCACTTTACTATGGCTCACCCTTGAATTCTTTCCTGCCCGAAGCCAAGGACCCTCACTTGGCGGGCTGTCCCAGGGACTCACCCGGGACCTGGGACGTGACCATTCTCTCACACCCCGTTTTTCTGCAACACTTATTTCCCGATATCTCAGCGCTCACGGGAGTTTCCTCAGGATCCCGGCTGGCTCCGCCAATTGTTGGGCTGCACCTCGCTGCAAGCCCCGTACTTGCCCAGCTTCGAGACTGAAGAAAGAGCCCGGAGTCAGCAACAGAGACATCAATGGTTTAATGGATAGGGGTAGCTTACTTGTCTGAAGCAAGGTCCTGGAGCGACACCTCACTGTGTGTGGATGGCGAACAAGACATGGCAGCAGTCTTCACTCCCGGGAGAGGGACGGTTACCTGTTTTAGAGGAAATTGACTTCAGATTGGCTCCTCCCTTACCAGGGAAACCAGCAGAGGGGCACACCCCTCACCGCCCCTATGATAAGCTATCCTAGTGGAGATGTTCTGATCTAAAGCTAGAACAATCATTAGCTGGGGACTGGGGCAAGTATGTAGGAAGCAAAGAGTGAAGTTATTAATTGGTTTACAGCTTTATTTTTCTCTCGGCAAAATTTCTTGGAACTGAGTCAGGTTAACAGGTGATCTACAGTCTCGTCTGTCATAGTGACACAGATGCCTTCAATTCTCAGTTCTTATTTGTTGTTATTCTTCCTCTCAGGCTGGAGGATAGGTCATTGTTATCTGGGGAAACAATCAGTCTAGATCTATACCACCTTTTGTAAAGTCATGATTGCATAGCAAGTTGCTGGTGGTAGTTATTTCAACTGCTACACATATCAAGGTTTTCTTGTTCTTTTTGTAATATCATTTTTGGGGATCACTTGATAGGACGGTGACTGTATAGTAGGGTATTGTAACCAAAATTGGGGTCCGGCTGCTTGCTGCTCAAAAGCCAATAAAGAGGCAAGTTCGGTGGACAGGGAAGTTTGCTTTATTTTGGTTGCTGGCAACGGGGTGGGGAGGGCGGATGTCTGTCCAAAGGCCGACTCCCCTCCTCCCACAACCAGTGGGCAAGAGCTTTTATAGGTTAAGGGAGGGGGCTACATGTAGAAACAGCACAGTCAGCTCTGACAGTCATCTTGAAATTGGTCATGCGATGGTCTGATCAGCGTCACCTTGATTGTTTTAAGTACAGTTAATCTTCAGTTCCAGGGTCGGTTTGTTCCCATTTCCTTGAGGCCAATTCTAGGAATTGTGGCGGCTTAAGTCATGGCTACAGTCTGGCCATCATGTAGTTAACTTCTTCCACCTGTTGGGTGTTTCAGTATCTACAAGGCAGCCCACAGGATATGGCTCAGAATATTATCTATAGCCCTTGAGAAGGAACTAAAGTCCTTGACTGTGCTTACTGACTAAACTATTATTATTTGGTTTCCTGTGACTGTTTTACTTTGTTTCTGCATTTTCTCACTTCTCTGATTAAACTTATTCTTTTGGCTAAGGTTTTTCCAAGACAAAAAAAGGCAGGCAGAGGACGTGGGGGGCATAGACCATAGGGTCCTGCTCCGTTTCAGTATAAGATGTTGGAGATCACACATTTGAACTGTGCCACTCAGACAAATACGAGGAGCATATTTATAATCAGAGTTTGTAGACTTCTAAGCCTATATCTGAGAGTACCTAAATTAAACAAAGAAAACAGATCCCATCTTCATTCTGAAGAGTCTACAGAACCAGATTTGGAGGTGTTAGCCAAATCAATTAATTGCATAATTTCTTCATTGGTTTTTCAGATCTTCTTAGTAATTTTAAAGTTCTCATAAATTTTGTAGAGATGAAGGTACAACAATTTTTTCCTCTCAAATGGCATATCGACAACCTCAAGATGCCAGTATTCTGTCTAGGGCTCCTCTGTTTCAAATCATCATATTTCCAATCTCATGCAGTTCTTAGTGAGATTGTCTAGCTCCTCTGTCAGTCATTGAACCATGGCAGGTAGGAGCTTCCTCACTTTCTGTGTCTCCTTTAAAGCATAATATGAAAAGCCCTGAGGACAGAACAAAGCTATCTAGAATTTCCATTGAGTGACTAAGGTTTTGAACCTCAAATTGAGGCCCAGTTTTTTTCCTTCTTGTACCAAGTTATAAAGTGAGCTCTTTTTCAAAGAAGGAGAAATAGGGGGCCCAAATGGACCGTGTGTAATATCAGAGATCATCCTGAAGACAGACATCACTTTACTGAGATAACTAGACCCTGTCCAGCTTTTTGAGAGTATCTAATACATTATTATTATCATTATTATTATTGCCATAAATTCAATACCAGGCTTTGGAGTCTATCCAATGATGTGGTCTTGGCTATAATACCCCTATGGGGTATCTCAGTTTCATTGCATGGTTTCAGCCCCATTCAGAAGTAGTTAGGTGCTAGGCAGGAGATTATAAAGTGGAGACATGATTAAATAGATAAACGGTTAGATCTGATAGGGAATCTGACGCTTACATATTAAGCCTTCTTTGTAAGGTCTGTAAATGTAACAGAGGTAAGATGCAAGCCATCTGTTTCCTATTTTCTTTCTCAGACTTAACTCTGTGAAAGTTTAGTTGTAGAGTCTATTTATTACAAATGGACCTTGGCTGTTGTTTCAGTGGAAGCAGAAACCTTCCATTATAGATATTTTATGATAGGGGGTTTTACATTTTTGATTACCTGGACTATTATGTTATCTACCAGATTAAAAAGTCATGTCATGTTTGAGTCCAACTACTGATGAGAGCAAATGTGTTTTTACAAGGGATTGATACTTAAAGAAATTGGTTGGCACTCAGAGGTAAATGTACTCAAACCAAACAGTTCAATTGTACATTTTGTTTGAATCATGAAAAGATTGCAACCAGGGATTGGACTCATACCAAGGAGTATATGAGGATTCAGAAAGCAATGTGAAGTGTAAAATGTGTAAGTATTACGGTTAAGAAAAAAAAAACACCATATTTTTGCAAAAATTCAAAACCTTAATCCAGCAGAGGACAGAAATCATTCAGGAAAATAAAGAACAGAGGCATGAAGATTAAAGCAAGACAATCTGTAGCTCTGGTGAACTAGATCTTGTCCTGCAGGTTTTGGGTGCATGCTGTCTTCATCCTACAGTTATCCTCTTGATATGAAGCCCTTGGTTGATGAAGTCTCCTTCTGATGACTATCTGCTTCTGAAGTATTCTTAAGAATCCTTTATTTTATATCTCTCAAAGGAATGGCAGTCCAAGTATTGAAGTATGAAGCTTTGCATCTTTTTAGCTGAGATCCATGAATCTGAGGATCTACACCACAGATTTTAATTGCTATGTTAGTGGTTAGAAGTACCTAATACAGTTGTTTCCAAAGTAGTTCCAAGGCATTTTCCATCTTATTTCTTTTTCAGAAGATAAAATCTCTGAGTTCTATCATGCAAAGTTTGAGAGGACGTGAAGGAAAGGCAGCTTGTCCATGTTGGTGATAAAACTGAATTATTGCATGAGTTCTTTGAAGTAGTTTGCCATGTGCTGATGTCTGACTATGTAAGTTAGACTAGAACATCAGAGGAGAAACACCCACCCGCATATAGTGGCATGTAATAACTTTATATGGTGACAGTTGATGGGTCTCAGAAAGTATGGATCTCATTGTTATGAGAACATTCTTAGTGAAGTCAAAGAGTGACAGATAATTTTGCCCACTTGAATTTAAATGTGCCATTGCCTCTCTCTGCTTTGTTAAGGATTGAATGTAATCTGAACAATAAAGTTTCTAATTACACAACAAGGCTTTCAAAGTTTTATAATAACAGTCCCAGGAAAATGAGTACCTTTATCACTAGAGAAGTAGGTTGGAATTCCCCACACTGAAAACATGAAATTAAGTAACTTTTTGGTACTTCAGAGCCATGTCTCTTTCGCAAGGCTCATGCTGAGAATAAGCAATGAACTGGACATGCTATAAACTCATAGCATATGTGAAATCTCTTTGGAAGTGTTCAATGGGACCAGGAGGCTTGGGTTCTTCTTGACCATGTCTCACGCTTATACTGGTGACAGAAATGATAGGCACTGGAGACATACTCAGAAATTTTAGTAAAATTCTCCCACCTCCAAGTGTTGACTGAATACAAAGGCTATTTTGTCTTCAATGTTGTGGGTTAATTTTGTGTAAAATATTTGCAAATTTACACTTGAAGACCTCTGCAACCACCAAGGGATCATCTTGGAAGCACTAGAGATTATCCTCCTGTAATGTGCATCTAGATTTCTCTCAATAACCCTTTTGTCATTTGGCAGATGGCATGTATCTATCTAACCATTTATTTTATTTGGTAAGTCATTTTTTATTTTGGAATAAATCATATCAGTAGCAATGAGATAAAAAAGTGTATGTATAGTGAAAACTTACAGTCTGATTGTCTCTTATTCAAAAGGTTGATGAGGAATATGTAAACTATACAAAATGTTGGTCAACATTTATTATCCACTATGGAGGCCATAATGATATATCTGACCAGAAACCAGAAAACCTAAATCTTCTAAAAAAGCATAAATCATTACCTACTTCAAAACTTTATCAGATACTTGAGACTGTGGAAGGCACATTTAGATTAAATGAAGTTAGTTTTGCTTGTTCTTAATCCCAGATTTTCTTTTTCATATACAAGAAAAATGATATGCTAGGTTTAATTAATTGGATCCATTAGCAGCAGCAGAATTTAGCAAATTGTTAAATTATGCCAGTTCCACAAAAATGTCATTAGATGCTTAAAATAGGAAATTAGTTAAATTTTTATAATGGCTTGCGTTTAAACAAAATACTCATTCCATGGAATCAAAGTAAGTCTTTTGGAAGCTCATCCTGGAAAAGGAGATATATTTAGCATTATTAAATTGCTGTTGTAAATTTAGTTTAAAAGTTAAGAAATAAATTTAAAGTTTTTTGGGTTGATAATGCAACTAAAAGTTTTTGGGTAGAGTACAGTGTTGTTATAAGAAGATGGCTATTAACTAAATTAAGAAACCTACAACATGGAAATGTACTTGGGATATGTTATGGTACACACAAATGTCCAAATATATGATTTTTTAAATATATACATACTTAGAGTAACTGAGTAACCAATTGTCTGTGACAAAACTGATGTCAAGTAGAAGTAAATACTTCAGCATGGCAGTGAGTACCTTTTTTTTTATGGCCCAGTATCATTCAGAGTTTAGAAATGTTTGAACCTTTGAAATATCTGTAATTGAATGTATCTTACCATGATATTGAACTTTTAAATAAGTGATTTCTCTAAAACTTGGTTGCACTTCACTGAAAATCAATGAGGCATCTTTAAATATTCAACAAACAGAATGCCAAGAGTCTCTATTTTTTTAAGCTTTTGGAGAATTGCAGTATTGAAAACAAAGTTTACAAACAGAAAGACTTGGAAATTTATCCATAAAAAGCAAATGAAGAAGAGAACAAATTAAATGATAGGAATTCAAACAGTATATAAGATTTAGTTTGAAATTCTAGAATTGCCTTTGGAATAAGTTGATTTTGATAGAGATCTCATTTTTCATTGGTTAATTTAGATTCTGTACAAGAATGCTAAGAAGGCATATAATTTTGCAAGATCTAAATTTGGCAAAACATTTAAAGCAATTATAAATAGAGATAACTTACTTGATAAGTTTTTCATGTAAATCTTTGTCAGAGATAAATTTTCTGACTGCAGGTAAAAATGATGTGCTTATGCAAATATTTACCATGAAATATTTACTCATTTAAATAATATTAGAATTGAGAATATCCTCTTTTTAGCAGAATTTGCTTTGAGCTTATCGGTTATCCCAGTTCTGTAGAGAGAATATTTTCTTAGTGAAAAGTATTGTGATCACAGAAAAGATTCTATTGAAGATATCAACATCAAATTTATTAACCCTCTATTTGGTTTTGAAGAAGATTGCAGAGAATTTTATAAAAATATTAAATAATGAGACAAGTAAAAATACATTTTTTAGAAAAATACCAGTGATATGGTGTTGGGACAGTTACAACTAAGGAACTGATTAAAAGCATTTGCCTATGTACCAGTAGTATTTCTGCTGTTTACGCTAGTTTTTAGTATTCTGATAATCAAGATAGTTTCCCCCTTTATTAAACTCTTGTGTTATCTTTACTGTCTAAATAGAATTTTAATTTTGAAAATATCTTTCAATAGAATTTTATACATCCACCAGCATAATAAAACCAAACTTTAGGCAAGCAAATAATATTTCAAATATTTATATTAGTATAATTATTTTAGTGACCTGTATTCACTCTTAAAATGCTGTCAGTTTGGACAGTAGATGATATGATCTCTCCAGCTCATGGGGTAAATAAAAGAAATGGTAGGAAATAAAGTTAAAAAGGGAGGCAGGGGTCAAATTATGAAGGACACTGAAGGTGAGGGTAAGGAGTTTGGATTCTATGGGAGAGACAGACAAGGAAAGAATTATTTCTGTCACACATTTAAGGTGCAGGAAATTGAGCTAAAATTGATTTACCCTATGCCTTGAATAGTCTATTACACCATAAGATTCTATTTTTAACATGAAAATAATATGATAATCGTGATGCTCTTCCAACTGTTAATTGGTTGTAGAATCACATACTTTTAGGAAGAATAAGTTTTTCATGAAAGCTTATTGTATTTTATGAGTTTAGTTTATCACGTTGAACTGCCAACACCTTTTCGGTGAAGATTAATTTTAATCTTATACGATGGCTTTGCCGTCTGGCAAAGAACTTCTATACACTTAGTCAAAATGTGGTATCCACACCTGAATTCAGTTCACCATTTTCCCTCCTTTCCCTATTTGGCTTATTGGATTTAAGGTGTTTGAAAATTCTTTACTCTTTGTCTGAATAATCCTTTCCTTCAGGTGTTTGCCTCTTTATTTCACTCAGGTGTATGGTCTCAACATAATGTGGTGTTCATTCTTATCCAGCAATCTCTCCACTTGTCTTTTGCTTAATGTTTTTTTCTACATGGTTGACCCATAAGAAATTATCAATATTTGAGCTACAGAAACAACAATTTCAAAAGTTTTAACCTATTGCATCTCCTCTTGCTTCTTATCCTTCTTGTCTTGGATACCTAGATCACTTATCTCTTTTCTCTTCCTTCTTCTTCTCCAGTTAGTTCTATGGCATCATTTCATCCAAATAATTTTTATTATTTTAATATCCTGGGGTTCTCATAGTATATTAGATTGGCTTCATATTGTATTAGATTATTAGTAAGCAACATTTTTGAGCACTTTCTACATGCCAAATATTTTTATGGGCTTTACAAGTATCAACTCCTTTACTCCTTCAAAAAACCCTATGAAGTAGATGCTGTTATTATCCTCATTTTACAGATGAGGAAACAGTCACTGATGGTTTAAGCAATGTTGCCATAGCCACACAGATAATAAATAGCCAGGTCAGAATTTGAACCCAGGCACTCCTTACTACTATACCATACTACATTTTATAATTAATAAAGGTGGAGGGGGGATTGGGAATTAACACAGTATAGGACACAATAGGGCAAAAGCAGTAATTCCAGTGAAAGGGCTAAAAATAAGTTATTTGGTTTAAATAGGGTCGTGTCAAATTTAGACTATTTCTGGCAAACATAACGATCACAGAGGAGTTTTTAAACGATGGAGAACTCTGGGGACTCGGCTTCTGCAGTACACTATGGAGGTTGTAGAAGCCTACTATTGGAAAGAGTTCCATCCAGAGATATTTATTTTGAAAACTATTTAGGAAAGAGTGGGGGCAAGTCTAGTCCCTGAGCTAAAGGACTAAGAGGAAAGAGGAAAGAGAGTATGCACCATTCAGTAATCTGATGTATCCTTCAGGGATGTCCCTGCTCAAGGTACCAGTGATCTAGGGGACAAGAGTTGAGGGAAGTTCTGAAATAACAAAAGCCCACGCAGGAAGGGCTCATATAGATGGGCCAAGATCCTCACAGAGACATTCCAGAGGAACTGCCACTTATTACCTAGGTTCAATATTTGTTGATGCAGCAGGCGGTTTCTACATTGTTGTTGCTGATTGCATGCTCATCACAATCAGCTGGGATGAGGTTCTGATTGTGATAATTATGACATCGCTAAGAGAATCTTATCACACTTTCAAAATAATCATATCGTATTCCAAACATCTCAAATTTATGCATTATGTTGTTAATAAATGATAATGTAAAATTCTAAGAAAACAGTCATACCCCTAATAAATCGTTGTGTATATTTATAGGGTATGGTAGAAAATAGATTTGATATGAATGCTGGCTCTTTGAATGTGGGTAAATTGAATATGTATGATAACTAGTTGTGTAAAAGTTTAATTTCTGGCCTCATAGCATATAAATCAATTGTGATTTGTTGAATATAGTTTCAGTTCATATATAACTGTAGCAAATGAAAGAAAAGTGAGATAAAGATCCTTAAAGAGACTTTTCTCATGATCCAATTAGATAAAAAGAAGTTGCTTTGCAACAAGAAAATGTTCCACTTTTAGCCTGTAGGAGCTTTAAATCTTGGCAATGATAACATGGTGCACCAAATCATACTAACTTAGGAGTTTTTTCTGTTTGAGCAAGATCAAGAGAAGTTAAATCCTCAAGGTATGTAGAGTCCTAAATTCCTTGAAAATTTAGGGGACTTTTACAGGCAAAGTTTATACATTGACTTTAAATCACATGTTTTCCGATTGTCTAAGACAAGTCATATATACAGTATTTGTGTTAAAATGGGCTACTCTGATACTTTTATGTATATTATACCTATTATATAGACGATATAATAGGGTGATTGCACAGCATTAGGTTATAAATATAATTATTATTACAGCTTATAAATTTATATCAGGATAATTTAAGGTATTTCAAAAATTGTTTTTGAGTAATGATATATCCTAGCAGGGGTTGATAGCTTTAGGACACAGTATGTAGACAGTATGTATATCTGCTTGTAGTGATCAGGGTGAATTCAAATGATAGGAAACTGAGATCATACTTCCTAGCAGCATGCTGCTGAGCTGCAGAAATTCGTAGGCTTATCCTAGTCCTTATAGAAAAAAATTGGGGGAGTAAATAATTCATGACTTGTGGTGTTTGGAGTTAAGGGTAGTGGTGAAAGGTGTTAGGATCATAGAAACCAGTCTCCTTTATGCCTGGAGAATTCTGAAATCTCGAAGTTGGCTGATGGTAGGGAAGGCTTACAATCCTTTCAAGTTGTGTTTAAATGTTGAAAGTGTTAAACTAGACTTGCACTGTCCAATATGGTAGCCTGTGGTCACATGCCTTTACTGAGCATTTGAAATATGGCTGGTCCTAATTCAAATGTGCTCAAAGTACTAAATACAAATAGGATTTTGAAGATTTAGTATTTAAAAAGAGTGCTATATATCAGTTTAAAATATTGATTACATGATAAAAGGGTAATATTTTGGAATACTGGATTAAATAAAAATACATTAACGAAATTAACTTCACTGTTTTTTAAATTTTTCTTTTTAATATTGTTACTGAACCATTTAAAATTGTATATGTGACTAGCATTTGTGGTTCATATTGTATTTCTATTGGACAGCGTTGAGCTAGCCTAAAGTCTTGCTTCTCTATTCATTACTCATTCATTTTTTTATTTGGAAAGAGGATAATTTAACTGTTAAGTCTGGGAAAAGGAGCTGACTACCCAGACTCAGTCCTTCCCTCTCTCCATTCTTTGGGAGGCAGCCTGTCCATCAGAAGCATGCCTTATCATCTGCTTTTCTGCCAAGGATTAAGGAACCTGCTCCTGGGGGGGAGAATACTACAGTTTTCCAGCCGTGCCTATGACTGGGTAGGTAATTCCATCTTATTTGGGGTGATGTATTAGCAGGTTCTACCAGCACAGTTCTAAGCCATTTCCTGTAAACAAGTTTTTAAAAATAATCACACATATCTGATCTCCATCTCCATTTTTTTTTTTTTTTTGGATTCCTGTATCTATCATGTAGTTTGATTTTATCTCAGATAGGGAAAATTCTCCTTTATGTTAGGACCTCTCAAACTCTTAACAGCTGGAAGAGAGAAGGGATTGCAGAGCAACTGTCTGTATCCTGACAATCAACATGACACAGATGCATGAGTTTACTGTGTATTAATTGATTGTCGTGGAATATAACCAGGTTTGAGCCATCCCAACCTAATATCAATCAAGAGGGTAGAGTCTGGGGCCAAGAGGATTCTAGCAAAAAGAGGCTGAGCAGTAGACTGCCGAGGGCAGGGGCTGGAGAGGCAGAAGATGGGGTTTGATGGAGTGGGAAGCCACAGGAGGTCAGTCAGAGAGTACGCAACCCCTCCCGTGAAACCGTGCAAATTAGAGACACCTGTGGAGGTCTTCCAGAAAATCTGCATTTGAATGCCTGTCTCATCAAGAATCCTAATGGCTGGATTACAACAATACTAATCATTTAAGAGATGGTTTTTCCTTTTCCCCAACTATTCTCCAGGTCTTAGGTTTTCAGAGAAGAGAGATACAAAAGTAGCAGAGTGAGGTGGGAATGACAAACAAGAAAAGTGCAAGAATAGACAATCTCCTCCTTCCCTGCGTACTAAGTCATGGTTCAGGCCTTGAATTGATTGTGAAATCAAATTTGCTGGTGAAACTCTACGAGATATTTTAATGCCTGAAGACACATAGTGAAATGGAATGATACGAGAAAGCAAGAGGCCTGTCTGAGGAGTCCTCAAGGAGTAGGAATGGGAGAGGTATTACAGCAGGGATTATTAAATGTTACTCTGCATCAGAAGCACTTGGAGGGCTTGTTAAAATACAAATTGCAGGTCCCATCTCCAGAGTTTTTAATTCAGTAGGTTTGGGAGGGTCTCTGGGGCCTGAGAATTTACATTTCTAAATTTCCAGGTGATAAAAGAAATTTTCCCATATTGAGGTATGGGGAAGTCATTCTGGCTTACACGTGAGTTAACCTGAATGTTATGCTAATTAGAACAGCCTGTTTTTGGCCTATTGAACATATGTTGTACATCTGCTTTAATTATTAAAGAAAAGAGCACACTGACCAGAAGTAAAGATTGTCCATGTTAAAAATATTCAATGCCTCTCTTCCTGGGACGCCAATGCTGGTACTCCTTTGATGATAAGGCTCCCTTCTCTGGTGCCAAGGCCACACTGACTCACTGCGTACGTGCTGGTCTATTGTTTTTGGAACCTTGAAGAAATGTATCCCTGACTTGTTTAATATTCTTTATTCTGACAAGATATAAAACTGTGCTGAAAACCATGCTTCTCCAGAGCAGTTTCTTAGAGTAATCTGGGAAATTGGCTGCCAGGCTATCGTCGTCAGTTTGGCTCAAACAAAACTCTTTTCTATTCTTATTATTGTTTGTTTATTGATTATTTTCATCGACACAGGTGATATTAATACTAACATTGATAGTTCGGAGACCTACTTTGAGAACCACTGTTAAAGGCAGTAGTAAAACAATTCAAAACAACAATAACAAAACAATCTTTCTGTTTGCATCCATGAAGTTCAGTCTATTTCCTAAACCAGTTTATAGACAAAGATGCGTGTATAAGAAATGTTTATTGCAACTTTATTTGGAGGAGCAAAGCATACCCATAAATATGGGACTGGAAAATTATGGTATATCCCTAAAATGGAATAATACATAGTCACTAGAATTACATAAAAACATATCTCAGAAGTATTTTCAAATTATAAAAATCAAGTAGCCCAGCAATGTGCATTTTTTATAAATAACACATACTTGCATATGAATTAAAATCATACGGAAGAAAATACAATAATATGTTAACAGTGGTTATATCCTTGGCTGAAGTCAGATGGTAGAGAGTCTGTGGAAGGAATTTGACTTTGGAATTTATATTCTTCCAAAACTCTTCCATCAACTGTTTGTATCAATGAAATAGTAATAGTTTTAAAGAATCTGTGCCTTTGCATATGGTGGTCCACCTAAGCTTAATGCTCTTCTACCTCTTCTTTGCCTGAAAAATAGCAGCCCGCTCAAGTATCTAATCTTCCTTATGAAAATTTCTCCAAGTTTTTCCTCACTCAGTAACCCCACTATTGTGGGCTGAATTGTGTCCCTCCCAAATTCCTACATGGAAGTCTTAACCCTTAGAATGTGACTGTATTTGGAGATGAGACCTTTAAAGAGGTAATTAAGGTAAAAATGAGGTTATAGGGGTGGACCCTAATCTAACATGACTGGGTTCCGTAGTTTAGGACACAGACATGTGTGCACATAGAGGAAACACCACGTGAGGGCACAGTGAGAAGGCAGCCACATACAAGTCAAGGAGAGAGGCTTCGGAAGAAACTACATCTGCCACCACCTTGACCTTAGACTTCTAGCCTTTAGAACTAAGTAATAAATTTCTATTGTTTAGGCTACCCAGTCTGTGGCACTTTGCTATGGCAGAGTCCCAGGAAATAAGACACCACGGTGCTTTGTTCATACCACCCCGAAACATTTGCCACATCACATTTTAATGTGCTTATATTTCTTGTTATCCAGTAGATTATAACACCTCTGTATTAGTTTTCGATTGTTGTTATAATAAAGTGCCACAAAGTTAGTGCCTTAAAACAACACTAATTTATTATTTTAGAGGGCCAGTACCAATCTCACAGAGCTAAATTCAAGGGGCCAGGATATTTCTGAAGGCTCTAGGGGATGATCCATTTCCTTGCTCATTCAGAATTCATTTCCATGTAGTTGTAGGACTGAGATCTCTTTTCTTTGCTGTCTGTCAGCTGGAGACTACCCTTGGTTCCTAAACACTCCCTGCATCGCAGAACCAGCAACAGAGTGGTGAATCCTTCTCACTGCCATTTCTTTGATGTCATCACATTTCTCTCTAACTGTAGCCAAAAGTTTCTCTGCTTTTGAAAACTCATGTGATTAGATTGGGTCCACCCAAATAATCCAAGGTAGTCTCCTCATCTCAAGGTTTATAATGTTAATTGCATTTGCAAAGTTTTTTTTTTTTTTTTTTTTTTTTTTGCCATGTTAGGTACCATATTCACAGGTCACAGGGATTCAGCCATGGACACCTCAAAATTTAAGGGCAGATTTCATTCATTTTTTGCATCCTTTACCAAAGCTTGACAAATAGATTTTACACCAAATTTCTTACCTTGAACATGCAAATGAAAGCCATAAAGAAAGAGAGAATGGGAGTGAGGGAGGGAGGGGAAAAGGAAGGAAAGAAGGAAAAACAGAAGAAAGGAAATACTATATCCCCAACAGAACTTCAACTTATCAGGTAGAAGTCCTAGCATAATGTTCAATACATAATGTTTAGTTCAGTTTAGTTAGCCATCTACTATATTAGAGCAGGCATATAAAAGGCATTTAATAAATGTTTTGAACAGATCTGAATCATAACGGTTATGAATTTAGCTGTTAATAAACTCACCAATGACTAATATGCAGAGGTAATAACAATCAATTTCAGTAAATTGTATTATCTATCATGGTTGGAAATGAAATGCTTTTGCTAGTCAATTATTCTGGTTACGTTATAAATCATATGATCCTCTGTAATTTTAAAGTACTAAAATAAAATAAAATACTCTTTTTAAAAAAAAAAAACTTTGTTTTACAATAAAGAAAACCCTGAAATTCTTGAAGTGAGTCATATTATAAATATCTTTCAGAGTAATGTCACCAACTAGAGAGACTACTTTTAAACAAATTCCAGAGAAACCAAAATCTTTATCCTTTCCTGGAAAAACTGACTTATTCTACAAATGCTATTTGACCTTGGAGATGCCACAGTAATTTCTAGATTTAGGTATAATCTCCCTAGAAAAAAAACTTAGTGAGTAAGTGGAATTTGTCATGTGTTACTTTCAGAGCATACTGATGAGAAGATAATCTGTTTTAGTCATCTTGG
The DNA here is from genome assembly GCF_965194805.1 of Balaenoptera borealis. Lineage (NCBI taxonomy): Eukaryota > Metazoa > Chordata > Mammalia > Artiodactyla > Balaenopteridae > Balaenoptera > Balaenoptera borealis. The sequence goes on along the minus strand of NC_138870.1, from coordinate 69,425,384 downwards.
TTGAGTTTTAAGGGGACATCCTTGAATAAAATGCAAAGGCCTTACTCAGCAGCAGATAATTACTGGAGTGGGACGGTTCATAGACCATCTGAGAAAACATGATGCCCTTGATGAAAGCACTGCAGGATTTCTCAGCAAGACAGGGATTATAGTCATAAAGTTGCTTTCTTGACACTTTTAGATTTTCTTCAACTAACTAAATTCTCATAGATCTCTTAGTATGGGTGTTGTCAGTGCATAGGTTTTCCTGTCAGTTGTTTTCATGGCAGTCAATCTAAACACTTTCACTTTAAGCTAAGCCCCTGGCAGCTATATATCTACTGGCAAGCTTTTTTTTTTTTTTTTTTTTAAATCTGAGAAAAACAGTATTAGGTTCTTTAGGTTAATATTCCAATTCCAGACACATTACATCAGTACACCTGAAGTGCTTTGCTACTATGGTAACGCATAATTCTGAAGTGCACATGATGATATTTATCATGCTCTATTTCTCACTTTGTGTACAGGAGGAAGCTCCGTGCAGCCTCCGAAGAGCAAAGGTGGTGGCGCTGGGCCAGAGAAGGAAATGGGAGGACTGGAGATGGATTGCCTGACTTGCAATTTCCTCAGTTTTCTCCCTCCTCCGAGTGACTATCCGATGAGAAGCATTTTTTCTTAATGCTATAAAGATGGATCTCAATTATCCATGATAATTAAGTTCAGAGTCAGGAAAAATGAAATCCACTGGTAATCAAAAACACTAATTTAATTACAAGTTTCAGTTTCCCCTCCTAACAATATTTAACAAATTTGCTGCAAAGAGACTAAGTGGAATTATTTCCTTTTCCCACTGTCATTCCTTTCCTTTTTCAGTTTCTACTAGAAGCACCAAAGAATATAAGGAGGGAGTTTTCTGGATAATTCCCAAATTGGATAATCAACTTCTGAATGGCCTAGATTGAGAATAAGTTTTCTACAACAAAAGATATGTGCACCACACAGTATTTTATTGTAATTATATATTTTCTCATCATGAACTGTGTTTTTTATGTTACACATTTCATGCTCATCAATTTGGTGTGTGTTTGTGTGTGTGTGTGTGAGGAGTTGACAGTGATTAGTATGACATGGTAATGCTGCAATTTAATGACCTAACACTCATAACATTTTTTTTGCTCTTAAATTTTTATCTGGATGAAACATCCTTAATGTTCTTATATTATCAAAGAACAAATAGAATTGTGACTTTATATTGCAGTTTGGTTACTAAGTTCATGGGTCATGTTTTGTTATGGTTCCAATAGTTACACCTGGCTTCTCTGTGAGTTGAGGGTCCAACACTGAGTTATTTCCTCTTACATCTTTCTGATTTTATATTTAATACTAGATATAACAAACGGGTAATAAGCCCAATCTCATACACATAATGGCTGAGGAAAATTCTTATTTTATTCTTTAGAAACAGAGATTTATTATCACTCCTGAAGGTGTCATTTCTATGACTGCAAAATAAAAGCAAACATATAAACTCTATAGTTCTTAGAAAAGTCTTGATAACATGTTTATCAAAGCATCTCTGGAGAGTTAAATTGCTGCTTTAGAACTTATTTGTCCTTAGGAAGTAGAATTTTATTTTTAAAACTTTCTCTTGTAACAGTGATTTTTCTGTAATCTGAAAAGAGTGCAACATGGGTGGAAAATTCTCCTTATTACCATGTTTCCATCATGCACCAGTATTTAAAAACAAAAACTTGATTTGCTTACATTTTCCAGATGCTCATCTTTTCAAAACTGTTTATTAACTGATTAGTGTATGTGAAAATTAATCATACATAAACCCTGTTTGAAAGAAATCATATGTGAGGAACATAGGGCATGCACATAATAACTAACATATTAATGCATAGAAGGTGGAAAAAAACAGAATAGGGTATAGATAAAACACTATGGAAATTTAGAGGAATAAGAAATTATTACAGATTAGAAGAGATTTTGGAGGAGGAGATTAATTAATAATTAATTAATCAAATATTTACTATGCACTTACTATATGCTAGGGAAAGCAGATATAATTCTTTCCCCTTACAATTAGATGGGAGTTAGCAGTTGAGTTGGGCTTTGAAAATCAAGTAGGACTTAAAGATAAATGAAAAGATGGTTACTTGAACTATGGTTCACTTTTTCTCTATATATCTATCATCTATCTATCTATCTACTATTTCCAAAGTTGGACTGTCTGGATTTGGAACTTCAATTTGATTTTATGAATATTAAAAAAATACTGGCTTGAAATGACAAATAGACAAGGCTCTCTTCTCTCTCCTCAAATCTCAAATGTATGGGTGTGTGATCTGTCTTCAGTAGAATCACAGTGCTATCAGGAAAGCCTTTTGACTCCAAGAATTTGTTGCTTAATTTATAAATCCTGGGGGCATGAGTGACCTATAAGGTTCCCTTTGTCCCGCATATTCTGAGAGGTCAGATGTTGGGGAGTCCAGGACCACCTGCCTGCTACCTTATCTTCCCTGACATTAGCTGCCACCAGTATTTTAGTAGGGGGAGACATATTTCTGCTACCTGAATTTTAACCTGAAATATATACTTACATGACAAAAATATGAACCAGAGCTTCATAGAGTTGAATCAGTGCTATTAGTATTTGTTTTAGCCACATTGTGGTGAAACTGACTTTTTTCAGGTGGAGACAAACATTAGTTCTCTAGGGAAACAAAGTTCCAAATAGGCAGGTTATAAGCAAACTTTTGGAAAATACTTGTACTCACAAATGGTGGGCTGCATATATTTGTCAAGAAAATATTAAATTTTGATAAACTTACTTGTTTGGTGTCTTTCTCAGAATAAAGAATGTATCTTGAACAGCAGTGAAATGTCTAAATATAAGCCATGAGCATCTTCTTCCAGCCTTGTCAGACACTTTTATACAGTAGGTAAAGAAGACAATGACATTTATTTATTGTGATAGTTGTTTTAGCAGCCTCAAGGTTGATATAGCCCTGGAGGTTTTTTTTTTCATTCCTCTATGGATGACTCAATATATTTCTCTTTCTTGAGGCTCACACAGAACTATAAAGAATGAATAATACATGTAGGAGGTGTTTATAATTTCTTCCTTTGGGACAATTACTTTCATCAATTATTAAGGGCTGATAATCAATGTTGATTATCTGAAAATGGGCTAAGAAAATTAGAAACTTGGTAGAAACATATGCAATTTATGTACTAAGGGAGAATAATATAAATTAAGGAGGCAGTTAAAAGATTTAAAAAGGGCTTTGAGGCTTATGTATCATTTCAGTTAGCCTTTGATGTTTGAGATGGGGATGCTGTCAGAGCAGCCTGTGGGACAGATAAGCATAGAATGAGCTAGATGGTGAGTGAGCAGCAGTTAAGCTAGTATAGCCAGAGTTGTTAGCAAGACCAGAAAGGATGAAATGATCGATAACATCATGAACCATGTGGGGATGTGGCCAGGCCTGAGTTTCTAGAGGATTGAGAGGATTTAGACTAATGTTCGGGGGGCAGACAGCCCAAAGAGAAAGCATTTAGCCTTGAGACTGCTTGCAGAACGAAACAGAAAGGTGGGAGTTTGAGGGAAACTACATCCAACATAAGGCAGTGTCAGGTAATAACAGAGTGTTGCAAGAGCAACACAGAAGCAGCAGAAATAGTAGCAATTATAAGACCTGGAATGTCAAAAAATTAGTAGTAAGGACTAATAATGAAAAAAATTAGCCCCTTAAAGATAAACATATATGTAAAGGTAGTAAGCACAGTGTAGGATATATGGTAAGCATTCAATAAATAATATTTGAAGTTGAATCTGAAATTCAGAAGGATTCCAGCAATCTGTAGCAGCCAACTAGTAGAGACTACTGTCATATTAAATGAGGACAGCGAGAAAATATGTGATAATCCTAAAGGATCAGGAAAGAGACTTCGTCTCCAGTCACAACTACCTAGACGAAGACTTAGAATATCCTGAGAATGTTTTGATATTAAATTGCATTTGGGGAATCCCCTTAAGAAATTAAGTTTATTTGTGACAAATTATTGTGTGATATTGCATATGTAAACTTTTCCCCTTATATCGCTGTTTTTTTTTTCCCTTAAACTAATCCCTTTTACAATTTCGAAAGTCTATTTTATAGAACTCTGTATGTGTTGAAAATTGGATCATCCTAAAATAGATACACTGAACCATTCATTCATTCATTCATTTACTCAGCAATTATTTATTAAGTGTCTTTTTAAGGGTCAGATATTATAAAACTTGTTGGCAAAGAGGGAGATTAAAACTTAGAAACATAACAATATACACTAAGAGCTCTGGAAGCATCAAAGAAGCAACCAACCTTCTTTGGAGGAGATACTTTCACATATGAGTTGCAATTGGCAAGGTAAAGATGATGGGGGAAGGATCTTCCACCAGGAAGATTAGTTTGCAAGAGACATGGAGATATAAAAGGGTCTGATGTGGTTGAGGAAATGGTGAGAAAAAAGTCATGTGGCCAGAGTCTAGCAATCACCAAAATGAGATTCATTGGCTTGGACCATGAAGGCCCTGAGATGTTGAGCTAAGAAGTATGGGTCTCATTCTTTGCTCTGTCAAACGAACAGATATTCTGAACTACAGAAGTGACTTGATCTGAATTATGTTCTAGAATGTTAACTCCAGCAGTAGTTGAAAGATAGACTGGTGCAAAGAAAAACCAGGTCTAGGAGGGAGAAAACAGAGATAGTTATCACAATTCTCCAAGGAGGAAATAAGTGCTTAAATATAAAGGTAGTGAGGATGGAAAATAGAAACCAGATTCAAATGTATTTCTTAAATAAAATTCATGGGATTTTTGTCTAGTGGGATATGGGAGGTGAGGGAGAAGAAGTAATTGAGACTGGTTTGGAAGTCTTCATTCTGAGAAATGGATTCAATGATGATATAAATGAAGATTAATAATAGAAGAGGCTGTTCCAGGTTCCCACCTGCTAGATCACTGCTTCTATAGGAAAGCATTTTTATCCAACTGGCATCCAAACAGGGACTAACACTGTCAGGGTATTGCTTGGTAAGCCAGACTTAAACATAAAATAGAAATCACACATAAGAGATATGTTCAACTGCTTATGCTTTGGCACGAGTGGCAAGCAACTTTCTTATGCAGTGGTATGAGCAATGGCAACATCTCTTGTTTCCATATTTTTCCTTTAATGTTTTCCCATGCATGGCAAGTTTTCCATATGCTCTGCTGGGTAGATTCTTGTTGCCATATGGCAGCATGTAATATGAGAAAAAAATCATAAAGAAGATCCTTCTAAATGTCTAAAGGGATTGCTCCTGGAAAATCATAATTCCATGCTGGGTTGCAGAACTATTCTTATTAAGCAGAATGTCTAGGTTAAGAGGTTGGCCAATGCAGGAGCCATTAATGTATGGATGCTGAAGATGTAGTAAGTTTCCTATATTTCTTACCAAAAAAAATAGACAAATTGAACACAAAATCAAAACAAAATTGGTCACAGCTTGATACACTTGGGGATAATTTTACTCTTGCATAGGGGAAAGCTAGACAAAGAGATACAGTGGCTGCTTTTGCTGAATTATCCCTTGTAGAACTGAATATCTATTTCTTCTCAGTTCAACTCAGCAAACATTTTTATGAGTATCTAGGTATCTGGAGTATTAAAAGATGAAGACACTGTGTGAGTAGCACTGTGGTTATGGTATCAGACAAATCTTTTGCCTGAAGCCTGGTTTAGTGGCTGTGTGCTCTCAGGCAGATCACTTCACTTCCTTGAGCTTCAGTATCCTCATCTCTAAGATGGAGGTAAGAGTGCCTACCCTGCAGAGGTATCAAGAACATTAGAAATAATATCTGTAAATGTTTTATGATACTACCTGTCACAGTAAATGGAAGTCATTGTTATTTTGGCTTTCACCTCTATACATACACCAAGCCTGGTAATTACCTTCAATGATAAACAACTTCCAACTATATTTGGATTTTATTCTTTTATTTTGTATATATTGACCAAATACATTTAATGTGAATTTAGAAAGTTTCAAACTGCTGTTTTCACTAAATTTGGGGCTCTATGTGACGTTTTACTCACTGGTGATAAAACTAAGTAGTTTAAAAGATGGACATTGTGTGATCATTCAAAATGTTTCTTATTCTTCAAAATGATACAGTTTTGAATAATTGTACAGTGGTGAGGAAGTTTATTAACAGGGAGACAGTGACTTGCTTTTAAAAATGAATGTGCAGTTTCTTAAAAATTTAATTCACTGAAATTAAAGATAAATGTTCAGCTATTTAACATTTCTGGTAGCCCTGGACGGATGCACGGATGTTTTACTTATTACTAATAATTTTGAAACACAAATTGGCATTACTCCGTTTGGTTTTGTTTTGCTTTGTTTTCACTGAGATAATGCTGGTAACAAGCAACCACAAGGATCTCAACAGGTTCCAACAATAAACATTTATTTTTCTCTCTCATGGGTCTCCGGGTCAGCTGCTGTTTGGCTGATCTTGGCTGGGCTCCTCTGCTTGAGCTAGTGTAGGCTAAACTCCCAGCTTTGGTTTGGATTCAATTCTATTCCACGTGCTCTATTCCAGGATTCAGGGGGGAAAGGGCTACATTGGGCACATTTTTCTGGCAGAGTCTGAAAATTCTAGGAGGCCAAGTCAAGTGACACAATCACCTTTACAGCCCTCCATAGTATGTGGTGTGTATATCTTCACTTATACCCATCTGCAAAGGCAGGCCAAATACCTAGACCAAATGTTATTGGGGTGGAGACATATGTACCATGTCAAAGGAAGGTACCACAAAATCAAATGCCAAAGGGTATGGATGTGACTCTGTTAGAGGGCAGTAATGAAGAATTGGGAACAAAGACCCAATATACCACAGTATACAATAAAAACTATGTTGACTCAACCACACAATGAATCAAATAAACTTTATGTTATTCTCTTTAAAAAAAGCTAATATGAATACATTTAATAATTTCTGCCCGTTTGTACAATGACTATATAGTTTTTATTTCACGTAATAGATATTTACTGAAAACCTACTTCCAGGACTGCTTCATAATGTAGGGCCAGCTGTGCTCTAGGTTGCTATGTGAATGGAGCCCCCTGAGACTATGCCACACAGTTGCCCTGCCTCATGATGTTAGAGTACAAAGAACTGAGGAAAGACACTTCTAGAATCCTACGGATGCAACTCCTGGCCCACACTGTGCTGACGTTAGCATCTAGGGGTCACAGATCAGATGTCTGTAAGAGGACACCAGACAGTGACATAAATGGGAAAGCAGATTGGTTATGGTGCAACAGGTATAATAAACTGCTTATATTATGATTAAGAACAACATTTATATTTGCCTAGTACATGCCTTTTAAAACACTGACTTGAACAAAACTTTATCATCAAGGACGAGTTTGTCAAACGAGGAAGAGAGGCAGACATTAATCAAAGTAATTATGCAAACTGAGATGTAATTAACTATAATGTGTACTACCAAAAAAAATTTGTGAAAAGCGAAAGTGAATAATGGATTCTTCTCTAGCCTGGAAAAACTTATCCATGTGGAAGCAAAACATAAGCAGACCCTCTGGGTCAGAGAGGAACTTGGAGCTGAAGTAAGATGGAACTGAAGTAAGTAAGAACAGTGGCAAGGGTCATTTTGGTTTCCTTATAGTGAACCATGTTTTCAGTTTAAAAGCAGCACCTATCGGGCTTCCCTGGTGGTGCAGTGGTTGAGAATCTGCCTGCTAATGCAGGGTACACGGGTTCGAGCCCTGGTCTGGGAGGATCCCACATGCCGCGGAGCGACTAGGCCCGTGAGCCACAACTACTGAGCCTGCGCGTCTGTAGCCTGTGCTCCCCAACAAGAGAGGCCACGACGGTGAGAGGCCCGCGCACCGTGATGAAGAGTGGTCCCCACTCGCAGCAACTAGAGAAAGCCCTCGCGCGGAAAGGAAGACCCAACACAGCCAAAAATAAATAAATAAATTAATTAATTAAAAAAAAAAAGCAGCACCTATAATTGGTACTAATTGTCATTACATATTCTAATGTATGGATAGTATAAAACATTCTGTACATGTATTGCCTATAGGGAAAGGAATTAGGTGGTAGGGACATGAACGGGAGGAAAACTATGAGACTTTATTTTTTAGAGAAGTTTTAAGTTTACAGAAAAAATTGAGCAGAAAGTGTACAGAGTTCCCATATGGCATGTCCCCCCTTTCCCATCAACAGTTTCCCTCATTATTAGCAACTGGCATTAGTGTGGTACAATTGTTACAATTGATGAGCCAATATTTATACATTATTACTAACTAAAGTCCATAGTTTACATTAGGGTTCACCCTTTGCATTGTACATTCTATGGGTTTTGACAAATGTATGACATGTATCTACCATTCAGTTTCCTACAGAGTAGTTTCACTGCCATAGAAATCCTCTCTTCTCCACCTGTTCATCCTTCCCTCTCTCTGAATGGAATGTTACTTTTTACAGTATATGTTTTTGGTCCATTTTAACCTTTGTGGCCTGGGTATATATAACTTAATTAACAATCATAATTAAAATTTTTAATTCCTAAGGCTTATAACAATAATTGCATGGAAACTTCACAAACTGGTACCAGAGAATTGTACCGCAGATCAAGACTGTGTCGGCAGAGGCAAGCATGCTCTCAAACAGCAAGCACAAGCAGGCATTGGTCAGACTCAGAGATAGTGGGTGAGAAGTCATAATGCACAGGGAGGGTATCAATTTTAAACAAGGGTGGATGATAGAGAGTTAAAAATGTGGGCCCAGAGTACACACATATGAACCTTGCAGTGCAATGATTAAGGCTGTTGAACCCATGAGTGTTGGAAAAGTTGCATCATAACTGATAGGACCCATGATTTCTGCACTGGAGGTAGACCGCGTTAACCCAACCCTGTCATGGCCTATGCAAGTGTGTGTCAGAGTTTTGCTTGGAGTTCTGTGGGAACACAGAGGAGGGCACAGAGTTAAATCAAAAAAAAAAAAAAAATGTGTCCCAGCGACAGAACGTGATGAAACACTGGACTCCATTACCAGTCACAAATACCTATTGAACAGAGATGCTGAGTTCTGCAGCATTATCACTAGAAGACAATGAAAGGACTTTCAACTATTAGAATATTTTGCTTATTTTTACTAGATAGTATGAATAAGTAATTTCTGTCTTCTTTTATTACTAATAATTGGATTTTATTGTTTAGCGACACATCAAGTATCAACCAAACTAAATCTCAACCCTTCTATTTATCTAGGCTCTGAATTTCTTTTCTACATTTCTAGAACAAATTTGTGCTTTCATTCCCTTTCAAAATGCATGAAAAAAGATTAAGTTGATGTTGAAGAGATGACATAATGTTATAAACTACCAAAGAACATGAAATTCAGAAGAACTGAATTTAATCATTTTAGGTTAAGAGAATGGGGAAAGAAATCTCAGCCATGTGTATTAGCTATGTGCTTCTACTCACTATATTTGGTTTAGTAGGACATATGCAAATCAGCCCAGCCAGAGAATGCACATATGTTGGAATTCCTCCATGTGTTATCTGCTTTTGTTGAACAAGTTAACAGGTTGTTGTGCAAGTAAAATGTTCCACTCTTACACATCTGACCTCTTGCCAAAGCCTATTTATTTTACTTCATAGAATTTCAAAAATCCAACTTCTTGTCTGCATTTCCACAGCCGTAGTCTTTATCTAGCTACAATAATTTCTGACATAAAGTCTCTGATCACTGAGTGACCTTTAAAAATGCAAATTTCATCATGCCTCCTGCCTGCTTAAAGCTCTTTACTGATTCTCACTGCTCTTAGAATAAAGTGAAGAATCCCTCGCATGGCCTCAGTGCCCTGTCTCAGCGGTCGCTGTCCACTTCACTAGACTCCTCTGTCACATCCTCCCTCCCAGCAGCTCAGACGGTTCACATTCACGCTCGCCTCCACCAGGGAGCTCTTTTCCATTCTCTCCCACTCCTTTGCTTGGTTGTAACCCACAAAACCCAACTCTGACTAATTTAAGAAGGGAAAAAAACATTAAAAGATGTTTGGAGGCTCACAGAATTACTGGGAGGGCTCTAGAGAACAAAGCTTGTGGCCATGCTGCCAGAACCACATCCCAGATCACTCCAGACCTGGTGCAGTGCAGACATAACGGTCCTCAACGCCAAGCCCCATATGTGGCAATTTACTCTGCCAAGTCTGTTGCCCAAGCGACTCATTATCGCTGCATCAGCTGATACCTACAGAAAACATCCCTTCCATTTCCCATTCATTTTGTGTCACTCGTTCTCAGTTCAGTCTTTCGTATATGTATATGAATGTGGCTGCACTTTAACCGCAAAGGATGCTGGGAAAATGAGTATCCGGCATTTTTAACTTCTTTTCACTGGCATGGACTCTGCCCCTACAAAAACTCACTAAATGATAAATTTTCAAACAAAGGGATTTAGATGCTGTCTGGCCAAATAACAATATTAGTTAATTCCTACTCATTCTTCAGCACTCAGCTGAAGTATAACTCTCTTGAGGATGTCTCCATGGGCCACCCCCTCCTCCCATTCCAGGTCAGGTCTCTTAGTAGTTACACTTTCACAAAACCCTCTACTTATTTTCCATAGCATTATAACTATTGTTATTAAATGATTAATTGCATAATTCTTTGCTTAATTCCTATCTCTCCCTGCTAGAATATAAGATCTATGAAGATAATCACTATGACTATCTTAGTCAAACCTTTATATCTATATATAGATATATAGTGGGTGCCTAATAAATATGTTTTCAATGAATGAATGATGCAATGAATGACATAGTCCTCTTTAGAATGCTTTCCAAACAATATTGTCTACAGTTTAAGGAATTCCCTACTTGATGGCAGCTTAAAAAGTACCCATTTCTTTTGTTGAAAAACTAGAGATGGGAGGTGTACGGCTGGGAAAAAAAACTTTTGCTCTGCCTTCTTAGGTTCAGTAGCTGGAGTCTGCAAATTAAAATGGCAAGTGATAGATTAACAGAAAAAGGTTTATCATGCATTCACATGGGGCCTCCAAAAAGAAAAAAAACAGTGAAAAGATGTGGTTAGGCTTGAGAGCTTATATATCATTTTAACAAAGTCAATAAATTGTGGAGAGGTGACAAGATAGAGAGAAAGGCGTTTGGGCTTCTAAGGGCAGTAAACTGTGGGAACGTAAATATATGAAGACAGCCAATGGAGGATGTGTTGTTCAGTAAGGTCTGTTACACAGACTAGAGTTGGTGCCATCTCTGGTTGATGAGTTGAGTTGTCTTCAGTGTTTAAGGGTCATTGTCCTCTTCCTTGTGTGGAAGAGGGGAGGGGGAACACCTTCACTAAGATAAATTTACTTCCTACTTTTAGGCAGAAAGGCAGAGTGCAGAGATTTGCTCTTGTGTCTATTGTTTCTTAATTGTCCTCAGCTCAAAGTAATTCTAATGCTAAAGTGACATATTTTGAGGTAGCCTGTTTGATCCATTTCAGAGGATAAGCCTTACATGTGTTAAACAAATTTGCACTAGTGATTTAGGTTAAGAAGATGCCAATTCAGCATGCATAGAAAAGAACTTAATACTTCCTTTGGATTAGTTTCTTAGTTTTATTTTTCTAAAGTTTTTACACTTAAACTCATTTATAGAACTTTCTCAAAAAACTTTCATGTTTTTGAGCTATGTTACCCAAGTCTCACACCTCTCCCTTAATTTCCAAAATTATCTTCTCTACCTATCTTTTCCCTAGTTTAGGCTTCTGAAGGATTTTGCACTGCCTTATAGTGATTAATTGCATTTTTTCCAATAGGCAAGTTCTTGCTATTCTTTTCAGAGTATACATGGATGCCACATTTTCATATAGATCACAGTTATGAAGATCACAGATCATGCTTTTCAGAGAAGCAATGTCATAATTTGGGGTTCTATTTTTAACTAAGGGCTAAACAACACATATAACAAGTAAACCCATTAATATACGGCAACTATAAACTTTATAATCATGCAAAGTAGGGAAATTATGTTCCAAGCCTATAAATGAACTTAAGTAAATAAGCAAATAGGTAAAGGGACTCACTATTAAAATTTGCTAGATTTAAAACCAGTGTACTAACTATTGAATGGACAGTTTTACATGTATGAGTGGGTGAATAAATCTGGTTTTCTTGTACATCTGTTTTAATTGTTCTTATCTCTTCTCCACACTTCCACTCTTCTCTCTACTTGAGAATTATTCTTGGAAAGGGCTCAATTATTCAATAAGTATTTATTTATCCACTCTGTGCAAGGTGCTAGATTACACTGTTGAGCAAAACATACCCTTCATTGTCCCTTATGGAACTTACAGTCAATGAAAACTCAGAAATTTTGTATGGATGGTCTTCAAAAAACTAAAAATAGAATTGTCATATGATCCAGCAATCCCACTCCTGGGCATATATCCAGACAAAACTATAATTGGAAAATATACATGCACTTTTATGTTCATAGCAGCACTATTTACAATAGCCAAAACATGGAAGCAATTTAAATGTCCATCGATAGATGAATGGATAAAGAATGAAATAATGCCATTTTCAGCAATATGGACGGACCTATCATATAGGTCCTATCATATCTCAGTAGTAGAGATTATCATACTAAGTGAAGTAAGTCAGACAGAGAAAGACAAATACCATATAGCACTTAACATGTGGAATCTAAAATATGACATAAATGAACTTATCCAAGAAACAGAAACAGACTCACAGACATAGAGAACAGATGTGTGGTTGCCAAGGTGGAAGAAGGTAGGGGAGGGATGGATTGGGAGTTTGGGATTAGCAGACACAAACTTATATATAAAATGGATAAACAACAAGGTCCTATTGTATAGCACAGGGAACTATATTCAATATCCTCTAATAAACCATAATGAAAAAGAATATGAAGAAGAATATATATATATGTCTATAACTGAATCCCTTTGTTGTTCAGCAGAAACTAGCATGACATTGTAAATCAACTATACTTCAATTACTTAAGTAAAATAAATTTTAAAAAACTCAGGAATTTTATTGAACTATGGCAGATACTTATTAAAGAATCACACTGACACACAATTACTATCTACAATTGCACAATTACATAATGACTATCTGCTGTGAGAGACAAATATGGGATGATGAAAGCATTTAGAAGGGTTTGTTATCTAGTCTGGAACGGTCAGGAAAAGCTCCCTTGAACAATGTTAAAACAGGCAAAAGTGCATACAGGTATAGCAGTGGGATGGGGGATAGTGAACGTGACAAGATGGAGGCACTAGCACTTGATGACACTGGAAAGTGTCTGTGGACTGAATGAATAGAGGCTGTGTGTGTATGTGTGTTGACAAAGATTCTCTTCTTGACCAAACTCTAGTCAGGCTCCTCTGAACTCTCTTCTCAACTAGGCCCTGATTTTTGAGCTTCTGTATTCAAGAATCTTGCTAAGTCAGTTTAGCCAGAATCTCCTACCCTCAATATGTGATCAAGTTCCTCATCCTCTACCATTCCCCAGGTGATGTCTGATCACCCTGACTTGCCTTCAGCAAGAGTCTGGTTGTGTTGTTATAGCCAGAATCCTCCCCAATCCTTGATATTTCCTTTTAGTAATTTTCCATCCACTGATACCCACCTCCTGCTTTTTGGTTATAAATTGCCATTTTCCCTTGTTCTATTCAGAGTTAAGCCCAATATCTCTCCCTTACTGCAAAACCCAAACGTGGTACCCATATGCCTATCATGATAGTCCCCCTGAATAAAGTCCGCCTTACTATCTTTAACAAGTATCATGAAAAATTCTTCTTTAACAGTTTAAATATTTCTTTTTGTGCTAGTTCCTCAGCTCTCTACCTTATGCATGGCTCATCACCAATAGCTTAGAACCATGAGGTAGAAATAGCTAAATATATGGGTAAAGTTGGCCTTGAGTAGAGGGTAGGCATGGCATAGACCAATGAATGAAGGAAAAAGTGAAATGCCAAGCAGCTAACTGTACTCTAGAGCTGCACATCAGAGAATAATGGTATCTCCTATTTGCCTGGCCATTATTTCTGTTTCTTTTAACAAGAGGGGTGCAGCTTTTGAGTAAACTAAACTCCTTGATCCATTAATCTCACATCTGCCTCTGTTCCATCTCCCACACCATGCTCTCTGCCTGGAATGCCCTTCTGGCCCGATTAACAATCTTTTACCTTGATATCAAATTTGAAATCTTTCAAATTCAAGTGGTTCTTTTTCTTTTTCTTTCTTTTTTTTTTTAACTTCAAAGCTCATGATTTTTCAGCTATAGCAAGAGGTTGACTTTCCTGGTTACTGTTCTTCGTACCATATGCTCTAAACTTCTCGGTCCCTTTATATAAATAAATAAATAACCACTTGTATTTCTATTTAAATTGTTTGGGGCCCACAATCCCTCTCTTATTCATACTGTAAGTGCTTAGGATAAATTATAAGGATTTAATATTCTTGTTGTGAATTTGCTTGCCTCAGGCTGCTGCCAAACGTATCCAGGAACATTAGCAATTTGCAGCTGTTCCAAACCACCATCATTTTATAAAACAAAAACCAAACTGCACTATGATTACATAGAAATTAGAGCAATCAATAGACATAGTGTTTCCCTTCACAATACATATAACCCGGTAGATTATAAAATAGGCTGTTAGTGCACAACTATATACTTGTATTATTCATTATTTTTTGTGCACAAATGTATGAGCTATGGCAGGTATAATGAGAACGGAACTGAGTAGCGAATCCAGTCCTCGTTCTATATAAGGGCAGTCTTATGACCTTGAGCAAGATACCCACCTCCTTTAAATATAAGCTTTTCTATATGTAAAACTGGAATGATCAACCCTTCCCTGACAGGGTTGTTAAGCAGATGTGAAAACTCTTTGGAAATGCAAAATTTAAGGTGTGATAATGGTTATTGAACCCAATAAAATAACCATAGACTTGCATAGTAAAGTATGTTTAAAATGGTACTGATGTTACATACATTTCCTGCAATTGGATGAAATCATCTTTACAAGATGGAAAAACTGAAGCTGGCTGTGTTGTTTTCTCCTTGGCAGATGTTGCTATGTGATACGCTTTGTTCCTTTGGGAAAGCCTCAGAAAACTGCACATTCGTTTTAGCACTAGCTGTATGCCTGTGTGAGATACCAGAAAAAAGATTAGCCTTCTGCAAGAAATATGCTGAACAGTGCATCAAACCCGTTGATGCACTGAATCTATCAGACCTAATTTCTGGACTGCTTGATTTGTAGTTGCTAAAATTTACATGTTATTGTAATAAAAATTAAAATAGGCATTTAAGTAAATTTGTTGTTTGTAGAAATTAGCATTGATTTAATCAAGCTGCATTCAAGATCTTCCTACAGAAGTTTTGTTTATCAATGAAAAAATAAATTTTAAAATATTATACAACCATTTGAAAAACAACAACTGATTATCAAAGATGAGAAGGCTGGTTCTTGGCAGAATTTCAAAAGGACTTTTACAAAATGTATTTAATATGTATGAATAAATTAATTAATCCTCTCACCATTCTAGTGATGAACTCAAAGTAATAAAATATATGATACCAGTTTTCTGCATAAGGATACTAAAGTAGAAAGGTTATTACATGCTGTAGGCCATTCTGAGAATCAATGTCTGAGCAGGAAAAAAAAAAAACTTTGGTATGTGCTCTGGCTCCTAAGAAGGAAGTAATGTCATTTGGACTTTGTTTTTCTATTTGGGGCTTTTAGTGGTCTACCTCAGATTTACTACACTCGCATGTTATTTGTTTTGCTTTGTTTTGCTTTTTTTACGCACTTTTTTAATTTTAATTTTTTAACTTTAATTCTTAATTTTTACTTTTGTATTGATGTATAGTTGATTTATAATATTATGAGTTTCAGGTATACAACATAGTGATTCAGTATTTTTACAGATTATACTCCATTTAAAATTATTACAAAATAATGACTATATTTCCATTGTGTTGTACAATATATTCTCATTGCTTATTTTATACATAGTAGTTGTATCTCTTAATGCACATGTTATTTGTATTCTCCTCTCCTCAAGCCACTTAATTTTCTCTCAAATAATATTTAACAAGGAAAGCAAATCTCATCCATATGTGGCGTGATGCACGTAGGTTGCTTAATACATAGTATTTGATTGAATTGCTTAGAGTATAATTAGAAGAGAAGAGGCGGCTACTTTAGTGAAACCAAAAAGAGGAAAATGTTCAGTTTGCTGTATCTCTTTATTTGGTAGGCCTCTGGAAGACTGACTTCCTAAAGGGTACCTGATGGTCATTTCTATTTTGCTTGTTTAATAGTATTCTCTTCACCCAGGCTGCTATTTCATTTGGTTTTAAGTGACGCTGTCTGTGTTTCAGCATGGTGAGGGAGTCCTGCCGCATCTGTTTGATTACTACCTGGTATGCCTGGTCCCAGAGTGGGCTTCATTCCCAAAAGGCAGGCGGGGCGTTGATCACACAGCTGCTCTACATGGATAACAGTAGAGGCTGCTACATTATTTTTATGCCATCTCACCCAGCTTTTTCAGGAATATTACATTTTTATATGATGTATGTATGTATCAGAAAATAAGCTTCAGTGAATTGTGAAAATACATCTGTTACGTTTTTATATGACACTTGGTTCTTAATTGAACATAATTCATAGTAGTGTTCCCCACACCTCCCTGAGTTATATACATATTTCTATCATTCAAACACTTAATTTTATCAATTAAGCAATAATACATAACATTAGGTAAATGTTTCCTACTGCTTTAATTATCTAAAAACATCTGTTAAGAGATGAAATAGATTAACAGGATGTTGGTACACCAGCTAGTCATAACCAGATTTGTATTATTACAAGCCAAAAAAAAAAAAAAGCAATACAAATAAGTAAAAGCTGAAAATGAAAGCTTACCTGTAGATCAAATGAGGTGAGGAGAAAATTTTTTATTATGTTTTGGTCCATTGGTGTATGGTGAACTGAGTTTGGGCCATCAAAAATAGCTTTAGAAAGAAACAGATTGATTCATACACTAAGGATATAAGGGAATTTTCATGACCACACTAACCAGTTCATTTATGTCCCAAGAGATGGCAGTTTCATATATGAGAAGAGATGTGGAGAGAATAAGGAAGAGCAGGAAAAAGAAACCAAACTACTAAAAGGACTGAAATGAAACCCAAAAAGAAAGCTTAGAGCAAATGGATTTAGACTTGAAGGAGAAAATGGAATATGAACAGGGAATGCCTTTGGGTATTTCAAGGTCTGTTGGGACAAATATTGTCCATAGCTATTTGTGACCTCTGAGTCCAGATAATACATATGGTTGTAAGCTTCATAGGTGATTTTGATCACATAAGAGTTAAATTCAGCATTGGACACCTCAGCATTCCTTAAAAAGAATCATTAAAAAGAGCTTAGTCCTTGGACTTAGTTGAGTACGTTATTTTAGTATCTTGAGTATGTATCTTGTCACATGTGGTTTTTTCAAACATTTTACTATGTTTATTATACAAGTTATATTTAATGTAAAAAATTATAATAAGTGGAGAAGCAAAGCAAAAAATTTTAACTTTCACTGTGAGATGTGTAATGTTGCTGTTTTGTATTATATACTCCCCAAATTTCATATTTCATATACATATACATACACACACACCACACAATATTTTATATGATTTCATAACATTTTTTTCAGTTTTCTTAAATATATTTCCATATCTGAACATATTTCTGTTTTAAATATTCATCTTAAGTAGGTATTTAACCTCTCTCCAGACTGATTTTGTCAACCTTATTCATTTTTCGTGCAAAATTTACTTAGCACCTACGATGTTCCAGGTAATGAATAACACAAAGTCTCTGTTCTCATGAAGCTTACATTGTAGACAGATAATAAACAAGTAAAAGACATCTCCAACGAAAAGATGATATCAACTCAGAGAGTTGAAATTGCTACGAAGACAATAAAAGGAGACAAATGTGGTAAAGGGTCACTAGTGAGAGAGGGGAGATGTAAGGCAGCGCTCCCCAACCTTTTTGGCACCAAGGACCGGTTTCATGGAGGGGTTGAAGGGGGGGTGGTTCAGGTGTTAATGCTAGAGATGGCGAGCAGCAGATGAAGCTTCGCTTCCCCGCCTCTCACCTCCTGCTGTGCGGCCCGGTTCCTAACAGGCCTTGGACCGGTACCTGTCCGTGGCCCGGGGGTTGGGGACCCCTGTTGTAAGGTATCTGTCTCGGGCTACTCTGGGAATTATGTATGTAAAAGGTTTTGTATGATGCCTGGTGTATGGTAAGTACTCAAATAGAAAAAATGATAATAATGATAGTGACAGAGTAATGCATTATGGTAGTGCCTACTGTTAAAAGATAAACTGAGGCATATTAAAATTTTTAAGAGTTTATTGGAATAAAAATTGATTTGAATCCGGCAGTGCCAAACTGCAGGTGGTTAGGAGCACTCCACCCACAGTAGGCAGAGGAAGGACTTTTATAGAGAAGAAGAGTTTGAAAACCTAGGAAATTATTTGACTGACTACAGCTTACGTGGCTGTATTGATTGGTAAGGACTAGTTTCCTATTTGTGATTGGTCGTCCTTAGGTTTCAATTTCTTAACCTTGAGGCATTTCAGGCTTAGATTTTGGTTGGCTTACATAGGCTACTAAGGCATTAGGCCATGTCAGTGTAATGGCCTTCTTGTTTAATTAATCTAACACTACATTTGAATATTATGTAGTTGTTGTATTCATTCTTTGGCCTCTTGTTGCCCCTGCCCTCAGTTAGCCATCTTCCAAATGATGCTTTCCCATTCCTGATAAACTCTTATTATTAAGCATTATAATTCTTAGTATCTTTTGTTTACAATTTTAAATTTCTTGAGGGTCAAAAATAATCTTGGAAGCAAGAAAAAATTAAGGCAACATTAAATACACCGCTCATTTGTAAAGGCCTTAAACATTTTTTTTAAGTGAATTAAAAAAATTGGACTTACCTGTTATAAACAGTAAAATTAGTCTTCATAGCAGCCTACAGGTTTACAAACTTGTTTTTTTTTTTCAAATAAAGGAGGTACTTAGTTGAATTAAGCAATTCTCAGAGGTTTTTAGGGAAAAATTATGTCCTGTATCGCTTCTTATCACCCAATTTTGCTTCCCAGACACAGACACTTACAACTCTTTTTTCTGTTTTTGTTTCCCTAGGTATTCATCTTTTTGCTCTCTCCAAAGATTCTTATAGTGCTCTAAATCAATTTTGCATATTTATTAACACCCTCTGGTTGCACAAAGATCAGGTCTCTGTTGTATAACTCTTCTCCATACACTTATCTCCTTTCTCATCTTCTTAATATGGCTATATCATAGTTTTGGTTACATCATTCATTACTGTTTACATTTAAAAACAAAGTAAGGACTTTCATGCAGAGTCAAGAAGTGGTTATATATCCTTTCCCATGCAACTTTTTGATTTTCTTAGAATTAATACTTTTCTTATTTGCCTGGTTTTCTATGTACTTAAGTTTTGTCCCTATGCTTCACTGGAGCCGTTATAAACACGTTGACAGTATTTTCCAAAATGTCAACATATCAAATCACTATCAGCTTGCTCTTTTCATGGTGGCCATCTTCCCAGAGAACTCAGTCCTTCACTCCCAACTGGACTGGTTAATCAGGAGGTTAGATGCACAGCTGCCTTTGGGAACATCTTTGACCTCATCATGGAAATTCTCTTTTCCTCTTTCCTTTGTTAATTTCTCTCTTTCCTGGAGGGCACATCCTCTAGCAAGTTCCTAAGAAGGGGTAATGATGGAGAAATCTTTCTTTTACACTTGATTCATAATTAGAGGCATCTGGATTTCTAGATTAAAAATTATTTTCTCTCAGCGTACTGAAAGCTGTGCTACAATATCTTTCTAGTGTCATTCAAGTCCAATGAAAAACTTATTTTTATGCCTTCTTGAGTACCTGTCTTAACTTTTAAAGAGTTTTTAGTGTCTTTTTTTAATCCCTGATATTCTGAAATGTTATAATGATGCATTTTGGCATAGATAATTTTTATTATTTGTCTCCCTCTCTCTCTATCTCTCTCTTTTTCTGCAGGATATTCTGCGAGTTCATTTAATTAGGAGATTCAGGCAGTTCTGGGTAAATTTATGTTAGTACTTTGGGTTTTTTTTAATAAGTTACTCTTAAGGTTTTCTTTCTGTTCTTCATTTCTGATGTTTCTTTTATCTAATGTTGAACCACTATGATCCTTTAATTTTCTCATCTTTTCTTCTTCTATTTTCCTTCACTTTGCTTTTTGGGAAATATTAGCATGATTTTCAAGCCATTGTCTTGATATTTTGAAATCTCAGGTAGACATATATACAAATACATGTATAATTGGAGTTTTTTCCCATAATTTGTTTCTTCGTCTACCATCCTGCTCTTTCTTTAAGGATATTCTATTTCCTGTTATCTCTCTGAGAATATTAGGTTTTGTGTGGTAAATCGTCTTCTGTTTTTTATATTGTCTCTACTCTTTCATGTTCTTCCTTGTGTTGATTTTGATCTTTTTCTTTCAGACAACTGCTACTGAGACCCACATAACAACTCAGTTTGTATAAAGCAAGGAGAAGCACCTATTTTGAGCAATTTGACATCACCTTTTGTTGTATATTCAGCAGGTCAACTCTCTGGCAGAGACTTTTCTCCAGAAGACAGAAGCTCCACATACTCCAGGCTCACTGATACTTACTTTCTATTCTAAACCCAGAAACTAGCCTGTAGTACTGCAGGCAAGACATACTGGCAAGGGGTTGCTAGACTTATAGAAGCACTATGATCAGACACACTGTCCACTGGAGAGTAGAAGGGTCAAAGGAGAGATAACAGAAATTTGCCTCCTACTTGTGGAATGTGCTGGGATGCATTGATTCTTTTTTTTACAAAGACAAACCTAATCTCTTAACCATCCAGGAAAGAGGGAAACCTGCCATTTTGGTTATAGTTATAGGAACTAGGCACTTCCAGAAAAGCCAAACCATGCAATTGATCAGTGAAGGCATAATTTTCTACACGTGCCGCAATAGAGTCAAGTAGGACCTGCTCTAGACTGATATGTTCTTTGCCTGCATGGTCATCGTGTTGTAGAAAAAAGGAATCAGATTCATTTATCCTAAGAAATGAGAGGCAGTTTAGTGTAATCTAGCATGAGACTACGTGGATAATAAGCCACTGGTCAATACCTGTAATAATTCTAAAACCCTCAGTTATTTCCATCTGTAAGATGAAGATAACAATTCTAGTTTATAGGATTGTCATGAAGGTTAAATGAGAGAATCTATTTAAAGTCTCTTACATAATGCTTGGTTCATAGCAAAAGTGCAACAATGACTGAGTATTATTATATGTACTAGAGGCTAAGAATGAAGGAGAAGAATGATTGTAAGTACAGAATCTGCCACTTAACTTGTACTTCAGTTCAGTCCCAAAGGATTGAGGCTATTGTAAAGGTGGCTGGCTCTAGGTCAAGGAAGTGGTG
Organism: Balaenoptera borealis; assembly: GCF_965194805.1. NCBI lineage: Eukaryota > Metazoa > Chordata > Mammalia > Artiodactyla > Balaenopteridae > Balaenoptera > Balaenoptera borealis. Next base: position 69,403,748 of record NC_138870.1, on the reverse strand, counting down.
CTTGGAGGTTATGGAGCTATCAGAGACTGACCTAGGGCTTCCCTCAGTGATTAGCAATGTGTTGAATAAGACAAGATTTAGAGTTATTAGTGCTCTAGACATGGGGCATTGAGAGCCACTGTAGAGGCATCAGCAGGCAGCAGCAGTAGAGATTTCTGCAGTCTTGACAGTGACAGGAGATGTCACCACAGCGTGTCAGAGTAGAAAGCAAGAATATAAAATGCTTCAGGCTTGCTAAGAGGACTAGTCCATGGAGCATAGAAGAGCTATCCTGTGGGGATTCCAAGAATACATGGGAGGCATGTTAATGCCAGTGGCAGTGGTGGTGATGGTGGTAGTAGTGGGGGAGTTATTAACAGTCCAGAAGGATAGGTATGGATGCAGGCAGGAAAACACTGTGTTTCTTTGTGACTATTATTGTGCTCCTGTATTTGTGTTGTTGTTGTTGTTGTTTTTTACTCCCATGATGAGGTGGTTTGGTTTATGAGGATTATAATTAAAATAGATTGTTGCCGCTACCTGAAGTCAGTTTGGAGGAACTCAGTTGAATTTCTTTCTTTCTCTCAAGTACTCCACAGTCTCTGTAAGGCATTTCTGAAGTCCTCCTTGTTTCTTTGGTGTGAATTGCCTTATTTTCAAGGACCTCAGATCCCCACATCTTCATGCATTATTTCCATAGACCTTTGGAATTTGTTATGAGGTTAATATGGAGATTTGAAAGTCAAATATTATGTATGTTTAACCCCGGATTTGAAGAATATTTTTCATTTTGGTGTTCAACAATATCATGGGTTACAATGGCTTTTGTAGGCCTAAACACTAGGAGGAGAAACCTTATAATTTAGTTGGCATTTCACTTGGATACTTTCTTTAAAGCATTGTTAATATTTGAAGTCTCTGGGGGTGGGATTTCTTTGTCTCATGTGCTTGATTATGATTTGATAATAACTCCATGGTATAAAGTTGTAGGAAGGTGTAACTTTGACTAAGGGGTCCAGGACCTTGGTTTCTGGCCCAATGGTTTGATATGCTAAGCTTGAAGTTACACATATCCTGCCTTCCTGTAATTTTGCTCAACTTGTACCTCCTTACTGGCCGAGAAATTGTTGCATGTTCAGCAACCATTTTCTTTTCTTCTTTAGTGAAATGAAAAATAACTATTTCGCTGGAAAGGGTGTGGAGAAAAAGGAACCCTTGTACACTGTTGGTGGGAATGTAAATTGGTGCAGCCATTATGGAGAACAGGATGGAGGTTCCTTAAAAATCTAAAAATAGAGCTACCATATGATCTTGCAGTCTCACTCCTGGGCATACATCTGAAGAAAACTCTCATTAGAAAAGATAAATGCACCCCAATGTTCATTGCAGCACTGTTTACAATAGCTAAGATATGGAATAAACCTAAATGTCCATCAGCAGAGGAATGGATAAGCAAAAGGTGGTACATATATACAATGGAATATTACTCAGCCATAAAGATGAATGAAACAATGCCATTTGCATGGATGGACCTAGAGACTATCATACTAAGTGAAGTCAGACAGAGAAAGACAAATATCATATGATATCACTTATATGTGGAATCTAAAATATGGTACAAATGAACTTATTTAAAAACAGAAACTCACAGACATAGAAAACAACCTTATGGTTACCAAAGGGGAAGGTGGGGGGAGGGATAAATTAGGAGTTTGGGATTAACACATACACATTACTATATATAAAATAGATAACCAACCAGGACCTACTGTATAGCACAGGGAAATATACTCAATATTATGTAATAACCTATAAGGGAAAAGGATCTGAAAAAGAATATATATATAGAATATATATATGTATGTTTAACAGAATCATCTTGCTGTATACCTGAAACTAACACAATATTGTAAATCAACTATATTTCAATAAAAAACTATTTCATAAGAGAATTCTGACAATATAATGATGTCAGAAAAATATGAGTCATCTTAAAATTTCACTTTTTTAATTTTTATTTTTTGTCAAAGCATAGTTGATTTACAATGTTGTGTTAGTTTCTGGTGTCACTTTTATATGTCCTTCCTAACCAACTATTACCACTCACTACCAGTTAGTTGTCTATTACTACCAATTCTGATTTTTCAATAGAGTTCAATTTTTTTCCTGCTACCACAATCTTTGTTGTAGTTCAAACTCTCTTTACCTCTTGTTTGTGTTTCTGCAGCAAACTCCTCAGGTATCTCCCTGCACCCAATGTCTCCCTTCTTCATTCTCTAACACACAGTCATCAAGTGGTATTCCTACTAAAGATAACCAATGTTTAACATTTACAATTTCATACAGAATAGAGTCCAAATACCTCAGTGTTATTTAAAACCCTTAACAATTTGAACTCGATTGGACTTTTCAATATTGTTTCTCACCCTCACCTCTCCATTTCTTGTCCCCCCAATGACTAACAGCTTTTCTGGTTACCTTGCAGAACAGTGAAAATAATTTACTCTCTTGGACTAGAGGATCTTTGCTACACATCTGTTAAAAATCTATGTATCTTTCAAGAATGAGCTCAAATGATCTGCCTCATGAGCACTGCTCTCTCCTGTAGCTATGCTTTATCTCTTATACCACAGGATGCCATGTTTTAGATGCTCAAGGTTAGAATTGTGCAGGCTGGCTCTCTTATCTGTCTCACAGGACAGTGAATCCTGCGAGAGCAGGGACAGTATTTTTTGTATATGGTATACCCCCACCATGTCTAGCAGAATACTTTAAATAGTTTCTCAGCAAATGCTTATTGAGTTAAATTAATTGTATTGATTTGAGTCACTTTTCCATTTTAGGTTTCCCCAAAGACATGGTAATATTTTTAAGTTCATAAGTAATACAATCTATAAAGGTATGTCTCATCACCCTTGCTTAAATTTCCACCGATGAAGCTCTGCAAAGCAAGCTACAATTCAAAAGTCACATAATGACCACTAAACAGAATTCATTCAGAAATTTTATAATCCAAAATTTGAAATAGCATAGACTTCATTATGCAACAAAATATGTGTTGAGAGCCTAGTATGTTTCAGGCATTGAGACAAGTGCCAGAGACTCAAGAATGAATAATCCAGTTCCTTTGTACAATAGTTCCCAGTGCAGTAGAACATTTATTTTAGTCTAATAAAAATGTGTTGAACACTTACTGTTAGGTGACACGAAGATAAGAAGGTCTCTGTCCTTAAGCAACCTATACCCTATAAGGGCAAGACGAATGCATAAAGAAATGGCTATAGTACAGAATGTGTTATAATAGAAAAATCCATAAGGGGGTTTTGACAGATGGAAGAGACTAGATTGCCTAACGGATCTGGAATGTTAATGACAGCTTCCTATATAGATGTGTAAACTTGTAAAGAATTTAAAAATCATGAGATAAGTGTTATATGGTAGATTTATGAACAGTATGCATAGAGTCAGACAAGAGACAAGACAGAAGTTAAGCTGGGCCCTAAAAATGAGTAGTATTCATCAAGAGAAGGGAAAATGGCATCTAAGAAGAGGGAACAGAAAGTACAAGTGCAAGGGGGCGTGCATTATTTTAGGGACTGGTACCTAGAAGCCTGTGATTGTAAGATGGGGGAAAATGGCAGGCAACGAGGCTGGGAAAACAGAATGGAGAGGGGTGAGATTGAGAACGGCCTTGTGTGCCAACCTAAACAATTTAGACAATGTTTTCGGGGCAGGGAACTCTTGAAAAATATTTCTTCAATTTTAACATTTAGTTAAAGTACAATATACTACAGTAAAGATCATATACAATAAGTGCATGGCTTGATGAATTTTTACAAGCTCAACACAACTATCAAAATCAAAAGACAGAGCATTCAAGCACCCCATAAGCCCCTGCTTGCCCCCCATTCCAATCAGTACTCCAAGGGTAACTACTATCATGACATCTAACATCATTGATTAATTTGATTATGTCTTTTAGATATGAAATCACCATATGTACTTTTTGCATGTCTGCCTTCTTTTGCTAATGTTTGAAAGACTCATTCACATTGCTATAGATGGTTGTAGATTATTTCCATCTCTGTAGGTTATTCTATTGTATACATATACCATATTTTATCAACTGTACTGTTATTGGACATTTAGCTTGTTTTCAGTTTGGGGCTGTTTTGAAGTATTTCTCTGTGCATTCTAGTACCTGTCGTCTGGTGAATATGTATGCATTTCTGTTGAGTGTGTATCTATGAATGGAATGGCTGATGTTTGTATCAATTTAGATTCCATAAGTACTACTGTTTCTTTACACCCTCAACAATACACATTAAAGATGTTTAAGGAAGGGGAAATACATTTATTAAACAATTACTATGATATTTTATGCCATTATTGGGGTAGTGGGGTAGGTATCAGTACATTGTTATTCTCATGTTACTAATAAGGAAACTCATTAAAACTAAGAGGGTAGCACAAAGTCTCATAATGTGGATAATAATTAACATTTCTTGGAACTAATTATGAGCTAGGGTCTATAGTTGGCAGAGTAATGCCCCTTAAGATGTACATGTCCTAATCCCTGAAACCTGTAAATGTTATCACATATGGCAAAGACTTTGCAGATGCAATTAAATTAAGGACCTTGAGATGGGGAGATTATCTTACATAATATGATGGTGGCCCCTAAATGCATTCAATCGCAAGTGTCCTTGTAACAAAGAGGCAGAAGGATATTTCAGACAGAAGAGAACATAATGTGACCAAGGAGGTAGAGATTGGAATGATGCAGCCACAAGCCAAGAAATAGTAGCCACCAGTATCTGGAAGGGAGAAGGAACATATTCTCCCATAGAGCCTCCAGAGGGAACACAGTCCTGCTGAAACATTGATTTTGGCCCAGTGAAACTGACTTTGGACTTCTGGTCTCCAGATCTGTGAGAGAATAAATTTCTGTTGTTTTAAGCTATTAATTCTGTGGTAGTTTGTTATAGCAGCAGTAGGAAATACAGATGCTAAGCAATGAGCTAAGACTTTTCATGCATTACATCAGCTAACACTATGAGGTATGTGTGATTAGCCCCATTTTACCAAGAAGGGAAGTGAGAGTTAAGAGTGACTGAATAACTTCCCCTAGGGGACAGAGCTAGCAAGAATCAGAGACAGGATTTGAAAAACAGAGATTATATAACTCCAAAGATAATACTTATGACCAATATAGTAAGTAGAAGAATCAGGCTCCAATCCAGGTTTCTCTGACCCCCAAGGTCATAATATCCCTATAACATGCCATGTAATGGATTTGTGTTGCTAGAAGCTTTAAGAAACATAATGAAGGATAGATTAGAATAAGAGTCAGGAGATAGGGAGACCAGTTAGGAAACTAATTGAATTATTTAGGCCAGAAATGTTGAGATCCTGGACCAAATATAAATGGGACCCTAGAGTAGTAATAGAATGGAAGATTCTTTCAGTCACAGTCATTACATTACAGACTGAAGGTGCATTATTTTACATCCGTAAATCAATGATTGAATGAGTGAGTAAATGACTGAATGAATAGCTTCTCAGGATTATTGCTCTTTCAATTGCTTCAGATCACAGGGGAAAGTTCTTGCCTGATGGTAGAACCGTATAAAGAATGCCTTCAATCTATAAGAATCTTTGTTTTTGGTATCAGTTCAGAACCTTGGATAGGAAAAAAAAAAAAGCAGGATTGGAAACAGGTTGCTTATTTTATTCTATATAAACTAGTGGTTTCCAGTTCCCTATGCAGAAAATGACTGGAAATTATGTAGGATGAAAGAACCCAAAATAATAATATGAGACTCCAAGGTCAAGGCATACGTTTCTTATGAGGGAATCTCCTTGTCACTCACATGTCTTTAGAAATTCTGGTTATAAAAGTAATGCATGCTCATTTTCAAAATTTTGGAAAACAAAGAAAAAGTATAAAAGAGATAATACAAAACACTCATTAGCCCACCACTCAGAAATATTTGCAGCTAACATTTTGAATTTCTTTGCTATGTATGTATGTTAACCCATTTGGGATCAGAGAGTATCTGAATCCTGATTTTTTTCACCTATTATTTTACTAAAAGGAATTTTCTATTTCTTCCAATATTTTTCCAAATTAAAAAAATAATTACTTGATTTATTCAACAAACATGGATTAAGCATCTATTATATGCCAGGTATTATATGTTTGATGCTGAAGACCCATTGGTGAAAAGTGCCTGAGGTCCCTGCTTTCAGAGGTATGGTCGTCTAATGGAAGAGATAGGAATTTAACTGGCAATTAATTGAGAAATCTTTAGATCTTTAGTCACAGGACCTCCTAAATAGCTCTTTTTGAGAGGTGACCGCAGGTGCGTATAAAAATATAGTTGTCACCGTTAATTCACTGGCAGTCTCTTAGCTTCTTTGCTTTTTATTCACAGTAAGCCTCTCATAGTTTTCCTAGAGTAGACACCTGAATCATGGCCTAGCTGAATTTTACAGATTAACATCTGGAAGCCATTTTACAGTTCTCTCTATAGGTCTTTCTTGTGTGTTTTCTTTGAGTTGCTGAGGGGGCCATGCCACAGGAATTACTTCCTTTGTTCCTTAAAACAGTGTCCTGTATTTAAGTGCTGAGAGAGAAAGAGAGATCTTCCCCTGCTTTACAATTATTTACCATTATTTACCATCTAGTTATAAAAAACTTTACTATACCTAGACCTGGCATGTAGTTGATCTCCCATAGATGTTACTTCTTCAAATGCAAAAATGTTACTGCATTACTGTGGCATGCACCAATAATAGACACGATTGCATTTCACTTTCTCTGCATAATCTTTAACTCACTGAGTATATGTATGGCTATAGGCCAGTCACATGCTATTTCTCTTATTTTTAATTTTTTGAGGAGTCATTAAATTTGTGCCATGTGTACCTCTGCCTCTGTGCTTTGAATTGGCACATAAGTACCTACATGCTTTGAATTAGTATTTGTCTAAGGCCCAAAGGATGTATACTCAAAAATTATACAAAGTCAAATATCTACCCCATATGGAAAATTAAAATGTCCAAAAGAGACCCTAGTTCTCCATATTTAACTGAACTGAAAGAAAAATACCTCTTCCATTCTTTTAGTACTGAAACCACTTTCCACCATCATAGTCTAATTTCCTGACATACTTTGCCATTATCTCCCAAAAAAGGGATCCCAAAAGAAGGGAGTATGACTTCTCAAGTTGCCTGGCTTTGGCTCTCCTGCTTGTTCTTAAATGTGTAACAATCCAACAAGGGCCTTCATAAAAGTTGCAAGTTTTTCCTTCTGTGGTCTTGACTGTGTAGGCATTTTGAAGACCAGGGAGAGGAACATGTGAAGACTCTGGTCTTTACCATATTTCTTTTGGGGGGCACTCATTTTTTCATTCCAGACTGAGCTCTCCCCCAGGCTTCCTTTAGCATTATCTAAGGTTTTCTTGTTTCAGTACTTTTCATTGGTGTATAGTTTCCTATTGGTGCTACAACAAATTACCACAAATTTAGTGGCTTAAACAACACAGATTTAATGTCTTATAGTTCTGCAGGACAGAAGTTCAATACTGATCTCACTGGGTGAAAACCAAGGTGTTTGCAGAGCTGTGTTCCTTTCCAGAGGCTCTAGGGGAATATCTGTTTCCTGGTCCTTTCCAGCTTCTAAAGGCCACCCAAATTTTTTGAATTGAGGCTTTCTTCTCCATCTTTGAATCTCTCCCTATCTTTCTTCTGTAGTCACTCCTTATGACTGGCTCTCTTTTTTGCCTTCCTCTCCCACTTTCAAGGGTCCTTGTGATTACATTGGACCCATCTGGGTAATTCAGGATAATCTCCCTACTTTAAGGTCAGTTTATTAATTAGCAATCTTAATTCATTTGCAACCTTAATTCCTCTTTGCCATGTGACAATATATTCACAGGTTCTGGGATTAGGACATGGATGGCTTTGGGGAGCCATTACTCTGTTGTCACAATTGGGTATTATAATCATATATTTACTTGTCTGTATGTTTTATGAGAACATGAAGTCTTTGGAAGTGTGGTGTGGGTTCTACTCATCTTCTCTTCTCAGTCCCAAGCAAAATACCTGGCCATAGTATTTGTCAATAAGTTGTTGTTGAGTAACCATTTGAAGTGTTACCTTGTAAAGAAAAACAAAAGATGTAAAATAAGTAAATGGCACTGTAAGACTTGCCAACGGAGGTGTTAGATATATGTAGTCTTGTAACAAGTGTGACTTTATTCTAGTTTCATTTCAAATGTCGTTTTAAAAAGTTTTTTTTAAGTTTAGATTTATAGAATAGATGAGTGGAAATTAAATGTTACAAACTCTGGGAAGCATTCCATAATATATCGTTTTAGAAAGAAAATCAATATATGCTTAGGTTATTATAACTACTAAATAGGTAATCCAACAAAAGCAATTTCCTAACCTTTAAAGAGGGGGAAAAATGACTAAGGAAATAGATTTTATATTTAAAAGTTACTTGTTGTGGTCTTTAAGGATCTTTTCCTCTGTCACTCTGCCAGGTTCAACACACTTACCCCTGTAGATCTTAGGGAAAGGGAAAAGATTTCTTTGTGTTTATTCGGGGATCTCAAAATGTATGCGCTGAAGGAAATTACAGTGGTGACTTTAGCGCTCAGATTAATTAAATCTTGAGTTTTTCAAATGTGTGCCTATACTTTGGAAGATTCAAAGACGAAAGATGAAAAAGAAGCAAACTCTAGGAATACCTAAACAATGTAAACCTGACAAAGCTCAAAATTATTTACAAGAAAAAGGAGGGATTCAAATGTCAATGTTTGCTTCTTCCTCAATAAAAGTTTCATAGAATCCATAATTTCAACATTTTTCCCATTATAAATGAAGGAGTCAGCCATATTAGGGTATCAAATATGAGTTTCACCAATTACTAATCTCTGGGTTAGACCTCATTTGCTCAGGCAGAGGGGTTGAAAATGTGGTTCTGGAAAGAGACTGCCTGTCATCTACTTTTAATTATGCCATTTCTTCTTTGTGTGACTTTGGGAAAACCTATTTTTATTTATTTGTCTCAATTTTCTTATCTATAAAATTAGGACACTAGCAACTTCCTGATAGGTTATTTGGAGGATTAAATGTGCTAATACATATAAAGTATAGAATAGTGTCTCTTCAAGATATGCTATCTGTTACTACCTGAAAGACTAGCTACAGAGTCAAGGGAGAGGTATGAATGTGTCAGCTCTGTACCCTGCATGCAGACAAAATATTACAATACCTCAATGCTATAGTTTAGGCTGCTGACTAACAGTCCATAATGTAATAATATAGCATAGTAGGATCACTCAATAACTTACCTTCACCATGTAAAGGGGTTTTACAGCACAGTCTTTTATTTGCCCTAAAATATTCATTTTTACGATACAATAGATTGGCACCAAGTAATTCTGTGCATACACAGACTAAACTCACCAACGTCAAATATGAACCTCAATTAAAATTTAATATGTTTGCCTTATTTGAAAATTTTCCTTAGGTTTAAAACAGATGAAAAAGACTTGCTAGTTATATGACATTTGAAATGGCATCTGGCTAGAAGCCCCCAGTGCAACTTCTCCCCACCTCTCTATAAAAACTTATAAAGACAGGAATGAAAAATTAAAATTTGCAATAATACTGAAAACAAAAACCATAGCCAAATGACAATCCCTAGATATTCTGAGGTAGATGACGTAAGTTTAGCAAAAACTATTAGTTTCACTTCTTGGCACACCTGGAAAAATGGGAAAAAAGGGTAACATGTACAAGTATTTCGTGTACATATTCACTTGTAAAATGTATAAATATACACATATGATAACAGATGCATACAACAGGTGGTTTTTAAAGAGCATTTTGGAAAGCCAGAACAATTTGTTTTGCTCAATCCCAAATAACATTTGAAAAATTCAGTAGTGCATTTGCCATTCATAGTTTTGCATCTGAGAATGTTTAGTTGCAATTTCTAAATAGTTGCTTCCAATTATTCAGTGAGGGTGTTTAAATGTTTAACAACTAGCTCTCTAATTAACCAATCAAGCAATCCACTTGTGACCCTATAGCTTAGCATAGAGCTTGCCACAGTGTAGGTATTTAATTAATGTTTCTTAATATCATTGCAAAGAAAAAGTTTTCTCAATTTAATAAAAAAAGGTAAATATAAGGAGTTTTATAATCTTATTCAATAATTCCATGATAATTGAACTTTAAAATATAGAAAAATAAATAAATACATATAGAAAAATATTTCAGAACCAACTTTCTTAATCATTATGTCATTACTGTGAATTACCAGTCATATTGTTAGATTTGTGAAAACCACACTTTAACTTTTTGAAATGATATCAAAACCAGACAATTTATACAAATTTAGTAAAATTTCTAAAAAATATCTAATGTAAAATTTAGGTTTTGGGCTTCCCTGGTGGCGCAGTGGTGGAGAATCTGCCTGCCAATGCAGGGGACACGGGTTCGAGCCCTGGTCTGGGAAGATCCCACATGCCGCGGAGCAACTAGGCCCGTGAGCCACAACTACTGAGCCTGCGTGTCTGGAGCCTGTGCTCCGCAACAAGAGTGGCCGCCATAGTGAGAGGCCCGCGCACCGCGATGAAGAGTGGCCCCCGCTTGCCACAACTAGAGAAAGCCCTCACACAGAAACAAAGACCCAACATAGCCAAAAATAAATAAATAAACAAATTAATTAATTAAAAAAAAAAGTAACAAATGTTCAAGTACAACTGGTGTCTTTAAAAAAAAATTAGGTTTTAATTAGTCCTATAATTTAGGACTAATTCAAGAACGCACAATTGCCATGACCAACTAATTTGAACTCTGACAATCTTGGGCTCCTCCCTTGGCTCCTCCTTCTTTCCTGCTCTGTGTTTAGTTAATCCGTTATGTCTTATTCATCTTTTTGTTGTTTCCTGCCTTAATTCCACCACTCCAATCCAGGCTCCTCAAACCTGAATTATAATATCATTTGATCAACACTTCAAGATCACAATATTCCATTTCTTCCTATTTATAGCTGACAAATTAATCCTTGTTATTCTGTTTCTTCATTTTATTCTTATATTTGAAAATCTTCCAGGGTTTCCTTTGTTTACAGGATAAATAAAGTCCAAAGTCCTTGGTCACCTTTAAGACCCACGTGATTTGGAACCAATGGATCTTTAAAACTAACTCTCACCAATCCTCCAGTCCATTAGGTTTGGTTTTTTCTTTGGTTTCCCAAATATGCCTCGCTTGTTCTGTCTCTTGCTTTCCTCTTCTTTTGTCGATTTGAATTCTATTCATTTTTCAGCTGCATTGGGTTAAATAGCTAATTTATACTGTTACTTTTAACTCCTCTATTTTGTTAACATTTTTAGTACACACTGTTGGTACCCCACTCATGTCTCCTTTGCACTGATTATTTCAATGCATCCTAGTGCAAGAACCATTGGTTCTCTCTCTCTCAGTTCACACAGGGCAGAAATCACATCCTGGAGGAGGTGGTGGTTAATATTCCCAGCACCCACCCTTAGCTAAGGTTAGATGGCAGTTGGAGGATAAACACTCCATTTTTCTCCCCTGTCAGGAGAAATAATTCTGAGTTATAGTCTAGCGTCTCTTAGAGTTCCCCAGTTGATCACAGTGGGAACTGGCCATGGGAACCCACTAGATAACGTACCCCTTCTTGGCTTCCCTCTCTTCCCCATCTCATGTTTCTGCCTCCTTACCAGTGCTTCTTATGATTACCTCCCCAACGCACTATTTACTCTCAAATCCTTGTCTATGTGGGGGGGATTCTAACCTAAGACGACACTCCAGGATAGTAGAATCCTCTTTTCTTCCAGACTGCTGCATTGTTTATACTTTGTATCAATCATTTAGCATGTAATTCTTTTCATCAACAGCATTTATCAACTATGTGTCTTTCACTGTTCTAAGCATTAGGGATACTATGCTGAGAAACACTGGGGAAAGTTCTTCCCTCCTTATCTAGTGGGGGGGAAACAGAGATGCAAGCTAATAAATGACAATAAAATGTCATCATATACTGTCATACATAGGCATATTGCATTATATGCTGCCTTGTATTGAGCTGATTTGTTATAACTCTGATCAAAGCACTGTGTGGTAGAATAAACACTAGTCCATCTGGATTCTCCCTCATTGAGAGTCAATGACTCATATCATGCTTTCCTCAGTTTGAGAGGCCACTTGCCAATCAATTTGGTTTGTTTATTCTGCTAGGGTCTTTCTTTTTAAACTAATATCTTATTTTCTTTCAGACAAGCTTTTAATTCAAGCTGGGTTAATAAGGCTAGTACTCTAGGTCTAACGGGCTCTATCATTAGGACAACTCTAAAACATACTGAAAAGATAAAGCCACAAGCCAGTAAAGGTGTAATTTGTTGATTGGAGGATAAATTCCAGTGGCAGGTATACATCTCACTGGGGACTAGGAAATAATGACCCCATATAGATCTGATTGAATTACTGAGCTCATTTCCTGGAACATGTTGGACTTTTGACTGATAGTTATATGCCTTTGGTATTACTTAAATTTTAGATTGCCATCTCTCTGACTAGATTTTTAGTTTAAAGGATTGAATAGTACCTTTATAATTTTCCCACCACAGTATTTGGCACAATCTTCTTTAAATAGGCCTGTTGTAGGTACTCATTATTTTTGAAAGAATGGATTGATGAATAATATTAATATAAAGATATGAGATGTATAACTGAATTACATCAGGAAAATTTTAACTGATAGGTCACATTCCATCTGTATTTTTTGTTAACAGAAGACATAATGGCTAATACAGCTCTTTAAAATGTATATTATTTGCTTTCTTATCTGAACCTCACCTCCCTTCAAATGATTTAGACATGAAATATACAGTTTTAAATTATGTCAAATTCAATAACAGAATAAAAAAAGAAGAGAGACAAGCTTAGAGAAGCATAAGGAGTTTATGTCACCAGATTTCTCAGATGACCTCATTACTACTGCTGGGCACAAAATTTGGCTTAGTTTCCTGGCAGCTAAGGCAAAAAAGGAAACATACTGGGCTAAGTAATATTCATGTCTGATATTAAAGGCATAAAAATTCCTCTGCAGGGGCAAATTATTTCTTGGAAATAAATTTAGTGAGACATATATCATGGAGATTTATGCATAATGGGCAGCCTGTAGATTTGATAATATCTTCGTTTTTGTTCATATCAAAGGAATAAAAACACTGTCAGATAAAGAGTTTTTGTTTGACCTCTTATAAAGGTTTAGAGCAGAGCATTAAATCAGAGGAAGGAATAGCAAATAACTCAGTCAAGGCATTTCTATGGGACACTAAGCTATTATGGTTCAGGTACTTCATGTGACCCATGTCTAATTTATTACAGAGACAGAATTGACCAAATCCAGCTGAACGGTGACTTACCATCTCATGAAACTGTCATTCTCGTATATCTATATTTTAAGATAGTCTTTAACAAGTGCTCTTGACAACTTTAACCATCAGATGTGAAGGGGTAAAGCTGTCATTCTTCTATGATTCTAAAACCTGAATTAATATTCTTACCTGAACAAAGGGCTAACTTACTTTGTTATGGATGTGGGTAGGAGGCACGTCTACAGAGGCCTATTTTCCTCTGCAAAAGAACTGCATATTCTCATTAACTCTCAAGAGCTCCTAATCTTATAACATGGAAGAAAATTTGGATGGGAAATGTTGAGGGAGTGTATATTGACCGACTTCATAGTTCCAAGAATTTAAGGGTGGCCTCTTTAGAACAATATGATTTCAAAAGATTTGCCTCTTGACTCAAATCTGCTAACTTTCTAGCTGGCATAATCTACCGTTGGGTTATTGAATGAATTTTTACCTTTACTTATTTAATTCTGTACTCCTATGTTCCATTTCATTTTTTTGTATAGAGATATCTTACCAATAAAATAAGTTCAATTTATTGTCAATTCAAACATTCATTCATCAAACATTTACTGAGCATCCAGTGTTGAGGACATATCAGTCAACTAGACAGTCCCAGCTGCTATATTCACAGAGATACAATCAAACGGAAAATACATACTGAACAGTAACTATACTTTCATTTCCAGTAACATAATACATCAGAAGCCTAGAGATATCCTTTTCATATGCAACCTAAAATTTATAAATAAAATATTTAAAAAATATAAGCCACAGGGAGATTTACTATGAAGTTTATTGAAGCTTAAGTTTCAGGGCCCCTTCTAAGGTCCTAGCAAATTTGTATTTATTCTTCGGTATCCTTTTTCTTAACAAGTCTCCTTTTTCTTAACAAGTCTCCTCCAAATTATACAATGGTCAGGTCCTACCAAAGTAATCCTTCCCTGTATCTATTCATAGATAAGTGAATGAGAACATAAGAAAAAAATCTCAGAGGTAACATACATGGAAAAGCTGTGAATCCAGAAAGGTGAATATCACTAAAACAGAACTCATCCTGGAAACATCTATGCAACCTCTGTGGCCCTGGTAGGGAGAGACAGCACACTTTGGACGGAAGTTAGATAGGAAAATCCCTTCACAAAATCAGGATCCCTAAAGGTGATATCTTCATTGGGTAAACCTAAAACAAACAAACAAACATACAAACAAATAAAACCCCCCAAACCAAAAACACACTACAAAAAGGTACACTGATGATAGTTGTCTGTTTGGGATTTGTTCTGGTGGAGTGCAAAAAAGTACTTCTTAAGAATTCCTAACCTCAAGCCTGACCTCAGGAGGATTTGGGGCCAGAATTAAATGCATTCGTTTAACCCCATGCTTAAAATTTAGTTAAAATGTCACACCAAATTCTGTTCACACACTAAGCAGTTATTTCTTGGGGCTCTTCTTCTCTTCCTTTATCATATGTTGCTAAAAGAAGCTAATGGACAATTCCAACATTCAGCTTGGAAATTGGTCAGCCTAAATCCTTAAGTTCACTAGGAATATTTTATATATTAAAGTTACTGTGGATAACAAATTTACCAATTGGTTTGCTACTACAAAAGTACAGCTCACCATGCTTTCAGTCTCTAGCATTGGATTCCTTGTGACTCATTCAACTATACCATTTCTTTGCTGCCTTTGCAGCCTCTGCCCACTGCCCAGTCTCAAAAGTAATGTCACATGTTCCAAGTTTTGTTCCCCAATTCTAGTACCAAATTCTGTATCAGTAATGTATTGCTGCAAACAAATAACTCCATAACTTAGTGACTTAATATAGTAATTTAACCATTCTTCATGATTCTGTGGTTTGGGTGGGTTGTTCTTCTGCTGGTTTCTTGTGGTTCACTCATGTAGATATACTCACCTCAAGGACTGACTGGAGGCTGGTCTCTGTCTCACATGGTAGAGGTAGCATTCCAAGAGGGGAAGCTCCGTGCATAAGTACTTAAGCCTGTCACATTTGCTGATATCCATTGGCCAAAGCAAGTCCGATGGCTAAACCCAGAGTCAATGTGGGGACCACACAAGATTATGAATATTGGAAAGTGTGACACACTGGGAGTGGTTAGTGTTAACAATCTACCACAGTGAGATAGAAGTTGAGCTGCTGCTTTTATATAACTACATAGCCAACTAGTTTCAATTTCTTAAAATTATTCCTAGTTGGAGGATATAAGGTTAATCAAAATAAGAGAGCTGGTGAATAGTTGGATCCATCATATCTGATAAATTGTAAACATTTTAGTAGCAATGAATCTTCTTTGGAGAATTTTATCAATACTAAGTGACTCTGGTAAAATATTCTACAGTGGCTGATTCCCAAAACACAAACTCTTGAATTTAAGAAACATTATTTTATAGTGGAAGGAGCAGATTTTTGAGTCACTTATTTGAGTTTCGTTCCACTTAATATATTGTAAAATGAGAATGCAAAGCTTCTGTTATTATCTCCTCTGCAGTGGCCATGCTGAGAAAGTGTGTTCTGCAAATGGAGTTCATTTTCCCAACAACAGATCCACAATATCTCATAATATATTCTGACACTAGTGAGTCATCGGCATCCTTAACTGGTTTTCCTCATTTCTTTCTTTCCTTCTTCGTTTTTCTTCATTTTCTTTTCTTTTTCTTTACACAGTAGCACAGATATACGTATGGGAACAAAATTATTTATAATAGCAATAATTATCAGATTGGCTAATTTTCCTGTTTCCCAGGCAAAAAAAAAATTGCTAGTGATTTCAAATTTTCTACTGTTAATATGTACATAAAGAAAAACAGTTCAAAAATAAGCTATGAAAAAAGTGATCTCAAATTGCCTTGGCATTTTTAACTCTTTTCCCAGAAATTTCACCACTACTCAATTATATTTGTGATGGCAATTAGAATGAATAATGCTGATAATTAAAATAAGATAAAGGCCAAAATGCTTAATTTCAGCATGGTTAAATATATTAATTTCCAAGATGAATAATCATAAAAGACAACATTTGAGAGCTTACCATGTGCCAGATACTATGTTTAGTTCTTTATATACATTATTTTATTTGATTCTTAAAAACAGGCCTATGAGTTATCATTTACAGTTTTTATTGTTTGTTTGTCTTACTTTAAAAAAATTGAATATAGTGATTTACAACGTCATTAGTTTCAGGTGTACAACATAGTGATTTGATGTTTTTATAGATTATACTCCATTTAAAGTTATTATAAATAATTGGTTATATTCCCTGTGCTGTACATTACATTCTTGTATCTTATTTATTTTATACCTAGTAGTTTGTGCCTCTTAATCTTTCTCCTATCTTGCTCCTCCCCCGACTCCTCTTCCCACTGGTAACCATTAGTTTGTTCTCTGTATCTAGGAGTCTGTTTCTGTTTTGTTATATTCATTCATTTTATTTTTTAGATTCCACATATAAATAAAAATATATGGTATTTGTCTCTCTCTGTCTGACTTACTTCACTAAGCATAATAGCCTCCAGGTTCATTCATGTTGTTGCAAATGGCAAAATCTCATTCTTTGTTATGGCTGAGTAATATCCTTGCTGAATTCACTTATTAGCTCTAATAGTTTTTTTAGTAGAAACTTTAGGGTTTTCTATATATAGTATCATGCCATCTGCAAACAGGGACAGTCTTTCCTTTTCCTTTCCAATTTTAATGCCATTTATTTATTACTATTATTTTTTCTGATTGCTATCGCTAGGACTATGGCCAATACTATGTCAAATAGAAATGGCGAGAGGGGGCGTCCTTGTCATTTTCCTGATTTTAGAGGAAAAGCTTTCAGTTTTTCACCATTGAGTATAATGTTAGCTATGAGTTTGTCATAAATGACCTTTATTATGTTGAGATGTGTTCCTTCTACACCAGCTTTGTCAAGAGTTTTTATCATGAACTGGTGTTGAATTTTGTCAAATGCTTTTTCTGCATCTATTAAGATGATCATGTGATATTTATCCTATAGGTCTTTTTTAAAGACTATTCAGACTCAGGCTTAGATAGCTTAAATAAAATACTGAAGGTCACAGCTGGCAATTGGTAGTGACCAAAATGTACTCAATTCTAATTTTAAGCTAACTGCCTTAACTGCTAAGCTCTATTATCATAAGGACTAATTAGTAAACAGTAAATAAATTTTGGCTTCTCTTTTAGAAAAGTATCCTTCAGACTTATCTCACTTAACATTATTAAATTGTATCTCACTGTATAAGTTATATAGTGATAAGTTACAGATTTCTTTGTACGCAAACAAAAGATGATTCCTATGAACAAACATTTCCTGAGTAATCTGTGCCACTATCTCTAACCCCATTTCCACACCTTTTCCTTCTTAGAGCAAAGGTGCTAGAAAATTAGTGAAAAAAACAATTATAGTCCCTACCCTCATGGAGCTTACAGTCCAGTGGGGATACAAGCAATATGTAAGCAAAAACTAATACATGTACAGTCATAAAAATATAGTACATGCTCTGAAGCCAACACTCTGACCTGGAAATGTTCTTATCAATCTAGGTGATTCTGATTCAGGTGGTCTGGGGACTTCACAGGGAAGATCCTGGGAGGCCTAAACAACGGGTTACCAGACATGACTATTTAGCAAGGTCAACTGGCCAGCTTCCCGAGAAGGAATATATTAGGGTTCCATCCCAATCAGCTAAAGCAGTGTGCTCCCAGAATCTGTATTTGTATTTATAGCAAGAATTGTTGAAAGAGCAAGGTTTAGGAAATGCTAGCATAAACAATCTCCTATGAACTACCTGTATAGCTACTTCCTGTTTAGTATGAAGGTTTTAAGTAAGTACAATAAAGAAAACATACAAGAGTACACTGAGTATTCACTGAAGGCTAAATGTTACTCCAAATAAAGATTGAAAGGAGATATAAAGTTGTTAAGGTATTTACCTGGAGATTTTAAAGGCTAGAGCTAGATTTCTAGGAGATACTGGAAAACAAAAAATTTGAGGAAGTAAGAATGCTTGAGGTCCTGAGCTCTGACAGAGATAAGGGAACAGGAAAAACATGCCCAGCTTCTAGTAAGAAAAACTACTAATCTGTACCAGGGCCCAATAATAGTTGTTCTTTCTAATAATAACCCTTAAAGTACCAGTGAATTAGCTATTGTTTGTTACAGTTCTGTACAACGTTAAGCATTTTGAAGGCACTGACTTTTTGACCTGTAAAGTTTTTTGAAGCAGTTTACTCTTATTATCCTCATTTTTTTAAGATGAACAAACTGAGGCTTGGAGAGATCAAATAACTTTCCAGAGGTCATACAACTTATATGTGGCAGAGCCACGATTTCAATTTGTCCAATTTACTACAAGGACAGGTTCGAAGGCTTGAAGGAATTGTATTCTTTCGCTGATTTTAAGTTGCACATTGTTTCCATATTTTAATACCTACAAAAATTAGACGATGTTTTTATAATTACAGTCGATAGCATTTTTTTCTTTCTTAGTGGAACATAAAATTGATAGTGCTGTTGCAATCACTGGCATTTTCAATTCAATAAATTGAGGTAGCAGGTCACTTTATGCAAATATTACCACACTAATAGTGAATAATCTGCCTCTCTCCATGCCTAGCTTGCTATTCTTTATTTTCTAATCACAATCTATTTTATTCAGAATTTTACTTACTTTCACATTATTTTCATAAACATTTTGATACAAGCTTAATGTATCTAGTTGCAGACCTCAGCTGCAACTGTGAGGGATTGTTGATTACCATCAATCTACAGATAGTATTTAAACTGATTCCATTATATAAGGAGCTCAGTTTTTTTATAAGCCTACTACCCACCTACTCACTTTCCAGATAAAGAAACTGAAAATCAGAGAAAGTAAATTATATGCCCAAAGTCAGGTAGCTAATAAGTGACAAAACTAGATCTTAATCTTTAGTTGACTAGCTCTTTGTTAAAGTGCTTTCTAATGTACAACACTACTTTCTACATCAAGATGTTGAAACTCATGTATATTATACTCCCTCTTCATTCTTTAAGGAAAAGTCTTAAAAAATGTCACTATTTGTAGATAAAGACAAGCTTATTTTAAAATTTTATGGAGTTCAAAGGAATTAAAATAGCTGGAACCATTTTGAAAAACAAGAATAAAGTTGGAGGAATCCTATTACTCAATTTTAAGACTTACCATGTAGCTACAGTAATTAAGACAGTGTAGTATTAGTGGAGGAATAAACTCATGTACTAATAGAATAGAATAGAAAACGTAAATATACCCACAAAAACATGACCAATTTCTCTCTGACAAAGGAGCAAAAGTATTCAAGAAAGAATAACCTTTTCAACAAATGCCACTGGAACAATTGGACACTGATTGGCAGAAAAATTAACCTTGACCTAGACCTTACACTGTACAAAAATTAACTCAAAACAAATCATAAATCTAAATGTAAAACTGTAAAACCTGTAGAAGAGAACACATCTAAGAAGTCATCATATACTTTTCCATTAAATAGATAACTTTTAGTGTTCTATTTTACTTCCCTTGTTTCTGTTACTATATATTTTTTAAGTTATTTTCTTAGTAGTTGCCCTGGGGATTATAATTAGCATCTTAATCTGCTTCACATTAATAACAACTTAATTTTAATACTATACTAAAACTTTGCTCCTAAATAGTGCCTTTCCCAACCTTACTTCTTTGTGCTATTCTTGTCATGCAAAATACTTCTTATATATTATAAGCCTATTAACAAAATTTTATAATTATGGCTTTTTGTTATCTTTTAAATCAGATAGCAGGAGTAAAGAGTGCAAACAAAAATACATATATACTGTATTTTATATTACCTATGTAGTTACCTTTAGTGGTGTTCTTTATTTCTTCACGTGGATTTGAGTTACTATCTATTGTCATTTGATGATTGTTTTTTAACAAACTCCCTGAGGATAGGGCTCTTTCCACTGAGCAAGCTTAGGTAAAATACAGATGAGTCCTGTGAATGGGGCTTTTCCAGAGAGATGACAGACATGTCAAATAGTGACAATTCTCTGGGAATTAGACTTTTGAGGAAGCTTCAAAACAATTCTTTCCCCTTCAGTGTCTGCTAGGCTTTTGGCTTGCATACCTACCATGGTGTGAGTCTGCTAGTTTCAAGGCTATGGTGGAACTAAAAAGAGGGTCATGGGAATAAAGCAAGTTAAGAGGCCATGAAACTCACTGTTCTCACTGAGATTCAGCCCTTTTTCTTGAATACATGCTCCTTGGATGATTACAAGCCTTCTGTTTAATTTCAGGAGTTCTGAAATTTAGATTCTGACAATTTCTGATAGTGTTCTCATTGCCTTTATGGAGTAATGAATTTTGAAAGGTTTTCTTCTCTGACATTCTGAAAGAGCTTCTCCTGTGCTCATTTTTTAAATTCAACAATTAGAAACTAATATATTTCCCCAAAAGCAATTAGTAGCTTTTGAGAACATGGAATGGAAGAATGGATGCTGGGAAGTCAGTTGGCAAATATTCACTACAGCAAGTGGTTCCTGAGGGTTTTGGAACCTCTCTATTAAAACTTTCATTTTATTGGATCTTGTTCCATCCCTATAGGGTGAGAACAAAGAATCTAACTAATATGCTTTTTGTCATGATATTTGTTTAGTACAATGATTTATAAATTAGAATCAGACAGAACTAGGTAGCAATCACAATCCCTTTACTTATTAAGTATGTGTTCTTGGGCAAGTTATTTAACCTTTATTAATTTTAGTTCCTTCATCTGAAAATTGGAGATTATCTGAGAAAATCATGATATATGATAGACAGACACTGTAAAAATGTTGGCAATTTTAAGCAATCATTCAAGTTAAGAACATCTTTTTTTCACAGGTAATGTTAGCAAATGTTTTGATGTCTTTTTATAGAACTTGGCAAGTATATTAAAATAATTTCAGGTAATAATTTTTTCTGATTCAAAATAGGGATCATGACTTGATAAAAGATGTGTTTTTTCTAAATGGTGAATTTATTTATAAAAATATTTTTAAAGTATCAAAACATTTGGTAGTTAAATATCCTTTGTTTGAAAGAAACATAATTTAATGGAGGATTAAATTAGATTGTTTTGGACACCCTAGGACATAAAATATTTATTCCCAAATATAGGTGGTGGTTTAGTGTCAAAAACTGATTAAAGAATCATACTAGCTAGCACGTTATTACTAACTTCTGGTCAATTTACTTATTCAAAATTGAACTTCCAAAAAGACCCTCTTTTTGAATTCCAAAAAATACCCCAAAACTTTAACTTGACATTTCATATTATGCTTCTTCTTTTAAAAACAAAGAACTCAATAATTACTATCTATCTATTTTTTAAATATATAAACATAAAGGATGAAAAACAGCACACACACACACTTTTTTTTCCTTTCTGATACAAAAATAAGATTATGTCATGGACATTTTTCTGCATTTTTTCTCGTGTTACAGTAGTTCTGTGCTGTGATATTCCATCTGAGCCAGCTAAATATTATCAGGCAAGCTAGTGCATTCTTTTTGGGATTAGCTAACATCCTATGACATGGATTTATCACAGTGACGCACATTTGGCAATGATTAAAGATATTTTCAACTGTTATGACTTACAGGAAGTGTGGGAAGTGCTATGGGCATCTGGTGGGTAGAGGCCAGTGATGCTGCTCAAAATCTTATGCTGGACAAGATAGGCTCCTGTATGAGGACGTATCCAGCCCACAGTGTCAGTAGTGTTAATTCTGAGAAACTCTTGCTTAATTGTATACTTTCTCACCTCTTTCCTTTTTGACTTTTTAATACCAAGTTGCAAAAAGTCCATTTCCTGTCTTGGTTATAAAAGTCTTTTCAGACACTAGGTTTCAAATACAGTTTCTTAAGTTTTCTTCTAATATTTTAATTTTTACGTTTAAGTCTTTAATAAATTTGTTTTTTGTTTGTTTTATGCTGTGATTTGGAGTTTGCCAGCACCACAGATTCAGTAAACTATCTTCTTTCTCACTGAATTAAGATACTATTGTTGGGTGTTGGGGGATCTCTATTTTGTTTCTCTGATTTATTTGCATATTCTTATACCAACAGCTCATGGTTTTGATTATATTAGTTTTAACATCTAGTAAGGCAGTATAATCACTTAAATAATTGGTCAGGCTAATCTCCCCTTAACTTTTACTATTTCATAATTTTTTGCCTCTTTTTAACATTTATTATTTCATATGGTCTTTAAGATGATTTTGTCCAATGTTGAAAAAATCTTTGACATGTATATAATTATAATATTGTAAACATAATATTTTATAATAATAGTCAATATTTTATACATTATATAATAGGCTTATGTAATTAGATAATATTTTAATTACATAAAATAATATATCAAATCTATTGTTTTTAACTTCTTTTAGAGTTTTGTTAATACATTTCTCTATTAGTTTATTTTTATTGCTCTCTAGTTTTCCATTGGATAAATTTACTAAAATTTATTTATCTAATCTGCTGTTGATGGATATTTGACTCGTTTCCAGTTTCTGGCTTTCACAAATAATGCTGTTATAAATGTACTTACATATGTCTCTAGATGTACGTATATGTGAATTTCTTCTGGGTATATATGTAGTAGTGTGATAGCATTGTCATAGGGCGTGTTCATGTGCAGCTTTAGTCCATACCACTGAACAATTTTCCAATGTGGTGTGCCAATTTATCTTCCTACCAGTAGAGTGTGAAAGCTCCTATTGCTTTTTAACCTTGCCAATATTTGATATTGTCAGTCTTTTCATTTTATCCATACTGCATTTGTGCAGTTGTATTTCATTTAGGTTTTAATTTCCCTGATGTCTAATCCTCTCCAGAGTGGTACATTTTTTACAATTGATGAATCTATATTGACACATCATTACTCTTGGTGCTTTATATTCTATGGATGTATTTGATTTTTGATGCTGATCTAAGTGGTACCATTTAAATATTTTATTTTGTAATGTCAGATGATGGCACATAGAAACATAATACTTATAAAAAATGATCTTCTATGGCAATCTTGCTAAATTTACTTACAGCTTAAATTTTTTTTCTGTAGATTTTACAGATTTTAATTTATAAAATACTATCATATTATCTACAAATAATGTTATATTCCTTTCCTGATTTTTCAGGTTTCTTCTTTCAATTTTTCTATTTTTTATACCTTGCATTTACTTTTCTTGCCTTAGTGTTCTATGTCTGCTAGTACAATGTTGAACAGAAATTGTGATATGCTTTATTTTTCCAAACTTGTTTGTGAGCTGAACTTGAATTTCCTGAATCTTTTGGGGGGAGGTGAGGATAGAGAGTATTAAGATACTGCATTCATACTTCAGCAGTCTAAATTATTTAAGGATAAGTTTGTTTTGTCTCTCTTTTGGATACAGGATCACTTTCCAGTCTCTGGGTCTTTTGTCTGGTGTCCAGAGTGCCTTAACATCACTGATAGTTACAGTGCGAGGCACAGTGGTTGCTATTTTCATGGGCTAGTGGTTCACTTGCAAGCAGTTTGTTCACTGTGTTCCCTTTTCTCCTCAAAAGCTGGTACTCTTTCAGTGACAATAACAAAGAGAACTCAACTTGTCCATCTGGCTTCTCTGTTCTTTGGGGGAAATTAGCTTATTTTCCAAGGAACAAACAGTACCATGACTAGGTGTAAGCCAGGCTCTCTTTGAAATCAAGAGTTGGCTTTAATTCTCAGTTCAATTCTCTGCTGCTCTTACCTTGACTCTCGTCTATACATCTCTGTCCTTCAGGATTCCACTGGCGCCCACAGCCTTGTTCTCCTCCTCCAGGCACTGGAACCTATTGGTTTGAGAGGGATAGAGTAGAGGGATTATGTTGGGCCTTGTCCAAGGCCTGAAACAGCCATCTTCCTTATCTCTCATTTAGAAAGAACAGTAACTGTTTTCAGCTTTTTTTGTGTGTAAATGGGTAGTGAATATTCTCTATTAAGGTGTCTACCAGTTTTATCCTATTTTTAGATATTCTGAAAGGAAGAAAATTTTACACATTTTAATAGGGGAGTACCCCCCCGCCAATTTCATGCAGTATCCTTTTCAGTAAGTTAAGTGCTGCAATTCTTTGAAAGAAAATATTACAAACAACTCATTTGAATGCTGAATTGTGGGCATTAATGGTATTTATAGTGAAGGCCATGTCTAGTAAATTCCTTGAATTCTTTTGGAAGCAATGTTTGTAGAATTCTTATTAGGAATATGCTTTCTATGAGATTTTAATAGTAGTTCTATTTTTATCTGGAAAGAAATGAAGCTTACGATACTAATTTTCTCATTTAATGGATTTTCTTCCCTTAAATAGGCCCAGTTCTCTAATATGGGGTGTGAGGCAGTTTGCTTTAGCCTGTGCAGAAAAGTGCACTTACATTATGTATGGGAAGAAAAATTCAAGTAAAATATGATTTTAACCTCTCTTTGGGAACTGAAGAAGTCTATTCCTAAATTTTTTTCATATCTCAATTTGGAGGCAGTTTTGCAAAATTAAGGCTTTCAAATTACACATGAACTATTTTCTACGATGTGTCAATTAGTAGGAAAGAACATATTTTTTTAAAAAAATGCATCAGAAAACACAAAGGATATGTTTTTATTGATTTAATAAGTATTTCGTTGTGTGCCTACTCTGTGTTAGGAACTGCTCTAATCACTGGAAAAACTGGTGAGCAAGACAAATGAAATGCCAGCCCTCAGGCAAGTTAAATTTGTGTTTGTGGGAAGATAATAAATAGAAAAACAAATACATATATAACGTAATATCTGGCAATGACAAGTATAATGAAGGAAAATAAAGCAGGGAAAAGGCATAGCGTTGAGTGCATTTTAGACAGGACACTGTCATCTTGAGTAGCAGCTTGCGAATATATACATACGTATGTGCAGCTTTTTACAAGAAAACAATCATTTGAATTTGAAATTTGTTGCCATATATTTATATGTAGTATTTACTCATAATTTTATCTCTCTATCTGTGACTGTATGTTTCCTTTCTTTTCTCCATACTTATTTTTTCTTTCTGATTTTTTAAACACTTGATTGGTATAGCATTTCATTGGTCTTCCCAAAAACAAAAACAAGAAACCCTTCATTTTAATTTATCTTTTCTACATTTTTTGTTTTTTATTTCCTAAATTTCAGCCTCTATCCTTATTATCTATATATTTTCTTTTAAATACCTTCTAATTTTTCAAAATGATATTGAGTTTTCTCTATTCTAGGCTTTTTTCTTAGTAATTATTTCATTGAAATCTACACATTTTCCTTTAAATAACACACTGAACATACTCTCCTAAGCACATTTCAGAGGTAGCCATGAAAGATAATAAACCAGGAAGAATCTTCTAAATGCAAAGCCAGGGGCCATGGAGGACAGTGATAAGGAAATTTCTCTCAGAGAGTAGAACCAGGAGGTGCCAAATGAGCTATCCAAGGAATTACTCCATAGTAATGGAGTAATGGAAATAACGTGTCCAACCATTGTGTCATGTGGTAAAATGCAAGTGTGTACCTTCCCTGTGTTCTTCTTCCCTTTCTGCTGGTGGAAGCAGATATGATGCTGTGAACTGTCACTTCAGACAGGTGGATGGAAACTATATAAGGATGGCAGGGTGATATGGGTCCCTGTTAATTGCAGAGTTGTACACTTACCTTGAACTCTCGATATGGACATTTACATGAGATATAATTTAAATACCCATTTTGCTTAAGACATTGTTTATTGTGGGTCTTCATTACAGCTGTTGAAACTGTATCCTAAGTAGTACCAATAAGGAGGAACATTTCTGGAGGAAGAAACAGAAGAACTGTGGCCCTGGGGCAGAACTATGCTCACTGCTTTAAGGCTGAGCTGTGATTCCTGCTTGGCTAGAGCTCACTGTGCAAGAGGTTGAGACGGAGGAAGTGAGGTCAGAGAGGTGTCAGGAACTGGATGTGTGAAACCTTCTACATCATAGATTTTATTGGATTTTCTCCTAAGGGTCCTGAGAAGCCACTGGAATTTTGAGAGCAAAGGAGTGACATGAGTTGATTTATGCTTTAGAAAATACATGAGGTGTGAAGTCCTATTCTACAGATGTAAGAATATCAAAATTTCTAACTCAAAACAAACAAACAAACAAAAAAACCAAGCATGTCTTTTAGTCTCATAGTAATTTAAGGAAAAAAACAAGAAAAAACAACTGAAGCCTTTCCCCTCACTAGATATTATCTCATTATTGCCGAGGACATCTTTTAAAATCACAAATCTGATCCATTATTTCTCTGTTTAAAAACCTTTGATACTTCCCCAGGGATAAAGACTTTTTGATGTTTTTACAATATACCTAACTGGCCTGGTTTTCTGACATTTCCTCATACTATAACATGGGTACATGGAAGCACTCAGACAATAAGTAACAGTAATTATTGTGTGCCATCTGCCATCTACCGGCATAAATTATGTTCCAAAATAATACCTGTGAACAAGAAAGACAGTATCTGCCCTCGTGGAGCTTAGGGTTTTAAAAGGAAGAGAATTAAAAAGGGGATCATATGGGGAAGGTTTTATTTTCTAAGCCTGGGGGTGGAGGCTATCACTTCTGCTCATGTTCCATTCATTTAGGCATAACGCAAAGGAGTCTGGGAGATGTGACATAGCTATCTATACAGGAGGAGGAGGAGGAAATGGGTGAGCATGTAGCAATTTTTGTCACAATTTCTAATAAATTTTGTGTATAAATGAATGAATAGTGCTTTTAAATTTCATAGGAAAAGGAGGACACATCTAAGAACATAATCTCTTCCTTCTTGTGAAGGTGAGTATTTTCTTGGTGTTTTGTTTGATGGAGTTTTGGGTGTTTGGTTAGTTGAGATATTTAAGTTAGGTAAAGAACGAAGAATGTTCAAGGGCAATTACTTACTGATGGAGACACAAGTAATGTAGACACTTTTATTTTGCTTCCTTTTTCCTGCCTATAATGTAGTCAATGCAAAATTTAAGTGTTAGGGTGGTTTTTCTTCCTTATATACAAATTTGGACTTGGGTTCAATTAGTTATTGTACAGAATTCCTTGTAACCAGAATAAAAAGCTGAATTACAGTCATAAACTGAATGAGTGATGTGGCATATGACAATCTATGTGAATATAATCATCATTTAAATGCTCACAAATCATTAAAGTTAATCTTCCATTACAGCATTACATGATTTCCTTATTCATTCTCTGAATATAATACTAGAATACCTTAATCTTTTTATTTTTAAAAGTTCACTGTAAATTAATCTTTGTTACATCAAAGAAATTATATGTTAAAATCTATTTTCTTTTATACATCTCTAACAAATGTCATTTCCCACATCATAATCACATTTTAAGCTGTTTGAAAACAGGAAGTTTCTACCTGAAATAACCAAATAACCAGGAAAACATCTGTTGGCTTTTTTTTTTTCCTGGAAGTAGTATGTGTGCCTCTCTTTCATGATACTGTAACATTTTAGAAAATAAAATCACCTTTGTGACTTTCTGATGTATGCAAGTGCCATTTTGTCCCTGAGTTGTAAAATAAGTAGGATTATAAATAAGTTTGTTAGTGGTTACTCATACTTGGTTGATTTTCTACTGTTACAGTGAGAAGTTTCAAGGGTCCAAATATATAATTTGATAAAAATAAAAACATCTGAGAACTAGAAGATATATAAAAGTCATCCAGTCAAACATCCTTATTTTATAGATTAGGCAACTTAAGTCTAGAAGACAAAGTAACTGGACTGAGGTCCTAGAACTTCCTAGCAACAAAGTGGAGATTGGCCATACCCACCCATGCTCACAGTCCAAAGATTTCCATTCTCATCAAATTTAAACTTAATACATGTAAAATCCCCCTATCAAATATATATTAACAGTTTCTTTCTCAAGTACATACACATTTGTGTTTGTAGTGAATATATAAAATGGATAAAATCAATATTGATAGGTAATTATATAAATATTCCAATGAGTATTATTTTTTATTCTTTTACTATTAAGATCTCTTAGTGAAATATGTGTGTGTTCTATGGTGGGAGAGGCTTGTGTCTTTGGATGTAGTAAGGGTTAAGCAGGAGCTATTCAGAAAATGAATGTCCCCAGAGAAAATTGTTGCAGTATTACAATTCAGTCACACACATACATGCACCACACACACACACACAAACACGTTTTGAACCAATTGTTGTCTTTTTGGTCAGTGATGTTTATCAGTTACAATTATCACTATGGGTACTTAAGTATCCATCATTCAGTCATTCATATATTCACTCATTTAACAAAAATATATTGAGTGTATACTGTGTGTCAGGCACTAGAGGTGCTTAGTGCAGCTTTTAACAGCCATACAGAGATATGAAGAAAGATATTAGTGTTCTGAACCTACCTACACATTAGAACTTCTAAGGGCTGCGCTATAGATGTAAGGATAAAGTTGAAGCAAAGAGGTCCTTGCTGGGAATTGCAGTTTAGCTTGAATGATGCTAATCTCTGAAATTCGGCTAAGGTGATCTCAGTGTGCCTGTGCCCTTAGGAGACTAGAAACAGTATACCTTAATCCTCTCTAGAAGAAGGTAACATAATTTTAGTATCCAAATCGTTTCTACCAACAATTTCTCAAATACAATGCCTGACATTAAAAGCCTAAACAAGAGGAACCAATGTGGAAAAAATAAAACAGTAAAAACACTTGTAACAGTCAGGCCCTATGATGTTAAGGAAATTGTGTTGGGAAAAGATGTTCTGTTAAGTCTGTGGGAAGCCCCAGTTGGGGAATCACACACAAAAAAACATTCTTGGAGCTCTGAAATAAGGTCATGCCATATACAGTGGATAATTATATTCCTTTTGAAAGGTAGTTTCTGAAATGCATTTGATCCCTGATAGAGTCTCTGACCATAAGACATCAAGTGACCATTCATCCAGAACTGTCCATTGTGAGACATATGAGATCTATCGAGTCATCAGATCAGGCAAGACCAGTACTAACTTTAGAAGAAGGAAGTGCTAAATCCAGATTGAACATGAGCAGAACCCCATAGCACAAGCAATCTGCATGAGCAGGCAGCACAGACCCCCACATCATCTCCCACTCTTGTCCCACTCCCTTCCTCAGCTGATCCCTACAGCCATTAAGGGGATCCCTTATAAGCAGCTGATAGAGAAGAAAAATTCCTGAGCTGTGTTGGCTTTGTATCTGGGGGCAAGTAAAAAATGGAGAGCAGCACAATAGTCTCATTTAGGGGTGGTCTTGAAAGGCATGGTAGGGGAAAATCTTCCCAATAGGTGAACCTTTGCACAGTGCATGTGTGTGGCTCAAGATAAGAGTACATATAGACTCCTGGGCAGTGACAAATGGCCTGGCCTTTTGGTCAAGGGCCTGTAGAAGACGAGAAGCTCAGGAACAAAAAAGGACTGCGGTAGAGGCATATTCATAGATACATGGGAGTGGGAAAAAAGTGTGAAGATTTTTATATCGTGTATTATTCCTGCAAGAGAGCATCTACCATGGATGAGGCACTAAACAAGTAGACCAAGTAGATGAAATAACTCAGCCAGTTGGTATGAGCCAGCTCCTGATACTGGTTAACTTCAGTGCTATACCATGGGTGCATGAATAAAAAAAGTCACTTTGGCAATACTGTAGGCTATTTTTGAGCCCAACAACATGAGGTCTGATTTAGCTAATGAATGTCCAAATTTACAGCAGCAGAGACCATTCTTGAGCCTCTAATATGACACCATTCTAAATGAGGCTTCCTCTAGGAAAGGCCAGCAATTTGATCTGGCAGGAAAAATACCTTTTCTGAGTATGATTTGCCTTTCTTACCTGCAGAGCCTCAACAAATATCACTATCTGAGAGTTTATGGAGTATTTAATTTCTGGCCTAGGATCTCACATAACATTGCGTCAAACCAGGGGACCCACTTTATTGCAAATGAGGACTATGATCATGGGATCCACTGGTTGTATCACATACTGCACCGTGCAGCCCCTTTCTGAGAACTGGAATGTCCTGCTGGAGGCATAACCGAGGCACCAGCTGGGAGTTGATATCTTACAATGACGGGACACCATACTCCATGGCACAGTGCATGTCATGAATCAAAGACCTTTATATGGCACCAGCCATGCTTACTCTAACTCCCAATGGCCCTCTTGGGGAATGTGTGCTGCCTGTACCAACAACTATGAGCTCTGCATGTTAGGGAACACTTTCACCAGGGGACACATGAGAGAAGCATTGAACTCTAAGCTATGACTGCCACGGCACTTCAGGATGTTTGTGTCCAGGGACCAGTAGGCAAGAAGAGGAGTTACCATCTTGCAGGGGTTATATGCCCCAATTATCAGGAAGAGTTAGGGCTGCTGTTACTCAGTGGAAGTGGGGAGAACATTTGGCACCCAGGCAATCTGCTTAGGTGCCTCTTTTGACTCTCCTGTCTGTTGTGAGGGTAAATAGCTAAGTTCAGCATCCCCAACCTGAGAAGATCTTGGTGACTAGGGGCTCAGCCCTCTTAGGATGAAGGTAAGGTCTGGGTTGTGCCACCATATAAACCAGCAAAGGTAGTAGATGAGTGTAAGGGGAATCTAGAATGGATGGTGATGAGAGATAAGTGTCAGTTACTGTGTCAGACCAGCTGCAGTACAATTTGAATTCCAAATAAACAGCAAACTTTTTTTTTTAGTATTATTACAAGCATGTTTTATGCAATACGTATACAAAAATTATTAGGTATTCTGTGTTTCACTTGCTAAAAATGGTAACCCTACCTCTGGTGGACATGGGGTATGCCTGTATGCCTCCCAGATGCCTCATCAAAAGACTTGTCCCCAGTGCTGGGAATGCTGTCAGCAGATGCCTTCAGCTGTTGGCCCTTTTAGAGATTGCCTCAGATACAGAGACTTCAGCTCAACTGAGCTCACAGCCCTCCAGGAATGTCTCGCATCCCATCACTCACTGGAGCAGATAGATAAAAGTCTGGCCACTTTTACCAGATGGGCACAACTCTGATAGGACACTTCAGCTTGAGAGGTCCTGGTGGGGTCAGCTGATGCTGTTGGGCCTCTGCTACATTCAAATACTTCTGCTGCTGAATCCTGCTGCCCCCTTCTCCTTTCCACAGGTGTCGATCCCAAAGGAACTCCCAAATAAACATCCTTCACACACCAAACTCTGTCTCAGAATCTTCTTTCTGCTGGAAGTGAACTGCTACATTCTATTCCCCTGGACTTCCTTGTATAAGAGACAGAAAAAAAAATCTGTCTTTCCTTAAGTAATTTTTTATTGAGATATAATTTATAGGCATTAAAATTCAGAGATTGTAGGTGTAAAGTTCAATTAGTTTTGACAAACATACACTCATGTAACCCACACCGCCATCAAGATATAGAACATTTCCATCAACCAAGAAAGTTTCCTTTTGTATTTTCCCAATCATTTCCCTGACCTCCACAAGAAGCAACCACTGATTTGATTTCTATCACTGTAGATCAGCTTCATTGATTCTCGAATTTAATATAAATAGTCATGAACTATGTATTATTTTGTATCTGGCTTCTTTTATTCAGATTAAGGCTTTTGAGATCCGTCCATGTCATTAAGAGTATCAATATTAGACTTGTTATTGCTGAGTTATTATTCCATTGAATCACAGTGAGTTAATCATTCTCCTCTTAATGGATGTTTCCCACTTGGGGCTCTCATGAATAAAATTACTAGGAATACTTTTATCCATAGATTTATGTAGGTATATGTTTTCATTCCCATTGGACAAATATGTAGGAGTGGAAAAGTGCTGGCCCATAGGTTAAATATGTTTTATTTTTAAAGAAACTGTTAGTTTTCCAAAGTGGTTGTACTATTTTGTATTCCCACCGGCAAGGTTGGAGGTTCTGGTGGCTGTACGTCCTCTCCAACATTTGGTACTGTCAATATTTTTCATTTTAACTACACTGGTGGAAATGTACTGATGTCTTGTTGTGGTTTTGATTTGATTAAATATCATTATTTGATATCCCTGATATCTAATAATGTTGAACACTTTTCATGTACTTATTCACCATTTGTATATGTTTTTTTGTGAAGTGTCTGCTCAAATCTTCTGCTTATTTTTGAAACAGGCAAAAGATAAACATATATATGATGTATATAAGATATACATTATAAATATGTGATATGTCATTTGTCATATACATGTGTTGCATATATTTTCTCCCAATCTGTGATTTACCTGTACATTTTCTTAATGATGGATTTTGATGAAGAGAAGTTTAAAAATTTTGTTGGTGTGCAACTTATCAATTTTTCCTTTTATAATTGGTGCTCTCTGTGTCTTTTTAAAAGCCATATTTATTTTGAGTTCTCTTCATAAGAAGCTAAAATTTGTCCTAGCTGATATGCTTTTTCATAGTAACAAAATAAAATTAAAATATTTCAATTTTTAGTTTAAAACAAATATATATGTTCCTTAAATGTGAATTTCTTTAATTTTTCTTAACCATTTTAGGTCTCAGTTGATAACTGGTAGATGTGAATTCATATTTAAGCATATTTCATCATATCAGAAAAGAAAAAAAGATTTTTAAACCTCATAAAATTTGTATAGCATATTTAATTAACTAAACAATGTATTCTACTATTAGTATAAATATTTGAGGACTGAGTATATAGTCAATATTTTGGAACTGTTTATGTTTGACATACTTATTATATTATTAGTCTTTCCCTATATTATAAATGCTAAATAAATTTTCAACATTATAAATTTTCTGATAATGGTGTGAGTGTGTATGTGTGAGTGTGTGTGTGTATTTGAAGTATGTGCATTTGAAGTGGAAAAATCCACTAAAGATTTTCAAATGAGTATATTTTTATACAATGGAAAAAAATAACTCAGTCTAAGAGTATGTTCATTAGATAAGAAAAGCAAATGATAAGAAAGTTGTGCTCAGTAACATTATGCAGAAGAAATCTGCTTACATGCTAAAAATAGAAGACATGATATTGAGCAGGATAATATTTTCCAGTGATTTATATTCAACACTTGCATTTGTGCTGAAATGGGAGGCACTTACTTATAAAAGCACTAAGATGCCTTTAAGTAAAGCACTGAAGGAGGTTGGTAGTAAGTTAATAAAATACATTTCAAAAGGAAACACTTAAAATTCAATCCTTTAAAAATTTATCTAACCACCAGTTTTTAATTTATAAGGTGACACCTATGGCTGATTTTTAAAATATATAGGGGCTTCCCTGGTGGCGCAGTGGTTGAGAATCCGCCTGCTAATGCAGGGGACACGGGTTCGAGCCCTGGTCTGGGAAGATCCCACATGCCACGGAGCAGCTGGGCCCGTGAGCCACAACTACTGAGCCTGCGCGTCTGGAGCCTGTGCCCCGCGACGGGAGGGGCCGCGATAGTGAAAGGCCCGCGCACCGCGATGAAGAGCGGTCCCCGCACCGCGATGAAGAGTGGCCCCCACTTGCCTCAACTAGAGAAAGCCCTCGCATGAACCGAAGACCCAACACAGCCAAAAAAAAAATAAAAATAAAATAAATAAATAAAGTAGCTAAAATATATATAAAATATCTTATCTCTATGTCTCAATTTCTACAATGCCTTTCTTTCAGTTTTAAAAAAATATATTTTCTGGTGAATAGTTTATTTACACCCATTTTTTCCTGCTTTCTTCTTTTTTGCTATTGTTAGTTTATCTTGAACTTATTTATTTATCTTGTACAAGTTCAAATCCTGGCTCCACTGAGCATCAGCTATGTGAATGTGAACAATTGATTAATATATGACACTGATATAATAATAATGCATAACTCACAAAATTGTGGTGGAAAGCAAATGAAATTATACATGTAACTAGCTTAAAATAGCACCTGGGGCATTTGGTAAGCATTAAATAAATGTCAACCATTGTTACCAGTATTATATATGCATACATATATCTTAGTCTGCTTGAGCTGCCATAACAAAATATTATTATAGACTGAGTGGTTTGAAAAATAAAAATTTATTTCTCACTGTTCTAGAGCCTAAGAAGTCCAAGATCAAGGTGCAACTGATTTGGTTTCTGGTGAAAGAGCTCTTTTTGGCTTACAGTTGGCTGACTCCTCACTGTGTCCTCACATAGTAGAGACAAAGAGAACTCTCTCTCTCTTCCTCTTCTTTTAAGGCCACAGTCTTTTATCTGATCAGGACCCTGCCCTTACAACTTCATTTAACCTTAATTACCTCCTAGATACCTTGCTTCCAGATTCATTTACATTGGGGGTTAGGGCTATGACATGTGAATTTGGGGGGAATACAGTTTAGTCCATAGCAACATATTTATAAAATATCTATCAATTATATTTATTTTATGGAAGGAATCATATGCATATAACATGAATATATGCATATATATATACAAAATATATAAATATTCCTTATAGAAATAAATATATAATATACATTTATATATAGTTTTGTTTATATTTGTATTTAATATATAAAGTAATAAACATAAATATTTCTTATAGAAATATAATTATTTCTACAATGAAAACTAGATTTTTGCATCTATCTGCAATGATATATATACATGTAGCTTATTCACTTTGTTGCACAGCAGAAACTAACACAACATTGTAAAGCAATTATACTCCAAGATATAAAAAAAATCTACAATGACTGTGATTTTTAAAGGATGCCATAAAAGATGCTATTGGAATGCCTATAATGTTTATACAAGACTAGATGACTCACACACCATTTCCTCTTCTTATTTTCTTCTCTTTTTTCCCCCACTTTTTTCACCAACATAGCAGATTGCTATAAATGACAACACACTGGTGAAGAATTGCTGTTCTAAAAATGGGCAGAAGACCTAAATAGACATTTCTCCAAAGAAGATATATAGATTGCCAACAGACACATGAAAGAATGCTCAACATCATTAATTATTAGAGAAATGCAAATCAAAACTACAATGAGATATCATCTCACACCGGTCAGAATGGCCATCATCAAAAAATCTAGAAACAATAAATGCTGGAGAGGGTGTGGAGGAAAGGGAACACTCTTGCACTGTTGGTGGGAATGTAAATTGATACAGCCACTATGGAGAACAGTATGGAGGTTCCTTAAAAAACTACAAATAGAACTACCATACGACCCAGCAATCCCACTACTGGGCATATACCCTGAGAAAACCATAGTTCAAAAAGAGTCATGTACCAAAATGTTCATTGCAGCTCTATTTACAATAGCCAGGACATGGAAGCAACCTAAATATCCATCGACAGATGAATGGATAAAGAAGATGTGGCACATATATACAATGGAATATTACTCAGCCATAAAAAGAAATGAAATGGAGGTATTTGTAATGAGGTGGATGGAGTTACAGTCTGTCATACAGAGTGAAGTAAGTCAGAAAGAGAAAAACAAATACAGTATGCTAACACATATATACGGAATCTAAGGGGAAAAAAAGCCATGAAGAACCTAGTGGCAAGACGGGCATAAAGACACAGACCTACTAGAGAATGGACTTGAGGATATGGGGAGGGGGTGGGGTGAGATGTGACAGGGTAAGAGAGTGTCATGGACATATATACACTACCAAATGTAAAATAGATAGCTAGTGGGAAGCAGCCGCATAGCACAGGGAGATCAGCTCAGTGCTTTGTGACCACCTAGAGGGGTGGGATGGGGAGGGTGGGAGGGAGGGAGATGCAAGAGGGAAGAGATATGGGAACATATTGTATAAGTATAACTGATTCACTTTGTTATAAAGCAGAAGCTAACACACCATTGTAAGGCAATTATACTTCAATAAAGATGTTTAAAAAAAAAAAAGAATTGCTGTTCTATATGCTACTAATTTTTTCATAAAAAATCATATGCTCATATACTTCCAACTTCAAACATAATCTCAAAAATAGATGGTCATTCTCTTCCTGGTGAATGCTGAGAAAGAAAATAAAAGCAGTTTGTGGTGGAGGATGAAAGCAAATAATCACCCAGCATGTGTATTTGGGGTCAAATAAAGGAGTTTTTTCAAAATGATTTCAAAACTGTCCTAACACCTTTGTTTCATATCTGATAGGAATCCAAAGGGGTGCCAGTCGAGCTGAGCTGCTTGATGTGTTTAGAACATTTCTGGGTATGGATGCTGTTAACCCAACAGTCAATGTATCATAAAATTAATTTCCATTCCTAAATTTTTTAAAATAATATTTCTTATTCCTTGGGGTACTGGATTTTTTCTCCATGTGGTTTTTATGGTTAAAATCAAGAGATTAATATAAAGTATTTCCTCCCATGGGCACAGTGGAAAAGTACAAAGTAAAATACACCATACATTAGAGAGAAGAAACATAGGTGATAGCTGGAGGTCTAAAGTCTAGAGTTTTTTATTTTTAAAATGTTTATTGAAATATAGTTGATTTACAATGTTGTGTTAGTTTCAGATATATCTATCTATCTATCTAGATATATATTTATATATATAGACAGATATTCTTTTTTAGATTCTTTTCCAGTACAGGTTATTACAAGATGTTGAGTATAGTTCCCTGTACTATACAGTAGGTCCTTGTTGTTTATTTTATATATAGTAGTGTGAATATTTTAATCCCAAACTCCTCATTTATCCCTTTCCCTCACTTGCCTTTGGTACCCATAAGTTAGTTTTCTATGTCTGTGAATCTATTTCTGATTTGTAAATAAATTCATTTGTATCATCTTTTTAGATTCCACATATAAGTGGTATCATATGATATTTGTCTTTCTCTGTCTGACTTACTTCCCTTAGTATGATAATCTCTAGGACCATCCATGTTGCTGCAAGTGGCATTATTTCATTCTTTTTTTATGGCTGAGTAATATTTCACTGTATATATGTACCACATCTTCTTTATTCATTCATCTGTTGATGGACCCTTAGGTTGCTTCCATGTCTTGGCTATTGTAAATATTGCTGCTATGAACATTGGGGTGCATGTATCTTTTCCAATTATAGTTTTCTCTGGATGTATGCCCAGGAGTGGGATTGCTAGATCATATGGTAACTCTATTTTTAGTTTTTTAAGGAACCTCCATACTGTTCTCCACAGTAACTGCACCAACATTCCACCAACAGTGTAGGAGAATTCCTTTTTCTCCACACCCTCTCCAGCATTTATTATTTGTAGACTTTTTGTTGATGGCCATTCTGACTGGTGTGAGGTGATTTAGACAGAATGAGGTGGCAGAGGAATATGTTTCAGATGAGGGAACAAGATAAAATCCCAGAAGAACTAAGTGATGTGGAGATAGGCAATCTACTTGAGAAAGAGTTCGAGTAATGATCATAAAGATGATCCAAGAACTTGGGAGAAGAATGGATGCACAGAGAGAGAAATTAAAAGTTTTTACAAAGAGTTAGAATATATAAAGAACAACCAAACATATCCAATGTATCACTGAAGACTACAATAACTGAAATGAAAAACACACTAGAAGAAATCAATAGTAAAATAAATGAAGCAGAAGAATGGATCAGTGGACTGGAAGACAGAGCAGTGGAAATCACTACTGCAGAGCAGAAAAAAGAATGAAAAGAAATGAGGACAGTTTAAGAGACCTCTGGAACAACATCAAGCACACTAACATTTGCATTGTAGGGGTCCCAGAAGGAGGAGAGAGAGAGAAAGTGCCTGAGAAAATATTTGAAGAGATAATAGCTGAAAACATCCCTAACATGGGAAAGGAAAGTGTCACCCAAGTACAGGAAGTGCAGAGAGTCCCATAAAGGATTAACCCACAGAGGAATATACCATGACACATTGTAGTCAAATGACAAAAATTAAAGATGAAGAGAAAATATTAAAAGCACAAGGGAAAAGCAACAAATAACATACAGTGGAACTCCAGTATGGTTATCAGCTGATTTTTCAGCAGAATCTCTGCAGGCCAGAAAGCAGAGGCACAATATATTTAAAGTGATGAAAGGGAAAAACCTACAACCAAGAATACTCTACCCAGCAAGGCTGTCATTCAGATTTGACAGAGAAATCAAAAGGTTTACAGACAATCAAAAGCTAAAAGAATTCAGCACCACCAAACCAGCTCTACAACAAATGCTAAAGGAATTTCCCTAGGCAGAAAAGAAAAGGTCACATTTAGAAACAAGAAAATTACAAAATGGAAAATCTCACCAGTAAAGGTGAACATACAGTAAAGGCAGAGTTTTAGATTTTTCAGGAATCATTATTTTTGGACAAAGCAGTTTGTAGAAGGATCTAAATATATATATATATTTTTTTCTTTTTTAATCTGCCCACCATGTATATTTAATGATTGTACTGTAAGGTCAGACTACCTGAATTGTGTCTTGAATTTGCTCCTCATTGCTCTGTCACTTTCTCAGTCCTTCTGCCCTTGGTTTCCTCACCTGTAAAAGAGGAATAACAGTAGTACTTCTGTGTTAGGCTTATTATATTAATCAGTCCTTGAGATTATACCAAGCAGTGTGCCTGACACTAAATAAAACAGTAGTGTTACATATTATTGTTAGCTTATTAACCATGCTTTCTTTACTGGCTTCTCTGTTAAATCTGGTAACAGAGGTGGGTCGGTAATTCCGACGCTGGACAATCAGAATATTCCATTCTTCTTGTTGCACTCATGGGTTTGTTTGAAAATATGATCTGAAATGGACCAATCAGAGTCTCCTGTGGACTTACTTTATTTCTGGACTTTATTTTTCTTAAACTGAGATTCAAGCTTAGGGATTGTACCACTAGTATCCATCTTCCAAGGAGAGCAAGGAGAGAGGGTCTGGGGGGAGGGAGAGAGAGAATCTGATAATACTTGAATATCTAAATCCATTTATGCCAGAAGGGAGCACAATTTACTCCTAGACCATTTAGTTAGTGGGCCATTAATTTTCTACCCTCCTGTCTTCCCTCCTTCCTTCCCTCCCTCTCTTTCTACCTCCCTTTCTCCTTTCTTCCTTTTACTTTTCTTTTTCCTCTCTTCTTTTATTTATGCTGGTTTAAATTGGTTTTCTATCACTTGCCATTTGACCAATACATAATGAAGAAATTATAATAATAATAATTTTAATATAGATTTAAAAGATTTGAATGGGGACTAATGCAGTGCAGACACAGCACTGGAATTTGAGGTAATTGGTTTTTTTTTTACATAATATTGAATCAGTCCTGTGAAACAGTAGGGCATATTGCTTGATAAAAATTATTTATAGGACAAAAATCACCCTAAACATTGCCTGCTTATATAACGAAATTTATCTCGCTTCTTGAACTTATTTCTGCTTATTATGAAGGAA
This sequence comes from Balaenoptera borealis, assembly GCF_965194805.1. NCBI lineage: Eukaryota > Metazoa > Chordata > Mammalia > Artiodactyla > Balaenopteridae > Balaenoptera > Balaenoptera borealis. The sequence continues at coordinate 69,363,883 of NC_138870.1, read as the reverse complement.
ATCATTATGTGAAAACATTTATCCAAGGAATTCACTCTTGTGTATTATACATATTGAAGTTTAATGTCATTAATTGAATTTCAGTAAATCGTAGCTTCTTGTTTAGATGAGAATCAATCACTGAAGAAAAAGTCATTGATTTTCCCCCATAAGCATCAGATTAATATTTACAAAGGTAAAGAATACCAAGTTTGGAATCTTGTAGGCTTGGACTTATGATTAAAAATACATGACATACTTATAGACTCACAACAGCCAAATGGAGTGAGGTAATTATCTGATAACAGTTTTCAAAGAAGATATCTTGGCATTTACCAAGATTCGTGGAAAACCTACTAGGATGATTACTATGGCAGTGAATGCAGAACATGACATTCAAAGTAACTGACAAAGTTCAGTTTTCTTTGTGCACTTGCAAGAAAAAGGACTTAGAAGAAGAAGGCTTACAATGGATCAGATTGAGTATCTTAAAATGTTGCTATCACATAATGGCATATTGGATCTCATTCAAGGCCTCTTCACTGCCACATTGTTTAATGGAATATGTCTGTATGTGCATGGATCTGGCATATGTTCAACACATCCTTGTTAAGCCATCAAGAAAAATAATGGTTTCGTATTACAGGAAAGCAAGGAACCTTACATTTCAGGACTTAACATTTCTAGACTGTCAAAACCTCTTGGTTAGCTCATTGACTTTTCCATATCTCTTTTGTCTTTATTTTATTAAGAAGATACAGTTTCAGAAAATTTTTCCTGATTTTACTTAGAAGAGATACTAAAAATGTTTATAACTCTAAGTCTCATTTATCTTTCAAATCCGAGGTTAAGTTCTACCTACTTCCCAAATCTTTGTCTGATTTACAGTAATCTTTCTTTGTTGAGATCCTCAGATAATTGTAAAGATCAATTATCTTTACTAATTGTTTAGTACTCATTGTTGAGGCCACTGGAGGTGGCAATAGAAATCACATCTCTACCCCACCCAAATTCTGAAGCAATTAAAAAACAAGACAAATGGGGCAGACAGGGGATAAAAAATATCATCTTCATTACTGATAAACTTGATATAGGTAAATGTGTCTTATATCTTACAGGCAAACAAGTTTACTAACAGTGTTCACCAGAATATTATAAATCTATTGTAGCAGAGATACCAGCTGCTTACCAAATCTGCACATGCTTTCAATATTCCCTAGCTCCCTTGCAGTTAAACTGAATAATGTGATGAGTTCTAGACAATGCCCTATGACATATATGGTATGTCACTTCCAGGTTAAAGCATCTAAAAGCTGCTGTGCAATGTTTTGTCTTCACCTTAGCAACATTACCAGAAACTCATATGCTCAAGTGGTACAATGGCAAGACATAAGCCGACTGGATCTCTGACTCATTGCTTGGAAGTGAGTAGCTCTGGAGAGCTGCTGATCCAAGCCGACTTTGATACATGAAGTCACTGAGATTTTGTTACCTCAGCATTGCCTATTTCAACAAAACAAAAACTCATTCCCAGCTAGCTCTGTATACAACTTGTAGAATGGGGCAGCAGAGTGGAACACATTCTTTCTGTAGAGAAAAAGGACAGCAAATGGCTGGGCTAAACATGCCCAGTTTCTTTTCAGCCACTCATGGATCGTTGGTGGGGTGGAATGAGTGAAGAGATGCAATGATAGTGGAGCTCCTGCTACATATAAATAAATATCAAGAGTGTGAAAAAGAGTTCAACTCCCCTAACATCTAGCTACTCTTGTTCTATTAGTCTACTGGGTTTATCTAATAAGCCTGTGGATTACCAGTGTTCCCTTTGGAGGAAGAAGTCATTAGCCTACATGACACTCCTGCTTCTACCTTCATGAGACCACTTCTTCTACATAAACTACTGCTCCTTTGGGTATTTTTCTCAGACCACTGATGGGCAGTACAATTTTGTTGCCGCAAGGCTCTGAAATAGGACAGCTTTCAATATTAAATTAACATTTAGGTCACACTTGTAAAACATTGAAAATTCATTTCCATGTCTATTTCCCTTCCCAGATTGTTCCAACATAACCTATCAGGAGTTCATGACAGCATCAAATGACCACATCAAGCTATTCAAATAATGAAGTCAACATGGAGATACCCCAAATTTCAAAATGAGCCCCTTCATATTATCAATCACTAGGGAGAAGTTGACATTCAAGGAAATTAAATTCTCTTGCATCTTAAACTCAAAAATGTAAAAATGTAAAGAAATTGAAGTTTAATATCAAATACTCTTGTTCCTGGTTGTTAAATTTCAAAGAAATTAAAATCGAACGTTTATCCTTCTCTCTTTCTCTTTTGCATCTGAGCTTGGGGAGATTTCCTGTATTTGGGGGTGATTTTGGACTTTTTCAGCAGCTGCGCCCTAGAAGAACCCAGAAGTTAATTAATTGAATGCCAAGTCTCTAAGTGGTTCACATTTTTAAAGTCCAAATACTTTATAGAACACACATAAGTATACCTCTGCTCCCAAGCCTATTGAATTTAGAAAACTAACCATTCCCCATTCAACAGAAGTTATTTCAGGCAAAATTATATTGCCAAGAACCATTAGGAAAGCCTCAATTATTTGAGTGAAGGGGAGTAGAATAGGGAAAGCTTCTACAGCCACAGTTTAGTCTCACTAGGATCCTAGTTAGTTTACACCAGAAACCTGGGATTCATGACTGTGAATCTACACACAATAAGGGAAATTCTCACATTAGCATGTGAATTTTGGCATCATACCATTATCATACCTAGGAACAATATGCTCATGCTTCCTGTTTATGCATGATGAGTGAGGTGTCAGGCACAGTGTCTGGCTTAGTCTGCTGCTATAGCAAACTATCCCACAGTCTCCATGGTTTAAAAAAAAATCTTTTTTTAAAAACATGTTAGCTGCTAGTCACTTTAGATCACCTGGGTCTGTTCCACATTTCTTTTTTTTTTTTAATTAAATAATTAATTAATTATTTATTTTTGGCTGCTTTGGGTCTTTGTTGCTGCACACGGGCTTTCTCTAGTTGCAGCGAGTGGGGGCTACTCTTCGTTGCGGTACACGGGCTTCTCATTGCAGTGGATTCTCTTGCTGTGAAGCGCGGGCTCTAGGTGTGCAGGCTTCAGTAGTTGCAGCATGCGGGCTCAGTAGTTGTGGCTCTCGGCAGACTCTAGAGCTCAGGCTCAGTAGTTGAGTCTCCTGGGCTCTAGAGCGCAGGCTCAGTAGTTGTGGCGAACGGGCTTAGTTGCTCCATGGCATGTGGGATCTTCATGGACCAGGGATTGAACCCGTGTCCCCTGCATTGGCAGGCAGATTCCTAACCACTGCGCCACCAGGGAAGTCCCCACATTTCTTTTTTATTCCAGGATCTGGGCTGAAGAATCTTCGCTTATTTGGAACATGCTGTTCTCACAGCAGAGGGAAAAGAGTAAGAGAGATGGCCACACACACACACACAAAAGAGCAGTGGCTATTAAAGCTGTTGTGTGGAAATGATGGATATCACATTTGCTCACATGCTGTTGGACCAGAGCAAGTGACGTGGCCAAACCCAACATCAATGTGACATATGTATACTCTTACACAGGAGGCACTGCAAGTCTTATGGCAATGATGAGATTCATAATTCACTTACAGAAAGTAGGAGTAATATTTGGAAACAATACAAGCTATTACTACCTCTTCTTTGCAAAATTTAAGAGTCGTAAATGAGGTCATCTAATTGCTGGGTCTCCTTCATCCATTATACTAAATATATCTTAAGTTCCATTTCCTCCTTGAGCCCCATACTTCAGGAGCCTTGTATTCATTAAAATGTGAGTTTTGTCTAGTGTAATAGCATCTACAATCTCTCGTGAGAAGACATTCATTTTCACACGTTTTCAAAACTTCTTCTATGGCTTTGTTTAGGCCCCAAATAAACTAGCTTCCTAGGAAGTTTTATGATAAATTCTTTGACTCATAGTTTTGAATGGTGTATTTTTAGTATTCCAAGTGTATCTTTTGGATATTAACTTCCAATTTAGTAGCATTGTAGTCACAAAATGTCTAATAAGAGTGATATTTGAAATTTGTTGAGAGTGGTTTTATAGTTTAGTGTGTGGTAGGTTGTGTAAATAAGTCATAAGTGCTTGTAAAGAATGTGTATTTCTAATTTGTGGATGCAGAACTCCATATGTATTCATTAAATAAAGATTATTAGTTGTGCTTTTCAAACTTACTATATTATTAACTTCTTTTCTGCATGACTCATCAATCATTGAGAAAGGCATACTGAAATACTTCATTATAATAGTCAATTCATCAGATTCATCCTCTATATTTGCCTTACATATGTTGAAGGTATTTTATCAAGGGCTTTCGGTTTTATAATTGTTATGTCTTCCTGTTCAATTGAATTAGATGGCACATAGCCTCCTAGTAAGAGAGTTCCTCTTCTGGCCTCCTTTGTAACCAGTTGTATCCATATACCCAAGTGCTAACTAATGAGATAGGAGTAAAAATGTAACAACTTATGTTAGAAGGAAGATGATTGCTTTCTCTCTCTTCTTTTCTCTGTTCTGTCAGCCAAGACATGGACACGTTGGTGACCCAGCTTTAGACTCTAAAAAAGAAAAAGATGAACAACACTCCTGATGGTGGTGGACCAATGAAGCCAAAGGACTCTGAGTCTTCTAATGACCTTGTTGTCATTGCTGCTACCTTCCCTGGACTGACTGATCTCTTGCCCCTGGGCTGACACAGGATAAGGCAGCTGTATTTGAAGTCTCACTTGTTTCTGCATCTCAGGCTGTACCCTAACCAAGTTCACTGGCTTAAAGTCAAATTGGTGTGATAGTAAGAGAATCACCCCGACTCTCTTTTCATTAGTATTTTCCTGGTATACTTTTTCCAGCCTCTTAGATGAAACTATGCATTTTATTATATTTTAGGTGTACTTTATAAAGAGCATATAGAATGTTTTCCTCTCCAATATGAGAATCTCTGGCAAGTTCAGTGTATTTAATTTTATTGTTATTGTTGATAATTTTGGACTTGTTTTAACATTATTTTTTCTCTTTTGCCACATTTCTGTGCTTCTTTTTATCATCTATAGTCTTACCTAAAAGCTTAATTTTTTTCTAATTCTTTCTTCCCGTACTTTTGTCAATGATATTGTAATATAGTTTTTAAAATAATGTTTTGATCCAGTTTTGAGTTTTATGGAAATTAAACAGCACACCCCTCAACAACTAATGGGTTAAAGAAGAAATCAAAAGATATCTCGAAACAAAAAAAAGTGAAAACACAACATACCAAAACTTATGGGATGTAACAAAAGTAGTTCTAAAGGGAAGTTTATTGTAATTAAGAAAAGAGAAAGATCTCAAGTAAACTAACACCTCAAGGAATCAGAAAAAGAACAAACTAAGCCTAAGGTCAGCAGAAGGAAGGAATTAACAAAGATCAGAGCAGAAATAAATGAAATTGAGAATAGAAAAAAACCCAGAAAAGATCAATAAAACTAAGTTACTTTTGAAAAAAGATAAGCAAAATTGACAAACCCTCAGCTAGACCAAGAAAAAAGAGAGAAGATAAATCAGAAATGAAAGATGAAACATTACAACTGATACTACAGAAATACAAAGAATCATAAATAGACTCCTATGGACAATTATACACCAACAAAGTGGATAACCTAGGAGAAATTAATATATTCCTAGAAACATACAACCTACCAAGAGTGAATCATAAAGAAATAAAAAACCTGAACAGACCAATACCATAATGAGTAAGGAGATTGAATCAACAATCAAAAACTTGCTCCAAAACAAAAGTCTAGGACCAGATGGCCTCACTGGTAAACTAAACTTTTAAAGAAGAATTAATACCAATCCTCTCAAACTCTTTCAAAAAATTGAAGAGGGGGAAATATTTCCAAACTCATTTTACAAGGCCAGCATTAGAACATTGTGTTTTTAAAACCTTTTCTCACATATTTATGCCTATTCTTTTGCAGACTGTATTTTCCAAAGATGGCCATCATAATATATCCCATCCCACATGCTCTTCTGCAATGTGACCTTTCCACTTCCTCATCAAGAAGTGAGACTCTCTCTCCACTCAAATCTGAGTGAATACTGTGAATGCTTTGACCAATACTCTATGTTGGAAATGACACTGTTTCAATTCTGAGCAAGGCCCTTAAATGGCTTGAAAGTCTTCCACTTAACTACTTCTTGGGATTAAGGTTGTTAATAATTTTTTAGTATAAGTGTGCCTCAGGCAATATTTAGGATATTTTATACTAAAGAAAAATTGTTTGTTTACCTGAAATTCAAATGTAAGTGGGTATCCTATATTTTTATTTGCTGAATATGGCAACCCTACTTGGAAGCCAACAGACATACCAGAAGTGTGATTAACATGAAATTGCCATCCTTGAGCTCAAGCTGAGTGGCCAGAACTTGGAGGATGAGACACCATTTGGAGAGAGAGAAGCCAAGGAGCAATGAGGCAGAAGACATATGAATAAACAAGGCACCTTGGATGTAGCTCCTCCAGCCCCAGTGATTGCAGCTACCAGCTAAGACTTTCTCAGATTCCTGACACACAGAAGTTTAAAAAAAAGATTTATTTTAAGCCCAAAACTTTTGGGGTGGTTTTTTATGTAACAATTAATAATTAAAATAAATTTGAAATTTGAAAAAAAATCCTGATGTCTTTGTAGGTCTAAATTTGTTGTTATTCCTTCTAAATTCTTCTGGTTTTGGCCATCTTTGGTGACATACTCATAGGCGATTGCTTTTAACAGGTGGGAATCCTAAGTACCAGAACTGAAATTATTCTCCTGGAGGGAGAGAGAAAGTTTGCTGGAACCAGGTCCCAGATTTAATGCAGGTGTCTCAGTTTTAGCTCGCAAGAGCTCACCAGAGACCCAAAGTTCAGTACTCTGGTCTAAACAATTATACGAACAACACCCCCTTTCACCTTCACTTACCACTAGCTACTCCCTATTCAGGTTTCAGCTCATGGGTTGTTGTTTTTTCTTATTTTGGACAGAGAGGAGGTAACATGGAGATTTCTCTCAGTCCCTATAAATTTAACAATGTATTAAAAAGTATGTTTTATCTGGAAGTGTTTTTTAGGAGAGAGCCTCTCAGATATCTGCCATACTGCATAATTTCCTTCTGTTGTTTCTTCAGAGATTTTGAAATGGTCCTTATGAGAGACAGATTCATGTTCTGTGGTCCTAAAGGAGCTACACCACTTCCTTGGTGGCTGTGAGGGAGCCCCAATTCCATAGGAGCATTGATAACCCTCTCTAAGACCCAACAGGATAAAAAGTTTGAGAAGAATTTTACTTTTTTAAGCCTTTTACTTAAAAAAAACACAAAACAAGATGGCTCAATTTGAGGCTTTAATTCATTTGGATTTTGATGTCTTGAATTTAATTTTTGTCTCTTAATTTCTTCCTTGGAATATAAAATTGAGAGAAAATTTATTTCACATTTGGGAATCTCTACTGGCTACTATTATTAGAATATCCTAATTTGATATTTGATTCTATTTGTAGAATCTTAGATAGTTTATGTTGGACAATACGAGTGGGTTTAATTTGAGATGGGAAATAGAAATGAGAGGGTCCTGTTGGACTTAAGCACAAAATGGCCTTGGAGTTAATTCCTAGTGGAACAGGAAATGAGCAATCCTCCACTGCAATTAGTTGTACACAAGGAGAAAATCATCAAGTTCAACTTGTGATGGTACTGTGCCTTCAGTTTGGACATTGTGCAGTTTTATACAGTTATATAATTTTACTTATCACGTGAATGATTGGACTACTAAAAGTATTTTGCACCATAGATCATTTCTCTGATTAAATAAAAAAGAGTAGTTGCCTGGCTAAGTGGGTCATTAGCTGAAATTTTGCGAATAGATTCTTCAAGTTTGATTTGCAAGTTTGGCTGTGAGCCTTTTAGATAAATCTTCTGAGTTAAGTTTTTAAAAATTTCTGGGCCTAAGAATAAAGATTTTTCTTCCTTGTCATCAAAAGCAGTCTGTAAATATCCCTATTTCATAATAATTAGATTAGCCCTACACTTTTCATTTTGGAGGGATTAGTCATAATTCTAAAATTTTTCTCAACCAATTTAATTGATTGGTATTTTAAATCATTTCAGAAATTTTGAGGAACAAAATCTACAACTGTCCACCAATGATTCCAGGAAGGTACTAAAAGAAGTAAAGTTTGGTAAAGGGAGAAGTGGCCTCATGAAAGAGGAAAACTGTCAGGATTCTCCTGTAATCTCCATCAAAGGGGACAGGTAAATCCCCATTTAATCATAAGCTTAAGGTTTAAACTCAATAGGTTAGGAGAATTAATGGCTAAAGAAGATTAGTAGGGGGATGCCTCTTCCCTACACTTGATATTTCCTTCTATCTGGAGGGAGTCCCAAAAGTGTAACCTTCCTAGCCTCTCTCCTACTCCCCCTCACTCACTTCTTCCCACAAATGTGGAGTGAGTTATTTTATTGGAGAGCTTGGAAAAAGGTAGTGTGCGTGTGTATTTTAGTTCCCTTCTCTCTCTCTCTCTCTCTCTCTAATGCAGGTGATTTTAAAATTACTTAAAGATGCTCTTTAAAAATTTCTGGCCCCCCTTTCCCAGGATCTAATTCAGTAGGTCTAAGGTGGGCCCAGGATTTTGCATTTTTAACAAATTCCCGGGTGGTGCTGATGCTGCCAGGCCAGGAACAACACTCTGGGAACCACTGCTGAAATACAGCTCTGCCCAAAGAAAGCGCACATTCTGCTCTGCTCCTCCCCCACCAACAGTTACGCAAAGGCAGCTTCTGCCCCTGTGGTAGGCTCAGCACTAGGATTACCTCTAACAAGGTTGGTGTCTGGCCAATTCTGGGTCAATATACGAATGCCTCCTTTGTCACAAGTGGAAGTGCTCTCCCTGATTTTGATTTTCTAGCTGTCTTGACATTTTGTCTAGATTTTAACTTGATCAGAATTTGAGTAGGAAAGAAGGGTGCTATTGCTGCCTCGCCTCAGAATCTCAAAATTAATATCTATGCCCTCCTGTAGTCTACCTGCCTGGATTTTAGGAAATGTAGAGAGAAGGATGATAGTTCTCTATCTTTGTAAAGTCAGTATGCAATCCAGTAATGCCCTTTGTGCACTTGAACCCGACGCTGATTAAAGAAAATCTTATAGATAAATATTATTGTCACCTCCCAGACAATGAAATATTTCACTGTTAGCCAGAATTTTAGAAGTTATCTCAAACACATGAAATTCTTTTTCTGTAGAGCGGACTATTAGCAACCTGTTTTGAAGAGCTAATGCTGCTGAAATCATTAGGATGGGACTTTCGGGAATGATGTCTAGTGCTCAGTGAGTAAGCCATCTCGATATATGCTATCCCAGGAAGTTAATTTTTCAAGTTTGATTAATCATCGACTTTATTCCTTCAAGGTTTTCTGTCTCATGCTGGGTGGATTACAGTCCAGCGACTACTCCTAGCAGCTAGCCAGCTGGTGATAATTGCTGTTAATTTCCTGGTATTTGGCAACCAATTGTTCCTTGACAACTGGAGGGAGATAACATAAGAAAGTGTCAGAAGGGAACTGCAAAAAAAACATTTATTGTTTTTGCTTGATTATAAAAAGTGATACATTCTTACAGTTGAAAGTTTTAAAAATGTGGAAAATAAAAGGAAAAAGTAAGAATTTAAAAACAATCCTTTTATTCAGAGAAAAGCATAATTTTTGCATAATTTTAGTGAATTTCTCGTCTCTCCATCATCTTTCCTTACATATCCTGATATGTACATACATACCACCACCATCACTACTACCACTTCTACTAAAATTCTAGCATCGTTCTGTTTTTCCAGCTCTGAATTCTACTTTTTTCTATTTAAAAATCAATCCTCAGCATTTTCCATCTTTAGTTTTCAGAAGAATTATTTTTCATTGCACTACAATATTCTATCATATGGTTGTGGAGTATATAACCAGGAGCAAAAAGGTAATCAAACTGGCAACTTATCCTGAAATTCTTTGTAGAATCCAGGAGGAGTGATTCTCAAAGCAGTCAGATAATGTTATTTCACTTGATATACTTTAGCCTAATGAGGGCCTATGCAGCCAAAGAAACAAGTCTGATGTTGTAGGACATATGTTATGTTTTTACTGTATATATTAATCAGTCAAAAACCCAGACTTGAGGAAATGAGAATTTCTTTATTTTTTAATAACTAAATCTGAGTCTCACCTAGATCTATCTTTCTGAGTTATAAATAAATTCAGTCATTATTAGGAATTCCCTTTCTCCCAGGTATGCAGTGCTTCCATAGTCCAATGCAATATCAAGATATTTTCTATGTGTAAGTGCTGATTGAGGTATAATGCTCACTTGTCCAGCCTCCAGGAGCTCCTCCGATGCTTAAAAATTACTCTGCAAGATTGGTACTTGCATTAGTCAGTGTTCCTCAGAGAAGTAGAACTAATAGAATCCATAGAGATAAATGTGAGGAGATATATTATAGGAATTGGGTCATGTGGCTATGAAAGCTGAGAAGTCCCACAATATGTCATCTGCAAGCTGAAGAACCAAAAAAGCTGTGGAATAATTCAGTCCTATCTAATGCCCGAGAGCCAGGAACTTTGATATCTGAGGGCAAGAGAAGATGGATGTCCCAGCTCAATAAGAATGTCAATTTGCCCTTCCTTTGTCTGTTTTCCATTAGAGTTCCCAGTGGATTGAACGATGACACCCACATTGGTGAGGGGGGATCTTCTTTACCCAGTTTACTGAATCCAATTCTAATCTTTCCTGGAAATACCCTCACAGAAACACCTGGAAATAATGTTTTACCGGCTATCTGGGCATCCCTTAGGCCTGTCAAGTCCACACATAAAATTAACCATTACAGCACTCATTGGTGCTCCTGGGTGCCTATTCTTTGGGTGCATATCACAAGTATTTCTTCAGAGTCTTACCAACGTCCCCAGCTACTGCCCTAAAGTACCTAGGGGTGGAATGTACCTTCTGCCCTCCAAATTTATTTTAGTCTGTGGGAAATATCTCCTTTTATTTTCATGCTCTTTGAAGATATAATATTTTTAATGAAATACGTTGTTAATTAAAATAGGAAAAAGCACTGTTTTCCAATAGTTCCTGTTTTGGTGAGCAAAAATCTCTAAGACAAGGAAGTATCAAGGACTTGGACCAAAATGAAAAGGACATTATATAAAGTTTAATATATATTTTTGAATACAAGAATGAATGAATGAATGAATGGTTACCAAACTATGAATAGCAAGGATTTCTATAGTGTGTTATTATTCAAAAAATCACATGTATTGTCTTATTTTACTTCACAACGACTCTGAGGTATAGAAATCATTATTCCCATTTTTTTAGAGAAATTGGTGCTCAAAATAGTTTAGACATGCCCAGAGCCACATTTGTAGAAAATATCAGGTCTGTGGAGTTTTGATCCTAGGATAAATGTTCATTTTACCAAACATGATTCATACAATGGAGTAACCACTAGAGAAAGAAGAAATAGTACAAAAGTCTAAGGAAATTGAGTATATAAAAATCCACAGCAAGCATTCAGAGAATGGAGACTGATGACTCAGAAATGAAAAGAACAACTCTGTAAATTTCTAACTAGTACATATGCGACTTGTTGCATCAAGGGAGACACTCAGGAGAAAATGTGCTTTGTGAAATAGGATGAGAAAATATCTGGAAATCAAAACAAAGCCACACAGATAAAGAATTTTAAAAAGTGATGTAAGTAGGAGAATAGAGAAATAAACTGTTCTACTGGAGCTCTAAAATCAATAAGCATGTTCTATTATAGGAAATCTAGATTTCTGGGAAAAACAATGTAACAATGTAATAAATCCCCTGAGTGCCATTGATTCCAAGAATTCAGTATAGTTCCTGGAAAGTACCTATGGTTGATTATTGACTCCCAACTGAGGGTTGTAGAACTAACATGAGCAGCTGGGAGATGTGCTCATTGACAATGGGATGTAACAGACAGCCTGCCCCTCCTTAATCTAATCTGCTGGATGCTAGTTGCCCCTGCTAATTTACAAGGAGGTGAATGATATTTCCAGAGAAGGGCTCCCAAAATCTTAAAGAACTGTGCAAAGTGACTTTGAACAGAAAACTGAAGTACTTCAAAGAACAGTGATGTTTTTAAGTGAATTCAGGTATTACAAGAGGTACTGAAAAAGGGCATTTGGAGTCTAAATCATAATGTCAGAATCCTTGGCGAAGAAATTAGCTCACCTCACAGGAATCAGAAGAATGTGTTTGTTTTTTGCCTGCAGACTGCATGGCTTGTCCAAGAATGCACTGAGCTGAATAGGGAGGAGAGATTCAAATTCTAAGATAAAGGAACAAAACTGTGGAGAATAGAAATACTGGCTATTAAGAAACATAAATAATTATTTAGAAGAGGCTAAAAATTAAACTTTATGGTCTCAGATGTCTCTAATATACCAATTTTTAGCATATGGATAATAAAAAAACTAAACATGAGATTATTGCATAAGGTGTAATGTTTAACCTCAGTGATGTCATAAAGAGTTGTCGGAGTGGATTCACAAAGGAAATAAGTAACTGGAGCGAGTTAAAAAGCAAATACAAATCAGGAGAGGAGAACCAGCAGTAATCAACATCAGGAAGACTTATGCTAATGTGTTGGATTGTAGAGTGGATTAGGGCTGTTACTGATACATAGATGTGAGTACATTCTCTTCCTAACGGCAGTATATATATTTTTACATCCATTCATCTTCATGGGGTTAGGAGCTTCTTGGAGAAAACAATATCAACTATAGAAAAATGGAACAAATTAAAAACCAAACAAGCCTTGACTTTTTCAGTACTTAGGATGTCAGCTAGATAAGCACTACTGGTGAATTGAGGCATCAGGAGGCATCAGAAGACAAATTGTAAAGGAGTAGGGGGCTGGGAGTGGAATGTTTGGCACCTGAGAAAAATTCTTTTAAAGGAAAGAAAATTTCTGATCATCAAAGGACAGCAGTGGCTTAAACTATAATTGGGAACTGGAAGAAAAGTGAATCTGTAACTCACTTCCTCCCATTTCCCCCAAGGCAGGCAATTTTGACTGGACCAGATCTCCTTGTGAATATTCTGGTGAAATTTGCCAGCTGGAAGATAAATGAAGGTCTTCCAGGAGCCGCTGTAGACTGACCAGGTGTCCTTTTAGCAGATAATTTCTGTTTTTTTAGGACTGTTTATTATAAATAAACCTACAATGGATTTATGAGACATGACTGTATTGGAGAACAGAAGTTAGTCACATAATCTTTGTAGTTACATGATTAATAGGATATAAAGCCTGAGAGAACCCCAAGCTAATTAGCTTCTCTGTAAAATTTGTAACAGTCTTTGTCAGTGCTGGTTACTCTAACCTAAAACACACTTCAGAGTGAAAGCGAGTTTAGGAAGGTGAATCTGATGGGGTTAGGGCATCCCAAATTTTGATTTGGCATTGATTGTGGCTACTCTCTTGTGACCTTTGTGAACTAGGAGTAAAGCTCAGTGCTGGATAAGACTTATTCTGTGTGAGTCTGATTGAGAATTGTGCCTTTTGGAGGAGGGTGGTGCTATTACTTGAACTAAAGATGAACTGAGGTCCCATAGCTAGGTCTGTGGGATAAATGAGCTAGCAAAATCTAAGTCTCTATGATTTAATGTTAAAGTGACTTCAAACTAGGGAGCATTTGTGAGAAGGTAAAAGGAGAGAAGTGCTGAAGAAATATCATTATCACTTCAGAGCCAAGTACATAAATGCTGCTTCCCTACAATCCTTACATTTGAAGGTGACAGACTAACAGATGGAAGGAATGGATGATGCATTCCTGACACAAACTACAGAACTGGCACAGGGGCAAATTGAGGGACTTTCTGGACATCTGCTGGAAGTCTCAGTTGGCTAAAATCAGAGTATCTGACAAGTTCTTGACCTGCTTTGCTGGTGACTTCATCTCCCAACGGGTAAAGAGAGCAAGAACAGAAACTGCTATTCCAATTTTGACCCTCTCTTCCAAAGAATTGGTGGACTAGAAGAGATGGAAAGCCTTGAGGAAAAGAAACAATATTATTTTGTAAGTTACTGTGCCATGAAGGGAAGACTGGGCCTAAACTGACCTATAATCTAGATATTGTGAAGGCCAACTCCATAAAAGTCAGGGGAAAATAGGCTCACTTCCATGAGATAGAGCTCTACAAGGGAAGAGTTGTGAGTATTGGTTTTCGATTGCCACTATAATAAAATTACTACATAATTGATGGCTTAAAGCAATGTCCATTTATTACCTCACAGGTTTGTGGGTTAGAAGTCTGGGCACAATGTGGCTAAACTGGATTCTCTGCTCAAGGCATTGGAAGGTCAAAATTAACATGTTGTTTGGGCTGAAGTCTTACCTGAAGGCTCTGGTGAAAATTTCACTTCCCAGCTCATTCAGGTTGTTGAACAAATTCATTTCTTTGAGGTTATAGGACTAAGGTTTCTATTTCCTTGCTGGCTGTCAGCCAAGGGCTAGTCTTTGCTTTTAGAGGATGCCTGTGTTCCTTCTCCTGCTTTTTATGTGGCTCCTTTGAGTAACAGCAGATTGAGTCCTCTGACTTGTGCTGCATCTTTCTGACTCTATCTGGAGAAAATTCTCTGCTTTTAAGGGCTCATGTGATTAGATTGGGTACACATGGATCACCCAGGGTAATCACCCTTTCTTCAGGTCTGTAACTTTAATTATATCTGCAAAGTCCCTTTTTTCATGTAAAAGGGGAGGGATTAGTGCATGGACATCTTTAGGGGCCAGCCATTCTGCACATTAAATGAGAATTTTCTTGATAAGATTTAAACAATACATAGGATCAAAGTAAGGCATGGCAAGTGCAGATAAAATTTCCCTTGAGCTAAAAATTTTAAAGAATATGTGTACAAAGGTTTTAGAAACTTACATTTTAAGAATAGTGTCAGGAAGACTAATACCCTAAATGAGCTATGCATCTGAAAATGTTTAAAAAATACCGAAAGGACAATTACATTTATATTTTCGTTAAGAAGATAGAGAATTTTAGGCTTGGAGCCAGCTGAAAGAAGAGTATTAATGAATATCCAAGAGATGAGGAAACTTTTCCTTTAAAATAAATTATCTTCACACTGGAAAACAATTCAATCAGGAAATATAAGAAATAATTGTTTTAGCTGCTCAAATGAGTTGCATCTTGACCTACTCTAGCTGAATTATATGCTAGGGCAGCGAGAGGATTTAAGGAAAAAAAACACCAAACATAATCTTTGAGAAATCATATTGAATGGGAGAGATTCAAGAAATACAAAGCATGAAAGCATTGACTCTGTCTTGTTCTGTTTAGTATTTTAGACAAGGACTTACACAAGGATACAGAAAGGTTTGCTTAGAATTATCTTGTTCTTTAATTAGGAAGGGGAAAGTTAACACACATTAAACCTTCCCAAAACTGTGATTTGAATGTTTATTATTGGAAACTAACAATGAATACTCATTCAGATGTTATAAATTGATGTGGACACAAATGGTGGTCAGATAATATTCTTAAAAAGATAAGGGAGGATTGACAGTGCCTGCAGACTCGTTTTGTGTGTGTGTGAAACAGAAATATAAAGATGATGTATAACAAGTTCTCATATCAATCGCTAGTTTTTCCACATTAAGGAACCAAAAACTTTTAACCAGAATGGAGAAAATAAATTTTCTCTGGTCTGACCTATAGTTTTTTTTTCCTGGAATTTGGTAATTAAAAAAAGATTTTGTTGGGCTTCCCTGGTGGCGCAGTGGTTGGGAGTCTGCCTGCCAATGCAGGGGACACGGGTTCGACCCCTGGTCTGGGAGGATCCCACATGCCGCGGAGCAGCTGGGCCCGTGAGCCACAATTACTGAGCCTGCGCGTCTGGAGCCTGTGCTCCACAACAAGAGAGGCCGCGACGGTGAGAGGCCCGTGCACCGCGATGAAGAGTGGCCCCCGCTTGCCACAATGAGAGAAAGCCCTCGCACAGAAACGAAGACCCAACACAGCCATAAATAAATAAATAAACAAATACTTAAAAAAAAAAAGTCTTAATTAAAAAAAAAAAGATTGTGTCATGTTCCTCTTGTCCTGAACAATTTGTACTTAGTAACCATTTTTTATTTCAAATTGTAAATTAAAATAATGTGTTCATTTTTAGGCAAATCATTTTTGAATACCTGTTATAGATCAGAGGTGGCTCCAGGAAGAGTTGTACTCTTTCTTGAATCTCTGCTTGTTTGTGGGATCAGTTTTCTTATTCCTGAAATGCATTACTAGAGATAATTTCCTCCAGTGAGGGTCTGTTGAAGGTAAACTTGCTCAATTCTTATATGTCTGAAAATGCCTCTATTTCACAAGCACACTTAGATGATAGTTTAGCTAGGTATAAAACAATATAATTTTATTATAAATAAAATTCTCTTAATTTATTTCAGATAGTGAAAGGTATAATTCCTTTGCCATGAATTTTTTTGTTGCTGTTGTCATCACCAGAGGTGAGGGTCTTGTTACACAACATAGTGATTTGTTATTTCTATACAACTAATTATTTCTTGAGCAATTGGTCTACTATTTGACCAAGTCATTAAAGTTTATTTTTATTTCAATGACTGCATTTTCAATATTTATAAGTCCTTTGGCTTCTTTTCCAAAGTTGCCTGGTTTTTGTTTTCTATAGATTTCTTTCTCATTTTGTTGCTGTTGAGAGTTCTGTTATCTATTAATTGTTATTATTTTCTTGATAATCTGTTTTCTCTCTTTGGTTGCTTCTCCTTGTCTTTAGCATTCTGCAATTTCATTTTGAAGTATCATAGTATGGATTTCGTTTTGTTTCATTTTTCCTAAATTGTTTTTATACTTCTTGATTGCTGATTTTTAATATCCTTTATCAATTCTATATATTTGTTAGCTATTTTTTTCCTTGAAAATTTGCCTCTCCCCCACTCTCTCTACTTTTTACATTGTATACCTTTACAATTTGTCTTTTAAAGTCCTTAATCTTTTTATAGAAAACTTTTCTCTTTATCTCTGCCTGCTACATTTCAGATAATTTCTCCAGTTCTAACTTCCATTTTACTAATTATCTCTTTTATTTCTTCCAGTTTTATTGAGATATAGTTGACACACAGCACTGTATAAGTTTAAGGTATACAGCATAATGATTTGATTTACATACATCATGAAGTGATTATCACATTAAGTTTAGTGAACATCCATTCTCTCATATAGATACAAAATTAAAGAAATGGAAAAATGTTTTTTTCTTGAGATGAGAAGTCAGGATTTACTCTCTTAACAACTATCATATATAACATACAGCAGTGTTAATTATATTTATCATGTTGTACATTACATCCTTAGTACTTATTTATCTTATAACTGGAAGTTTATACCTTTTAACTACCTTCATGCAATTCTCCTTCGTTCCCATCCCTCACCCCTGGTGATGACAAATCTGATCTCTTTTTCTATGAGTTTGTTTGCTTGTTTGTTTGCTTTTGAATTACAGTTGACCTACAACACTATGTTAGCTCTTGTTACACAACATAGTGATTCGTTATTTCTATACAACAAATTATCTCTTGAGCAATTGGTCTACTATTTGACCAAGTCATTAAAGTTTATTTTTATTTCAATGACTGCATTTTCAATATTTATAAGTCCTTTGGTTTCTTTTCCAAAGTTGCCTGGTTTTGTTTTCTACAGATTTCTTTCTCATATTTTCAATTTTATCTGTATAATTATTTAAAACATCCATTTGATAATATTTAAACTAATAATTACATAATCTGAAATTCATGAGAGTAATTACAATATGTGTTGCTTCCACTGACTCTCACTCACAGTGTTTGTTTCCTCCTATATTATGGAAATCTGCATATTTATGCTTATTTTCATGAGACCTTTATCTATGGGAGTCCTACAGGACTCAATTGAATATTTGCTTCTGTTAGGCACCTATGGAATTTTATATATATATGAAATTCATACCCTGAAATTATATGATGGCAGGACTTTGGGAATTTTTAGGGGGAAACTTATTTGTTTCTACCAGGATTCTAGACTGGACAATGTTTTATTTGTTAGGAATTAGTGATCTTTTGGATATGAATGTAAGAACCCAAGCTGGCTTATGCAGGAAAGTGGGGTTTAGTGGGGACAGATGAGTTACAGAAAATCCATAGAGTTAGTTACTTGTAGATAGATAAAACCCAGCTCACCTGTCTGTCTGTCTGTCTCCCTCTTTTCTCTCATTATGAATTATTGGAAAAGGGCATATTGGGTCAATTCATATGGTCTGAAAGCATGTTCACATCATATGAAATGGATTTTAGAGGACCTGCTCTTTAGGTAGGTAGAAAATTAAGGAAGGAATAATAATAATTTTGAGAGACTGGAAACTATTTTTTGGTGTAATGTAGGCTGACTATGAGCTCTCAGTTCCCAAATACTAGGCTTATTTAGCAAGTTATATTTGAAAATTGATGGTATCAGCAGATGAACAGATGTACCCAGTGAACATAAAAATTAGAGAGCAGAAACATCATGAAAAATCTAAATTATGATACCTAAGAAAAGAATGGAGATGGATTAAGTGCGACTATCCCAGAGGACTCCCTCATACATGGCATAGAGCCTATGGAGGGGGTAGTGATTCTCTGGGTGCCAGTAGTGAGCGACATACAGAGGAAAGTGTGCCTGTCATCACCCTCAGATGCTGCAGCCCAGTGGCCAGAACACAGATGTATGACATATGACACATGATTCCAACATAAATCCAACACATGAGCTCAAGCCAAAGGGTTGGTCAGCAGTATGCTGTTGGCAGCTCAAAGCCCTGAACTCACCATGTGCCCCATGTCAGTGAGCATCACACACAATCAGCTTGTCAAGGCCATTCTGGAAGCTCAATCTTATATAAATAATCCTGTGAAAGAAATAGTACACTAGCTTGCAGGGAGCAATTGTCTCTTTAGGCCACCCTCTAGGAAATAAGGCCCAGCCCAGTGGACCCTGAAATGACCTCATAGGCATGAGTCCTGGAGCTCCTTGGGGCCTCTGGTTGAACCCCTGCATAGGATTGAAATTTGCAAAGTGCCTAGAAAGGAGACACGGGGACCAGGGGCTATACAGGTCCTAATCTAGGCCTGAGACTTTCTACCTGTATATCACTGCAGACTTCAGCTGGCACAGGCACAGGAGGAGGACTTTGACAATTTTGAGAAAGATCCTTTAATATCTAGGGCCCCTCGAAGAGCAGAACCTGAGGCAGGGGCCCCACTTGCCTGGATCTAAAGGAGTTACTGGTCTCCATTATGAACTCCAAGAGGGCAGGAAAGAGTATGTTTTCTTCACTGTTTCCTCAGTGCCAAACACTTGATAAATATTCAAAGAAGGAATGGACTGGAACTTGATTGCCACACACATGAAAGGTTAATTAATCATGACAAAATTTTAACTTAGGGTCCTAGCCCTTAAATGTAAAGTATATATCATAAGATTTAAAAAATATTACTGTGATAATTCATGTAAAGTACTTAGAAGAGTTACTGTCAGAAATGTATAATTAATACATATTAGTTGAAAATATAAATTAATTAATCCATGAATGAAAAAGAAAGTTTTTTAGATTTTCTGCTTGTAGAGCTTTAATTCATCATTTAATTCATGATTTCTGACTCTACTGTGACTTAAAAAATTAATTTCAGAAATGGTTGGTCCTGTCCCTGATTTACTCTGGTTGGGTAAAGGTCCAACCTTTACCTGAAGAGAATGTAGACTTTGCTGGAGAATATGTAGACTTTGTCTCCTGTCCTTTTTAATTTTTTCTTTATCAAAGAAAGGAACCTCTGGGGTGCCAGGCACCAGTATTTAGCTTAGTGTTTATATACAGTAGGGGCTTAATAAGTTTTTGTAGAACTTAGTTGATTTTACTGAAATAAAATTGATTGGTTATATTGATGTTGCTCTGGCCTTAGAACCTGCCAGGGTCTGTATAGAAGTTCCTAGGATTTTCTTATCTGCCCTATTTGTGTAGAGCCCTTGAAGATTCTGAGAAAAATCTGGGTTTAGGTTTAGAGACTTCCCACTAGAAAGACTAGAAGTGAACTTAGAGGGGTTAATTTCCTTGGAGTATTTCCATTTTTTTCTTATTAAAAGTAGCACTCTCAAAGGCTCAAAGGTTACAGGAAACATAACTTAAATATTTGAAACATGTAGAATAACGTTAATTTTTCTTTAATTAAGTTATGTACATTGTATAACAAACAGAAAAATGTTGGATATTTAATTTATCTGTAGGACTCTAACTCATATTAATAAAAAATATGCTGAGAGTTGTTCATAACATACCTTTCCTTGGAAAGTCTTTGAGGGCTAAGATTATTCTTTTATACATACATAGAACCCTCATTCTCTGGCGTATTTTATCTTAAAATAACAACCACTGTCTGAAAAAAATGTATAATTCCTTTGTAGCTAAAAGCTAGATATATCTCTGCAGAGGTCTGGCATATTCCGGAGGAGAATAGAAGAAAGTCTGTAATTTTATTTGAACTTGAGATTGAAATAACCAAAATATGTACTCCTTTAAATTAAAAAATCTTTTTAATATTTTTGTATTTAAAATGTCATTAGTATGTAATGACACACAACTAGTATCTTAAAACTTTGGCCACATGTTTCTCACCTTACATTGGACTGCATTAGGATAACAGCTGTCGGTATGATCTAACATAAATTGAGGAGTCTGCTCTTTTCCACTGTAGTCCCCGCTACCCACGAAGTCCCAGATACCCATAAAGTCCCAGCTACCCATAAAGTCCCAGATGCCCGTGAAGATGGTGTCAACTTCAATAATAAGTACAAAACTGTCCTCCCCAGAGCATGTCATGATCCTCTTTATCACAAAGATTCAACCTGAACATTAACATCATGCTAACTGGCAACGTGTAGTTGATATTAGAGAGTTTACTTTGCTTCCTTTTCTAAGGAATAAAGGAAAATAGATAGATGAGTTGCACCATGAAGAATGCATAGCTGGACAACAGCTATTGTTCCCTTGATTGCTGATGACTAATAGGCATAGGAATTTCCCATCAACTAATTTAAAATCACTGTTTGAACAGGATAGCTTAAAATAATTCCCTAAATACTTTCTTACTTAGAAATCCTGAAACAGTGGCAACGGCCTCTATGATTTTGATTGTCATAATGATCATCACTTTTAGGTTTAATTAATCTGAAATGGAGAGCACTTTTTGGCAAATGGGATTCGTTTCTATTGTCTCACCATCAGACCCGTGAAATATATCAGTACACCATGCACTGAATCACCTGTAAAGGTGGAATATGCTCAAAAATTGAGGGAGGGTGTCTTTTAGCTGCTTTTCTTGTTGTAATTGAATTTTGATAACTGAAAACCTCTACATTCAAAATGTCTTCAAATGCCAATTGCTCCACACTGTATGCTTCTTATTCTTTCTTGAAATTGTAACTGGTTATAACATCAATAACTGACTTTTAGTTCACTTGTGTTCATTTGAGCTATTTTGATGTTGTGTGCATGCAATATGAATTATAAATGAAGAATGCAAAGCAATAATCTCACTAACTAATTAGATCTTGCTTTTTAAATTCTATTGCTATTAAATGCAGTAGGTGTGTGTATGTGTGGGGTCAAATAGGAAAGAAAGCTACTATTATTGATACCATTCTTCTGGAACAATGTCATCAATTCAACCCAATGCATATTACCCACATCTAGACATGCGTAACGTTAAAGATATATGGATATTTACAAAAAAGTAATAACATCTAAGTGAACAGCAGAAAAATTAGTGTCTATTTAAAGCAGATTAATAGATGAAAAGGAAGTTCTAAGCAGGTATTTGCTCCCTACATGTCTTACAGATTTCTGGATCTTATTTTTAGAAAAATGTCACCATTATTTCGGGCCATTCATCACTGAAATAAGCAAGATTACAGACAAAATGCAGCTGTAGTAACCTAGTTTAGGCTTAACATATATTGAAAATTTAGGCTTAAAATCAATTTGGAAAAATTTAGAATTAAGATTGCTCCATCCCCAAGCTCCTTCAGTATCCTTAGCAGAGGATATTCAAGAAGCTTTAAAGCAGCAGCTTGGCATCTAACTACTTTTGTTATTAGTTATGCTCTAATCTTTGCCTCAAAGCCTACATACATCTGAGCTCTTGCCTGAAGTCCATCTCTCCTAGGTGGGTCCCTGCCACAGTTTTGTGCCAATCTCTTTCATGTTGAATTTAACACTGACCTTTTACTATATTTTCTGGTTATGTTGTATTTCTCACCTTTTGGTCCCTGTATTAGTTTGCTGGGGCTGCCATAACAAAGCACCACAGACTGGGTGGCCTAAACAACTGAAATTTATTTTCTCACAGTTCTGGAGGCTGTAAGTCTAAGATTAGAGTGTCAGCAGGGTTGGTTTCTTCTGAGGCCTCTCTCCTTCACTTACTGTCACTTCCCTGTGTCTTCACATGGTCCTTCCTCTGTATTGTGTTCTGTACATGTCTGTGTTGAAATTTTCCCCTCTTATAAGGATACCAGTCATATTGGATTAGAGATCACCCTAGCGACTTCATTTTAACTTAATTACCTCTTTAAAGACCCTATCTCCAGATACAGTTACATTCTGAGGTA
Source organism: Balaenoptera borealis (assembly GCF_965194805.1). Lineage (NCBI taxonomy): Eukaryota > Metazoa > Chordata > Mammalia > Artiodactyla > Balaenopteridae > Balaenoptera > Balaenoptera borealis. The sequence continues at coordinate 69,341,106 of NC_138870.1, read as the reverse complement.
CTGGGGTTAGGATTTCAACATATAAATTTGGAGGAGGGCTATAATTCAGCCTATAAAAGTTCCCATCTTTTCTTCTCCTTTTACAACAGCAACAACAGTTATTATGATTTTCATAGCTAACATTCATTGAGCGCTTATTAGAGACCAGACACTATTCTAACTGCTTCACTTCTACTGTGCCATAAAGATTAGAGCTCTGATCCCACGCTTTAGATTGCCAACCTTGTGACATGAGTCTTGTTACCCTCTGCCAGAGTCTCTGATGTTAGCTGGTTGACACCTGACTTTGTAGAGACAGGATTGCCTAGTAGTTAATAAGTGTGGGCTTTAGAGCTGGACAGCATGGATTTTAATTATAGATCTGCCCTTTATTGGTTGATTGATCTTGGGAAAGTTACTAACCTCGTATTTCAGTTTTCTCATCTGTGTGAAAGAGGAAATAATATTAGCTATAGAGTTGTTGTTGAGGGTTAAATGAGTTAGTACAAGTAAAGTTCTTAGTTTTTCTGGGTGTGTGGTAGGCACAGAGAAACACTGAGTTTAGTGCATCCTACAATAATGCAATTTTGGATAAAATGTGATTGGCAATCAGTTCCCATCCTCTGCAGCAGCCTTAGCCCAGTCATTGCATTAACTTCAAATATTTTAACTTCACATTGTACAGGTTATATTTTTTGGATCTCACATATGGTATTATGATGGAGTTTCACTGTACTTATTCTATTTTAACTCTTACTACGGTTTCATTTTTTCCTGACACTGGGATTCCTGCTTCTGTTTCTATACTTGCCTTGATAACATCTGTTATTACCTTTTATGTAGGTATCACCTGCCTGAATTGCCACCTAACTGTTACTCTGTGAATACTATACCAGCCTGCTTTTGCTTCTGACTGCTGCCTGTAATAGGTTTGCCCTACTCCATTGAATATGTCTAATTCCTCACCTGGTTTGGTCATTCTAGTGCTGACATCCCATACTGGAATAAGGCATGAGCCCTTAAAATTCACCATCTGCTGCAAAGAATTTTGCTATCTGTGTGTAAACACAAATAACCAGTAGGTGACCATGTTCACTGGAGTGATAAAATTAGTTTACTCCAATTACTCAGCAATGTATGTCTTCAAGGCTCTACCGTCTCTCAGTGTCTCATCCAACAGTTAGCTGTCAATAAAATTCTTTGTTGCCCTGTGCTCGAAGTTGTGGGCATGGTAATAATATGTTTAGAAGGTGTTACAGTACATGAGTTAAGTCTATCACCTCTGGCGTCATATTGATGGGTCTGAGTATCAGCTCCACCACTTACTAGCCTAATGATTTTAGCCTCGGTTTCCTCATCTGTAAAACTGGCATATTTGGACCTATGGAGAAGATGCGGTGAAATAATTTACTAATCAATTACATGTGCCAAATGCTCTACAAACATTATCTTATTTGATAACCATAACAACTCTCTGTGTTAGTTATTATTATTCTTGTTTCATTTACACAAGTGTTGTGATCCAACCAGAGTAGACCCTGCCATTCTTTCTACACTTTGTTACGTTTTCTTGTAAAATATCTTCTATTATTTGGATGTTCAGATATTATTTATGAGCTTCCTGGACAATGAAAATATGTTATGTTTTGCATCATGCTAAAACCAGCTCTTACTCCTGATAATTACATACTATATATTTTTTGAATAAGTAAATTAATATATTTCCTGAAAGTGATTTTATAACAAAGCTTTATCACATGGGGATCTGTCATGGCAAATAAAGAGAATTGTATTTTTTCACTTTTCTAACAGAACAGTCATATTTGAGAAGGTGTAGAAATCCCATGTATAAGAAGGATAAAAGCAAAAGATACTGACCAGAAAAGATCATTGTTTTCAGTAGAGGTCATACTGGGACTATCTTTTTTTCTGGAAAAAAGTTACATAGCTTTTTAAAAAAGGTCATTCATGGGATGGTACATCTCAAATTTAATTTTGTCTTATTTTAAAAAATGACAGTAGAAATCTTTTAAGAAAAACAACTGTAGTAGAAATGCCACATATTAGAAAAAGGTGATACTATAATTGGCATCAGAACCATAGTCTCTTTGGGCTGAGACTGAACTTGAGTGATGATCCAATCAAAGCTCTCAAGACAAAATGAGGAAACTGAGCTCTGACTATGCCATGTGCCTTGCTCAAAATCACACATATAGCATCAGAGCTAGATTTAGGACCTTGGTCCTATGTCCTTAAAAAATGTAATATTAATGGATGTTGAGAAAAATGGCCCTTAAAACTTTGTGTACTTTGTACAAATTTATTCTACTATAACAAACATGTTAGACTTGCCTCATTTAGGCTCACTTGTCATTAATGTAATTAATTCACCTACTGATATGTGTATTTGTACCACAGTCACTCTTAGTTCTGCACTGTAGCTTCTTTGTCAAAACACTCATTTATGCTATGTGCAGTCATTCAGGTTGCTCTTGATTGTATTTTCTTTTTTTGCTCTATAAATGTTAGCTTCCTTTTATTTATTTATTTATTTTAAACATCTTTATTGGAGTATAATTGCTTTACAATGTTGTGTTAGTTTCTGCTGTATAACAAAGTGAATCATCTATATGTATACATATATCCCCATATCCCCTCCCACTTGCACCTCCCTCCCACCCTCCCTATCCCACCCCTCTAGGTGGTCAGAAAGCACTGAGCTGATCTCCCTGTGCTATGTGGCTGCTTCCCACTAGCTATCTATTTTGCATTTGGTAGTGTATATATGTCAATGCTACTCTCTCATTTCATCCCAGCTTATCCTTCCTCCTCCCCGTGTCCTCAAGTCCATTGATTGTATTTTTGAATACATGAATGATGTTATGTAAACATAATTTCATTTTGAATTCATTTAGAATAAAACCTAAAGCTAATGGAAGGGAAGCTGCCATGACATATGGAACCTGGAACACCTGTCTATCTTTCTTCTTGAGAAGATGGTGATCATCTATCCAAGAATCGGTAGAAGGGGTCATTGTTAGGTTGACCACATTTCCTGCTATTGTTCCTGTTCTTATTCTCCTCAGTATCACCACATGTGGACATTTCAGTGTATTAGACTTTTCTGAAAACGTGGGGTTTAATACTATACCAATGAAAATAGCTTATAATTGAATATTAAATACTCTTTGTTCTAAAACATTCCCTTTAGCCACAAGAAAGTTCTCCTCTGGTTACTCTGTTGCATTCTCATTCTCTCTCTCTCTCATCTCTTCCCTCCCCTCTCTGCACCATTCCCCCCACCAATCCCCCGTCTCATTCTCCTCCCCCCCCACCTTCTTAACTTCCTCCTCCTTCTCACCCTGGTCCTCCCCCTTTCTTCTTTCTTCTCTGTTCTTTTACCTTGAAATTCTCATCGATTTATTATGAAGTTCAGTTTAGCTATGGCTTTTGTCTACTTCATTATTGTATAACCTAGATTCAGCTTCCTCCCTAATGAGGTTACATCCCTCTAGCAAATTTGGAAACAAGGAGTTTTGCTTCACATCTGCTGCTGAATCAGTTCCATGCTGCAGCTGCTAATCTTACTGCCTAGCCCTCTTCCTCCAAGTGATGTTTCAGGTAGATATTGTCCTACACAAAGATGCCCCCCTTTTTTTACAAGCATCTAGGGCATCCATGTTGCAATAATAATGTTTTTCCATCTTGAATTTAAAAAATCTTGCTTTACTTTCTCTTTGTATGTGTCATTACTTGACCTTGATATTATCTAATCCAGTGCTTGCTTCTCTGTTTACTGAATCAGGAGATTTCTAATTCTTATTCTACTTGATTTCCATACCATTACAGCAGGTGGCATTTGATAGGTATTTATGTTTCTTGTTAGAGGAAAACACAGATGACTTATTATATGCTTCTGGTCTCTTAATTTTATCTCCTAACCTTTGGCTTTGGCAAATAGCATCAAGATTTAGTAATTATGGAGCAAGAACTTAAATACAGAAAGGAAATGGGTCTTTTGCTAATAATTAGTAAATGTTATATCTAATTTTATAGTTTTACATCTATTATAGAATTAAATAACATCTTTAACATCTTCTGAAATGGCAAGACCCTGAGAACTCAAACAACTTTAAGGTTATAACCTGTAGACATGTCAAACTCATATCCAAAACCCAACTCATCATTCCTACTACAAGTTGTTTTTCCTCCTTGGTTTCTATGGTACTACCATACATGTTCCCTTGACCAACTGTAACACATGGGTTCATCCTTGACTTTGGTCTCTCCTTCACTTCTTAAATCCAAATCTTCTCCAGTGTCTGCCTATTCTAACTGTTGAATATCTCTTGAATCTTTTATTGTCAGTCTATCCCTACTGATAACACCTTGCAACAACCTGCTAACTGGCTTCCTTGTTTCTAGTCTTGATTTTGTTCATTCTGTTCTTCACACTGAAAGAGGGATATTTTTAACATGAAAATCTAAGTGGCTTCTTCCTTTACTCAGTTCAATGGCTCTTAGTTGCTTTTATGATACAATCTAATGTTACATGGTGAATACAACAGCTCAGCTGCCCACGCATTCAATTTTCCTTTTCCCATATCCAAAAACCCTTGGTTCTGTTGGTTCCCTATGGTTTTAGGGATATTGATTCCAACCAGGCTCCAAGCACTGAGCAGGAGACATGGGTGAGACAAATCAGTCCCTTCTAATACCTAGCTTTCATATGACCTAAATTGACCCAACCAAAGTGAATTTCAGGATTTTTCTGTAAATAGGACTTACCTTCCCTTTTTGTTTTTTAATGCTGGCCGTGAAGAGGAAGCAAGTAGATTTGGAGAGCTGCTTACAGTTACTTTAAGACTATCAGTACAGGTATTGGGTTGCCAAAAGTGAATCAGTGGCGAGGTATTGGATCTGAGGAGAGGAAAGAATAAAATGGGTCTTACTTTAATTGTTTGCCCACCCAGCTGAGGATTTAGAGGTGATTTTTCTGTTACTTGGTGCTGAAAGCATCTTAACTGATACCTCTTACCCTTAATTTAATCTCTACAATAGAATTGTATAAAATTTCATTCAGGTCACTCCTTCTCTCCTTTCTGGGTCATTGCACATATAGCTCGCCGCTGTTGAACAGTTTTCTCGCTTTTATGTTCACCTTTTAAAAACTTGGCTAATCTCCAAACATTTTTAGGTCTGAGTTTTGATTTCAGAAAGTCTTCCTCCAATTTCAGAGTTGGTACCGCTGTTTTGTTCTCCTCTCTCACAATATTTGTGATATTGGTTCCTGTAATTATATACTTGTCTGTACCTTCAGTAAAATTAAGTGCTTTCATGATAGGGATCATGTCTATATGGTTCATTACTGCATCTTTGGCACCTGGTTCAGTGCATGGCACGTGGTAAACATTTATTCATTCACTCAGTAAATATTTATAAAGTACCTAATATAAACCTGGGACTCTTCTAAGATCTGGGTTTAGAACTGTGTATATTACAGACCTTATATTAAGATCTGGGTTTAGAAGTTAGTGAGTTAGTGAGGTTAGTGAGTCCTCCTCTCGTAGAGTTCATATTCTAGTGGGTTGATATGAAAAATACACCAATAAAACAATAAATATATAATAGGTTAGGTGGTGATAATTGCTATGCAAATGAATAAATCAGGGGGAAAGCAGAGCAAATGAATGAATAAACTTCAAGAAGTTGGGCTTTTGTTTTATGTTTATTATGGTATATATTTATTATGCTAATTTAAGACACTTAATTGTTCTGGTCATTGTTGACCTAAAATAGATTGCCAGATAGTTCTCCAGCAAAGATGGGTTTATTTGGGATCAGTAGAAAATTGCAGTTTATGGTATGCAACCATGGCCAGCTATGTGCAAGTAACCCCATGGCAAAGGAAGGAGAACACTTTTATAGAGGGGAAAAGGAAGTTGGGAGGGCTGTAGCAAACAGAATCCATGGCTTTTCATTGGCTGGAAAGAAGAGACTTCCTTCTTGCTGTTGGGCTCTGCTATTGTTAAAGGGCGTGAGAGCTCCCCCTTCTGGTCTCCTGACTCTATTTATTTGAGGTTTCTGATTATTAATTTTTTACACATTTAAACTGTCCCTAACAATTATTTCCTAAAGAAAATGCTTTACTTTTTAAAATAAATGCTCAGTAGTTGGAAGAGCATTGTTTAATAATCACCTCCCAACATTTCTCTTAAACCTCCCTCCAAGTCTACATTTTTAAAGCAATAACGTTATGAAGTAATATTTCTAAGAATCTGTTAGCCACCTTCTTAGCCTTTTATTCATTGTGTTTGAATAGTTCAGATTATTATTAAAGTATAGGTTATTATAACTTAAAATAATAAATCCTAGAGATTATTCACGAATATTTAAATTCCTCAATCATATCTTTGAACAAGTTGTCACTTTAAAATTGCCTTTAAAATGATATCTCAAAGTGACTTTTTCATTTTCTTTCCAGAATCATGAATTATAAATTATAGTATAGAAGTATCTATGAGACAAGACTGAAAAAGAGGTAGTTCATAACATCTTCGAAGTTGTTTTAAATTACCGTAATTTCAGCTTTTGAGTCCTGATATAATTTTCACTGAAACTAGATACATATGCTATCATAAAGGAAAGAGGTTTTTGTTGTTATTTTTATGAATGTTGACCTTTTAAAAAGATACAAAAAACTTCCATTTCTTTAAATTATAGGTATTTGGAAATACAAGTTTTTAGTTTGACAGCAATATTTGCTTCTTGTGTATGTGCTTCTTTTAAAATTTATGTACATATTTATTGATGTATAGTTTTTTTTAGAAGGTCCACTTTCTTTTGCAATATTAACAAAAATATCTAACATATCACCATATTTTCTTTTGTTATTTTATATAAAAAGTGGTAGAAGGGTGTATTTATTTAATCAATAAATATTTAGAATGCCTAATGTGTGCCAATTACTGTGTACTCTTTACTCTCAATTATTAAAATCAGAATATAACTATAACATTATTTAAAAATATCAGCTAGAGTCTCAGCAAGCTATCTCATTGAAAAAAAAATTCTATGACTGTTTGGAAATCCTTCTGTACAACTGAGATGGATTCTGTAGCTCAGAGATTTAAAGAGCAGAGAGGAAAAGGGTGTTTCTTCCAGAGGATAAATATGACTAAACTGGAGAACCCCCAAGAGTATCTAGACTTAAATGGACATGAGACAGTATAAAAAGTTTGCTTTAATATTTACTTACTTGGTAACAACTGAGAGGCGTAGTGCTAAACTGACATTTTGTGCTATTCTGCTCTTTCAACTTTGCAACAGTGAAGCTTTCAGATATCTCTGCTGGTTTTGCATTATACTCTTAGGTTAGAATAAAACCTATGCCTCTGTCTGTCTTACAGCAGCACAGCACAGGGAGATCAGCTCGGTGCTTTGCCATGACCTAGAGGTGTGGGATAGGGAAGATGGGAGGGAGGCTCACAAGGGAGGGGATATGGGGACATGTGTATACATATGGCTGATTCACTTTGTTGTACAACACAAAGTAACACAGTATTGTGAAGCAATTATACCCCAATAAAGATCTATTTTAAAAAACAAAACCTATGCCTCTAAAATTTCCTGCTTGCTAAGCACACCTTGTCTGGGCCATTGGGACAAGTAGGGCTCAGCTTACAAGGTGCATCATGGCAGTTTGGTAGCCAGCCTCTAAGATGATGCCCAGTGATTTCTGCCTTTTTGTATCTATACCTTTATGATTGCACCAGGGTTGTCTCTGTGATCAATAGCAATTAGAAGAAATGATGGTATGTCACAAGGTTAGGTGTAAAAGACTGGAGCTTCTGTCTTTTTCTCTCAATCACCACTTGCTTTAGGGAAAGTCATAATGTTGTGTGAGCAGGAGAGGCCTCTGCAGAGAGGCCCATGTGGTAAAGAATTGAAACCTCCATCAGAGGTCACATGACTGAACTTGGAAATGGATTTTCAGCCCCTTAAGAGGATAGCAGCTTTGGTTGACTTGACTGCAATCTCATAAGAGATTCTGAGCCAGAACCATGCAGCTAAGCCCTGCCTGAATTCCTGACCCTCTTAAACAGAGCCGAGATAATACATGTTTGTCAACGTAAGCTGGTAATTTGGGGGGTATTTTGTTACACAGTAATAGATAACTAAAACACCTGTAAATTATTTTTGTCTTTTGGTTTTATAAACTAGGCCATGGGTTCAGCACAATGAATTTTCAATAATTGAAATCTATCCTTAGGGAAAACTCAGGAAAATTTATAGAGACTTGCCATTTTTTCCATGAAGTAGAAAATGCTTGTCATCTTATTTTTTCAGGCTTCCTTTTCTTAAACCCATGGACATGTCTTTAAGGAAGGAAAAGAAGGAGAGAGGACATGAAAGAGGGACAGTGGGGCAGCATCTTGAGTGCTTGCTATATTTCAGGACTGTGCTAGGCAACCTACCTAATCTTGTCAACAATGTCAACAAATCTTGCCAACACCCTTTTTACTTGGAAAAGTTAGATGACATCATGCAGCTAAAACACTTCACAACCAGAATTCAAACATGGCTATGCTTGAGTCCAATGACTGATTTTACATTATACAAAGCTACTAAATGAAAACATCAAAGACTTAAGTCCATAATGTGTGAATGCTATTTTGTCCAGTTCAGTTAAAATATTTGGGGAATCCACTCTAAATATCTGTATCGAGAAAAATATCTGTATTGACAGATTTGTTGTATGGATAAAATGATAAAGCAAGTGCAAAAAAAGCTTTCACCACTGCAAAGCACAAGGCAATATAAGACCTGGTATGATTTTTATAGGTCTTGTGATGGATGATCTGTTCATGGATAAAGCTGCTGAACAGAAGTAGATTTTATCATTTTGTATGCAAAATGAGTTTTTAATACACATTAGCTTGATAATCTGCATGTTTCTACATGACTGCATAGATTTAAATTTTTTTCTCTACGTGTACCCAATATATATTAATTTCTTGCATTGAGAATCTATTTTTGAAATGTTTCTATGTATATAAAATTTGTGAGAGAAAAATAATCTTCAAGTTGAGTGTATAGAATGTTACCACTCTACATTGTCTGAAGTGCAAGAGTGTAGATGGAATAGTTTTCAATTGCTGAAAATATATGTGTTAATGTCAGTTTTGGTTACTTTATCTTATATTCGCCAATTGGTTTTAGATATGTATATCATTTTGTAACTACTTAATGTTAGCTGAGGCATTACCAATGTGCATTTCTGGGAATGATTTGTTTCGATTAATACCAAAATAGATTTGCAATTGTTCCTTTCACCTTAATGTGTTGGTGGCATGTTTGTACTTTTGTTTTACTGCTTTACTAACGTCAATTCTAAAAGCAGCCATATTTACTAACAAAGATTACTAACTTATGGTTATAGCTAGGTAAATAAGGGAACAACTGGATAATTCTATGTGCAAGCTTTTGGTTTCTCACAGGGAAATGAAGAATCAAGTGAAAAAAACCTGAAAATGGAGGTTTGGCTGGTCCTCAATGATTGCTTTGTAATACTGATGAGCCACAGATTAGATCTCAGTATCCTTATATGTTACAGAAATGTTTGTTAAATTCTTTTTGAAATTATTTTGAGTTCCATGACATAGAAGACCAGGAATTTATTTTGTATCTACACATAATGAGTTAAGACTAGAGCCCAAGCAGCTGACTGGTTAAGGCTTCTAACATGGGATTGGGGGCAAGGTACATACTTTGGGCCAAAGAATGGGAAATTGTGATTAAAAAGGAAACCACATAGAGGTAGGCTTGTGTTGGCCCCTTATTTATTAGATCCTTAAATATATATATATATATGATAAATTAAAAATAATATAAAATTTTTTAGGTTTTTTATTTATTTAAAAATAAAATAATTAATAAAAAATTAATAAATGAATTAATGAAACTGGAGAAGCAATCATATGCCAGTCTTTCAGGTTATGACAAGGTTTTGAATTTTATCCTAATAGAACTGGGGAACCACTGAAGGGTCTTAAAGAGGAGGTGAACAGATTTTAGATTATAGAAAGATCATCTGATGGCAAATTGATTAAACTAGAGGCAATAAGTCTGATCATATGGCTGATCCGGGCAAGAGATGCTGGTTTTTTAATAAGAATCATTAGACTGGGATGCAATTCTGAACAGTTGGTATATTAACTAGAAAGTAATATAAATAAAGTAATATGCCAATGTTTGGCTGCAAGGAGTAGAAAACCTATCTTGCAGTGGTAAATATCTAGTTTATTTTTTTTAACAGACTCCTAAAAGTAGATGGTGGTTAATGTTGGTTCAGGATCTCAGTGATATAAGGACCAGTGTCTTTGTAGTTCTTTGGAAAATCTCATGTTTGTTTTCTCTTGAATACAAAAGTGATGTGGGATAATGGCTGAAGAGAAAAGGGTTCTGCTAGGTACATATATTCCTTTTTATCATGAAAGGAAAAGCTTTCCCAGAAACTCCTTCAGCAGACTTCCTTTTAAGTCTTTTTGGCCAGAGCTAGATCCCACAGCCATCCTAGCTTGAGGGGAGGTTGGGAAATCAGGGAAAAATATGGTCATGATTTATTATCATGATCCATCACTAGGGTGCCATATTGCTTCCCTAATTAAAATCATGATCTTCTTCTTAGTAAAGAAGAAGGGAGAATTAAGTGTCTTCCACAGTTAGCCATTTTGACCACAGTGGCACAGTGAAATAGGTTTCTGTGACTCTCTGTATTTAGGTGTAAATGTGCTGCTTCATTGGCTGATTCATGTCCATGATTGTTTGTGATCGCCTTAATTAGTGAATATATAACCTAAATGGATGTGAAAATTCAATTAAAAAATAAAGCTTCTCAAGCAATTTAATTTTCCTTATCTCCCATTTTTATTTATATCATCCATACACACAACCTGTACCAACTAAAGCATCTCTCTCTTTAGCCAGACTGCAGTAGAGCTTTTTGGTTCCATGACAATAAAATGTATGATTTTCATTTCAGTGAGAAGGAATTGAAATACAGGCTTCAGAACTAGAATGTCAAAGGATACCATACTACTGACCTGCATTTAAAATTTTTCATTATTCAGAATTCTATTATTTTAAACTTTTTCATCAAGGCAGTTGATTTTTCTTGTGTCAGTAGTTCCTCAATAGGAGAAAAATCATATGATTATGCAGCCTTCACAATCTGCTTCAGTTCTTTGGCAACAACGGCTGAAAGGATATTAACTCCAGGGAGCCTTCATCAGGCTTGAAGAACTGTGGCATCTGGCATGTTAATCAGGGATTTTTGTAAAGTCAGTAAAAACAAAATATCTCCCATGTATTTTTAATTCGTTTAAAAAAATTAAATGCCATGGACCTTTAAATGTTATCAATTTAGTAACTGAATAACAGTAATCAAGCTCTTTGTCTGTTGAAGTGAAGGTATTATGTGATTCCCTAAGAGGTAGTGAAAAGAGCTTGCTTCTTAATTTATCTTTAAGGGAGAATTGAATGTCTTAAGCAGTTTTGTTATAGAGTAATTTTTTGGACAGAAACTAAAAAATATGCGACTAAAATATATAATCAGAAAAAAAAGGAAAGCTAATAATCTTAGCCAATAAAATTAAATGTATGTCATGTCTTGTACTATTTTCTATTATGTTTTCTATTTTCATATTTTATATTTACATATGATATATTTTTATTGTTATGTACTATAAATAAAAACTAAGATGCAAATAGATATGTCCTAGTCCATAAATGTGCTTACATGTTAGAATACAGGCTAAACAAAAATATCTTACTCATCAGAAAAACAAAACAATTGACAATGTAATTCTTAGAGTCATTGAATTTTAGATTACAGAGATGGTTTGAGAGATCAATTGCTTAAACCTATTCATTTCTCAGATAAAGAAATAGATAGCTCAGGTCATTGAGTTACCTGTTCAAGATCTCACAGCTTATTAGGAACAGTCAATACTAGGGTCACAGGCTCCCAATATTCAGTGTTTTCTCATGATCCCAAATGCATATTCCTAAATGTACAGATATAGTCACTACTCAAAACAGGAAATCCTTCAACTGTACACTAACAGCAGATAGATGGTGTTGGTCTATTAGGCACCAAAGAGCCCCTTACGTAGTTACTCTTTGAACCTCAATTTGTAGAAGGGTGGAATCTGTGGCAGGGTGGGAGATAGATGACTGGAAATCATTTGAGGTTTGCCTTATTCATTCATTCATATAACAGATATACATGAAGTATTTGTCAAGTGCCATGTATTGTTTGAGGCGCTGGGGTTATAATAATGTACAAGACATAAAATTCTTCTCTTAGCATTTGCATGTAGAGAAGATAAGTAGGGATTAAGCAGACAAAGGAATAAACAAGAAATGTATTTACCTGGATATGTTCATTCTTAAAATCTTTAATTTCCCAACTCTGAGAGATCCTACTCATTCTTTGAAGTACATGCGAAATCCCCTATTCTTCAATATTTTTAAAGTTTGTAGAAATTTCTTTAGTAAGGGAATTATCTAGCCTTCTTTTGGCATTGCACACTAGAAAACTGTGGGCTTTGGAATAAAAAACACCTGGGTTCCAATCTGCGCTCAAGCACACATCGTATTTGTGACTTAACTTTCATAAGCTTATCTCCTCACCTGCAAAATAGACCTAACACTATGCCCAGCACATATTATTAAATAGGTACTCAATAGATGCTATTTCCATTTACTCCCATTATTCTTAGGGTTCGCTCTACATTGAGAAATATAGATTCAGTGTCTGAGTTAAGCCTGAATAAATCTCCTATCTAAGGAACCTCTATCCAGAATCTAATTCTGTTAGAAGTATAGAGTGAGTAATTACTAAGAGTTGGTGGATAGCAATATCTTGATATTATGTCCTCTAGCTGAGGACATAATCAAGTCTTCACTAGGCCTTTCTACCATTTTACGGGTGATAAGACCAATAAATCCCATGGACATTAGCCCTTTGTCTATGGGTTTTGCCATTTGTCTGGTGATTAGAAGTAGTGTTGTGTGGGACAAAATGTTGATGCATTAGTAAGTCCACAGATGGTGGCTCAGATAGAAGCATGATGGGTAAGGAAAGCAAATTCAAAAGCATAATAAATGTCTATTTCCACATAGATGTTTTACTGCTTCTTTCATGATGGAAGAGATCCAGTGTAGTCGATCTGTCATCTTCTAGCTGGCTGATTTTATTAAGGCTTGATAGCATGATGAGGTTCTAGATTTAGTCACCACTTCTAAAAAACTAGGTGACAGTGGTGGAAGAGAGATAAGTCTTCATGAAGAGAACTCCATGGTGCTATGCCCATGTGTGTTCTATATCCATGCCAGCATGGCCGCCCACCTTGTTATGAGTCCACTGAGCAAGCTCTAGTTTGCTGGGAAGGAGGCTAACCTACTTCCAGAGTAGGTGAACATGTGCATCAGATTATTAATGGTCTGCTTCACTGTGAAAGTGTTTTGTTGAGTATTTCTTCCCTAATGTTCTAATCACAAGTCTTTAATCTTGTTTCTTACAAGTCCCTAATCATTAGCCACAGCCCAATAATAATTGGTACAGCTCCTTCCCTCAAGCCATCTATCTTTGCAGACAAAGTGGACAATGAGATATATGGCTAACATTCCGCTGGCTGAAAGAATTTTCTTTAGTCTCTGACCTTCAGAGTCCTTCAGAATGTGGCTAAAATAGTCCACTTTTGGATCTGTGTCTGGGCTTTAGACATCTTCCATCTATTGGTCTATGTCATGTGGTTTTGATTATATTTACTTCATGGCAATTTAATAAATATTAGTATATACTTCCTTTCAGCATTTTTCTTTAAAAATATTACTGCCAATACTTGCATATTTCTTCTTCTATGTGATCTTTTATATTAATTTAGTAAAACTAGGTAGTTCTATTGTTTAACTCAGTTACTCAGGGCCTATTTTAAGACTTTTATTAGAACTGAGTATATATTTTGCCTGGTTTTGAAGGCCCTCCATAATAGAACCTCACTCAAACTATTTAACTTTGCCTCAATGATCAATCAGACTCTTTTCCTTAGAGTAACTCACACAGCTATTTAAATTAATAACAGCAATAAAATATTTTGAACGTACTATATTCTAGTTGCCAAGAAGTTTGCAGAGTTGGTCAAATATGCTCCCTTTCTTCTAAAAATTTGCAATGTAGTAGAGAATATTTGTTATTCATGAGTAACAATGGCAAAAGCTAATCTGTAATATATGTTCCATAGTAAAAGTGTGAATGAATTATGGACCCAGCCTGCCCATCCTGTCTCCATCACTTTCTCAGTGTTATCCATCTTCAAAGCCCAGATGAAAATAATTTCCTACATGAGGTCTTCTATCATGACTATACTTCACAGTGATCTCATTCATTCCACTATATTTCATAATATTAACTATATAACTAACACTGAATCCATTTCCACTTTGTGCTAGATATTGTTGTAGTGCTTTAGAAAAGTTTATTCTCCAAATTTATATGGGAGGATGCATTACTATCATTCTCATTTTATTTATGAAAGAATTGAGGCTCAAAGAATTTTCATACTCCAAAGTCATTCAATTAAAAACTGGTAGAGTTAGAATTTGATCCTATATTTGTTTGGCTTCAAGGTTCAGATATTTTCCAACTTATTTCCTCTTTACTCAGATTAACACTAATTTAATAGTCATATTTTTTTTAGCTTCCCGTTGAGCCATGTATATTATTTTATTCCCTCAAGGGCCATTTGTCACTAAAATTTTATCAACATGTTGGCTGAGCTTATTCAGCATTATAAACAATTCTTTTATACATTTAACAAATTTTGAGGTGCATTTCTCCCTTTAAAAAACTGCTCTTTTTTTCCTCATTTATCTATTTATTTATTTATTGACATTTTTATTGGAGTATAATTGCTTTACTATGTTGTGTTAGTTTCTGCTGTATAACAAAGTTAATCAGCTATAAGTATACATATATCCCCATATCCCCTCCCTCTTGCATCTCCCTCCCATCCATCCTATCCCACCCCTCTAGGATGTCACAAAGCACCGAGCTGATCTCCCTGTGCGATGCAGCTGCTTCTCACTAGCTAGCTATTTTACATTTGGTAGTGTATATATGTCCATGCCACTCTCTCACTTCGTCCCAGCTTACCCTTCCCCCTCCTTGTGTCCACAAGTCCATTCTCTACGTCTGCGTCTTTATTCCTGTCCTGCCCCTAGGTTCATCAGAACCATTTTGTTTTTTAGATTCCATATATATGTGTTAGCATATGGTATTTGTTTCTCTCTTTCTGACTTACTTCACCCTGTATGACAGACTCTAACTCCATCTACCTCACTACAAATAACTCAATTTCATTTATTTTATGGCTGAGTAATATTCCATTGTATATATGTGCCACATCTTCTTTATCCATTCATCTGTTGATGGACACTTAGGTTGATTCCATGTGCTGGCTATTGTAAATAGTGCTGCAATGAACAATGTGGTACATGACTCTTTTTGAATTACGGTTTTCTCAGTGTATATGCCCAGTAGTGGGATTGCTGGATCATATGGCAGTTCTAGTTTTAGTTTTTTAAGGAACCTCCTTACTGTTCTCCATAGTGGTTGTATCAGTTTACATTCCCACCAACAGTGCAAAAGGGTTCCTTTTTCTCCACACCCACTCCAGCATTTATTGCTTGTAGATTTTTTGATGATGTCCATTCTGACCGGTGTGAGGTGATACTTCATGGTAGTTTTGATTTTCATTTCTCTAGCAATTAGTGATGTTGAGCATCCTTTCATGTGTTTGTTGGCAATCTGTATATTTTCTTTGGAGAGACGTCTATTTAGGATTTCTGCCCATTTTTGGATTGGGTTTGCTTCGTTGGCAAATATTTTCTCCCATTCTAAGGGTTGCCTGTTCATCTTCTTTATGGTTTCCTTTGCTGTGCAAAAGCTTTTAAGTTTCATTAGGTCCCATTTGTTTATTTTTGTTTTTATTTCCATTTCTCTAGGAGGTGGGTCCAAAAGGATATTGCTGTGATTTATGTCATAGAGTGTTCTGCCTATGTTTTCCTCTAAGAGTTTGATAGTGTCTGGCCTTACATTAAGGTCTTTAATCCATTTTGAGTTTATTTTTGTATACGGTGTTAGGGAGTGTTCTAATTTCATTCTTTTACATGTAGCTATCCAGTTTTCCCAACATCACTTATTGAAGAGGCTGTCTTTTCTCCATTGTATATTCTTGCCTCCTTTATCAAAGATAAGGTGACATATATGCATGGGTTTATCTCTGGGCAGTCTATCCTGTTCCATTGATCTATATTTCTATTTTTGTGCCAGTACCATACTGTCTTAATTACTATAGTTTTGTAGTATAGTCTGACGTCAGGGAGCCTGATCCCTCCAGCTCCATTTTTCTTTCTCAAGATTGCTTTGGGTATTCGGGGTCTTTTGTGTTTCCATACAAATTGTGAAATTTTTTGTTCTAGTTCTGTGAAAAATGCCATTGGTAGTATGATAGGGATTGCACTGAATCTGTAGACTGCTTTGGGTAGTATAGTCATTTTCACAATGTTGATTTTTCCAATCCAAGAGCATGGTATATCCCTCCACCTGTTTGTATCATCTTTAATTTCTTTCATCACTGTCTTATAGTTTTCTACATACAGGTCTTTTGTCTCCTTAGGTAGGTTTATTCCTAGGTATTTTATTCTTTTTGTTGTAATGGTAAATGAGACTGTTTCCTCAATTTCGCTTTCAGATTTTTCATCATTAGTGTATAGGAATACAAGAGATTTCTGTGCATTAATTTTGTATCCTGCTGCTTTACCAGATTCATTGATTAGCTCTAGTAGTTTTCTGGTGGCATCTTTAGGATTCTCTATGTATAGTATCATGTCATCTGCAAACAGTGATATTTTTACTTCTTTTCCAATTTGGATTCCTTTTACTTTTTTTTCTTCTCTGATTGCTGTGGCTAAAACTTTCAAAACTGTGTTGAATAATAATGGTGAGAGTGAGCAACCTTGTCTTCTTCCTGATCTTAGTGGAAATAGTTTCAGTTTTTCACCATTGAGAATGATGTTGGCTGTGGGTTTGTCATATATGGCCTTTATTATGTTGAGGTAGGTTCTCTCTGTGCCCACTTTCTGGAGAGTTTTTATCATAAATGGGTGTTGAATTTTGTCAAAAGCTTTTTCTGCATTTAATGATATGATCATATGGTTTTTACCCTTCAATTTGTTAATACCATGTATCACATTGATTGATTTGCGAATACTGAGAAATCCTTGCATTCCTGGGATAAACCCCACTTGATCATGGTGTATGATCCTTTCAATGTGCTGTTGGATTCTGTTTGCTAGTATTTTGTTGAGGACTTTTGCATCTATGTTCTTCAGTGATATTGGCTTATAGTTTTCTTTTTTTGTGACAGCTTTGTCTGGTTTTGGTATCAGGGTGATGGTGGCCTCATAGAATGAGTTTGGGTGTGTTCCTCCCTCTGCTAAATTTTGGAAGAGTTTGAGAAGGATAGGTGTTAGCTCTTCTCTAAATGTTTGATAGAATTCACCTGTGAAGCCCTCTGGTCCTGGGCTTTTGTTTGTGGAAGATTTTTATTCACAGTCTCAATTTCAGTGCTTGTGATGGGTCTGTTTATATTTTCTATTTCTTCCTGGTTCCGTCACAGAAGGTTATGCTTTTCTAAGAATTTGTCCATTTCTTCCAGGTTGTCCATCTTATTGGCATATAGTTGCTTGTAGTAATCTCTCATGATCCTTTGTATTTCTGCAGTGTCAGTTGTTACTTCTCCTTTTTCATTTCTAATTCTACTGATTTGAGTCTTCTCCCTTTTTTTCTTGATGAGTCTGGTTAATGGTTTATCAATTTTGTTTATTTTCTCAAAGAACCAGCTTTTAGTTTTATTGATCTTTGCTATTGTTTCCTTCATTTCTTTTTCATTTCTTTCTGATCTGATCTTTATGATTTCTTTCCCTCTGCTAACTTTGGGTTTTCTTTGTTCTTCTTTCTCTAGTTCCTTTAGGTGTAAGGTTAGATTGTTTATTTGAGATTTTTCTTGTTTCTTGAGGTAGGATTGTATTGCTCTAAACTTCCCTCTTAGAACTGCTTTTGCTGCATCCCATAGGTTTTGGGTCATCGTGTTTTCATTGTCATTTGTTTCTAGGTATTTTTTGATTTCCTCTTTGATTTCTTCAGTGATCTCTTGGTTATTTAGTAGTGTATTGTTTAGCCTCCACGTGTTTGTATTTTTTACAGTTTTTTTCCTGTAATTGATATCTAGTCTCATAGCATTGTGGTCGGAAAAGATATTTGATACAATTTCAATTTTCTTAAATTTACCAAGGCTTGCTTTTTGACCCAAGATATGATCTATCCTGGAGAATGTTCCCTGAGCACTTGAGAAGAAAGTGTATTCTGTTGTTTTTGAATGGAATGTCCTATAAATATCAGTTAAGTTTATCTGGTCTAATGTGTCTTTTAAAGCTTGTGTTTCCTTATTTATTTTCATTTTGGATGATCTGTCCATTGGTGAAAGTGGGGTGTTAATGTCCCCTACTATTATTGTGTTACCATCGATTTCCCCTTCTATGGCTGTTAGCATTTGTCTTATGTACTGAGGTGCTCCTATGTTGGGTGCATAAATATTTACAATTGTTATATCTTTTTCTTGGATTGATCCCTTGATCATTATGTAGTGTCCTTCTTTGTCTCTTATAATAGTCTTTGTTTTAAAGTCTATTCTGTCTGATATGAGAATTGCTACTCCAGCTTTCTTTTGATTTCCATTTGCATGGAATATCATTTTCCATCCCCTCACTTTCAGTCTGTATGTGTCCCTAGGTCTGAAGTGGGTTTCTTGTAGACAGCATATATATGGGTCTTGTTTTTGTATCCATTCAGCCAGTCTATGTCTTTTGGTTGGAGCTTTTAATCCATTTACATGTAAAGATACGTAGGTTCCTTTTATCATTTTCTTAATTGTTTTGGGTTTGTTGTAGGTCTTTTCCTTCTCTTGTGTTTCCTGCCTAGAGAAGTTCCTTTAGCATTTGTTGTAAAGCTGGTTTGGTGGTGCTGAATTGTCTTAACTTTTGCTTGTCTGTAAAGGTTTTAATTTCTCCATTGAATCTGAATAAGATCCTTGATGGCTAGAGTAATCTTGGTTGTAGGTTTTTCCCTTTCATCACTTTAAATATGTCTGGCCACTCCCATCTGGCTTGCAGAGTTTCTGCTGAAAGATCAGCTCTTAACCTTATGGAGATTCCCTTGTATGCTATTTGTTGCTTTTCCCTTGCTGCTTTTAATATTTTTTCTTTGTATTTAATTTTTTTTTTTAATTAATTAATTAATTTATTTATGGTTGTGTTGGGTCTTCGTTTCTGTGCGAGGGCTTTCTCTAGTTGAGGCAAGCGGGGGCCACTCTTCATCGCGGTGCGCGGGCCTTTCACTGTGGGGGCCTCTCTTGTTGCGGGGCGCAGGCTCCAGATGCGCAGGCTCAGTAGTTGTGGCTCACGGGCCCAGCCGCTCCGCGGCATGTGGGATCTTCCCAGACCAGGGCTCGAACCCGTGTCCCCTGCATTGGCAGGCAGATTCTCAACCACTGCGCCACCAGGGAAGCCCTGTATTTAATTTTTGATAGTTTGATTAATATGTGTCTTGGCGTGTTTCTCCTTGGGTTTATCCTGTATGGGACTCTCTGTGCTTCCTGGACTTGGTTGACTATTTCCTTTCCCATGTTAGGGAAGTTTTCAAGTATAATCACTTCAAATATTTTCTCAGAGCCTTTCTTTTTCTCTTCTTCTAGGACCCCTATAAACCCCAATGAATGTTGGTGCATTTAGTGTTGTCCCAGAGGTCTCTGAAACTGTCCTCAATTCTTTTCATTCTATTTTCTTTATTCTGTTCTTCTGTAGTTATTTCTACTATTTTATCTTCCAGGTCACTTATCCATTCTTCTTCCCCAGTTATTATGCTATTGATTCCTTCTAGAGAATTTGTAATTTTATTTATTGTGTTTTTCATCATTGTTTGTTTGCTCTTTAGTTCTCTAGGTCCCTGTTAAACGTTTCTTGTATTTTCTCCATTCTACTTCCAAGATTTTGGATCATCTTTACTCTCATTACTCTGAATTCTTTTCCAGGTAGACTGACTATTTTCTCTTCTTTTGTTTGGTCTGGCGGGTTTTTACCTCACTCTTTCGTCTGCTGCATAGTTCTCTGTCTTCTTATTTTGTTTAACATACTGTGTTTGAGGTCTCCTTTTGCAGGCTGCAGGTTCATAGTTCCTGTTGTTTTTGGTGTCTGCCCCCAGTGGGTGAGGTTGGTTCATTGGCTTGTGTAGGCTTCCTGGTGGAGGGGACTGGTGCCTGTGTTCTGGTGTGTGGGGCTGGATCTTGTCTTCCTGGTGGGCAGGGCCACATCTGGTGGCATGTTTTGTGGTGTCTATGAACTTAGTGATTTTAGGCACCCTCTCTGCTAATGGATGGGGTTGTGTTCCTGTCTTGCTAGTTGTTTGGCATGGGGCGTCCAGCACTGGAGCTTGCTGGCCATTGGGTGGAGCTGGGTCTTAGCGTTGAGACGGAGATCTCTGGGAGAGCTCTCGCCGACTGACATTACGTGGGGCTGGGCAGTCTCTGGTGGTCCAATGTCCTGAACCTGGCTCTCCCACCTCAGAGTCTTAGGCCTGACACCAGGCCGGAGCACCAAGACCCTATCAGCCACATGGCTCAGAATAAAAGTGAGAAAAAAAAGAAAGAAAAAAATAATAGTAAATAAAAATATTATTAAAATAAAAAAAAAATAATCAAAAAAAAGAAGAGAGCAACCAAACCAATAAACAAATCCAGCAATAACAAGCACTAAAAACTATACTAAGATAAACATAAAAATCAAAAACAAATCAGTGTCAGACAGCAAACCCCAAGTGTACAGTTGCTCCCAAAGTCTACTGCCTCAATTTGGAGATAATTCATTGTCTATTCAGGTATTGCACAGATGCAGGGTACATCAAGTTGACTGTGGAGATTTAATCCACTGCTCCTGAGGCTGCACTGAGATATTTCCCTTTCTCTTCTTTGTTCGCACAGCTCCTGGTGTTCAGCTTTGGTTTTGGCCACCCCTCTGTGTGTAGGTCACCCTCAGGCTTCTGTTCCCACCTAGACAGAATGGGGTTAAAGCAGCAGCTGATTAGCAGGCTCTTGCTCACTCAGGCTGGCGGGAGGGAGGGGTACGGTATTTATATTTGGAATGTGGGGTGAGTCTGCAGTGGCAGAAGCCGGCGTGATGTTGCAACAGCCTGAGGTGCACCGTGTGTTCTCCCGGGGAAATTTTCCCTGTATCACGGGACCCTGGCAGTGGCGGGCTGCACAGGCTCCTGGGGGAAGGGGTGGGTGTAGATAGTGACCTGTGTTTGCACACAGGGTTTTTGGTGGCTGTAGCAGCAGCATTAGCATTTCAGGCCCGTCTCTGGAGTCCGAGCTGATAGCCACGGCTTTGCCCATCTCTGGAGCTCTTTTAGGCTGTGCTCTGCCTTCTGTGGGCAGACAGGGAAGGAATCCCCTCTCCTTGCGCAACCCAAAACAATGGTCTCTTGCCTGTTTGGTAGTTTCAGACTTTTTCCCAGACTCCCTCGCAGCTAGCTGTGGCACACTAGCCCCCTTCAGGCTATGTTCACGCAGTCAACCCCAGTCCTCTCCCTGGGATCTGACCTCCGAAGCCCTAGCCTCAGCTCCCAGCACCCATCCACCCCGGTGGGTGAGCAGACAAGCCTCTCAGGTTGGTGAGTGCTGGTCGGCAGCTATCCTCTGTGCAGGAATCTCTCCACTTTGCCCTCTGCACCCCTGATGCTGCACTCTCCTTTGTGGATCTGAAGCTTCCCCCCACCCACCCCCTGTCTCCACCAGTGAAGGGTCTTCCTAACGTGTGGAAACTTTTCCTCCTTCACAGCTCCCTCCCAGAGGTTCAGGTCCCATCCCTATTCTTTTGTCTCTGTTTTTTCTTTTTTATTTTACCCTACCCAGGTATGTGGGGATTTTCTTGCCTTTTTGGAAGTCTGAGGTCTTCTACCGGTGTTCAGTAGGTGTTCTGTAGGAGTTATTCTATTCATTCTATTCATATGTAGACATATTTTTTATGTATTTGTGGGGAGGAAGGTGATCTCCACTTCTTACTCCTCTACCATCTTGAAGGTACCCCCTCAAAATCTCTGCTTTTACCTTGAGAATTTTTCAGTACACACCTTTCTATTTTATCACTAAGTGATCCTATAAAATAGTGAGTTTAGAAAGTGATTTGTAAATATTCTAGTTTAAAATGTAATGAGAGTCACATTTTGATTGACTATACCTGACAATTTTGTCTAAAATATTCATTTCCTTCACTGTTCATTTTTTCAGTGTCTATCTGTTAACTGCCTAATTTATTATCTTTTTGCTAGACTGGGGATGTGGTGGCAACTAAGTGAGGGTAAGATGAGGGCACACAGGCAGGAAACCCATTCTAGTTTGCAGTATTCCCAGAGAATGTGACACCTAACCTGAGATCTGATGGATGAGGATTAGCTAGACAAAATAGAGGAAGAGCGCTTTAAACAATGGAAAAAGTATGTGTAGAAGTTCAGTGGTTTAGGAGAGCATGGAGAATTATTGAAGCGGAATACGTGCATTGGTATGGAGTGGGATTTGGGAGTGTGTGATAGGAAATGGGGAGAGAAAAGACCTGAGTTGTGTGGAGGGGAATGGTTATACAGCTTTTGAAAAGACTGGACTCAGTTGTGAAGTCAGTGAACTGCTTGGATACTTCAAGAGGAGTATGATACTCAGAACATGGTAGGAGAAAGATTATTTTACTCTGGCTCAACTTTGGAGGATGCATTGGGTTGCAGAAGGTGTTAAGATTAAAAGCAGATAGCCCAGTCAAGTGGACAAGTTAAAAAGATACTGGAGGTGGAACCAGCAGGACTTTGTGATTGAACGAATGCAGAGATTCAGGAGTACCGTAGACTAAAAACAGTAGACCAGCCATATGCAACCTGAAGCTACAATTTTTGAAGAAAATATTAAAGCATAATAAATGCAAAGATGATTATAATTATAGGTGTTATTTCCTGATAAGTTACACAGTGGAAATGAAATATTTTATAAACACTATTTAAAAATAATTTCTAGGCAACACATCAAATGTTAAAATGGCCCTCAGATGCGATCAACATGTAAAGGCTGTTTGAGATTTTTGAAGTGCCATAATTTGCTCCATTCCTGGTTTTATTTACAAACAATATTTACTTAGCCAAAGATACTCAGGAAGACAGTGATTCTTTCTTATACACAGTGATTTGGCTAGTTCAAACCTAACTAACTGCTATATTAACATTTTTCTGACAATGTAGAATGTGATGTGGTGTTTTTAAATACATGTATTTCATTGCTATTATATGTTCTTGTTGCTATGAGACATTAGTACTACCCAGAAATCCTTCTTTCTTATTTGTTATTCATTTCCTCATTGCTATCAAACCTCGAAACTTTACAAATTATTGCACTAACATTTTCTTTTTTTCCCTCAGATTATTCCATTATCCCTATATGTGAAATGTGCAAGATGAAAATTAAACTAAAATTAAACATAATCAAACATGATTTCATCAAACCTCAGCACATATTCTTTAATGAATGTAAATATTTTGTCTCATTATAAACTAGTGTCCTAAGAATGAAAGTAAACTACATAGAAAAATTGCCAATAAAGGAAAGGGGAAATGAATAACCTAATTGCAATGAGAGGACAAATGATTATGAATATTGTTATGTTATTTAATTGCAGTGTACTCTTTTGGTGCCAGTATTACTCAGTTATTTAATCCAAGTTACTGTCATTTGAAGTAATGCTTATTCCAGGGTACAATAGAAGGCAAACACCAGTGGTATAGTAACACTAATTAGAATATTTTCATCATATTGGTGAGTTAAATTTGTTTTTGATGTTTTATTTATATTCTATCTACCTTTGAGAGTATTTGGATATCTCATTTGATAAACACTTTCATATTCTTTACCTTTTTTGATCCTACTAATAATACTGTTAGAAAATTATTTTTATCATCATTTTATGTAAGAGAAAAATTGAGACTTGGTGAGGTTTAGTGACTTTTCTGACAACACCAAGCTGGTAAATATCAGAGGTGGCACTCAAACTTAGATGTTCTGACTCTAAATCCTATTTTTTTTCCTATATCATCATTATGCTTAAAAAAATGATGAAATGTAGTGACTCATTTTCAATTCCACTGGCATTCATTAAATGCCTAATTAGGTGCTGAATGTTAGTTACGTGCTACACCACTCCAGTTGCGGAGGCTAACAGCAGATCTAGTCTCAGATACAGGTAACTTCAATACATTTTGAAATATGCCTTTTAATTTACATTTTTGTTGAGTTAGTATATTCTTTGAAAATGCAAAAGAAATACCATCCACTGTGAAAAATGTGAAGAATCAAATTACAATTCAGATTGTTTTCATTAGAGTCCAGTGGTAGGATACGAGGTGACAGTCTATATTGGTAACTCATCTGTGAACAAAGGTTTCCCCACCCTGCCTCGCTGTGGTACTAAAGAAAAGGGTTCAGTGAATCCAGTAAGCATAAGAACCCAAGTATGGTCCTCTGCCATTTGTCAGATTTTGCACAGCTTTATTCAGCCAAACAACATGGCACACCTCATTGCCCTAGATCACAGGAACTAGTGGACTATTCCAAGTGCCATATTTAAAGTAATCTCTTTTTAAACAAAGAGGACCTATCTTTTTCAGTGGTTTGAGAGATGAACTCTAAGTAGCTTTTCACAAATAAAAAGAAACAAATACATATTTCTAACAGGCTTCCATATAGTTTGGGGAGAAGCTTATTTTTGAACTAGAAATGGGACTTATTGTTTTTGTCCTTCAAAAGCAGTCTTAAAAGAAAGAATAATGTTAGGACTACTTTCTTTTATTGGAGTTCAACATTAAATCTAAATTTCCTGCATTAAAAAATTTCCCCCATTGGGACTTCCCTGGTGGTCCAGTGGTTAAGAATCTGCCTTACAATGCAGGGGACGGGGGTTTGATCCCTGATCGGGGAACTAAGATCCCACATGCCATGGGGCAACTAAGCCTGCGAGCCGCAACTACTGAGCCCGCACGCTCTGGAGCCCGCACGCCACAACTAGAGAGAAGCCTGCACACTGCAACAAAAGATCCCACATGCTGCAACGAAGATCCCACATGCTACAACTAAGACCCGACGCAGCCAAAAAAAAAATATATATATATATATATTTCCTCCGTTATATCAGCTTGAGTCTTGGCTGAGTTTAGATAATGTTTTCAATTACAAATATTGATTTATTAGGAATTTACTAAAAATGAAATGATTGCTGATAGAGCAAGCATTGCTCCCAGTTTGCAGCAAGTTGATTATTAGGTTAATAGACTTTAAGTAGAAACCCTCATAGGTAAATAGTCAAATACAAATTATGATGCTCTGAATGAAATTATCTTGGGGAATGTGAACATTTTAATATGCTTGAAATTTTTATTCATAGCATTTTTTTTTCCAGTTTACTTCTTTTCATAGCCAGAGAGAGAGGAAAAAACTGCTTGTTGATCTTTGGAAGCCTAGTTTTTAGTTAGTGCTATTTGCTGTTGAAATTCCACTGGAACAGATTTAAAGCTTAAAGGATATTGAAAACCTTTCTGTCTGAGCATGAGGTCTCTGAAGCATAAACAAGCTTCAAGAAACTACCATACAAATCTCAAATTATTGAACTAAGGTAAGGAGCTCCAGTTTTATAACCTGAGCAGATTCTCTGTACTTATTAAAGAATTTTTAAAGAATGTAGCCCTGGAAAGTACCAGTGAATTTACCGTATCTTTAAATGCTTATAAATGCCCTGTATTGGGCTGATGGAAGATTTGAAAGCATTTGCGAGTGGGGAAAAAGTTATCTAGTGCTGCTGATGGCAGCTGAGGAGACTGCCTGCGTTTGGTTCGTAAGGGAGCTATGTCTGAGGGAATACTGATAGCGTTGCCAAACAGGTTTGTCTGCCAGACACTCAGCAAGCCAAACTGAGATGCCGAGGTTTGCAGCAAAGAGTTTATTCACCAGGCAACCAAGTGAGGAGATGGGAGAACAAGTCTCAAATTTGCCTCCCCAAAGGAGAGGGGCTCAAGATTATGTATGAGTTTAAGAAGCAGGGTGGTCTGAGGCATGGGGAAAGATAATTGGAGATAAGAAAAAGGTGAGGTAATCGTCATTCTGCACAGGGTCTATTAAGCTACAGGCTTCTTCATGGGATGCATGTTTAGAAAATTTCTTAGGTCACTTGATTCACCCAGTTTCCCTTTGAAACCCAATTCCTTCACTAAAGCAACTCCCTCCTCCATTTCCTCCTTCCTCAGAGTTTTGAGTATGTTCAACATATTCTGCTGTCTGAACATGATTCTTGAAGGTATTCTATGCTAATTGTCGCCATTGGTACACAGCACACAATGTTCCCTAGTTACTGCAAAAAGATTATATTGTACCCTGGTATCATGGTAAAGCTTTCTAGAATCAAATATATTTCTACAATTTTTGCTAACTTTCTTACTCATATGTAGGTCCAAGTTTACCACTTTCATGTGCTTTCCTCTATCTTTATAACTTTCAACTTTAAATTAACTTTCGAATATAAGTTTTTATTCTAGCACATGAGCTTTTCTAGGGCTCTTAATTCAATTAGTTTCCTTAAAGCCTTTTACCTGTTTTTGAAGACTTTTTTTAACTTAATAATGTGGGGGAGATTATAGCCAAAATACAAAATACATTTAAATGACAGAAGTACAAAACATGATCCTGTTGGAAGAAAAGCTGAGATATGATGACAAGTTAATCTTACATTTTCTTTTCAGACTCACAGGCAATTTATGTTTTTGTTAACACATGCATATAGATTCACTGTAAAGCTTTTTGATTTGGATACAGAAAATTGAATCTACATGACAGTACTCCATGGAAGCATATATTCAGATAGAGAAACTTCAGCTACAGAGAATATAGCTAACTGGATTTTTGTTCCAGCTCTTCACTCTCTCTCCAGTAACAGGATTATACATCCATCCCCTTTACCATGCAACTTTACAGTGCCCTCCCACTCTGGGAAGGCTGTCCTCCCCTGTCCCTTATCTGGGTTCAGCAAGTGACTTGCTTTGGCCAGATATTGGCAGATATAATGCAAACAGAGGCATGAAAAACATATGTGTGATTGTGCCTCCTTTCCACTGTCATGGGAAGAACATGCCAGGTCAGCACTCTGGTCCCAGGAGGAGGATGACAGATACATGGAGTAGAGCCAACCAAACCAGGTTGACCCCAGATCAGCCAACCCCCATCATTTCCAGTGAATGAGCCCAGCTGAGACCAGCAGAGGCACTCAGTGAAGCCTAGACTAGAACAGACAAACTCTAGCCAACCCACAACTTGTGGGCTAAAAAAAAATTTATTGTATGCTGCTGAAATTTAGTTGCTTTTTTATAAATGCAGAATTATTGTGGCCATAGTTAACAGATATAGAGGAATACCTACATAAATAACTGAAACATAAGTTTCACATAACAACTCTTTTTGTATGCTAACTTAACGTTATTAAATACTATGTACTCTGATTTTTTCTATAATTATGCTATTTTTATTTTCCCTCTTTTTGTTTCTATTTCATTATTTAAAAGTGATGGTTGTAATCAACTAGAATATATTACATGGCCACTACAGGATCTCCATCTAAAATATCTTTATCATTTTGTTGTTTCAGTTCTCCTGGACTCCTTCCTTATTCCTCGTGACATCTCATGTTCTGTCCTTAAATGTGACATAGTCAATTTGGAGATCTTGTTACTGTCAAGCTAACACATAAGATTGGCAAGGCCAAGCCCAAGGCTTGATTGATCCAACTGGTAAAGATACAATGAGACATTTACAGATTTAGACCATTTATTACTTACATAGGCGATGGAAAGAAGATTAAACCAAAGGTGCCAGTTCCCTGTGATTCTTGTTCCACACACTAAGAAGGATAATATTGAAACAAAAGGGGCTGGATGATGGCAATGAGATCTGTTGGAGACACCATTGCTGAGGAACCAAAGACAGACTGTAGCTATGTGGGTTTATATTCTGACACTATACTGAGGGGGATGGGGTAGAAAGCCCCATACTTCATCAAAACCCAGAGACCATGAGAAACTGTTTTGTAGATTGCCTCCCAGGGGAAAAAAGGTGAGTAGGAAATGGCCTCATAACAGCTCCTTAGAGGCATCCTATCCTCTTGTACTCCAAGAGAATCATAAGGCATCCTGCCAAGACTCAGATAAGCTGTGATTCAAACCTCTGTCTATTTGGATATGCACAAGGTAACCAGGACTTCATGGCAGTTATTCCCCTAGAGTTAACACTGTATCTGATTTTGTTACAGCAAATGCTCAAAGTTCACAGACTTTGCAGAAGTGTGACATGCTCCAGGAGTCTATGTAAAAATAGTAATGGCCTGTTTTACTTGTTATCACAAATGGCTACACAATAAATATATTAGCATCTTTCTTATAAGTGCACTTAGTAACTGATTTTTACCTCTGACCTAATAATTGTTTTCTCCTGCATAATTAGCATTATGCAAGTGCTGGTAATTAAAGGGTTACTTAAACCTCTTTTGGAAGGAAGAGTAATTTTCTGCCTCAAGTCTGAATTAAATATGGACTTAGGCTGCACAGTGCCATGAGGTTTCTTGTGTAACACCAATAATTTTCCTCCAGAAGCAATGTGTTCAAAGGCTTTAATATTTAATCATTTCTTTTGATATTATTATATTATTACTATGCTCTAGTAGTTTTTTGATGGCATCGTTAGGATTTTCTATGTATAGTATCATGTCATCTGCAAACAGTGATAGTTTTATCAATGAATTCCATAAAGTTACAGGATACAAAACTAATATACAGAAATTTGTGGCATTTCTATATGCTAACAACAAAATATCAGAAAGAGAAATTGAGGAAACAATCCCATTTATCATCACATCAAAATTAATAAAATACCTAGTAATAAACCTACCTAAGGAGGCAAAAGACCTATACTCCAAAACTGTAAGACACTGGTGAAAGAAATTGAAGATGACACAAAAAGATGGAAAGATATACCTTGCTTGGATTGGAAGAATCAATATTGTTAAAATGACCATACTACCCAAGGCAATCTACAGATTCAATGCAATTCCTGTCAAATTACCAGTGGCATTTTTCACATAACTAGAACAAAAAAATTTTTAATTTGTATGGGAACAGAAAAGAGCAAAAACAATATCCAAAACAATCTTAAGAAAGAAGAACAGAGCTGGAGGAATCATGCTCCCTGACCTCAGACTATACTACAAAGCTACAGTAATCAAAACAATATGGTACTGACACAAAGACATACAGATGAATGGAAGAGGATAGAAAGCCTAGAAATAAGCCCACACACTTATGGTCAGTTAATCTACAACAAAGGAGGCAAGAATATACAATGGAGAGAAGACAGCCTCTTCAGTAAGTGGTGCTGGGAAAACTGGACAGCTACACGTAAAAGAATGAAATTAGAAGATTCTCTAACATCATATATAAAAATAAACTCAAAATGGATTAAAGGACGAAATGTAAGACTGGATACTATAAAACTCCTAGAGAAAAACATAGGAGGAACATTCTTTGACATAAATCATGGCAATATTTTTTTGGATCTGTTTCCAAGAGTAATGGAAATAAAAGCAAAAATTAAAAAATGGGACTTAATTAAACTTAAAAGCTTTTGCACAGCAAAGGAAACCATAAACAAAATGAAAATACAACCCATGGAGTGGGAGAAAACATTTGCAAATGATACGACTGACAAGGGCTTGATTTCCAAAAGATACAAACAGCTCATACAGCTCAATATCCAAAAAAACAAACAACCCAATCAAAAAATGGGCAGAAGATCTAAATAGACATTTCTCCAAAGAATACATGCAGATGCCCAACAGGCACATGAAAAGATGCTCAACATCTCTAATTATTGGAGAAATGCAAATCAAAACCACAATGAGGTATCACCTCATACCAGTCAGAATGGCCATCATCAACTAATAAATAATAAGTGCTGGAGAGGTTGTGGAGAAAAGGGAACCCTCCTACACTGTTGGTAGGAATGTAAATTGGTGCAGCCACTATGGAGAACAGCATGGAAGTTCCTTAAAAAACTAAAAATAGATTTTCCATATGATTCAGCAATTTCACTCCTGGGCATATATCTGGAAAAGGCAAAAACTCTAACTTGAAAAGATACATGCACCCCAATGTTCACAGCAGCATTATTTACAATAGCCAAGACATGGAAGCACCTAAGTGTCCATCAACAGATGAATGGTTAAAGAAGATGAAGTATATATACACAATGGAATACTACTCAGACATAAAAAAGAATGAAATAATGCCATTTGCAGCAACATGGATGGAACTAGAGATTATCACACTAAGTGAAGTAAGTCAGACAGAGAAAGACAAATAGCATCTGATAACTTATATGTGGAATCTAAAAAAATGATACAAATGAACTTATTGACAAAACAGAAATAGACTCACAGACACAGAAAACAAATTTATGGTTACCAAAAGAGAAAGGGGAGGGGGGAGGGATAAATTAGAAGTTTAGGATTAGCAGATACACACTACTATATATAAAACAGATAAACAACAAGGACCTACTGTATAGTACAGGGAATTATATTCAACCTATATATTACTATGCTAGAGAAAGATACTAATTAAATAATAGTTTGGAATTTGTATTTCAAATAGTATTGTCAGATGTAAGTTTTTTTGTGACTAAACTTTTCAGAGGATGCAAAATATTATTACATTAGGGCAGTGAAAATACTTTGTATGATGGATACATGTCATTAAATATTTGTCCAAACTCATAGAATGAACCCTAAGGCAAACTATGAACTTTGGGTGACTATGATGTGTCAGTGTAGGTTCATCAATTGTAACAAATTCATTACTCTGGTGGGGGGTGTTGATAATGGGAGGGGCTATGTATGTGTGGAGGCAGGGGTATACAGGAAATCTCTGCACATTCTCAATTTTGCTATAAACCTAAAAATGTTCTAAAAAAAAAGTCTTTTAAAAAAGACAAAGATTTATTACAGTTCAACCATTAAGTTGTACTTACTAAAATGTAGTTTATTTCACAGTAAATTCCATTTCCTTATAAATATAGAAAAATATGAATTAGATCATTGAAATTTCTATACAGTCAGAAAATGTCTTTTTCCATAATTGGCATGATTATAAAATTACTAAAATCACTTCATTAGGTTTTTCTTGACCATACATGGTTTGATTGTTCTGAGAGAGATAAAGCAATTAATTCTGCACATGGTTTCCACAATGTTTTGGCTAATGAATCCATCAAAATAGCAATTTATATCTCTTAAGATACTTTTTATAGGACATAGGTAAAAGTAAAAATATCCCCAAATATTAGGGTTAACTCTAACGATTTAAAATAGCTATCCTTGAAGAAATTTTGCATGACAAGTTTAAAATTAGATAATGGTTGATGCAAAGATGTTAAAAATAAAAGATGGAAAAGAAGTGTGTTCCTTTAATATACACAGTCAACAGTTTCAACACTATAAAAAGAAGGCCATTTCACAACTTTCCTAGAAATTGCATTGAAAAAACAGTTATAACATCAAGCTTCCGGCCTCATGCAGATCCATCTGGAAATTGACTTCTTGTCTCTCAGCATTGTGTGCCTCAGCTCAGTGACATTTGGATAGCTATTGGGCTCTTCTTCCTGGCTTCTCTCCTACTTTCCCATCAAAATCAAGAATCTTTTAGTGATATGTTAACTCTTCTGGGACCAAAGCTTCCTTTAAAAGAGTAATCATGATTTTACTAAAAAGTCTTCATCAGTGTTGTGGAAGTGTTGACCCACATTATCTTCCCCAATAGCAACGTTTTGCTAACTGTGTGTGAGTACAGCTGTGCTAGACCAAAATATTTCTGAATACAGTTTCCAGGTGTCCTTACATAGCAGAAGCTAAACAATGTTGCTGAAAAGAAAAATAACTAAGATTTTGAAAGTTTTTTGGAAGATCTCAGCTTCTTTTTGAAATCAAACCCTCAGAGTATGTCTAAAAAGGAATTAAGAGTCACCTGAAAGAAAAAGAAAAGAAAAGGGAGGGGTGCCACAGGAAGATGTTCTTAAAATTATTCTAAGAAGAATGTTGGTCTAGAAGCCTGATTTAGTCCTTCTCACCTGACTGGGGAGATCCTATATATGGTATTTTACATTCAATTTTATGCAAGGGACAATTTTAATCACTTGATAATGATGAGCTAGAGGGGTAGGACTACTTGGTGTCAATTTCTAGATTTTTCAGAGGGTGCAAGTCATAAGATAGTATTATAGATTTGTTAGGAACTAGAGATTTTGCCTGCTTAGTTGAAGTACGTCTTTCCCTTTCTCAAAGATATATATATACACACACACACACACATATATATGTATATATATATATATATATATATATATATATATATATACACATACATATACACACACACTATATATGTATATATATGTATATTAGTTTTTGAGAAAATTTGTTGTTATTTAGCTGGATTATTTTATTATAATTTTGTTGTGGTCATTAGGGTTATTCACAAATCTTTCGTTTCTCTGCCTTTGTTGCTTTGGCTGAGAAATTGTGAGCAGATACTGTATGCATAACTTCCACGTGTTAACATACCAGTGTGGGATGCAGACTGTATCAGCGTAGGTCTGTAAGTGACCTCTGTGAACAGCCTCTCTGCTGACCTGCATTGGACAGGTAGCATGAGGGAGAAACAGACCTTTATTGTCTCAAACCAGAGAGATTTCGGGATTGTTTGTTACTGCAGCGTAACTTAGCCGGCCTTGCTTACCCTAATACTCATGATTTCTCTCTTCCAAATATATCCCCATGGTTGCTGAATGATTTCTAATTTGTTAAAATTTCTATCAAAATATCTTATTGGAACACATTAGTTTTGTTATTCCAATCGTCATATGGTGTTATATCATTAAATTACATTCCACAAAATTCTCATCCTTGTTTCTGCTTCTAAGAGAATTTGTACCTGGTTCTCCATGCCACCACTTGGTCAGATCATACTCATATCTTCTCTGATTTTATTGTCTTAGTTGTCATGTCATACAACCTTAGCAGTTAACATTAAGGAGAGCCTCCACTGACCATATGTTTGACTCTTAAAATTAATAAACATCTTGCATAAATTGGTGTACCTGATACCTACTCATGCCACTGCTTATAATACAGGGATGTATCGTCTTCTGAGAAGCTGCTCTGATCTCACATACTAGGAAAAGAAGTTTTTCCCTCCCTCTGTTTATAACATGGGGGAAGACTTTGTTTCATTTCAACTGGCAACACTGACTATAAATATAGCAAATTCTTTTGGGGATTGATTCCACGAAGTCATAAAGTTTTATTTAATAACATTTAAAAATAAGGTCCAAAATAATGTAACTAAATTAGCTTTTCATCCAACAACAAAGCTTTAAATTAAGATGGATATTGGAGAACACAAATTTTGCATCAATCGTTAGAACCTATAATGTTACATATGACATTCATTTCTCAAGAATTTTATTTTTTCTTTTGCAGTCACTCTCTTGTGACTTAATTTGCAGTCTGCCTGCCACAACTAAGACCCCATGCAACCAAATAAATAAATAAATAAATATCAAAAAAAAGAATGGCTAACTCTTTAAAAATTTTTTTAAAATAAAAATAATCTTTCCACCAACTGATGCTCTCTGGCTTTGACCTCTCATTCATCTATCTTGTCTTCTATCCTACCTCAGTCATATATTTCCATGGAAATACCCCTAAGGCCCTGTCCTTACCACAGTTACAGCCACTCCAGATTTCAATTTTGTTGTATTTCACTTTCTAACCACATCCTCTTTTTATCATTTACCTCGAGTACCTAGACCTCAAGCCTCCTTCAATCTAACCAGTACCCTCACTGCATTCATATGGCCATTATTTCACTGTTCTTCACCCTCCTCAAATCTTTTTCTTCCACTCAGCTTAAAATTGTGATCTCTGATTTTAATTCCTTGTGTATACTCTCTACTCCCTTACTTTATGTTATTCTTGCTTTATTTTACTTCCTTAGCAAAACATAAGTCTTGTCTAATTAAACTATTCTCTTATATACCAGGCTCCCACCTGTGCAACATAAGGCTGGGAAAAAAGCACAACTATGCTAACTAGTCTCACTTTAAATTCATGACTTTAAATCACAGATGGATCCTTCATTATGCCCAGCAATCTTACTCTGTATCCCTAGTCATTTCATATTTCCTCTTCTAGATGACTATTTATTTTCTCTCCTCCTCAAACTCTCAACACCTCTTCATCCTCACCTTACTAACTACTTCACTGAGAGAATTGTAGCAAGTATCAGTGAATTTTCACAGAAAGCCACTACTACATCTAACAATCTACCAATATTAGCACGTTCATACTCCAGTCTTCCTGCTTGTTGCCATATGTGTATTCATAGTGTTTCTATTTAAAGACTACCCCTCTGCTTATGCACAAGGTGCCATCTACTGTCACATACTCAATGCCTTTGTTCCAGAAATCCTCTCATCTCCAATATTTTTTACTTGCTAGTGGATTGTATACAAATATATTGTTATTTCTTCTGTCTGAAAATATTTCTTTCCCCATTAGCCTTAATGCCGTTTTTCCAAAGAAGATATACAAATAACCAGTAGGTACATGCAAAGGTGTTCAACATTATTGATCATCAGGAAAATGCAAGTAAAAACCACAGTGAGATATCACCTCATACCTGTCAGGATGGTTATTATCAAAAAGGCAAGAGATAAATGTTGGTGAGGATGTGGAGAAAACGGAGCACTTGTACTTTGTTGGTGCGAATAGAAATTGGTACAGCCATTATGGAAAATAATATGAAGGTTCCTTAAAAAATTAAAACTGAACTACCATATGATCCAGCAATCCCACTTCTAGTAATGTATCCAAAGGAAACAAAATCACAAAATCACTATCTCAAAGAGACATGCACTTCCATGTTCACTGCAGAATTATTCACACTAGCCAAGATATGGAAACAACCTGAGTGTCTGTTGACAGATGAATGGATAAAGAAAACATGACATATATGCCGAATGGAATATTATTCAGTGTGAAAAAAAGAAGGAAATCCCGCCACCTGTGACAACATGGATGAAACTGGAGGGCATTATACTAAGTGAAGTATACAGACATAAAAAGACAAATACTGTATGGTATCACCTATACGTGGAATCTAGACCAAGAAAAGTCAAACTAATAGAAACAGCGAATAGAATGGTGGTTACCAGCAGCTGGGTGGTGAAGGACATGGGAAGATATTAGTCAAAGGGTACAAAATTACAGTTATAAGTTCTGGGGAATTTATAGTACAGCATGGTGGTAATAGTTAATAATACTGTATTATATACTTGAAATTTGCTGAGAGTAGATCTTAAGTGTTCTCATCATACACACAAAGTAACCATGTAAAGTGATGAATGTGTTAATGAACTTGATTGTGGTAATCATTTCACAATGTATACGTATATCAAAACATCAGGTTTTACACTTTAAGTATATAAAATTTTACCTGTCAATCATATCTCAATAAAGCTGGGGGAAAACTCACTATTTCAAATTAGTTCTTTTTAGAGTAGAATATGATTTGTCCCAGACTTAGCCACACATTTACATATTTTAGCTTCTAATCATTTTTCTTAAGTTGTACACAGTTTTCTTACGAAAAATCTTTTTAGGCCTTGATTTCATAATGACAAACTAAATACTATTCCATAAAATAATTGGTAAACCTGATGCTGCAAATTTACCCAATAGAAAATACACTCTTCCAAGAATTTATTTGTCAAGACCCTGTAAAAAGATTTTATTCCAAGTGTTATTTCTGTCCTCACATGTCCTTTATAGAAAAAGGACATATTGCTGTGTTTCAGATTCATCAGTATATTTGTTTAAGAATTCTGTTAAATATGAAAAGGAAGTTGATCTTAAGAAGTACTATAAATGGTACACATTATTCTATAGGGAGGAAATATCTCATTTAAGTCATATGCCTGCTTATTCCATAAATAATTCACAGATATCTTTGGCCAGCTCAAAATAGAGTCCTGCTAACTCACAAACTAAATGTGGAACTTGTAAGAAAATAACAATATGGGCAATTCTAGTTGCACAATTTTAATGGCAGATTATTGCAAAGTTTATATGAATTTTTTGACTTATTTTCTTTATGGATTATATTCTACATATTTTGGGTAGGCTCTTTACAATATTTAGTTTACAAAAATGGTACCACACTTATAATAATCGTTGCTTCTAGTTAATAGAGGTATATTTATTTACCTGGAAAATGCTCTAAGATTCTTAGATTTTATTAGTTTATAATTTATGAAGTTGTAAATTGTTTCCTATATATTCATGTAAAAGGTGTTATCATGTAAAATATTTTGAGCACCTTTTTGATATATTTTTTAAAGTCAAGTTTATGAGCAATAAAAGAAATAGCCTGATGAAATTTAATTGTGAATCACTCCATTTCACTGGTTTTTACATTTTTATGTGCATTTGGAAAACCATGCATAGAGTACCTCTATGTATAAATATGTACATACGTATGTATATATGTAGCAAATTCTTATGATTCACTCAACTAATTAAAAACACCATCAGACTTCTTCAACAATCACATAGTTTTATTTGTGATTCCGATTTTTTAATCTGAAGAAGTAGACAAGGTGAGAAGGTGAAGACATGAGACTTTTAAAAATGGAATTAAAATAGTTGTATTAAGTGAGTTTTCACTTAGAAAATAATCACCGTTGGTGACTATATATTTGTCATGTTTAAAGTATTTTACAGCATGCTTTTGAAATTATTTTTGAGTCAGATTTATGAGTGATAAAATAATTAGCTCATTGTTAGACTTCATATATAATGGAAATGTAGTTGAATTCACACCCACATTTTTAGAGTCAAAACAGCAGTCTGAAATTTTAGCCTGGTAACCTTGGGCTACATATAAGTTCGAACAAAGAAAACTTCAAACACCAAACAAGAAAAAATGTTTCATTTCATATACTGAATTAAAGTTCTCACCAAATTCTATTAATCTGTGTTATACATTGCCTTAAGGGATAATGGGGAAAACTGATTAGGGAACACAGTCACACATGTAAAATTACCTGACATTATAATATAAATGTAAGCTAGATCAGAATCCACTCATCAGTTGTACCATTTCAGTGGTTCTTTTCAACCTACCATTGGTCTAAAAGACTGAATTACCTACAGGCATGATATATTGATTTCCATTGTCTAGAAAGAAAGTAAAATATTTCAGTTGAGCCAGTACACCAACAGCAAAGTTATTTTTCTGACAACTGCACAATATGCATCCTGCTTTGTTTAGAAAATCGATTAAAGTAAGATATCAAATCAAATTTGATCTCTTTCTGTTGTAGCAAAGTCAATACCGTGACTTTCCCCCTTTCATTTTTTTCTCATATTTTTATTTTGTCTCCATGAGAGTAGTCCTAGAGAGTGTGCTGGATTTTTCTCTCTTTTCTCTCCACCCCTAGATTCACCGGATGTGGTAAGAAGGAAGTAGGAAGTACCTAAATCATTAGTAAAAACTATGAGTCCCAGAGAATGAGAGATAAACTCCATAAACCTTGGAAGCTTGCCATATCTGTGTTGAGCCCAGGGACCCAGAAGTCTGCAGCATGTCAGGGTACTCTCTTTAAAGAAAAAGACAAATTTCTATACCTTACACAACTCACCCATGAACAAAGAGGCACAATATCTGCTGAGCTTCTCTGGATGTTGGTGATATCAGAGGTGACATTTCACTCACTGAGTAACCCATAAGCTTCGGGTGGGATCTATCAAAAGTGGATTCTGTGGAAAGTGTATGTAGTGGTGCCCACCATCCTGCCCCTTATCTGGATCCCCTACTGAACTCAGAAGATGCAATAATAACTGAATAGCTGTACCAGATTTTATAAATCGCCTCATTTATAAAATTTTTGTATCTTGCATTTATGTAACCATGTAAGATAGCTTAAACTTTTTAAAAAGGCATAAATAAACAACGAAAATGTCAGTTGAGTGTAGAATAAAAAGAATAAAACTAGAAGTGCATTTGCTTTGCTTTTTTTTTTTTAACATCTTTATTAGAGTATAATTGCTTTACAATGGTGTGTTAGTTTCTGCTTTATAACAAAGTGAATCAGCTATACATATACATATATCCCCATATCTCCTCCCTCTTGCATCTCCCTCCCACCCTCCCTATCCCACCCCTCTAGGTGGTCACAAAGCACCGAGCTGATCTCCCTGTGCTATGTGGCTGCTTCCAACTAGCTATCTATTTTACATTTGGTAGTGTATATATGTCCATGCCACTATCTCACTTAGACCCAGCTTACCCTTCCCCTTCCCCATGTCCACAAGTCCATTCTCTACGTGTGCGTCTTTATTACTGTCCTGTCCCTAGATTCTTCAGAACGCTTTTTTAGATTACATATATATGTGTTTGCATACTGTATTTGTTTTTCTCTTTCTGACTTACTTCACTCTGTATGACAGACTCTAGGTCCATCCATCTCACTACAAATAAATCAATTTTGTTTCTTTTTATGGCTGAGTAATATTCCATTGTATATATGTGCCACATTTTCTTTATCCATTCATCTGTCGATGGACACTTAGGTTGCTTCCATGTCCTGGCTATTGTAAATAGAGCCGCAATGAACATTGTGGTACATTACTCTTTTTGAATTATGGTTTTCTCAGGGTATATGAACAGTAGTGGGATTGCTGGGTCATATGGTAGTTGTGCTTTTAGTTTTTTAAGGAACCTCCATACTGCTCTCCATAGTGGCTGTATCAATTTACATTCCCACCAACAGTGCAGGAGGGTTCCCTTTCTCCACACTCTCTCCAGCATTTATTGTTTGTAGATATTTTGATGACAGCCATTCTGACTGGTGTGAGGTGATACCTCATTGTAGTTTTGATTTGCATTTCTCCAATGATTAGTGATGTTGAGCAACCTTTCATGTGTTTGTTGGCAATCTGTATATCATCTTTGGAGAAATGTCTATTTAGGTCTTCTGGCCATTTTTGGATTGGGTTGTTTGTTTTTTTGATATTGAGTTGCATGAGCTGCTTGTAAATTTTGGAGATTAATCCTTTCTCAGTTGCTTCATTTGCAAATATTTTCTCCCATTCTGAGGGTTGTCTTTTTGTCTTGTTTATGGTTTCCTTTGCTGTGCAAAAGCTTTTAAATTTCATTAGTTCCCATTTGTTTATTTTTGTTTTTATTTCCATTTCTCTAGGAGGTGGGTCAAAAGGGATCTTGCTGTGGTTTATATCATAGAGTGTTCTGCCTATGTTTTCCTCTAAGAGTTTTATAGTGTCCGGGCTTACATTTAGGTCTTTAAGCCATTTTGAGTTTATTTTTGCGTATGGTGTTAGGGAGTGTTCTTTCATTCTTTTACAGGTAGCTCTCCAGTTTTCCCAGCACCACATATTGAAGAGGCTGTCTTTTCTCCATTGTATACTCTTGCCTCCTTTATCAAAAATAAGGTGATCATAGGTGCGTGGGTTTATCTCTGGGCTGTCTATCCTGTTCCATTGATCTATATTTCTATTTTTGTGCCAGTAACATACTGTCTTGATTGCTGTAGCTTTGTAGTATAGTCTGAAGTCTGGGAGCCTGATTCCTCCAGCTCCGTTCTTCTTTCTCAAGATTGCTTTGGCTATTCAGGGTCTTTTGTGTTTCCATACAAATTGTGAAATTTTTTGTTATAGTTCTGTGAAAAATGCCATTGGCAGTTTTATAAGGAGTGCATTGAATTTGTAGATTGCTTTGGGTAGTAGAGTCATTTTCACAATGTTGATTCTTCCAATTCAAGAACATGGTATATCTCTCCATCTGTTTGTATTATCTTTAATTTCTTTCATCAGTGTCTTATAGTTTTCTACATACAGGTGTTTTGTCTCCTTAGGTAGGTTTATTCTTAGGTATTTTACTCTTTTTGTTGCAATGGTAAATGGGAGTGTTTCCTTAATTTCTCTTTCAGATTTTTCATCATTAGTGTTTAAGAATACAAGAGATTTCTGTGTGTTAATTTTGTATCCTGCTGCTTTACCAGATTCACTGATTAGTTCTAGTAGATTTCTGGTAGCATCTTTAGGATTCTCTATGTATAGTAACATATCATCTGCAAACAGTGACAGCCTTACTTCTTCTCTTCCAATTTGGATTCCTTTTATTTCTTTTCCTTCTCTGATTGCTGTGGCTAAACCTTCCAAAACTAAGTTGAATAATAGTGGTGAGAGTGGACAACCTTGTCTTGTTCCTGATTTTAGAGGAAATGGTTTCAGTTTTTCACCATTGAGAATGATGTTGGCTGTGGGTTTGTCATATAAGGCCTTTATTATGTTGAGGCAAGTTCCCCCTATGCCTACACTCTGGGGGGCTTTTATCATAAATGGGTGTTGAATTTTGTCAAAAGGTTTTTCTGCATCTATTGAGATGATCATATGGTTTTTCTCCTTCAGTTTGTTAATATGGTTTATCACATTGATTGATTTGCATATACTGAAGAATCCTTGCATTCCTGGGATAAACCCCACTTGATCATGGTGTATGATCCTTTTAA
Source organism: Balaenoptera borealis (assembly GCF_965194805.1). Lineage (NCBI taxonomy): Eukaryota > Metazoa > Chordata > Mammalia > Artiodactyla > Balaenopteridae > Balaenoptera > Balaenoptera borealis. The sequence goes on along the minus strand of NC_138870.1, from coordinate 69,300,178 downwards.
TGTGCTGTTGGATTCTGTTTGCTAGTATTTTGTTGAGGATTTTTCATCTATGTTCATCAGTGATATTGGCCTGTAGTTTTCTTTCTTTGTGACATCTTTGTCTGCTTTTGGTATCAGGGTGATCGTGGCCTCATAGAATGAGTTTGGAAGTGTTCCTCCCTCTGCTATATTTTGGAAGAGTTTGAGAAGGATAGGTGTTAGCTCTACTCTAAATGTTTGATAGAATTCTCCTGTGAAGCCATCTGGTCCTGGGCTTTTGTTTGTTGGAAGATTTTTAATCACACTTTCAATTTCAGTGCTTGTGATTGGTCTGTTCATATTTTCTATTTCTTCCTGGTTCCATGTTGGAAGGTTATACTTTTCTAAGAATTTGTCCATTTCTTCCAAGTTGTCCATTTTATTGGCATACAGTTGCTTGTAGTAGTCTCTCATGATCCTTTATATTTCTGCAGTGTCAGTTGTTACTTCTCCTTTTTCATTTCTAATTCTATTGATTTGTGTCTTCTCCCTTTTTATCTTGATGAGCCTGGCTAATGGCTTATCAATTTTGTTTATCTTCTCAAAGAACCAGCTTTTAGTTTTATTGATCTTTGCTATTGTTTCCTTCATTTCTTTTTCATTTATTTCTGATCTGATGTTTATGATTTCTTTCCTTCTGCTAACTTTGGGGATTTTTGTTTTTCTTTCTCTAATTGCTTTAGTTGTAAGGTTAGGTTGTTTATTTGAGATGTTTTCTTGAGGTAGGATTGTATTGCTATAAACTTCGCTCTTAGAACTGCTTTTGCTGCATCCCATAGGTTTTGTGCCATTGTGTGTTCATTGTCATTTGTTTCTAGGTATTGTTTGATTTCCTCTTTGATTTCTTCAGTGATTTCTTGGTTATTTAGTAGTGTATTGTTTAGCCTCCATGTGTTTGTATTTTTTATAGATTTCCCCCTGTAATTGATATCTAGTCTCATAGTGTTGTGGTAGGAAAAGATACCTGATACAATTTCAATTTTCTTAAATTTACCAGGGCTTGCTTTGTGACCCAAGATATGATCTATCCTGGAGAATGTTCCATGAGCACTTGAGAAGAAAGTGTATTCTGTTGTTTTTGGATGGAATGTCCTATAAATATCAATTAAGTCCATCTTGTTTAATGTATCATTTATAGCTTGTGTTTCCTTATTTATTTTCATTTTGGATGATCTGTCCATTGGTGAAAGTGGGGTGTTAAAGTCTCCTACTATGATTGTGTTACTGTTGATTTCCCTTTTTATAGCTGTTAGCATTTGCCTTATGTACGGAGATGCTTCTATGTTGGGTGCATAAATATTTACAATTGTTATATCTTCTTCATGGTTTGAATCCTTGATCATTACGTAGTGTCCTTCTTTGTCTCTTGAAATAGTCTTTATTTTAAAATCTATTTTGCTACTCCAGCTTTCTTTTGATTTCCTTTGGCATGGAATATCTTTTTCCATCCCCTCACTTTCAGTCTGTATGTGTCTCTAGGTCTGAAGTGGGTCTCTTGTAGACAGCATATATAAGGGTCTTGTTTTTGTATCCATTCAGCCAGTCTATGTCTTTTGGTTGTAGCATTTTATCCATTTACATTTAAGGTAATTACTGATGTGTATATTCCTATTACCATTTTTTTAATTGTTTTGGGTTTGTTATTGTAGGTCTTTTCCTTCTCTTGTGTTTCCTGTCTAGAGAAGTTCCTTTAGCATTTGTTGTAAAGCTGGTTTGGTGGTGCTGAATTCTCTTAGCTTTTGCTTGTCTATAAAGGTTTTAACTTCTTTGTCGAATCTGAATGAGATCCTTGCTGGGTAGAGTAATCTTGGTTTTAGGCTTTCCCCTTTCATCACTTTAATTATGTCCTGCCACTCCCTTCTGGCTTGCAGAGTTTCTGCTGAAAGATCAGCTGTTAACCTTATGGGGATTCCCTTGTATGTTATTTGTTGCTTTTCCCTTGCTGCTTTTAATATTTTTTCTTTGTATTTAATTTTTGATAGTTTGATTAATATGTGTCTTGGCGTGTTTCTCCTTGGGTTTATCCTGTATGGGACTCTCTGTGCTTCCTGGACTTGATTGACTATTTCCTTTCCCATATTTGCGAAGTTTTCAACCATAATCTCTTCAAATATTTTCTCAGTCCCTTTTTTTTTCTCTTCTTCTTCTGGGACCCCTATAATTCAAATGTTGATGCATTTAATATTCCCAGAGGTCTCTGAGACTGTCCTCAATTCTTTTCATTCTTCTTTCTTTATTCTGCTCTGCTGTAGTTATTTCCACTATTTTATCTTCCAGGTCACTTATCCGTTCTTCTGCCTCAGTTATTCTGCTATTGATTCCTTCTAGTGAATTTGTAATTTCATTTATTGTGTTATTCATCATTGTTTGTTTGCTCTTTAGTTCTTCTAGGTCCTTGTTAAACATTTTTTGTATTTTCTCCATTCTATATCCTATATCCATTCTTGTATTTTCTCCATTCTATATCCTAGATCATCTTTACTATCATGGCTCTGAATTGTTTTTCCAGTAGACTGCCTATTTCCTCTTCATTTGTTTGGTCTGGTGGGTTTCTACCTTGCTCCTTCATCTGTCTTGTGTTTCTCTGTCCTCTCATTTTGCTTAACTTTCTGTGTTTGGGGTCTCCTTTTTGCAGGCTGCAGGTTCGTAGTTCCCATTGTTTTTGGTGTCTGCCCCAGGTGGGTAAGGTTGGTTCAGTGTGTTGTGTACGTTTCCTGGTGGAGGGGACTGGTGCCTGTTTTCTGGTGGATGAGGCTGAATCTTGTCTTTCTGGTGGGAAGGACCGTGTCCGGTGTTGTTTTGGGGTGTCTGTGACCTTATTATGATTTTAGGCAGCCTCTCTGCTAATGGATGGGGTTGTGTTCCTCTCTTGCTAGTTGTTTGGCATAGGGTGTCCAGCACTGTAGCTTGCTGGTGAGTGCTGGTCGGCAGCGATCCTCTGTGCAGGAATCTCTCTGCTTTGCCTGCTGCACCCCTGATGCTGCACTCTCCTTCGTGGCTCCAAAGCTTCCCCCCGCCCACCATCCATCTCCACCAGTGAAGGGTCTTCCTAGCGTGTGGAAACTTTTCATCCTTCGCAGCTCCCTCCCAGAGGTGCAGGTCCCGTCCCTATTCTTTTGTCTCTGATTTTCCTTTTTTCTTTTGCCCTACCCAGGTACGTGGGAATTTACTTGCCTTTTGGGAAGTCTGAGGTCTTCTGCCAGTGTTCAGTAGGTGTTCTCTAGGAGTTGTTCCACACGTAGATGTATTTCTGATGCATTTGTGCAGAGGAAGGTGATCTGCACCTCTTACTCCTCCGCCATCCTTAAGGTCTCCTCCTGCTTTGCTTTTTATGCAGTGATCTTGCCATGAGGTATGACAGACAGATCCATAAATAACACTAACTTCCAATTAGTTAATTCGCTCATGGGGTAACTAAATGACTGGTTAAATATTAATCAATTTTAAGTAAAAATGTTGTCATTCATTCACAAGTCTTTTCAGCAGTACCTGGTAAAGAATTGAAAAATTCTTTTGACAGAGATTTCAAATATCAACTTTTTAAATAATTTTCTCATGCTACTGTATTCTGTTTGTGATTTTCATTGTGAGCTGGGAGGTAGTATGATATAATAGTTAAGAATTTAGGCTTCAAAAAATAAATGAACAAACCAAACCAAATAAAAACAAATAGGTAGACACAGAGAACAGATTAATTGTTACCAGAGGAGAAGGGTAGGAGGAAGGGTAAAATGGGTAAAGGGGGTCAACTATATGGTGATGGATGGAAGGAAACTAAACTTTTGGTGGTGAGTACCCTGTAGTATATACAGAAGTCAAATATAATATTGTACAGGTGAAATTTATTCATTTATTTTATTTTTTATTAATTCATTAATTTTATTTTTGGGTGCACTGGGTCTTTGTTGCTGCATATGGGCTTTCTCCAGTTGTGGCGCATGGGGGCTACTCTTTGTTGTGGTGCACAGGTCTCTCATTACAGTGACTTCCCTTGTGTGGACATGGGCTCTAGGTGCACAGGGTTCAGTAGTTGTGGCATGCAGGCTCAGTAGTTGTGGCACATGGGCTTAGTTGCTCCATGGCATATGGGATCTTCCCAGACCAGGGCTCGAATCCATGTCCCCTGCATTGGCAGGCAGATACTTAACCACTGAGCCACCAGGGAAGCCCCATGCACACGTGAAATTTATACAGTGTTATAAACCAATGTTACCTCAATAAATAAAAAATAATTGACACATTAAAAAAAAAGGACATTCCTTAGTAGCACACTTCACACACACAAAAAAGAATTTAGGCTTTTTAGTTAAACTATATATATTCAAATGTTAAATGTGCCACTTTTAAATTTTGTGGCCTTTAGTAGATTATGTATGACCTTCTATTTTCCCCCATGTAAAGTGGGGATAACAATGGTAATTGATCAGAGGTTGATGTGATGTTTAAATGAGATAGAACATGTAAAATGCTGGTGACAGAGAAAGCCTTCAATAAATGCTATGTTTTGATATTCAGGAAACTACATGTTAGCTTCTTCAACTGTAAAATTTAAAGTCCTTTATAACCTCAGAATGTTAGATTTCTGTTATTTTAGGTCATGTCAATGTAAACTGAAGTAGACATTTAGTCAGTTATTCAGTGAACAGAGAAAAGAACCACTCTATAATCAAGGTTTATGAACAAATTGTAAGGACCAGTTTTATATTAATGACCCACTGAAAAAGTACTCGTTTTTTAACTGTAAGAAGTCAATCTCATTAAACCTCCTTTTTAAAGCATTTAGATATGCCACAGATGTAGTTATATTGTATGCTAAATTGTCTTAGCTCCCAATTACCTCACCCTTTTCTTCCAAATTATTATATTTTTTCTTGTCTCCCTCACATTATGGATTTTGCAATTAGAACAAAGCATGTATATAATTAGCAACTTAATTTAGGTTGAAATAATGTTTTCATGTTGTGCTTGGTGAAAAGACACAACTTTTTCCTTTTCTAAAACATCTTAATTCTCTCCTTACCTGTCACTAAATATTTGCTAAAGATGATAATATTAATGGAAATATGGGTCCATTTTCTCTTCCAATAGAAGAGCAAAAAAAGACTGGAAAAAAAAAGTTTATTGGCATTTGCAATTACAGAGGGTCTCACAGCAGAAAATAACTGGGTAATTGTTTTGTCAATTTAGAGATCGTACACAGAATTATAGCATTTGTGTCATTTCATTGCAAGTCTTGAACTGATAGCGTAAACTATTTGGGGACGATTTTGGTTTCAAAATATGCAATGGATTTTTTTCCATCAAAATCAATATCTCTAAAAATGTGTGCATGATGAATGAAATTTTATGCCTTTAGTGATGACCTCCACATTTCTCAACTATTTCTTACTGTAAAGTACAAAGTAGCTACCATAAAATGAACTTGCATCAGGCTGTCCATTGTTTTCTTCAAATTGTACACTGATTTCTTATATTTGGATTTTACTGCCTGACCTGAAATTGGCTCATTGATTGTGATACATCTCTCTGTGCTTCTTCTAGTAATTGTTTGCCAGAAAATGTGGCTTACACATTAAATGCTAAATAGTTTGTGTAGGATTGGCTGATATCCATGATGACCCAAGAATAAAATGCATGGTATATAATGAAATATTGATAACTTTCATGACATAAATAACACTGAAACTAGCAAATTCCATTGAAACCCTTATAATTAAAAAGGGCTTACAGTCACAGACAATCATAATTTTAAAATTGCTCAAATATTTTTATTTAAACTATGGAAGAAATTAATGTGTATATTAATGATGAATGAGAACATCACAAATATCCTGTTGGAAAATCAGCTTTATCTGAGACAGCAAAGAAAAGACTTCTGGCCCCTTCTCTCTAATTCTCTGTTACTCCTAAATTTATTCCAGGTCTCACAAACATAAATGCCTGAGAGAACTGGAACATAAATGGGTAAAGAGGGTAGAATAACAGACAATAAATGTGTTTATGAATCCCATGCATGGCATCTGCCTAATTTCACTGCTGCTTATAACAAACAGCTCAAACAGGTCACACCTTGGTTGAGACTAGTTTTAACAACTTTGTTTAGACTGTATCCTCACTTTGTCTAACCTGTAGCAACTATTGTCTCTGCTTTCCACCTCCAATAACTCAAGTACACTCTGCATGCCTCTACACTAGTCGGCTAAATAACCAAACTGATTACATCATTTCCTGTTGAAAATGTCCTTAGTTTTCCTTTTTACATCATGCAAACACTTCACTTTCCAATACCATCCTCTGCCTCTGGCCTCACTGCAGCAGCCCATGCTCTAGACACATGAATGTCTCACTGAGCTCTTTCAGTCCCTCAAGATTTTTCAGGACTAACATCCATCTTTTAATATCCCTCACTCCTGAAAATTTATATAGGATGTAAATCCTTCTTTTAAAATCTACTGCTTTTCATCCTGATTCTACCTAGATCCATACACTTCTCACACTGTATTGCAATTTTCAGTGCCTGTGTATGTTTCTGGAACTTGGCTTCCAGGACAAGGAAAATTCTTGTTCATATTTGCAGCAAAACCTAACAATATCTATTACTCAAGAGATTTTCAACTAATGTGTGTGTGTTTGTGTGTGTGTGTGTGTGTGTGTGTGTGTGTGTGTGTAGAAACAAATGAGTGAGCTAGCAGTGTGGTAAAATTAAAATTCAAATATGTGCACATCAAAGCATGGTAAATGTTTCCTATAATTTTTCATGTAGTGGAGATTGGTTTCAACAAATGTGAAAGTATAGAGAGAAACAAAAAATGCAGTGAGAGTTTTCAAAGGAAATGGTTCCTTTATTTCCATATTAGCAGAGATTAGTCTGTACATGTATCTATCATTGTTCCTTAGCCTTGACCCAAGTGCCTTTCATATCTGTGGTTCTTTTATGATTTGCTACTTTTCTGTAGAGTTTTCACCGCTTTTCATTTAAACAACAGAACTGTCCTTGAAATCTCAATGTTTTTAAAGTAACTGAGCTCTTTAGCTGTCTGTTTCTGAGATAACAGACTTTTCTATGATATCCTGCACCTGGGTCTCAATTACACCTCAAAAGACAAAGCCAAAAAACACAATAAACTTTAATTCTGTGCATGAATGTGTGTGTGTGTGTGTGTTTAAATAGTGTGGGCTAAAGCTAGTGACTCGAAAATTCAGTGTAGTATTCTAGAACATATATTATTACCTAGGCCTCCATAAAAACCTTTATTTTTCTTTGCTGAACTTAGAATATTGCTATTGCCTGTCTTTGTAATGATTCTGCTCTATTATTGTAACAACTCTTAATTAAGCTTCTGTTAAAACTGATTATAAAGACTGATGGAGGAACAAAGTCGTTGTCTACTTTTTAAATAAAGGCGATTATGTATGTCTAAGATATGGCATAAAACACAATTTTCTTATCTTAATTTGTGTTATTTTTTCTGATCTCTTTAAAAAACATTATCCACATTTTTATTAAATCACACTTTAAAAATAAGAAATGTTTACATTTCTTATTGCTGAGTTACTTTAATATTTCTCTGTCCTTTTCCATTTCTTTGGTTTACTACAAAGTTCTAAAACTGTTCTCTGTGATTTCTGTGTTCCCCAGAGAGTTCAAATTACGAATTGAAGCTTTAGTGTCAAATCCAGTTAGAATAACATTTCTGCCAATTATTTCTATCTTGATTAAGATATTTAACCTTTCTAAGCTGTAGAGAAAATAAGAATAATACTAGAATCCATGTCATAAAGTTGGGAAGATTAAATAATAAAATGCATGTAAAACAGACTGCAAAGTATCTAGCACATTAGCATTCAATAAATGTCAGTTGTTGGAATAATGATGAGGTCAATGATGATGATGATGCTAAATATTTTCTCAATGTGCATTTACACTGCAACACCTTTGCAACCCAGCTTCTACCTGCATTGCTTCACATATATAACAATTGCTGCCTATAATGATAACCATTCATCACATTCAATAAGATCTTCTAACATGCACCAGGCACTGTTCTAGTAGATGGAGATACAGCAATATATGAAGAGACAAAAATCCTAGTCCTTTTGAAGCTTACATTAGGGTTGAGGGGCAATAGATAATATGAAAATAAAAAGTGCATTATGTTGTATTTTAGGTGATGATAAGTGCCATGGAGAAAAATAAAGCAGGAATGAAGGAAAGATAAATAGGAAGCAATGATGAAGTTTTAAATAGGGCAGTCATGGAGCTCCTACTAAGAAGTTGATATTTGAACAAAGACAAAAAGAGGTTAGAAAACACTGTGTCACTTGAGGATATGGGGAGGGGGAAGGGTAAGATGTGACAAAGTGAGAGAGTGGCATGGACATATATACACTACCAAGTGTAAAATAGATAGCCAGTGGGAAGCAACCGCATAGCACAGGGAGATCAGCTCTGTGCTTTGTGACCACCTAGAGGGGTGGGATAGGGAGGGTGGGAGGGAGGGAGATGCAAGAGGGAAGAGATATGGGAACATATGTATATGTATAACTGATTCACTTTGTTATAAAGCAGAAACTAACACAGCACTGTAAAGCAATTATACTCCAATAAAGATGTTAAAAAAAAAAAAAAAGAAAACACTGTGTCAGTTTCCTAGGAAAGATCATTTCAGGTACAGGGTAAATGCTTACTAAGTGTGATGATCAGAATAAAGTCAGATGGTTATAGGGGTCAGGATAATGCTACAGATCAGTTCCACTGTGATACAGGTCATTACCATACTTTACTTTTCTTCAAGGCAGTGGAGGTTTTGAGCCCTTGATCATCATATCTTTTCAGATTAGGATTTCTGTATGTGTCTGTTTACAGAAACAACGGACAAGAGAGCAGCAGCAGGCACTCAAGTGGATCATTTGATTTCCACACAGATCCTTCCCTGTCCTCATTGTGTGAAAGCATCTCTACTTCCTGCTGAATGGAGTCAGTATCCCAGGGAGGATGGTGAACGCCTCTTTTTGCCTGTTGCTCCCTTGACACAGGAAGTCTAAAGCTCTGACAACAGCCATAGCTTAAAATTCAGTAGGCCCTTGTGGCATATCCTGACAAGAGTGTGCCTCCTTTGGGCACTGAGGCCTCTAAAACTGACAAGACCAGAGTCATGGGGCCAGGAAGCACAAAATCCTCCAGTGTGTCGTTGGAAGGCATGATAAGTAGGATAACTCCTGCTTCCTGGAAGGACCCGTGTATCTTTCCTATTGCGAATATAACACTATACCATGGTCTCTGATTTAACGAATACACTATGTCCTGAGGGGATAACGCATCATCCTTTCAGAGTGCTTCCTTCAGTTACGCCTTTAGAAGACTGTTGCAGCCTTCTATGGGAATAGCTGCTTCTGGATGGCGTGGCACAAGATTTGATCAGTGGATTCTATGGTCATGGTCTCATTCTTATACCTCCTTCACTGTCCAGGGGGTCACCTGGTCAGATGCTATGCTGTGTGGGATTACATGCTTATGAATTAGACATTTCATAAGCCCCTCACAGTAGGGTTGGCTGAGGCTCTGCAGGGTGGAAAAGCAAACCCAATCCACAATAAGTATCTCACCTTGTGAGGAAAAACCCCTGGCTTTTCCAGGATGGAAGGCGGATCATGTAGCTAATTTGCTCCCTGACCTTACTAGTAGTTACAGTAATTACTGCCTCTGGTTTCTGGCAATTAAGTACTACCACTAGCATCTGTTATTTCCAGGTCCCCATCATTCCATGAACATTAGCAACACCAGCTCTCTGACCTCCTCTCTTATACCTTTTCTGGACTACAGAGGATATCCACCAAGGGACTTCTTAGTGATGATACCCCTCTCACCACACATTCCTGAAAGACTTGCTGAATGGTGTGTTCTTTGGATCTTCTCATGGATCTTAATCCTCTGGTGGATTTTTTGCCCTTACATAATATAGCCATTTCAGTGTGCCCACTCCTCTCAGCCTCTTAATTCCTTTCCCAATCATCTTCCAGGGTAATTCAGGCATTTTTACTTCACTTAGACTCAACTATCATTTTTTCCAGGCATCTAACAGCCACTCCAGCAAATACTTTACTCCACCTGACAGCGTTCTAGGTAGAGTATTAAATTCATGTCCTGAGAGAATGCCCTACCTCCTCAAGTCAATGAATTCTTCCTTATGCAGTCTTACATCCTGGAACTCTTGATCAAGCACTCTTAAAATGCAATCCCGGGAGCACCCCCGGCTCCTGCTGGTAAATGCCTGCTAAATCTTGCAATTCCTTAATGTATGTAGTTTCTAACCTTCTTTATCAGGCTGAGCACATCCTCAGCTGGATTATGTTGGGATGTAACATTTGTTATCAGCTTGGTGTCCAGGAAAGGAGGTGGAAGAACACTTGATGCTTCATGAGAGAGAGGCTCTTGCAGCATATTCCAGCAGAGTGAAATGTTAGCTCTTACCAGGGAAGAGTGGATCACCTCTCTGCTAGACCAGAGAGTCTGAGAAGGTCAGGAGTCTCCATCCAAATGTCCCCAAATCATAGTTTAGCATCTCAGGTTTTCTCTACCAGGCCCTAAACTTTGTATAACATACTTGACTTGATTGAGCATTCAGATATCTCTGAGGCTTTGTGACTTCAACAGTCTTCAACCAGATGGTCTACTATGTCTGTCCTTCTACTGCAGGTAATAAGAAGCTCTATCACAGTGGTTCTCTGTCCCAAGTATTTAGCCATTGACTACTTTTTGAATAGCCCTCAATCTCTCTAACTAATAAGAACCTACTGTATAACACAGGGAACTCTATTCAATACTCTCTAATGACCTATATGGGAATAAAATCTAAAAGAGAGTGGATATATGTATATGAATAGTAACTGATTCACTTTGTTGTACAGCAGAAACTAACACAAAATTGTAAATCAACTATACTCCAATAAAAATTAACTTAAAAATAGCCCTCAATCTCTCATTATCATTCCATAAGGTATCGATATAATTTAGCAGTACCCAGTAAACTCCACTGCCTTTCTAGGTATCCCCCTATTCCCCAATTTTTAAAATGTCTACGTCATTTCACCTGCCAAGTGAAAGTCTCCATTGGGACTGTTTTCTTTCTTCTTTTTTAATTTTCAAGTCACTACAGGTAAAGTTGCTAGCAAGTACACTGCCACTTTGTGTCAGTGACTAGCCATGTCCCATTTATCAAACACAATGACATTCTCTTCACCTTTTGGGTGGTGGGTGAGCCAGTCCCAAATCCTAATCTTATTGCCTGCTTTCTTACATCACCCTACTTCTGATACCACTTATATTAGTCTAGGTTCACCAAGAAGCAGACATTGAGATGCGTTAAGTAAGCAAGGGTTTTGCTAGAGAAAATGCCTCTAAGACAGAAAATGAGAGGGAGCTGGAGAAAGCTGGGGGAGGCAAGTCTGACCCATGGTAAGGGAAAGTTAGGGGAAAGCATCTTAGTCTGCCCTGCAAGTTCAGAAGCTTCAGCGAAATCACTAGAGAGTCCTGGAGCTATTTTAGGGTTCCTGGTGTGTTCAATCATTGGTGGGGAGCAGCCAATAAGGAGTATGGCCTTGGTGAAGATATGGTGATGGATTCAGAGTGCAGCAGTTGATACCTGTGGACAATTAAGCTCCCTAGAATTGGAGGTTTGTAGGTGCATCCTCATGGCTGCCACATTAGATGAATAAAATATAACACATTAGTTCAGGGGTGGAGAGGAGTGGATTACAAACTCAAAGCTACAGAGGTGAGGCAGGTAATATAAATTAACAAAGTAGGCAACCTGGCTACTGGAAAGAAACAATACTCAAGCATGAAGATAAGAGCCTCAGTGTTGGAAAAACAAAGTTTGGTGCTTGTGAGGGAATGACTGTTGCATGGAGAAATTGGAGTCCACCATTGTCAAGTCATCTGATATATTTTTTTTAAGAAGCCAGAAATGTACATATTTATATGGATATTAGTTTTACATACTGAAAACTAATTTTACAAAAAACTGTTGGGCTAGCACAATAGATGGCATTAACAAGTTGATTTTGGTTTAAAGACTTCAAATATGCACTCTTCCATTTAACTAATCTTAGTAGAGGATTCATTCTTCTCACCTTCCTTTCTATTTACATACTACAGGGAGAATGCTCTAGCTCATTCTGCAGTCCCAACTGTGAGATGGGATAACTCCATCACCTACTCTTTATTCTCTGTGCCTTCTAGTACTTGAATTCCTGGCAATGCTGCACAAAGGCAAAGGTTTAGGACAACGAGGTGAGGAAAATTCTGCCCTCTTGTGCTGCACCACTGTCATGGTGACTGCCAAGGATGCCTTCCACCCTTCCCTACTAGTTTCCATTGATACATTCTTTTTTCCTCTGGCCCTTGCCAATGATCTTTCCCAGGCTTACTGCCACCATTGTATATCTGTTACTATTTCAACTCTAAAACTAATAGTCACTTTTACACTATTACACTCTTTTCTTTAGACAAAACACTTTCCACATGTATGTACCTGTAACTTGACAGCTCTCTTCTTAATGCAGATGGGCAAACTGAGAAAATAAAAGTGCCTGGAATTTTTTTCCCCTTGTTGTAGAACCTCATCATCAAAATTTTTCTAAAGTTAGAATGGGCTGAGAGCTGATGTTTGCTACATTAGAATGTGGTTTTTTTTCCCAGTGAGAAGATACATAATTTTCAACTGAATCTTAAAGGAGTCCTTGACCCAGAAAATATATATGAAAATTTGTGTTCCTTTTTTTTTTTTTTTTTCTGATTCAGAACCTCTTTTATGAGGGAAGTGCACCTCAAGCACCCTTAGGGCACTTTTCTGTGTTCTCTGTTTCAAATCCATGACTTTCTCATCCACCAGTAATAGAAATTTAGAGAAGTAAATGTTCTCTCCTGCACACTCCTCCACACCCTAACCGTTCCTCTCTTAGAATTAGTCCCACTCAAGAAATACGTGATTGCATCATTCCACCTTTCTTCCCTTAAGTGTTCATCCAAAGAAAGAGAATTTAGAGAGATCGAGTCCCATTCGCAGGCATTATTTTCAACCCCTAGTAACCTCAATCTAAACTACTCAATTGCTTATTCTCAATGCTAAAAGCAGTTTAAACTGAAAAATAAGAAATGTTATTATTTTAGCATGTGTAGATATAGAAGTCTCATTCATCCATTTCCTTATAAAAACAATGCCACAAAGCTTACATTTCCCGTAAGAATGTTATTGAGGATGTCGTTCAGTGCATTAAAGAGGGTCTTTTGAAAGGGTCCATGGAATAAATTTCACTCTGATCTCAGAACCAGGAAGAGTTATTGCTTCCTTGAGAAACTAGTTGTTTTTATCTTAACACACTGAGAATGTAACTGAATAAATGCCATTCTTCTGGAAAGCTTGGAGCCAACCTGTGAACCCTTCAAAAAGGTTAATGGTATTTATTTTGTATTAAGCTCATGCTGGCTCCATTTTACTTCCATGCTTATTTTCTCTCCGCCTTGTATTTCTTCTCTTTTTAGAATTTAACATTACCTTGCTATATGGCATAACGTCTTTCATTGTATATCTTCTTAAAAGTCTTTTCTGGACCAAAGCAACATATAAATACATTGCACAAAAAGTCAAAACACTCCAACTAACAAGTTCCTAATTACACTGAATGGCCACATCTGAGGCTTAAATATCATGTAAGATTTTATGAGAGCCTTTAGCCTGCCCAATTCTGACATATTACCACAGGTGGGATTAATTTTAGAGTTGTTTCCTGAGTACATGGCGACATTTATTGAAAGCACATTGCAGAACGAATGCACAGAGTGAAATTCGGTTATGTCTACCAGCAGAAAACTTGTGAAGTGTGGCTCTACATAGAGGCTGACATTCTTCAATCCCTGCTTCTCACCAGTGTCAAGATAGTCCTGTGAGATGTGACTTCCTGAAGAAATAATTTGACCTTCTAAACCTAGACATTTGTAGAGAATAATTTGCTGCTCTTCCGTCTAGATAGAGATAAAGAGAAGAACATCATAAGCAGGCTAGGGTTTCATTAAATTTCTGAGGCTTCAACTCTGTCTTAGATCAATAACCTCTCATAAAAAAACTCAGACCTTAGTTGATATTGTCTTTAAAAATTTTTTTTGCATGTAATGATTGTTGATTCCTCCAGTTTTTTCTCTGAAAACTCTATACTGTTTTATTGCAGTGTGGATAAATTTACTCTTGCTATTTCATGTATTACAATTTAAAATGCCATTCATGTAGCCTACATTTAATTAGACTACTAACAGGTTAAACATTCATAGGAAAATTCACTATTTCAAAATGGTGGACATCACATCTCCACTGCTTAGGACCCTTCAAAAGCTTCCCACTGAATTTAGAATGAATCTAAAATCTGTACCACGACTTGCAATTCTCCCCTAGTCTGATGTCTGCCTAACTTCTCTGACCTCACCTCCTACCATTCTCCGTTTCATTTTCTGAGTCCAGTAATACAAGTCTTCTTTTATTCCTCTAATAACCAATATGGGTTTCCTCTCAAGCTTTTGCACTCACTCCTCCCTTTTCATGGAAATTTCCCCTAGAATCTTGAAATGGGTCTTTCTCTTTATAAGTAAACCTAAATAGCGGACTTTTATGAATAATAGTCTATAATATTTATAATAGACTACTTCCCTGTGTCCCCACCCAATCACCTCATCACATCATTCTTTTGTTTATTTTATACAGATTACACTAATTCATTTGTTTGTTTTTTATTAGTTTAGTTACTTCCTGTTTGTTTTACATTAATATGGTATTTCTGCAAGAAGGTATCTTTTGCCTTCCAAAAGGCATTTTGTTGAGATTGACCAAACTGGAAAGTTGAATGGTCTTGAATATCTTTTCTTATGGTTCATTTATTAAACATCCAGTGTAAATAAATGTGAATCTGATGTTTTTTAAATCTCAAATTAAATACATAAGAAAACAATTTTCTACTTATTTGGAGGTGACATCTCTGAACCAGGAGATAAATTCCTAAATAATTCAGCAAGTTTTATTTTGCACCTACTATGAATTTACTCTAGTACATGGTGGGGATAAAACAATGAAAAAGACAGATGTTAGTTCCACCCCTAAAGATATTATAGACTAATAGGTTACCTGTCAGAGCTTCACTGAAGTGTCAAGCTTAAATATTTGTCACACCTTTTGATATGTTTTGAGGTTTGTGTATCTGCTTTTACTCCATTACCATCTGGACAGTCAAGAAGAATAGCATAATGAAAGGAAATACTGTCCAAAGTATCTGTCATTTGATTCAATTGATACACATTGTGAAGATAAATCTTACTAATAGGGTAAGCAAGAATGAGCATTGTCATACTGTGTATAGCAAGCTGGAAATACAAACATAAAAGCAAACAAAGGAAACCCAGTTCATGCAACAAATCCAGTTCAAAGTGAATTCAAGGTCTACAGAAATGGGACCTGGGTAAAATTTTTAAACTGCTTTATATTATTATTCTCTTCAATTACATGCTATAGACTATTTCTAAAATGTGTTCTAATGTGGGAAGATATTTACAAA
This sequence comes from Balaenoptera borealis, assembly GCF_965194805.1. Taxonomy (NCBI): domain Eukaryota; kingdom Metazoa; phylum Chordata; class Mammalia; order Artiodactyla; family Balaenopteridae; genus Balaenoptera; species Balaenoptera borealis. Next base: position 69,284,563 of record NC_138870.1, on the reverse strand, counting down.
ATAATAAATAATCCCCAGTGATGAAATTCTATTCTCCATTGTTTACCAAAGATATTTTAATCCTTTAAGGTATCATTATTTTTGCACTGACCAAAATCTTTTTGTGGAAAACCACTGGTGTAGCATGTGTGTGTGTGTGTGTGTGTGTGCCTGTGTATGTGTGCGTCTATGTGTGCATTGTTGCATATAACCCTTATATTTTTCCCGATATCATCTGATTCCCTGTCTTATACTATATGCATTCTAGGGTTTCTACTAAACTGCTGTTCTGTATTAAATTGCAAATTCTCATGAGGAAATATCTGTTCTTTCTCTAAATAGATTTAATATAGTCACACAAAGGTTTATTCCCAAGACCTTTAGCTATATTCCATAAATATGCCCAAATAAGAGCATGCATTATTTTTCATATCGTCAAACTCAAGGATAATATTCCTGGGGCAGCTTTATAGCACTCTATAATATTACATGTACGTAACTTTTTTGTTGCAGTTACCTAGGAACACATTGTATTTGAAAATGCTTCCAAGAGTCACAGTGAATTTGTAGAAGTAGAATTGAACCAAGTACAAAATTTTGCTTTATGAATACAGTTTACACTAAACTCCTTTGAAAAATCATACCCTGAGATGTGGTGATAAATTTGCTTCTGAATTAAATAGAAAAAGTGTAGCTTATACTTAGTCATATTTGCTAAAGTACTAAAAATTGCCACATCTTTTCTCACATGACTTGGTTGCTAGACTACATGGTTAATGATGTTTTATCTATGAAGGTGTGAGTACTCCCTTAGTACTCTGACAGGATGTTTCAGTTAATTATTTCTCCTATAATTTATCTTCAATTTTGAATATGATTCCAGAGGCAAAAGATTTAAAAATAAAAATATATTTGCTATATCATTTTGCTTTCTGGGTGAGGAAATATTTGGGCCTGGAAAGAGTTTTACTCCAAACCAGTGCCCAGTGTTAGGAAATGCATGGCTAGAGCAAGCTGTGCTATTCAAAAGTGTTCTGCTTTTGCCTTTTTGAATAATATAAATAAATGTCCTATTCTTTCTTGCTTATTGAGTTTTTTGCTATGGGTCTAATTTTATTATATTATTATTAGTCACTAAATACTACTTCAATCGGTATACATTTTACACAAAGTATCCTATTAACTTGTACCAAGATTACTGGTGTAAAAAGCAATCTGTATGTGACCTTAATGTAATTAGAGAATTATGTAATTGCATAGAGTTCTGATTGGTTTTATTTGATTTGGACAGGCAGTGATCCACATCTCAAAGATGCAGGGAGCATAAAATATTCCTGCAGCAAATGTAATACTGTCTGAGTTTTACATTTAAGATGATATGTGACAACCTGTATTTGTTCTATATAATTTTTTAAAATGGCAGTTCAACAAATTCTGCAGATGAAATAACCCAAAACACTATACTCATTTACATTATATCTATAAGCCAGATATCTTCTGGGTGGAATCTCCCACCCCTTTGAAATCACTTAAGATAGGCTCAAACTTCCAAACATAACCTTTGGAAACCTAAGCCCTTTCTCTAACATTGTGTGAATTTATTGGAGCTTCTGTGGTTATGGTCTCTGCCTTCGGGCTTATGCTTTTGTACATGCTGTTTTACCTCATACAACTCAGAAGTGAAGCTTATTTCCATTCACAATGTTCTGGGGAAAATATCCTACAAAAAAATCACTCATAACTGACGTGGTCCATCAAATTGGAAAGCATATTATGATGGAAAGCATATTATGATGAGGTGCTAGAGTTGGGAGAGGAGAAGCTGTATATTGAAGCAACAGAAGTAACTAGACAGTAAATAATTTCCACTGGATACTTCTCACAGGTATTCTTGTCACACACATCTCTTTGGTTCTTCTGACTCTCTCTTTATTCTTTCTTTGTCTCCCTGGTTCTTCTGACTCTCTCTCTATTCTTTCTTTGTCTCCACACACTTCCCTCTCAAGAGCAAAACAAATGCCTACCCTTGTCTCTTAATAGAAAAGTTTAGTCACGTTGTATCTTGGTTTTTCCTGATACTAATGTCCATAGGACTCAACCTCTACAGAAAGTAGGTTAGCAGGGAAAATACTCAAAGACCTTTCCCTTCCAGGGTAAGTTCTTTTTGCTTTGCCCATATGACTTTTGTGAATGCAATGTTCTTATGTGAATGAAGCAGAAATGGTTCACTTGTAATAGCTGAGGGTTTGACAATCTCTAGTTAGGACCACAGGGGGCGTCTTGAGATGGTTGGTTAACTTAGCTCCTCACAGAGCGGTAGCTTCATCAGTCACCAAGTTTACCCTATGGTAGAGCTACTTCCGTAAAAGTAAAGCAGTATTTTCATAGGAAAATAATTCAAGGGCTTCTTTCTCTGGTTTCAAAGGACCAGACTTACCACTTTATCACAGCATTATAAGGAAAGTGAGTCTTCTCTTTCTGTGTGACAAGTATATTCCAGACATTTGTAGTATTAGTAATGAAAACCTACGTTTATTAAGTAATAAATTGCTAAATTTTTAGTATCTACCCTCATAATAAAATTATATTAATTATGTAATAATTTCTAAATTGGAATATGTGTTATCAAATCAGGTAATACCTTCTTGTCTTGCTATTTTCCCAGAAATAATATCTGTAAAATATAAAATCTATTTCCAGAGCAGAGTCATTGATCCAGAACATCTGCATAATTGTCTGTTTAGAAGCTTCAAGAGTTACAACAAAGAAACCAAAAGTATTTAGAAAAATTCTGGGCCCTGGCAGGCCAACAGGGCCGATGCAGACCTGAAAAATTATTATTAAAAATTAACACAATAGGGTTGAGATTTTGCTTTCTATTTCACATTCAATCTATCCACTTTCTCTGAATACACACACTCACACATACAATTCATTTTTGAAAGAGAATATTGAAAATATTTATTTTAAAATAATAGACTTGATTATACAAAAATGTCAGACATATTACCATAGACCTTTTATGATAATATTTTAGACATGTCTTTGTATTTAAGAAATGTTTTACGTAGTTGCTTAGCAACAGTCTGGTCATTTAGTTCAAAAATTATCTCTAAATCACAAAGTCTTTTGTCAAACAGAAATCAAATAGTCTGTTTTTTTTCATGTACAGGAAAAAAAGCAGAAGTCTATTGTTATATATAAAGGGCTATAGTATGAAATGCTGAAAAATAACATTCTGACTAGATTATTTGTTGTGATCTTTATTTTATGTCTTTTTATTTAAGACATTAATAACAATGAAGTCAACTGTTCTTCACTCTGTTCAGTTGCTGGTTAATGTGACATCCAATTTATATCCAAAAGGTTAAGTGTGTGTGAAGAGCCTAATCTTTTAAGAAAAAGCTATATGAAAATGCGCTCCTTTATTTTCTGTTTTTGTATTGCCTGAAGAAGGGATTAAGTAGGGACTTAATATTTAAAACACATAAACATGTATTATATGCATAGTACTTACTTGTATTGTAGAAACTTGTAACATTCTGCCTGGTATTAGAGTTTTGTGCATATTTTATCCTCCACACTAGTCTCTGTGTTCCTTAAAATCACAACCCTTTCTTATTCATCTTTGAGTTCCTACATCTAGTATATCTTGTATACAACAGACACTCCATAAATGTGTCAAATTGAATATTTAATAATAGTAATAATCATAATAACAACCATGACATTTTTGAGCAGTTATCTATGTGTCATGTATTATACCAAGTACTCTCTTTTAACTGTAGAGGCAAGTATGGTTATTTTTCCTGTTTATATCAAGGACAGAGCAGAAAGAAATCTTACATTATAGCAACTGTAAGGGTTGGGAAACACTGAAGTAGAAGACCAAGAATTGCAGTCTTCCATATTGTGATAAATAAGGTAAATTTAAATGCTTATACTCTTAAGATTGCTGGGTTTAGCTATTGTTTTTCACAAACTTAGATCTCAAAACACAGCAAGAATAATTGTTTATATCTTAGTGTAGCAGGTATATGTTGATTTAGCCTGTGCACCACCTATTGTCTCTTCTGGTAACAACATTCTGTTTTTTTCTTGGGGCACCTCCTACCTTCCATTCTCAGTTGATGTGATTACAGTGGGATAGTCCATCCTCCAGCTGCAGGTGTGGGAACACGATCCAGGCCTGGTCTATGACAGTGGCCTTCCCTTTGGCTATCCCTGTGGTAATCAATACAGCAATGACTATATGACCCAAACAAAGGAAACAACTGGTAGCACTAGATGTTTTGTTGCAACTGGAGGAACTTCTCCTTTCAATGGGATTGTTGAGCTGGTTGGACTTAATCTAGAGCTACTTGTAGTCACTATTTCTTTAGCAGTGTCCCTGTGAGACTGAAGCTAATGAAGAAGAAACAGTGCCAAGGCAGACATCACAGAATAATCGTTCCAGACAATATCCACAGATGGGTGATAAAATCATTGGGTGAAAGTTTGAGGAGAAACAATTTGTTCGCATAGTCTCAAAAGTGTCTCTTCCAAGTTATTTATTAGTTACAAAGGAAACAATGTTAACTTTATAATGGAGAATCCTGGCAGAGAAACCTTAACTTATCAAGGTTAACATCTCCAGAAATAAGATTTATTGGCATTGTGTTCCTTCAATATTATGCATTTAGAGAAGATAAAAAGTCATTACTTCTGTGGTATTCTTGCCAAAATTGCCTAACTTCAATCTAATCATTAGACAAGAAGAAATACCAGACAAACTCAAATTGAGACCTATCTGCAAAATAAGTGACCAGTACTCATCAAAAGTATTAAGGTAATGAACACAAGGAAAGAATGGAATTTTCACAATAGGAAGAGGCTGAAGTGACAAAACAACTAAATGTGTGATAGCTGTCTGGATTGGATCTTGGGAAAGGAAAAAAGACTTTAGGAGAAAAAAAAAAAACCCTAGTGAAATTCAAATAAGGTCTACCATTTACCTAATATTACTGTTCTAACATTAATTTCCCAGTCATAAAATTGTATTTTGGCGATCTAAATAGTTAACATTAGGGAAAACTGAATAAAGAATACATGTGAACTCTTTGTAATAGTCTTCCTAATTTTCTGTAAGTGTAAAACTTTCGAAATCAAAAGTTTAAAAAAAACAAAGAAAGAAATGTAGTCAAGAGATAAAGAACAATAGATTCCTGGCACTTTATATACCTCTATCCAGCTATATTTCCACACACTAGGCTTTTCAGGTACACGAACTGAAAAATTCTTTAATCATTTTAGCTGGATTTCTCTCATTTCCAAGCAAAAGCCATATGCCAAATATATATTTCTTTTCTTTGCCAGTGAGTTTACCATGTCCTGTCTAGAAAATGCCTCATGACCAATGAAATGTTTCACAGAAGGGAATTTTCCAGATGGCTTCTGTATGCAAGGCAGTAACTTCTTTAAATTTTAATACTTTTGCATGGAGGCATTTCTATAATGTACTTTTCACTTTCATGTCTTTGTTGTAGAGTGTACTGAAGTTGATTTTTCATTCTTTCAGTGATTTTCAATTCATCACTCTAAACATCTTCCATCATATAATGTGTTGGTATCATGATCAGTTGAGGTGTAGAAATGTATGTTTCTACATAGATTGACCTTTGATTAAGATTTACTTTGTCTCATAATTTTTATGAATCACCTTTAGTGTGTATGGTTTTACATACATTTTCTCTGCTGATAACCTATTTATAGCATTTCCTTCCCTCTAGAATTTTCTGCTATATATTTGCTATTAGAAAACACAACCTTATTGAAATCAAACCTAAACCAAGAGTCATACTGAAAATGAGGGTGTCTCATATGATCAGAAGGCATGGATTTTGTGATATCCATTTTGGACAAAGCGATTTTGTTGGTTTTGTTTTCTTCATATTTGTAACTATGGACTACAATCTATAATGGTGAATATATTGCATATGTGACTTTGGGATATGATAGTGTGACTTAGTTAGAAGTTAAAGTTTGTTTCTATTAAAATTTTTCAGCATTTGTTTTCCTAATAAGTCATCAGTACTCCTGTTCACCATGATACATTTCCCAAAATGGCCTAAGAAAAATGAACATCACATACTGACAAGAACTAAGAGTAACTCCCTTGAGCAGATTAAATGTGTCTCCGTGTGCCAGGGCCTGTGATTACCTCGCCCTGTTTACAGAGTCATTCATGATGTCCCTTTTGTGACAGGTCCTTTATCTTAGCTGATGTGAATTAGAATTTTCTTTTTTGTCTGAATGTCAATTCCCTACAGCCACCCTACCTGCTTACTCCCTTTTATCTTGGGTTCCTTCAAAATTTGTCTCTGCATACTTACTGGGCTTGTACTTAATCTGAGCTGATGGCACTTCTTCTTATGGCCCATATGCATCTATTATTATCTATTCTTTTTTTTTTTTTGCTTCCTTCAATCCAGCAGCGGGTATACTGTACTGTCATTTCCTTGGCCTGGAATCAATGGTCTCTTCCTGCCAAGTGCCATAGATAGCTTCAGAGCCTTTACTATAAACAGCATGGAATTTCTCAAAGGTCTCCCACTGATTGTTCACCAGATTAATCTCTACTGATAGTCTTAATTCATAAATTGACATTTTAGCAGTCCTTTCTAAATTTTTTTCCCATCAAAGTGCCAATTAATTTTTATTGTTTGTAGGGATTGGCTCTTAATCATTTATTGTTTGTTTATTTTACAGCACTTACATGTTAAAATATCTACTCTTAAAGAAGGAGAAAAAGAAGAAATAAACACGAAGATTCAGAATCTTCCACCCTGTCTTGTTCTTGTGAACTGTTTGTCCCTCAACCCTCTAAACAGACTATAACTGTGAAGGGACTCTTTCTGTGCATTCTGTCAATTCTGATCATCAGTTGCTAAGCAAATTTATTGATAACTGACTTTGTTCAGAGTATAGTGTTCAGTAAAAGCGAAATGATATAATGGAGAAAACCTGTGCAGGGAGCCAGAAGAGGTAGCTTTTAGTCCCAGCTATGCCTATATATTTCTGTGTACTATTGTGTAAGTTCAATTCCATCTTCTGAAAATAGTTAGGCTTGACTACATAAGCTTAAATTGCTTTCATATCTAATATTTTATGAGTCTACTGTGCTCCTTAAGGAATTCACAATTTAATTGAGATGTGAAATGAGAAGAGTGGCATTGGCTGCAATTCTTATAAGAGTTCTGCAGCACATGGACCATGTCTTATTGCTCTATGGTCCTTAGGCCAAGCATAAGCCCCAAACAGAAGTTCCAATTTTTTCCTACTGAGACACAAATGACAGATGACCTTCACATTCATAACACCTACTCAAAGGGGTACATAGGATTATGAGCTATTCCATGTCCAAATGGTAACTTACATCCTTCTCTGTCATACTGAAATCCAACGATACTCTTGAACCTGCTGTTCTTCATGTATTTAAAAATCTTTATTCAAGAATAACTGATAAACTTTAAATAAACTTTACATATTTAAAGTGTACAATTTAATGTGTCAGCATATGTATACACCTTGAGAATTATCACAATCAATATAACGAACATATCCATCAATTCCAACAATTTCCTTGTGCTTCCTTGTAATTCCTCTTTTCTACTTCTCCATCATATTATTCCATCCTCAGGCTACTACTGATCTGATTTCTATCACTAGAGAGTAGTGTGAATTTTCTAAAATTTTAAACAAATGAAATCAAGGAATGAGGAGATACTATTTTGGGAGGAGGTGGAGGTCTGGCTTTTTGTACTGAATGATTATTTTGATATTTATTCATCTTGTTATAAGTATAAATAGATCATTAACTTTTATTCTTGGTCATATTTTATTGTATGAATATACCACAGTTTGTTAATCCTTTCCACTGTTGGTGGACTTCTGTTTGTTTCAAGTATTTGACTAATACAAAGTAAAGCCACTGTGAACATTTGCGTATATGACTTGTATGGACATACATTTTCATTTATTATTGGGTAAATACCCAGGAGCAGAATAACTGAATTATATGGTTGGCATATGTTTACATTTTTAAGAAACTGCTATACTTTTTCAAAGTAGTTATACCATTTACATTCCTACTAGCTGTGTATGAGAGTTCTAGTTCCTCAACATCTTAATCAGCATTATGGTCACTCATTTTAGTTTCAGCCATTTTAATAGGTGTGATTGTATATCATTGTGGTAAATTTGCATTTCTTTAATGATGAATGATGCTGAGCATTTTTTTGGTGTGTATATGATAGAGATTTGTGTATCCCTTGTAATGTGTCTGTTAAAATCTTTTGCCCATTTTTTATAGATTTGGGTTTTTTGTTGTCTTATTGCTAAGTCTTGAGAATTCTTTACATATTACGGATATAAATTATTTATCAGATATATGAATTATACGTATTTTCATTCAGTCTGTGGCTTGAATTTTCATTCTCTTTATAGTTTCCTTTGAAGAGTAGAAGTTTTAAACTTTGAGTGCTAATTTATTTTTGAAATAATAAATGGCTTGCAGATTCTGGAAGAGTAATTTTGGAATATAACCACTGAAAATAGGAGAAGGCGAACACAATAGGTTACTATGTGTAGTCAGATGTAGGAAAGAGCTAAGGACAAATACTAAAAGTCCAACAATATCTATCCATTACCTAATTCTTTAATATTAGAGCTCCCAAGTTTTAGCAGAGCTTATGGCTATCATGTACAGGCTATATGGTTATCACCTACAGGCTACATTCCCGGCTTTCTCCACAGCTGGTGTATCTGTGTGACTAAGTTCTGGCAAATAGGGCGTAACTGGAAATAAAGAATGACATTTGTAGTCATGCTCATAAAATGAAATGTACTCGTGGTCTCTTGCCTTCTTATTTCCTGCTTGTGGCAGATAGCAAGTACTGGAACAGCGTCTTTTGCTCCAAGGATGGAAGTCATGTATTCAGGACTACTGATTGCCTTCTAATCTCAGGCTCCTTACCTCCAAAGAGGTAAGAATTTATGAGAGATATAAGAACCATCTATTTTCTTTGTTTCTTTGTTTCTATATCTTTGGATTTCTTTGTTATAGTAGTTTAGCTTGTGCTCTAATTAATAACGTCAGGATTATTAAAGAAAAGCAGGTATCACAAATTTCTAAAGAGGTATAGAAAACAAGTTTGTTTCATATATTTTAATTTTTCTGAAGTTTGATAATGTATGGAAAACACTTTTAAATACTAAAATTGGACTATTTCCTCAAAATAAACTGTGTATATTTTCACATTATAGGGATGTTCAAAGGATTCATCTGCCAAATGATTTTTAAATGTGTAACCTGAGTAAAATGGGCTTCTTCAGAGGTCATTTTAAAATCTAATGGATACTCTTCTGGAATGGTAAATAAGATATCTGATCTCAAGGTTAGGAATTATTGCCTAATTACATATGCAGTGGTTACTTCCTTCCCAACAAATTTGCTGATGCACACATATACGCATACGTATATATACACACCTATGAATGTAATCATGCTTAAAACTGATAACTCAGTCTTTACGAATTGTACAGATCTGTTTTTTTATTGCATTATTAGGTTTAAGATTTGTACATTTCCCAAGGTCTGGACATCTGGTTGAGCCTTGATTGCAGTTTTAAGCCTAAGGTTAGTAAGTGGGAGTTGTGGTAGTTTTTGACCTTGATAGTATTCAGAAGCTTATGTGGTTCTTGACGTCAGTGTTTCCTGTTTTGAAGTTGACTATTTACCATGTAGGCTGAGGAGGTTGCTTTGATCTTAGCCTTTTGTAAGTGTTGGCCACATGAATTTACGATCTTGCCAGGTTACTACCCTTTATGAAAGCTTTATTCACAGTCTTGTAGCAATTTTTATTTAGGTGAGCAAGTTTTATGCAGGCAATTGGCTATTTTTAAATCAGTAGGACTACAGCAGCAGCCTTAGCAAATGTAGGTGGACAGTACTGCCTTTAGCAATCATGCACGGCAGAGGCAAAGGATTTGGTTATAGAGAAAATGTGTATTAGATTTCTGTGGCCGTGTAACACATTTCCATAACCTTAATGGCTTAAAACAATATAAATACTATTTCATTGTTTCCATGGTAAGGAGTCCAGGCAAGTGTTGGCTGGATTTTCTGCTCAGGTCTCCCACTGTTGCAGTCAGGTGGGAGCAGGGGCTGTGTTTGTATCTGAGGCTTGAGGACCTCTTCCAAAATCATTCAGTTTGTTGGCAGAACTCATGGAAGATTCCATTTTTCTTTTAGACCAACCCAGAAGAATGTCTCTCTCACACCTCACCTTATTTTGTCTGTCTGTCTATCTATCTATCTATCTATCTATCTATCTATCTATCTATCTATCATATATCAATCTATCCATCCAGCTATCTGTTTTGCTATCTACGTATATATCTATCTATGACCTATTTATTATTGTGGTACGAATATTTAACATGAGTTCTACCCTCTTGACAAATTTTGAAGTGCACAATACAGTATTGTTAACGGCAGACATAATGCTGTATAGCTGATCTCTACAACTTCCTGAATAATCGAAACTTTACAACCGTTGACTGGCAACTCACTATTTCCCCTTTCACCTCACCCCCGGCAAATACCATTCTACTTTTTGTTTCTCTAAGCTTGGCTTTTTTAGATATTCATATAAGTGCCAGTATTTATCCTTCTGTGACTGCCTTATTTCACTCAGCATAATGTTCGCCAAGTTCATCCATTGGTGAATAGTGTTGGGAATACTGAATATTCACATGCACAAGAATTAAATTGAACCCTTGTCTTATACCATACACAATATCACCTAAAAATGGATTAAATACTTAAACATAAGATCTGAAACTGTAAAACCCCTAGAAGAAAACAGGGGAAAGCCTTATGACAATGGTTTGGATATAACACCAAAGGCAAAGACAACAAAAGAAAAAATAGACAAGTACGACCACATCAAACTAAAAAGCTGCTGCACAGCAAAGAAAACAATCAACAAAGTGAAAAGGCAACCTGCAGAATGAGAGAAAATATTTGCAAACCGTGTACATGGTAAGGGGTTAATTTTCAAAACATATACAATTGAACTCTTAAACTCAATAGTAAAAAAAAGAAATGACTTGACTGAAAAATAGGTAAAGGCCTTGAATAAATATTTCTTCAAAGAAGACATACATATGGCCAACAGGTGTATGAAAAGGTGCTCAACATCACTAATCTTCAGGGAAATGCAAATCAAAACCACAGTGTGAAATCATCTCAAACCTGTTAGGATAGTAATTATATATATATATATATATATAAAAAAGACAGGTATTGGTAAATTTATGAAGAAACTGGAATCCTTAAATGCTATTAGTGGAAACATTAAATGGTGCAGATGCTATGGGAACTATGTGGAAGATCCTCAAAAAAATTTTAAAAGGCACTATTATATGAGCCAGCATCCTGTTTCTGAAAATATGTCCTAAAGAACTGAAATCAGGATGTTGAAGAGACATGTACACTTTTATGTTCATTACAGCATTATTCACAATATCTAAGATATGGAAACCACCTAAATGTCTGTCAACAGATGAATGGATAAAGAAAATCTGGCATATACATTAATGGAATGTTATTCAGCCTTTAAATAAAAAGGAAATTCTGCCACTTCACTTTACTAAAGGACTTACCTGATCAGGTCAGACTCACCTAGGATAATCTCCCCAATTTAAAGCCAGTTGATTAGGTATTTTAATTATCTGCTAAATTCTTTCACAGTAGCGCTTATATTAGTGTTTGAATAACTGAGAGATGTTGTATACATTAGGGGCCAGAAATCTTGGAGTCAGGGAGAGGCCATCTTACTCTTATCAATTCTGCTTACTTCAGGGACTCTCTCCTAAATAGGTCTTTAGACATTAAGGTGAGAAATAATTTTTAGCTTCTTAAATTTTTTCTCAGCTGAATCTACAAACTGAGGCCTAAGTTTTTATTCATAAAGAGAGTTGAGTTCCAGGTAGTGCTATAGAGCTCTGATGACATTTTAAACTAAGATTGTTCATGCCGGGCACACATGCCTCAAAGTCAAGAGCAACCTTCAACCAACCTGCTCTGGAATTGTAATTACTGAATTTTGAATATAGCTTTAGATATCTGAGCCTCAATGTGTCATTTCACTCACAATGAAGTGATAGATATTATTTGTAAACAAATAAAAGGAAATAATTTCCTATTATAAAAAAAATCCATCTTTCAGGGCTGTGATAGTGGAAGAAAACACAATGACATTATTGCAAGCTTCAAGGATAAGACACCAGTAGCTCTCATACAAACAAAATGGCAGGGTAGCCAGAAGCTTAGTAAAGAGAACTAGGGAAAGAGACAGTCAATAAAAGCCCTCCTGGGATCATAGACAACACGAGGATTTGGAAAGCACATATACTACTAGGCTGAGCCCACTCAAGAACAGTCAGGGCAAGAATTGAAAGCATACCCCAAGCCTCACACAGATCAACAGTATCTGTCTGAAGTTTCACAGGGGCTAAAACACAACTTCTGACTGAACACTGACAGAATAAGTTACTCTAACCAGGGGTGACTCCTCAAAAGCCAAGTTTTTAAATAATATCACAGTCATCCCTGGAAATCTCAAAGACCATGTGCATGCCCAAGGCTGCATTCTCTTAGCAGTGATCAGAGAGAGAAACTTCAAGCTATCATTCCTGGCTGAACATGGGAAGAAATATAAACTCCCTGAAATGTGATAGTCTCCAAACCATACAAACACATTCAACAAAAACCTAACTGGCTAAGGAGGCTTATGTGTAACCTTTGACCAATAAGTGGTTATGCTGACCCAAGTGGCCAGGCTTAAGAAAATAAAGGGTTGGGGGACATGAGCAACAAACATGAGTCTGCACACTGCAGGGGAAATACACTTTATAGAATCATTTTTTTCAAGTCACTAAACAAATAAACTAGTGACCTAGCAAGTAACAATTCCCAGGGGTGATAAGTATCTAGAACTTGTACAATATATTATCAAAAAATGTCCAGTTTTCAACAAAAATAATGGAATGTGATAACAAACAGGAAAGTGTGACTTATACATAAGGAAAAATTTAGCAGTAGAATAGGTTTTTGAAATTGCCCAGAGAATGAACTGAGCAGAAGAAAAACTTCAAAGGAGATATTGCAAATATATTCAAAGAACTAAAGGAAGCAAAGCTTAAAGAATTAAAAGATGGCATCTCTTTTATATCTCATAAAATATTGAACATCAATAATGGAATAGAAATTTTTAAAAGGAACCAAATTAAATTTCTATAGTTGAAAAATACAATAACTGAAATGAAAACTTCACTAGAATGGCTCAACAATAGATTTGAGATGACAGAACTTCAAAAAAATCAAAGAACTTGAAGAAAGAGCAATAGAGTTACATAATCTAAAAGAGAGAATAAGGAAATAAGAAAAACTAACAGAGGCTCCCACACAAAAACTGCTAGAACTGATAAATGAATTCAGCAAGGTAGCAGCAAACACGATTAACATACAGAAATCAGTTGCATTTCTTTAGACTAACAATGAAATATCAGAAAGGGAATGTAGACAAAAAATCCCTTTCAAAATTGCATCAAAAAAAAAAAAACAAAACTTAGGAATAAACCTCACCAAGAAGGTTAAAGACTTATTTGCTGAGAACTATAAAACATTAATAAAGGAAACTGAAGGTGATTCAGAGAAATGGAAAGATATCCCATGCACTTATAGAAGTGCACTTATAGACTGGAAGAATTAATATTGTTATAATGGCCATACTACCCAAAGCAGTCTACTGATTTAATTCAATCCCTATCAAATTACCCATGACACTTTTCACAGAACTAGAACAAATAATCTTAAAATTTATACGGAATCATAAAAGACTAAGAATTGCCAAAGCAATCCTGAGGAAAAAGAACAAAGTAGGAGGCATAGCCCTCCCAGACTTCAGACCATACTACAAAGCTACAGTAATCAAAACAGTGTGGTATTGGCACAAAAACAGGTATATGGATCAATGGAACAGAATAGAGAGTCCAGAAATAAACCCACACACCTATGGTCAATTAATCTTCAACAAAGGAGGAAAGAATATAAAATGGGGCAAAGACAGTCTCTTCAGCAAGTGATGTTGGGAAAGTTGGACAGCCACATGCAAATCAATGAAGTTAGAACACACCCTCACACCATAAACAAAAGTAAACTCAAAATGGCTTATTGCACAGCAAAGAAAACCATAAACAAAATAAAAGGACGACCTACAGACAGGGAGAAAATATTTGCAAATAATACAACCCACAAGGGTTTAATTTCCAAAATATACAAATAGCTCATACAACTCAACAAAAGAACAAACAACCCAATCAAAAAATTCACAGAAGACCTAAATAGATATTTATCCAAGGAAGACATACAGATGGCCAATAGACACATGAAAAGATGCTCATCATTGCTAATTATTAGAGAAATGCAAATCAAAACTACAATGAGGCACCACCTCACACCAGTCAGAATGGCCATCATTAAAAAGTCTACAAATAACAAATGCTGGAGGGAGTGTGGAGAAGAGGAAACCCTCCTATGCTGTTGGTGAAAATGTAAATTGGTGCAGCCACTATGGAAAACAGCATGGAGGTTCCTCAGAAAACAAAAATAGAGTTGCCATATGATCCAGATATCACACTCCTGAGCATATACATAGACAAAGCTATAATTTGAAAAGATACATGCACCCCTATGTTCATAGCAGCACTATTTGCAATAGCCAAGACATGAAAAAAACCTAAATGTCCATCAACAGATGAATGGATAAACAAGATGTGGTGTATATGTATGTATGTATGTGTATATATATATATATATATATACACACAAAGGAATATTACTCAGTCATCAAAAAGAATGAAATAATGCCATTTGCAGCAACATAAATGGACCTAGAAATTATCATACTAAGTGAAGTATGGCAGAAAGAGAAAGACAAATACCATATGATATCACTTATATATGGAATCTAAAATATGACACAAATGAACTTATCTACAAAATAGAAACAGACTCACAGATATAAAGAACAGACTTGTGGTTGTCAAGGGGGAGGGGTCTGGGAGGGTTTGATTGGGAGTTTGGGACTGGCAGATGCAAACAATTATATGTAGGATGGATAAACAACAAGGTCCTACTGTATAGCACAGGGAACTATATTCAATATCCTGTAATAAACCATAATGGAAAAGAATATGAAAAAGAATATATATATGCATAACTGTATCACTTTGCTGCACAGCAGAAATTAACACATTGTAAAGCAACTATACTTCAATAAAATTTTTAAAAAGATGTGAAAAAAACAAAAAGAAAAATTAACAGAGTCTCAAGAGAAATGTGAAACACAATTAAACACACCAATGTATGTAATAGTACTACCAGAAGGAGAGGAAAGCAAGAGAGAATAAACAATTAAGGAAATAAAGGCTGAAACCTTCCCAAATTTGATGAAAAATATGCATTCATGACAGTCAAGAACTTCAACAAACTACAAGAGAAAAATGAATCATAACATCAAGCTGACCGCTCATCAGAAACAATAGAGGTCAGAAGGCAGTGGGATGACATATTCAAAGTACAAAAGCAACAACTGTCAAACATAGAGTGTTATGTCTAGTAAAACTATTTTTCAAAAATGGGG
Source organism: Balaenoptera borealis (assembly GCF_965194805.1). NCBI lineage: Eukaryota > Metazoa > Chordata > Mammalia > Artiodactyla > Balaenopteridae > Balaenoptera > Balaenoptera borealis. The sequence goes on along the minus strand of NC_138870.1, from coordinate 69,268,835 downwards.
GTGAGATAAAGCCATTCCCAGATAAGCAAAAACTGAGAATTTGTTGTGAGTAGATCAACCGTAAAAGAAATATTAAAAGACTGAAAGCAAGTGACAGAGGGTAATTCAAAGCCATAAGAAAAAACAGAGTGCCACTAAAGGTAATTATGTAGGTATTATAAAATACAGTATAATTGCATAGTTCTTCTCCTTTCTTCTCCCGACTGACTTAAAAAGCAATTCCATAACACAACGTGTATATGATTATATTATTGAGCATATAACACAGAGAAGTGTAATATATTTGACAATAATAGTAAGAAGGAAGGGGATGGGAACAAAGCTATGGTGAAGTAAAGAAATTACACCAGGTAGAAGAAATAAAGAAAACCAGAAAGGGTAAATAAGAAAGTTCATACAACAAACTCTAAACACATATACATGCTTTTACTTCTTTAGCTTTCTTAAAATATATAAATTATATAAAGCAATAATTATAACATTGTATTGTTCAGTTTGTAGAATGTATAAATGTATTATATATGACAGTAATAGTATAAAATATAAGGAGGAAATGGAGTTATATAAGAATAAAGTTTCTATATATTATAAGAATTGTCGGTATAAATCTGAAGTAGACTCTGATAACTTAAGATGTATATTGTAAATCCTTGAGAAACTGCTTTAAATGACTCAAATTGTAATTAAAATTTGCTTGAGATTAAAAATGTTACACTAAACAAAATCTGCTTAATATAAAATAAGTCAATAGAGGAGTGACAAAGATGGAAGTAGGAAGACCCTGAGCGCCCATCCTACCATGGGCATGTCAAAATTACAACTATTTACAGAACAAATATTGATGAGAATACCTGAAAACTAACAGAAAATATCTTCTACAACTAAAGATATAAAGAAGGAACCACAACGAGACAGGCAGGAGAGACAAAGATGCAGTATAGTCAAGATCCATATACCCTGGTACACAACCCATAAGTAGGAGGATAATCACAATTTCAAAGGTTCTCCCCAAGGACTGAAGTGTTCAAGCCCCACATCAGTCTCCCCAGCCCAGGAGTTCTGCACTGGGAATATGAGCCCCCACAATGTCTAGCTTTGAAGACTAGTGGGACTTGCTTTGGAGAGAGCCAGAAGGATGTAGGAAACAGAGACTCTGCTCTTACAGGGCACACACAAAGTCTCACATGCTGCGAGACCCAGGGCAGAAGCAGTAATTCAAAAGGAGCCGAGGTCAGCCCCAGTTGCTGATCTCGGAAATCCTCCTGGAGAGGCAGGAGACAACTGGGACACATGCTGGGGACACAGATGCTGGTGGTAGTCATTTTTGAAAGCTCATTCTACCATGAAGATACTGGTGCTAGCAAGTGACATTTTGGAGTTCTCCCTCTAGCTTATTAGTGCCAGAATCCAGCACCACCCACCAGCCTGTCTGCACAAATTCTAAGACTTTCCAGGCCAAGCAATTAGTCTCACAGGGACACAAACCCACCCATCAGTAGGCCAGAAGCAGTCACAGTCCCCCCCTCCCCAGACCCCCACCCTTCTAGGACTCAACACTGCCCACCCGATGGCCCAGGACCCAGCTCCACCCATGAGTGGGTCAGTACTAGCCCTGGAACCTCCAGGACCCTGTATCTAGCCATGTTGGGACCTGACCCTACCCACCAGTGGGCTGGCTCTGGGAGATCCTGAGCCCCATAGCCAGCCACCCCAGGAACCAGCCTCAAACACCAGTGGCTGGTAACCTATATACTAGACAACCAACAGGACCAGGGATAAGCCACACCTACCAGTGCACCCATAGTAATTGGCCCCACCACAATAGAAGGGCCCACACAGCCTACATAAGGGGCACCTCTAGAAATATAGCTTGGGTGAACAGAGGGGAGTGTGCTGCTGGACCCCATAGGACATCTTCTACATAAGGCCACTTCTCCAAGATAGAGAAAAGTAGCCAACCTACCTAATATTTAGGAAGAAAAACAGAGAATCAGGCAAAATGAAGCAACAGGGAAGTATTTTCAAAATGAAGGAACAAGATAAAATTTCAGAAGAAGGGCCAAGCAAAGTGGAGATAAGCAATCTACCCAATAAAGCATTCAAGGTAATGATCATAAAGATGCTCAACTAACTCAAAAGAAGAATGGATGAACACAATGATAAATTTAACTAAGAGCTAGAAAATATAAAGAAAAATCAAACAGATGAAAAATGTGATAACTGAAATAAAAAGTGCACTGGAAGGATCAATAGTAAATTAGATGATACAGAGGAACAGGTCAGCAAACTAGAAGACAGAGTAGTGGAAATCACTCAAGCTGAACAGAAAAAAGAAAAAAAGAGTTAAAAAAATAGAAGAGTTTAAGAGATCTCTGAGACAACACCAGGTGTACTAAATTCATATTATAGAGGTCCCAGAAGGAGAGACAGAAAGGGGCAAAGAATATATTTGAAGAGACAATAACCAAAAACTTCCCTAACCTGGGAAAAGAAACAGACATCTGAGTCCAGGAAACACAGAGAGTCCAACAAGATTAAACCAAAGACATTCACATCAAGACACATTATAATTAAAAGGGCAAAAATTAAAGATAAAGAGAGAATCTTAAAAGCAGCAAGGGAAAAGCAACTAGTTATGTACAAGGAAACTCTCAAAAGGTTATCAGCTGACTTTTCAGCAGAAACTCTGCAGGTCAGAAGGAGGTGAAACAATATGTTTAAAGTGATGAAAGGAAAAAACCTACAACTAAGGATGGTTCAATATCTGCAAATTAATCAATGTGTTATACCATATTACAAATTGAAAAATAAAAATCACATGATTATTTCAACAGATGCAGAAAAGCTTTTGACAAAATTCAGCATCTATTTATGATAAAAACACTCAAAAAAGTGGTGGGTATAAAGGGAATACATTTCAACATAAGAAAGGCCATATATGGCAAGTCCACAGCTAACATCATACTCAAAGCTGAAAAGCTGAAAGCATTTTCTTTAAGATCAGGAAGAAGACAAGGATGCCCAATCTCATCACTTTTACTCAACATAATATTGGAAGTCCTAGCCATAGCAATCAGATAAAAGAAAGAAAGGAAAGAAAGAAAGAAAGAAAGAGAGAGAGAGAGAGAGAAAGAAAGAAAGAAAGAAGAAAGAAAGGAAGGAAGGAAAGAAAAGAAAAGAAAGAAAGAAAGGAAAGAAAGAAAGAAAGAAAGAAAGGAAAGAAAGAAAAGGAATCCAAATGGAAAGGAAGAAGTAAAACTGTCACTGTTTGCAGATGACATGATAGTATATATAGAAAACCCTGAAGGTGCCACAAAAAACTGTTAGAACTCATCTGTGAATTTAGCAAAATTGCAGAATACAAAATTAATTAACAGAAATCTGTTTCTATTCTGTACACTAACAATTAACTATCAGAAAGAGAAATTAATAAAACAACCCCATTTACAATTACATCAAAAAGAATAAAATACCTAGGAATAAACCTAACTAAGGAGATAAATGATCTATACTCAGAAAACTATAAGGTACTGATGAAAGTAATAGAAGAGGATAAAAACAGGTGGAAAGATATACTGTGCTCATGGATTGAAAGAATTCATTTTGTTAAAATTACCATACTACTACCAAAGGCAATCTATAGATTCAATGCAATCCCTATCAAAATACCCATGGCATTTTTCACAGAACTAGAACAAATCTAAAATTTGTATGAAAATACAAAAGACCCCCAAATAGCTAAAATAATCTTGAGAAAGAAGAACAAGCTGGAGGACTTTAACACCCCAGTTACATCAATGGACATATCAAAGTATACTACAAAGCTACAGTAAACAAAACAATATGGTACTGGCACAAAAACAGAAAGATAGTTCAATGGAACAGAATAGAGAGCCTAGAAATGAACCCACACTTATATGGTCAGTTAATCTATGACAAAGGAGGAAAGAATATACAACGGGGAAAAGACATCCTCTTCAATATATGTGTTGGGAAAACTGGACAGCTACATGTAAAAAAATCAAACTGGACTACTTTTTCACACCATTTACAAAAATAAATTCAACATGGATAAAATACTTAAATTTAAAACCTAAAACCACAAAACCGCTACAAGAAAATAGGCAGTACATGCTTTTAAATTAGTCTTAGCAATATTTTAGGGGATATGTCTCTTCAGGCAAGGGAAACAAAAGCAAAAGCAAACAAATGGAACTATATCAAACTAAAAAGCTTTTGCACAGCGAAAAAAGTCAACAAAATTAAAAGGCTGCCTACTGGGGCTTCCCTGGTGGCGCAGTGTTTGAGAGTCTGCCTGCCAATGCAGGGGACACGGGTTCGAGCCCTGGTCTGGGAGGATCCCACGTGCCACGGAGCAGCTGGGCCCGTGAGCCACAATTGCTGAGCCTGCGCGTCTGGAGCCTGTGCTCCGCAGGGAGAGGCAGCGATAGTGAGAGGCCTGTGCACCGCGATGAAGAATGGTCCCCGCTTGCCACAACTAGAGAAAGCCCTAGCACAGAAACGAAGACCCAACACAGCCATAAATAAATTTAAAAAACAAATACTTAAAAAAAAAAAGTAAAAGTCTATTAATTAAAAAAAAAAAAAAGACTTCCTTGTTAAAAAGACAGGGAGTTCAGAATCAAAGCCATCAGACTCACCGTTTAAAAAAAAGGCTGCCTACTAACTGGGAGAATATGTTTGCAAATGATATATCTGATAAGGGGTTAATATCCAAAATATACACAAAACTCATACAACTTAATATCAAAAACCAAACAACTCAATTTAAAAAAGGGTAGACAACCCGAATAGACGTTTTTTCAGTGAAGACATACAGACAGCCAACAGGCACATGAAATGATGCTCAACATCACTTATCATCAGGGAAATTCAAATCAAAACCACAATGAGATATCACCTCACACATGTCAGAATGGGTTTTATCGAAAAGATAACAAATAAGTGTTGGCAAGGATGTGACGAAAAGAGAATCCTTGTGTACTGTTGCTGGGAATATAAGTTGGTGCAGCCACTATGGAAAACAGTAGAGCAGTTACTCAAAAAATTAAAAGTAGAATTACCATACAATCCAACAATTCTACTCTTGGGAATTTATCCAAAGAAAATGAAAACATTAATTCAAAAATGTATATGTACCCCTATGTTCATTGAAGCACTATTCATAAAGCTAAGAAATGGAAGCAACTCAAGTGCTCAGCAATAGATGAATGGATAAAGAAGATGTGTGTGTGTGTGCGCACATGCGTGTGCATGTGTGTACACCCAATAAACTCTTTAGAGAAGAACAAAGTTGGAGGGCTTAAACTTTCTGATTTCAACCCTACTGCAAATTATAGTAATCAAGACAGTTAGTTATTCCAGTGGTACTGACATAATTATAAACATATGGTCAATTTATTTTTGAAAAGTGTGCCAAGAAAATTAAATGGTGAAAAAAATAGTCATTTCAACAAATGTTGCTATGAAAATTGGATGACCATGTGCAAATGAGTGTAGTGGGACCCCACCTCAAATCACATGCAAAAAAATACGATATAATACAACACAGTACAATAAAATGAAAATAACTCAAAATTGATCATAGACCTAAATGTAAGGACTATGAATATAAAACTCCTGGAAGAAAACATAGGAGTAAATCTTAACAACCATGAGTTAGGCAATGGTTTCTTAGGTACTACACCAAAAGCACAAATGCTAAAAGAAAAAAAATGGACTATATCAGCTAAAACTTTTGTGCTTCAAATGATACCATCAAGAAAATAAAGTAAAATAAGTTTCATAGACTGGCAAATACATTTGCATATCATGCAGCTGACAAAGGACTTGTATTCAGATATTTTAAAAGGACTTACTTTTCAATAATAAAAGACAAATAATGCAATTAAAATGGGCAAATAATTTAAACAGCCATTTTCTCCAAGGAAGATATACTTATGACCAATAAGCACATATAAAGATGTTCAGCATCATTAATGCAAATCAAATCAAAAGCACAATGATATACTACTTTACACTCATTAGGATGGCTATAATAAAGAAGACAGACAATAACAAGTCTGGCGAGGATGTGGAGAAACTGGAACTCATACATCATTGGGGATAGTGTATAATGGTGCAGCCATTTTGCAAAACAGAATGGCGGTTCTTCAAAAATTTAAACACAGTATTACCACATGACCTGAAATTCAACTCCTAGATATACACTCAAATGAAATGAAAATATTTGCCACACAAAAACTTGTATATGAATGCTTATTACAGCATTATATAGCAGGGGGATTGAAGATGTTCTAAATTAGATTTTCACGATGGTTGCAGAACTTAGTGAATATACTGAAAAATGTTGAATTGTATACTTCAAACGGATAAATTATACAGTTTGCAAATTAAATCTCAATAAAGCTGTTTGAAAACAAAAACAACAACAAAAAGTGCAATGACATACAAGGCCAGGGACTTTCTGAAGCTGTACAGGATAATGTATTTAAGATCACTTGACAGAAGTTGGTCCATCCTAAGCCTCTGGGGTCACAAGGTACAGAAAAAAGCAGAGATGTTCTACCTTAGAAATATGCTGACGGTGATTCTCCAGTTGAAACAAATGAGAAGACTAGAGGAAGCCTTTCTTATGCCACAGATTTCAAAAGTCTCTACCCTTATTAAATGACCTAAAGCACAGGACTAAAATGCTTGCTGACATAATAGTGTGAAAGCATAGAGCCCCAAAGAGAAATAAATTAGAAGGGATTGAATTAAATTTAAAGGCTAGATGGGCAGAGAGTAAAACAGCATATGGTGGCTGGAACTGGTAGCAGTGCAAACTTCTAGACTTTGTAAGAAGGCAACAATAGCTCAAATGTTGCATGAGAAAACAGTATGAGTAGGTGGCTTTCCCAGCTCCAAATGAAAAACATTTAGTGAAAAACATTAACTCCTCAATGAGAACTTTCTCCTGATTGTGTTTCTTAAAAGTATGTTTAAATATACACTGACACTGAGTGTCTGACTTCCCACCATAGCTAAAATAAATATTTTCCCCATTTGTTCTCCTTCCTTCAAAAACCATTGAATTTCTTCTGTGGTCTACAGCAGTGATTTTTAACTCTGACTGGACATTAAAATACCCTGAGCCAAGATGTCCTTCAATAGGTAAACGGATAAACAAACTGTGATATATCTATATGTTGAAATTTTATTCTTCAATAAAAATAAATGAGCTCCGTGAAAAGATATGGAAGAATCTTAAATGCATAGTGGTAAGTGAAAGAAGCCAATCTGTTAAGGCTATGCTCTGTATGATTCCAACTAGGGTATTCATGTGAAAAGGCAAACCCGTGGAGACAGTAGAAAAATCGGCAGTCTCCAGGGGGTGGTTGGAGGAAAGAAGGGATGAGTAGGTGGGACACAGGGGACTTTTAAGTCAGTGAAACTATTCTGTATAATACTATAATGGTGGATACATATCATTTTTTAAAATAAGGCACATTGGAGACTTTGGCGGAGATAAGCTCAACTTTATTGGTGCTATGGGATTTATAGTTTTCTCAGTAGACAAAAACTGATACTATAGCTGCAAGTATCCAGACCTCTTCTTGCAGAGATTAAATGGAATAAGAAATTGGGTAGGACTTTAAATTCATCAGGCTTTAAATTCTTTCATATGAATAAATTATTTCAATTTTAAACGTAAAATTTCTTTGGACTGCTTTTTTCATATCTTCCTGTGAATTAATAATGGAAGGGATTTATATTCAAATATGGAGCATATCTTAGTTGTTATTTTATCACTAGTAAACTTAAACTCATTTAATCTTATTGCAGAAACTGATGAACTATAATGACATGAACTGACATAATTTGGGTTGGGAAATAGTAAAGGGTATTACATTGGATTGAGCAACACTTGGAGTTAATTTGACTGATACATTAAAATAGTTTTAGGATGGGTTGTGCAGCTTTTTGTGGGATATATCTTACCCATCATCAGATCAAAGATAGTCCAAAAAGGAGCCATTGGTATTTTGGTTGGAGCCTTTTGGTTATGGCAGTGGGATAATTCTGAGAAAAATGCTGATGTGCTCACCTGAGAAGGAAAATCACATCCTAGGTAGATCATAAGTCAAATGATCAAGTCCTATAGCTGAGATTGAAGAAGTCCTCAGAGGTTGACAATGGCCACTCCTTTCTTTAGCAAGTCTGCCCTAGAAAGGAGGTTCCTAGGATGGGCTGTCCATTAGAATCACCTGGGGAGCTTTAGATAGTACCAGTGCCTTGGTAACACCCAGGCTAATTAAAGAAGAATACCTTGGATGAGACCTAACATCACAGAGAAGTAGACATGACATTATTTAGTGAATTTGGAAGAACACATTGAATGTATGCAGATCACCCACTGCTTCCTGCCCTCTGAGTACAGAGAACTATATTATCTATGCTTTCTTCTTCAGGATCAGGTACTCGTGGGTGAGACCTGCAGAATTCCTCTTAGGTTTGTGACTGGGTATGTATATCTGACAAATTTAGGATAAGTTATTAGAAGATTGCCCTTCTCCAACTTAGATTTGATCACTAATTAAAGCTGACAATTTGATCTCTGTTATGCTTCCAAGGTTGTCTCTCCATTGGTTCCAAACTAGGCACCCAATTTATTAGCTCTGTACAATCCTAACTGATATGTCCGTGAAGCACTTAGGAACCAGAGGACTCTCAAAGAACCCAGTTGCAAAGAATACAGCTAATTTCATATGTGCTAGGTTTATAAGTAGCCTCTCTCCTGTTCTTTTGTTATTCTCTCTTTCTTACACTTGAATTCTCTCTCCTAGTTATTTCTCTCAGGCTGTGTGCTGCACATTGGCTTCATCCTTTCTCTTTAGATAGACAAGCTTGTCGATGAGTCTCTTTGTAGCTCATGGTGACTCTAGGTTTCTATGACACCAGTTTAAACACCAACTGAACAATACCTTATAACTCAAAGAATCAATACCCACAAATTAAGTCCCTGAATCAGAAAACATAAATTTCCAAGAGAAACAAGATTAATTTTAATAAATTTTAATAAATTTCCAAGAGAAACAAGAGAAATAAGATTAGGTTATTTTGGAATATATGCCCATTTTTGTTCCCATCAATTGTGTTTGCAGGGAAGTCACAGGTGCATAAGAGGGCAGTTCAACCGTTTATCAGAGCCTGGGTCTGGGGATGCTTCTCAGAGAAGTGTTGGCTGGGAAGGCATCCCATAGTATACCTACAGAATCACCAGCTTTCTTCTATTTCTATATTTATTCCAGGTCTTCTAAGTAACCTTCAAAAAGCCATTGAAACTTTTCATCCCACAACTGCAAAACTACAAAAATTCTCATTGTAAAAATAAATGAGATAATTGTATGCACCATTTTGAGAATTTTAGGAAAAGCTCATTTCATTGTATTTTTAGGTAGTTCAATTGTATATATGAAAATTCAGGTGAAATAGGAGTAGTTGTTTAAACTTCAAAAGTTGTTACTATTTTTAAAAACATAGAATGATTATTGCAGGCAATACGACCTTGGGAAAGATAATCACAATCATTTTATTTCAATAATGATTATTTTTAGGCACTAATTATTGCTCTATAACACTTATTTTTAAAAAATTCTTTAAAGTGTGTATTAACTGCACTCTTGAATATTTGATTTTGTTTAAAAATAGTCTCGACTGAATTTTACCTCTCTCATGAACTATATAAAAATTGATTTTTGCTTCTCAAGAAAAGGGTTGAAAATGTAGCTTGTTAAGAAAGGACTGTTTCATTTTGTTTCCTTCCCCATGTTCTCTTGCATTGTTTGATTCTTTTCATTTAGTTGTACTTTAATGTTGTAGGGCTTGAAAATTTCCTAGGGAAATGAAAGTGCCTGTTTTGGTTTCCCCTTTTATTAACCAATCATTGATTAGAAGCAGTACTTTTTATAGTTGAAAAAGCACTGGACAGAACTTCGGAAGACCTGTATTTGATTCTACCCCTCTGACTAATGAACTGTATGACTTTGGGTTGGTGACGGTATTTCTGAACCTCATCTGTTTTCTGAACCTCATCTGTTTTCTGAAACTCCTCACAGTTTTCTCATCTGTGAAAGGAATTACAATATATTTTCTTTAATTACCCTTCTAGCTCTGATATACTCTTCTATGAATGGCTCTGTGGCATGATTCTTGTTTCACAGTTATTATGGTAAACAATTACATGACCAGAGAATTACATTTAAAAATGTCTGTGAAACACCATCAGAGGCTCACTGTCAATGAGAGACACTTGTACTACAAGAACTTTGCAGAGAATCCTAAAAAATGCTAGTAAATCTTGATTTATTCACATGCATGAACATTTTCTCCTGATCCAAATGGTCTCTGAATTTGCCTGAAGAATGAAATGCTATGGTGGTAAAGGCGGGGAGTGTGCCCAGAAACAAAAGATATGAGATTTGAAACTTGTGCAAAGAGTAGGATCTTTTCTGAGAATCTGAAAGTAAGTCCACCAAATCCAAATTTAGGAATGCTTCATGGTTGGGGTCCATTCCCAGTTTTGTTCATTCATCCTGTTATCTTTAATGTTTGCTTTGAGTCATGGGCATATGGATGAAGGGGGCACACAAAACAGAGGTCCAGGCTCTGAACTGGTATGACATCACTCCCATTGCCTTCTAGGGGTCAAAGAAAGCCACAGGACCAAGCCTTGTGGAGAAATAAGCTTCATCTCTTAAGGGGAGGAGCTGCGAAGTATTGAGGTTATTTTTGAAATCTATACATCCTTAATTTTTGATAAAATTAGCATATGATATATACCTTACAGAGTTTTCATGAGCATCATGAGCATACAGTGCCTGTTTCAGTGCCTGACAAAGAGTAGCCACCCAACAGATATCTCTTTATCAGCTTCATAATTATTGTTAAATATCTTACCTGTGTTTAGGTCATCAGGATAACCAAATTCTGTTACTTTTACTCCTATTTTGCACTTCTTCTTCTCTATCTTCTCAACAACGCCTGTTGCTACTGACTGAATTGTGACTCCCCCCACATCACTTCTCACCATGTTTATTGAAATAACCTCTTAAATAATAAGCAACTAGCTAGCTATCTCTTTTGAGGAACTATAAACTCCATGAGGGCAGGGACCCTGACTTTCTGATTTATAGTTGCATATTTATTTCCTGATACAGTACATTCTCACAGATGTTCCACAAATATTTGCTGAGTGTATGAATAGAAGATTAAACTCTGCATACAAATAGTTTTAGAAAAATCAAAATCTTGTTACTCTGTTTCTTTATATTCCTCCAATGGCTCGCCACAGTGTTCAAAATAAAATTTAAGTTTCTTAGTTTAATCTACAAGGCTCTCCATGATCTGACCCCTGCCTCTGAAACTTCATCTATCACTCTTCTGGTACATGTAACCTATCTTCCAGGAGTTTTCTGACTCAATTATTATTTACTGAAAGATGTCCTTTTCCCTTGGAATAGCCAGATGTCCCTTATTTAACTGGAGAAACTCCTAACTGTCTTTAAGGCTTAGGTCAGTAATTTCCTTCTCTAGGACATCCTCTTTGAAGTTCCAACATTAGCCAAATGTCACTCTTTTTATCTCTTAGCATACTGTGCATAACCATGTCACAACAATTATCAACCTACAAATCAGATGCTACATTTTTCATCTCCATATGACCTGCAAGCATCTAGCATATAGTAGATGTTTCATAATTACTATGTGAATGAACACAGGCAGGATAGCAGGTATGGAGGAAGTGTAGCTTTAAAATTCATTGCCAGGAATTTGATGGAGTATCCCACTTAAGCCTGGAGATGTATATTTCTTCTATTATTAAAGTCTCATTAGAGTTTTCCCCCACTAAATGGACTAAATTGACTTTCTTTGTTGTTAAAATAACTCTTGGTAGTAAGCTTGGTGTTACTCTATCCCCAAATGACTATTGTCCTAACCTTTTTTTGCACTAAAGCTTGACTTCATTTCTTTTTGACTGGTGGATTATGTTTTATTCCTGAACAATTTCAAAAGACTTAGACTACCCCAAATAAATCTATGTTTGTATGATGCCAAACGATTCATTTGGTAGTGACTAAATTACTTTGGCATCTTGAGCACAGAGCCAGTCTCAGCTTCTTCAATAATAATAATGATATTTTGTTAGTATAAGTGCCTCCAGGAAAAAAGAGAAATCCAGCATCGACTTGATAAGACTAATGTTTAAGTGGATCCTGCAGCATTTGCTCTTCAATGGAAAGAAAAATGATAGTTGTACAAAGCAGCTCGTGAATCCTGTGTGTGCCATTGGTGCGTCAGTTAAAGTTGCCCCAGGCCACTTTTTACTTACTCTTCCTTGATTTACTGTCTTTCTTAAAGTGGAATACAAATGCATTCTAAACAATTTTAGGTCACCTAGGGCTTTTCCATTTTTCCCAGCTATAGGCCAAATTTCTAAATTCTTAACTATTTAGAGGAAGAATAACAAAAAAGCACATAATCTAGTAAAGAAAAATACAGCAGAACATCAAAAATAATCTACAATATGTGAGTAAGCACATTTCCCCATTTCCTAAGATTAAACTAGAGCTAATCCTTTCATAAATACACTTGATAATTTCAAAAGACGAGTGAACTTCTTTTGGGAAAATTTTTATCTTTTATTTTTCTTGGTAATGTTACCTAAGATTGAGCATGTGCTTTCATTGTGTATTAATTCCTCTCCTTACTGCACTAAATAATAACTGACATACTTAAAATGCAACTTAGGATGAGTAGAGGTTTTCTTGATGAAAACTCACATCCTCTTTATTCAGGTGAGAAAACTGAGGCCCAAGGAAAGCATGTGACTAGGACAAGGTCATACAACTGTGGACAAAGAATGCCACCTGTCATTTCAGTAAAAAAAGGATGTTGCAGCCATAAAGCCATCAGCCACTGCAGCTGCCCCTGACGATGTACCCTGAGGGAAATTCAGGATGGAGAAAAGCAGGATAATGGTCCTAGATAGTTAAGGTACATATCAAGGGAGTAATTTCAATAAGCTTAGAATCTTGCATCTTCCCATATATAGAAAAGCACTAAAATCATTAACCTTAATCATTAATCTGTTTTTGTGATTAATAGTAATCTTTTGATGTTTGACTACTTTCTTTTTTTTCATCATAAACTCCTATGTATCCTGGCTTCTCTGTACCTCTTTGGAACAATCCCTCACAGCTATCTGAGAGGCAGTATCCTGGGCTTAAGTCCTCAGTAAGTTTGCAAAATAAAATATAATTCTCAACTTTTGGGTTGTACTTTTTTTTTTTTCAGTCGACAAAGCTATTTAATTCAAGAACTAAACCAGGTACTAAGACTTCAGTCTCTTTCTATTCTTCCACTACATCAATATATTTTTTATTCTACTTGTTCTTTCGGTGTTATCTTTCTGAATTCTTATGAATTAATTATTTTAAAGGTAGCTATACAGTTTAAAAGCAATGAGAAATTTAGCTTAATGAAATTAGTTTTAAGAAGGATTTGTTTTTAATGCAAGACAATTATTATCCAGTCCTAATTTTAAAAAGCTCTCTTTTTGACAGTATTTTACATAAATAAAAAAAATTAATATTTAATTAATGTTGCTATGAAGATTGTAAGTCTTATTGAGAGGTTATTTTGGGATATACTCTATAGGCAAGACATATTTTGGAAGTAAAATGTATTATCTATTTTTAATTTGTATTGAATTTTATTTTTACTTGATGAATTAGGAATCGCTTGGGAGTATTCTAAAGCGTTGTTCTGGATCTGCTTACAACTTCTTATTACGTTGCACTCAGTATCTAAAACAAAATAAATCTATATACTGAAACCAGATATATTTATGATCAATCCAACTTTGCAATTCTGATTAGATCAATATTCATGCAGTCAAGATACAAATATGTCTGTATAGTATTAAATAATGGCTGAGTTCCTTTCCTTTTAAATTAAATCATTTGTACACATGTTGAAGTGCTATAATGTATATGAATTCCATACAGTTTGCAGTTTGCTATATTTGTAAATACATGAAAAGAACTTGCAAAGTTTTATTTACAAAATTATGGTCTAGATGAACAAGAATGCAAATATTCTTGTATATTTCAAGATGAAAAGGGCATATAGGTAAGTATTTATATGTGTATTTATTTTATGATCTTGTTCATTTAATATCACCTAATTTTACTTTTAAATGTGTATCAACCTCTTTTAAGATGTCATTGTCAAAGAGCAATTTCTCACGGTTCAAAGCATTTCACAGCTCTTACTAATTAGACTTTTGTAACAACACTATGAGGAGTAGGTATTATAATTTTTATTAGGGAAGAACTAAAAAGGCACAAATACTTTTAAAAACATGTATTTTCCCAGCTAGTTTTATTGTCAAAATAAGTGGGACGAGTCTCAGGTTTCTTGAGTTTTTGTTTTACTACAGGTCATGCTAAAACCTTATCTCTTTCTCTAGTGAAAACAGAGAACTGTGTTTAGATTAACTTTGATAGCTACACATTCTCAAATGAACTGTTTATTAATTAAGAGCGAAATGATAACTAGCATTTTGAGTGTGTGTATGAATGTGTGTGCTGATTTGGGAAAGGAAAATCATGATAATAAGAAAGTGAGAATGTTTCTGGAAGAGCATTAAGAATGTTTTCTGTGATTGCTATTAGCCTGACCTTGGGAGAAAAAGAAAGAAATGACCAAGAAAAGATCTCTGGACAAATGGCAAGAGGAAGCACTGAGGAAGAAACCAGCTTAAAACAATATCGTTGAATCAGTCAAATAACTATTCAGTTGTAAGTAACAGAAACCCAGTTCAATCTGGCTTAAGCAAGAATAATTCTTATTACAAAACATCCCAGAGACAGATCTAGTTTCAGGCCAGCTAAATCCAGGGTTTTGACCCTTCTGATGTCATCAAGATTTTGCTCTACAACCTCTCAGCTCTGTTCTTGGTGGTGTTTTACAGCCTGCCACTTAGGAGTGAGATCTGTAAAAGAGGTATAGATTTAGGCGTCATCACTGGATCAGTGATGATTGTATCCCTGAGAAAGGATGAAATCACCCAGGAGAGGGTCCTAGAGTGAGAAGAGAAGAGGACCTTGAAGAGAATCCTGGAAAATACTAGCATTTCAGGACGAGGCAAAAGAGCCCAATAAAAAGACTGAGAAAGAATCTCCTGAAAATAAATAATACTAGGAACACAGAGGCCATGGGAAAGGTTGAATGTGCCATAGATATACATTTTCTGGCTATTTGATTTACAACAATTTCTTTTATTTCCAGAAATAGTCTCTATACTCAGGTATGGCCACCAGGATTATATAACTTGACTTCTGGCCACAGCTGAATGCCTTAGTGGGTCCAATTGAGCCAAGCTGGCCCTGTCAGGTTCTTGTTTCTAATAAACTGAAATTTAGAACTGAGAGACACAGATACCACTTATGCCATGCTGAGTCAAAGCAAACAAGTAAAACAAATTAAGTAAAAATAAAGCCAGGGACAAGTCGGGAAGTAGAAGAGTTTAAAGAGTCTCAGCAGGGAAAGAAGCATCTGTTGGAGAAGGTTGAGGAAGGAAAAGCATAGGGACTGGGAAAGTTTTGGTTTTGTTTTGTTTTTAAGGTGTAAAAGACTTGAGTATGTTTTAATATATTTGCTTCCCCATTCTCATCAGATGAACTTGCTTCCTGAATCACAGAGAAAATAGAACTCAGTAGATAGAAAATTCCTCAATTCCTTGCCACCAATGCTGGAACTATCAGCATCTTCGTTCATTCCTTTGTTCTTCTTTGCATCGTGTCACAAAGGAAAAAGGTGCCTGTTGGGTAATTTACCCCACTCTAATATTATAAGCAGATCCCCAAATTAAATAACCTAATATGTAGGGGTCACTTTATAGCAAGATTAATGAAATGAAGTCCAAGCCTGCACAGCAACCATCCTAAATTCCAGGGGTCTGTCTGCAAGGTCCAAATCCAATTTGTTCTGGCTATCGTTTGGTACCATCTTATAGCTGCTCTCTACTCTGGCTTAAATATGCATGAAGATGATTCTAGGACCTGAATCTGGCTGTGACTTCCAGGACAGCACTTGCAATTCTAATATTCCTAGTCATCTGGCCCTTGAGAGACCCGGACTGAAAAATAACTGAAAACATAAAAATCTGCAGTGCCTGCAGTGTGCCTGCAGTTTACCTCCCTGACTCCAACCGCCTTCTATATACTTCTCTTCCCCCCAGGAAACAAAAGCTTTGATCTGCTTCAGTTTGAGAAGGGGAGCTGGATGGAGGACAGGAGCCGACTGCCAGGTTCCACTGTATGGCATGTTTCTCCTGTTTTCTCAAGCATATTCTCTAGGATTATTGTATTCTCAATGCCAAGCACACGGCTCAGTACATAGTAGTATCTCAATACAATTTTGCAGAATATGTGAAAGAATGGATAAATGAATGAACAGGTGGATAATTTATGCCAGTTTGGGAGAGGGCAGGATCCAGAGTACAAGAGGAAGGACACATTTTCAGGAAGAGGAACTTGTTTTTTCTGCTGAAACCTTTCTATTCTGCAGGGAAAGGAACAATATGGATTCTGCCTCACACACTACAGAAAATCAGATAATAGGTATTTGATGTTCTTTTAAATTCTAAGAATAGTGTTCTGTGTGAATAATTACAATAATAGGGAATATCTTTCAATGTTTACTTCTAATTTTCATTTCCAAGTGAATTAATTGAAATAGTCTGACACAATTTTCTTATTTTGGAACAACCAACATTATTAAAATAAGTTATGATTTTAACAGCTGCAAGTTTTAAACTAAGCATGACTATTACAGCAATAATCTTGGGTTTGAAAACAAAGTGGCTTATTTACGTTGCTACAATTAAAATGTGGCTCTGTTTGATCAACACCTTTGGGTTTGTTTTTTTTTTTTAGAAAAAATACGTATACACATGCTTTTAAAATGCTAGTGTTCACTTTCTGCACTTTTCTTCTTTAAATCAGGCAGAGAACAATTCTTATTCCCTAATTCTCTTGGAAAATTAATCTAAGCCAGGCAGAAGCAGCTATCTAGAATGGGCTTTATTTTATTGTATGTCTAATAGGTTACCCTGGTCCTGAATTTTTTCATAATGTCTGGTTTTATCTCCTGTTATTATTAAACCATCCTGCAGCACTGTATCTGTTTGATAGGCCCTTTCTGATGAATAAAAAAGCAAACTCCTTAAAGATCTCTTTTCAAATTGCAAAGTGTTGGAGATCCTTTAGAATATAAGGAAGTAGATAAAAAGAAGTGTAATTTTGTTACTGTAATTGCACTTGGCCTCCGCTTAGAGCAGAAACCAAAGTTATAGTGGGTAATACAGTTTCTTTGGGGCACCTGTCAGGGATAGTTTACAATGATGGTTGATTCTGTGCCAACTTGACCGAGCTAAGCTATGTCCACATAGCTGGTAAAACATTATTTCTAGTTATGTCTGTGAGGGTGTTTCCAGAACAGATTAGCAATCTATTCTGGAATAGATTAGCAAGAAGGTCCTCCTCACCCATATGGGAGAGAATCATCAATTTCCTGTGGGTCTAAAAAACAAAAGGGCAAGGTGGAAGAAAGGCAAATTCTCTTTCCTCTCTTCTTGAGCTCCCCTCAGACGTCGGAGCTCCTTTTACTCAAGCTTATGGTCTCAGACTAAGAGTTACACTATTTGCTCTGCTGGTTCCTGGCCCTTTAGACTCAGACTGAATTACACCACCAGCTCTCCTTGTTCTCCAGCTTATAGACGGCAGACTGTGGGACTTTTTGGCCTCCATAGCAGCCTAAGCCATCCTATAATAAATCTCCTATATATGTATAAGAGATGATTATAATTAATATAATAATAATTATATTATTATATATAATAATCTCATATGTATATACATATATATATATCCCATTGGTTCTGTTTCACCCTAATACATTTACATTTATCTTAGAGAAACAAGATTGAGATAAGAAAAGACATTTGTAATTTTAAAAATTAATAGTATTTAATATAATTTGAAGTGGGGCTTTTCTCTTTTCCCTAAATTCAGCCTGTGTTGCTGTGATTATAATTGGTGCTGTCCACCAATGTTTCTGGTTCTCCTGCCAGACAAAGGGTAGGCTTTTATGTCCTAGCCTTCTTGATGACAGGCATGGACATATGACTTCCTTTGGCAAATGAAGTGTGAGCAGAAGTGACATGTGTCGCCTGAGAGTAGAAGCCTTTGAGGACTGAGATATCGTTTGTTGTGTTCTTTTCTTCCTGTTGTGGCAAACTACAACATTTCAGGAGGTGGAATCTCCAGCAGCCTACAACCCTAAAAGAGGATGAAGTAGAGTAAAACCCCCCTGCTCACCCAAGACAGACAAGCAGCGTGAGTGAAATAAACTTTTGTTTTACATCACTCTGATTTGGAGATTCATTTAAAAAAGAAGGAAGAAACTAGCTATTTTTACTAATATAGGAATGGATCATGAGTAGTAGGGGTCCTCCATAAAAACTAAAAAGTAATACATGATGTTGGCTTAGCAGCTGGTGGTTAAGAAGGCGATCAATGTTATGTGGTGACAATTCATGTTATCCTGTGGGAAAATATTTGGTAAATCTGTCTCCTGAGGAAACTTGGGAGGCAAATCATGTACACACAGAACTCTTAGCTTGAGGGGAAGAAGTCAGAAAACAGAATGCCAATGTATATATTGGTTGTTGTTGATTGCATTTGCCCAGGAATTGCAGAAAGACATGAGCTCAAAAAAGAATTTGTTGGCTCTGCAAGTAATAAATAACAGGACTAGATATCCCAGAAACTTAGAGCTTTAAAATAATGGCAGAGACAGGTATTTTTAGACCCTCAACAGTGAAGATAGCATTGAAAAATGCTTTAAGCAACAAAGATATATATATATATATATATAAACTCCATCTTACCACATGTGTCAGATGGCTAAAGTCCAAAACACTGACAACATCAAATGCTGGTGAGCATATGGAGTAACAGAAACTCTCATTCATTTCTGGTGGGAATGCAAAATGGTACAGCCACTTTGGGAGACAGTTTGACAATTTCTTAAATTAGTCTTACCATATGATTCATCAATTCTGCTCCTATGTATGTACGTACCAAAAGGAGATGAAACCTTATGTTCACACAAAAACCTGCACATGAATATTTATGGCAGTTTTCTCATAATTGCCAAAAATTGGAAGCAACCAAGATGTCCTTCAGCTATACACCTTAAACTTGTACAGTGATGTATGTCAATTATTCTCAATAAAACTGGAAAAAAAGATGTCCATCAATAGGTGAGTGGATGAACAAACTGTGGTACATCCATACAATGAGATATTATTCAATGATAAAAAGAAATGAACTATTAAGCCAGAAAAAGACATCAAGAAACCTTAGATGTATTTTGCTAAGTGAACGAAGCCAGTCTAAAAAGGCTACATACTGTATGATTCCAACTATACAACATTCTGGATAAAGCAAAACTATGGAGACGGTAAAAAAACGATGGTTTCTAGGGTCAGTGAACCCCAATTCCCCCACACACACCTGAAAGTAGACTGGATACTAAGATGTGGAAACAGCACAAACAATCATTTCATTTTGACTGGAACTTTCTGTTGATATTTGAGTAGCACTGAAGAAGGATGAGGTATACCAATTGGCTTATTTTTCATTCTCAGCATGGCAAAGGAAATACTAGCTGAAATGAGAATGAGAAGCTAGCTGAAATGAGAATGAGAAATGAGAATGAGAATCTAAGGGTTTGGTACAAATAATTTGCATACTTATGAGTTCTAATTCTATGTAAACTTTGGGGATCTTCAGGTAAATATTTACCTTCTTATTACTCTATTGTTTTTGAGAACAAATAGTTACATTTTGGAATGTGTATTGTGTGTGTGTGTGTGTGTGTGTGTGTACTTAAGTGCATTTGACCCAGAGCTGCACAACTGTAAAATTAAGAAGTCTGTGCAAACCACACTTATAAGAAACCTGGAATGAAAACAGACTTGGGTAACCAGAGTATAAGTAGACATTTCAGTACTGCAGTATGGTGGGAAGAACCTGGGCTTGGAGGTCAGGCAGATTGAGATCTAATTCAGGCTTTACTGCTAGGGCCCTTGAGAAATTTTTTTAACCTCTATGAGTGTTGATTTGCAGGTGGGATTAATGATCCCCATAGGATTACCGTGATCATTAAATGAGATGATACATGCAAAGGGCTTGGCTCATAGTAGAAGCTCAGTAAATGTTAACTAGTTTCATTATGCTGATATTTAGAAACCATTGAATAAATAGTGAGTCAAATAAGAAAGTAAATCTAGAGAGACACGACCTTGGTCTGGGCACCATAGAGATCTTGGTCTAAGCTCCATATAGATCCTTTCGTACAAATAAGTAAGCTTTTCTTTAAATTCAGTCTCAAATATTTACTGAGCAATTACTTTAAGTCCTATATTAGACTAAGCTATATGAATTTTAAAATATATAAACCTTTTCTTCAAGATGCTTAGAATGGAGTTCAGAGAGTGATTATTTATATATCCAAGACAAACACAGCAAACATTGTCAAAAAGTGAATGCTAATTGGCAAGGAGGCAAGATTACTATGATGTGGGAGTGTTGGCAAAATTCAAGCGGAAAATGAAGGATTTTATCTGGGTCTTAAAAGAGGAAAATGGCTTAAATAAATGAGTATGTGGAATAGAACATGAGAGAGGAGTAAGTGACTGATGTTGAGTGTTAACTATGTTGCAGGCACTATCTACATATATCACAATATATAGATAGGGCCTGATACAGTGTTTGCATACAAACAGATGGATGGTGTGTGTGTGGGGGGGAGAGATATGGAGAATGAAGATGAAGACATTGAAAATTACTCCACCAAGAAATTTGTCCAAGCTCTTATAGCCAGAAGTGGGTTTACCAGCTAAATTCTGACTCACAAGATTCTAATATAGCATAACACTTCTTGGGTATTTTTTTGAAGAGAGGTAGTAAACTATAAGGTTAGAGAGGTTAAAGTCAAATTATTTGCTTAGATCATGTCTGCTCTCCCAGATTCACAAAGATTTCTGTATGGATCAAGTGTAAGGCTGGACCCTCAAGTTGGAGAGAGGGAAAAAGATGAAGATGTGTAAATCTTATTATGGAATACTAACTAAATTTTTTATTTGGATTTTTACCTTGTAAGTTCAGAAATAAATTATTGAGATCACTATTTCTTTTATAACATTTGTTTTCATAAAAATTTTTACCCATTAAGAATTCCGCCTACTTTCATATGTATTTTCTGGTAAGCATTGTGTTCAAAATTCACAAGTTGACTTCAGCAGGCAGAGTGGTGGAATTAGATTGTATTGCATTATCAAAAAGAGAATCTGGTAATTTTTCATTTTAATACATTTAAACTTGTTTAGATTATAATTTTTGTGCTGGATATAATATGACTTGTATTTACAATACAATTTTATCATTATACTATATAATATTGAAATACAGCAGGTTGCACATTATTAATCATTAATAATGACTAATTTGTTTGTCTGTCAAACATTTATTGGAACATTACTAAGGTCAGTAAAAGAATTATCATAATTTATTCTTACTGTGCTTGAATACTTTATGAATGGCTTTAATTTCTATAATCTTTAATGAGACATCTTCAAAGGTAAGTGAGTATACATGGATTGAGGAAATAGTTACTGATATTCTACATCACAAGTAAGTTATTTTATCAGTTTCATATGTTTGTTTTGCTTCTACTGTTAGTTAACACTACCTATTAACATTGTTATAAAATTTTGTTGGTATCTCCTTTTTGTTCTCTTGGTGTAGAGTTTTTTGACAGTCACATTAATTTTCTACAAAATGCTGTGTTGACATATTCGTTGCCTTTCACACAAAGCTTACATAAAGTTTGCTTAGATCGTCACTGGATTTTTCTCTCATCAGCTTAGTATATTATTTTTATGTGAAGTTATTATTGTTGTTTAGTTTGTGCTTAAAATTGTATGTTTATTATGATTTTCCTAACAGTTGGCCAACTATCTTATATCATGTATTACAATTGTAAACTAGTCACAATATTTACTGTCTTTTGGTGTTTTGTATAAAAATGTAAAACATATTAACTGTATATAATATTTATAATATAGGCACATATAAAGAAGAAAATAAGTTACCCATAATTCTATGACCCAGGGATAACTACCATTAACTTTTAGGTGCATTTTGAGAGAGAGATAAAATCGATACATAGATGCAAAAATCATAATAGGAATTTCTTGGTGAAGTTACATTCAGACACACATTTCTCAAAAGAAGATGTACAAATGGCCAACAGGTGCATGAAAAGGTGTTGAACACTACTAATCATCAGGGAAATGCAAATCAAAACTGCAATGATATATTACATCACACATGTTATGATGGATATTACCAAAAAATCAGAAAGAAACCAATGGTTGGTGAATTTGTAAAGAAAATAGAACCTTTGTACACTGTTGGTGGGAATGTAAAATGGTGCAGTCACTATGAAAACCAGTGGGGAGGTTCCTCAAAACATTGAAAATAGAACTACCACACAGCCACTGCTAAGTATCTAACCTGCCCCCAGCAGAGACCAACACTGAGTCCCCAGTATGGCACCATTCCCCAGGGTGAACAACCAGCTACCTGGTGACAGGTTTATTACACTGTACTGCTTCCATCATGGAAGAAACTGTGCTTTATTCTTATTAGAATAAATACTTACTCTGGATATGAACTTACCTTCCCTGTACACAATGCTTCTGTCATAACTATAATCCAAGAATTTACAGCATGCCTTATCCACTGTCATGGTATGCCACACACACTGTTTGTGATCAAGGAACTCACTTTACAACAAACTAAGTGTGGCAGTGGTCTTATGCCCATGGAATTCATTGACCTTACCATGTTCCCCATCCTCTTGAAGCAACTGGCTTGATAGAACAGCAGAGTAGCCTTTTGAGGACTTAGTTATAGTGCTAGTTAGGTAGTCATGTTATGCAGGGTTGTCAGCAATGTTCTCCAGAAGGCTATATATGCTCTGAATCAGCATCCAATATAAGGTCTATTTTCCCCATAGCCATAATTCATGAGTCTAGAAATCAAGAGGTGGATATGGAAGTCACACCAATCAGAGTTACCTCTAGCTGCAAAATTTGGGGCTCCTCATGCCTCTGAATCAACAGGCAAGGAAGGAAGTTACTATTCTGGCTGGGGTGATCGATCCTGATTACCAAGAGAAATTGGACGGCTGCTACACAATGAAGGTAAGGAAAATTATGTCTGGAATACAAGATATCCCTTAAGGACTTCTCTTATTACTACCATGACCTTTGATTAAAGTCAATGGAAAACCATGATAACCCAATTTTGGCAGGAAAGTTAATCACCCAGGCCCTTCAGGAGTAAATGTTTAGGTTATCCACCAGGCTAAGAACCATGAAAACTGAGGTTTCCTGGAGAAAAAAATCTCTCTTAAGACTGAAGCATTAACTTCTGCCTGAGTTTCCTTCTGCCCTCTAGATTTCAGACTCAAGACTACAATATCAACTTGTATCTGAGCTTTTAGCTGGCTGACCTGCCCTACAGATTTCAGATTTGCCAGCTCCCACAATCACATGAGTCGATTTCTTAAAATAAACTCTTAATATATATGTATGTGTATATCCAGTTGGTTCTATTTCTCAGGAGAACCCTGACATAGCAAGTTTCTAAAATTCTCAGCTTAGCTCTTACATGGGCGAATAAAACTACCTATATTATAAAGTTGTTATGAGTAAAAAATGAGAAAATGCAATCAAATTACTTAGAAAAATATCAGACAAATCATAAGTACTTGATAAATACTAGCTTCCACTCTTTTACTATTACTCTGATTTACAAAGAAATAGTATTCTAGGTATAAACTTCTTTCTTTTAGCTATATCTTTATCTCAATCTATTTTAATATAATAATTTCACTTTGCTTTTTCTCTAGCAGACTCCAGGAAATGATTAAACTTTCTAGGTATTAAAAAGACCAGTTCTTTTTGACAGCATATTCATTGATTAACTCAATTTTCTCAGGTTGGCTGAACACACACCTTGAGTCTCTGAAACCATTGTGCAATTATGATTATTGCTTAGATAATGTCCACAGAAAATCTAT
This sequence comes from Balaenoptera borealis, assembly GCF_965194805.1. Classification (NCBI taxonomy): domain Eukaryota; kingdom Metazoa; phylum Chordata; class Mammalia; order Artiodactyla; family Balaenopteridae; genus Balaenoptera; species Balaenoptera borealis. The sequence continues at coordinate 69,244,547 of NC_138870.1, read as the reverse complement.
GATCAAAGAAGAAAATGACAAGAGATCCACATCTTCCCCAACAAGGCTTTGGTCATTTGGGCCTAAATGTTGGCTTTTGGTAAAAATATTTAATGAGCACCTACTATGTGCCAGGGTCTGTTCTACAGACTGATTAAATAGCAGTAAGCAAAGCATACAAAGTCCCTTTTTCTCATAGAGGCTGCATTCTATAAGGCCATTGAAGGCTTTTCCTTGGGAAGAAAACTAGCTTTTGGAGGGTTTTGAACACAAGGGAGGTGTATGGGAGAAGAATATGAATAAGGGTTCACATAATGTATCCTGTCATAAACAAAATAAACTCTTTGCATGATAGGATAAGCAAACAGAAATTAGGTCACCCTTTCTGGTTGTAATTCTCCAAATAAATGATATATGGTACTTTTTCCACAAGTTACAAACTCCTTAGCAAAAACAACTTTACCCTTCACATGCAATCTAATGTCTGAACATATGTTATGTTTTTGTTATATAATCACCACGTTTGAAAACTGTTTTATTATCTTGAACAGAATAATGTAAACTTGGTATAGTTAGTCGTCTTTCATTTTTCTTTAAATTCCTTTTTTGTTTATTTTTTATTTGATTAAAATTGAATAATAAGGAGAAAGAGAGAAAATTGCTAAAATAAAGTCCTTGAGTAATTGGGAGAGTATTAGGATTTGCGCGCATAAATTTGAACAACCAGCAATCTGGGGAAAAGCCCTGATTTATAGCATTTGCCAATTTTTATTATATAAATACTCCCTCCCCCCAATTTTCATTGTTTTGTTCAATTTAATAGTGATTATGACCAGGAGAGTTAAGAGCATCTGCCTAAAAGTTGTCACTTACCCCAATTTTTTTTCTAGCCTTTTTTTAGGAACATGTAAATATGTCTGCCATTTTATCAGCATTACTGGAACAGTACTCATGCACGATCACCTCTAAGATGAAACAATATGCAAGCTCATTTTTTAAAGTAATAGTAATTCTCTTCTTTCATTCTAGAAAATGAAAAATAGAAACAATAATAAAGCTACTATACTTATAGTAAAGGCACTGAGAGATTTGAATAAAATGGCAACATTAAATTAGGGTCATTTCTACTCCAGCAGACCAGAACTTAAACTGATTGAAACAGGAGACCTTCAAGATGTGAGAGGAGTAAGACATGGAGATCATCTTCCTCCCCACAAATACATCAGAAACACATCTACATATGGAACAACTCCTACAGAACACCTACTGAACACTGGCAGAAGACCTCACACTTCCCAAAAGGCAAGAAAATCCCCATGTACCTGGGTAGGGCAAAAGAAAAAAGAAAAAACAGAGACAAAAGAATAGGGATGGGCCCTGCACCTCTGGGAGGGAGCTGGGAAGGAGGAAAAGTTTCCACACACTAGGGAGCCTCTTCACTGGTGGGGATGGGGGTGGGCGGGGGGAAGCTTTGGAGCCACAAAGGAGAGCGCAGCAACAGGGGTGCAGAGGGCAAAGCAGAGAGATTCCCACACAAGGGATTGGTGCCGACCAGCACTCACCAACCTGAGACACTTGTCTGCTCACCCGCTGGGATGGGTCGGGGCTGGGAGCTGAGGTTCTTGCTTCAGAGGTTGGACCCCAGGGAGAGGACTGGGGTTGGCTGGCTGTGTGAAGACAGCCTGAAGGGGGCTAGTGCGCTACAGCTAGCTGGGAGGGAGTCTGGGGAAAAGTTTGGACCTGCCAAACAGGCAAGAGACCATTGTTTCAGGGTGCACAAGGAGAGGGGATTCCTTCCCCGTGTGCCCACAGAAGGCAGAGCACCACCTAAGTGAGCTCCAGAGACGGGCATGAGCCGCAGCTATTAGCTCGGTCCCCAGAGATGGACATGAACCACTAACGCTGCTGCCACTGCCACCAAGAATACTGTGGGCAAGCACAGGTCACTACCCACACAGCCCCGGAAGCCTGTGCAGCACGCCACTGCCAGGGTCCCGTGATCCAGGGACAACTTCCCTGGGAGAATGCATGGCGTGCCTCAGGCTGTTGCAATGTCACACCGGCCTCTGCCACTGCAGGCTTGCCCTGCATTCCAATTATGACTACCATACCCCTCCCTCTCCCCAGCCTGAGTGAGCAAGAAAGACCTAATCAGCTGCTGCTTTAACCCCGTCCTGTCTGGGTAGGGAACAAACTCCATAGGGTGGCATACACTCAGAGACAGGGCCAAAACCAAAGCTGAACCCCAGGAGCTGTGTGAACAAAGAAGGGAAAGGGAAATTTCTCCATGCAGCCTCAGGATCAGCAGATTAAATCCCCACGATCAACTTGATAACTGAAGAATTCCTGAATAGACAGTGAATGTTCCCAAAATTGAGACAGTGGACTTTGGGAGGAACTGTAGACTTGGGGTTTGCTTTCTGCATCTAATTTGTTTCTGGTTTTATGATTATCTTAGTTTAGATTTTAGTGCTTCTTATCATTGGTGGATTGTTTATTAGTTTTGTTGCTCTTTTCCTTTTACTTAATTTTTATTTATTTTTTATATATATTTTTTATTTTTTACATTTTTATTTATATTTTTAATTTATATATTTTTTTTAATTAAAAATTTTTTTTGTTTGTTTTTCTCTTTTTGTTAGTGTGTATGTGTATGCTTCTTTGTGTGATTTTGTGATTAGGTTTGCTTTTACCATTTGTCCTAGGATTCTGTCTTTTCGGGTTTTTTTCTTTCTTCCTTTTCTTCTGAGCCGTGTGGCTGGCAGGGTCTTGGTGCTCCGGCCGAATGACGGGTCTCAGCCACTGAGGTGGGATAGCAGAGTCCAGGAATTTGGACCACGAGAAACCTCCCAGCCCCACGTAATATCAATTGGTGAGAGCTCTCCCAGAGATTTTTGTCTCAACTCTAAGACCCAGCTACACCCAATGGCCAGCAAGCTCCAGTGCTTGATGCTCCATGCCAAACAACTAGCAAGACAGGAACACAACCCCACCCATTAGCAGAGAGGCTGCCTAAAGTCATACTAAGTTCACAGGCACTCCAAAACACACGACCGGATGCAGCCCTGCCCTGCAGACAAGACAAGATAAAGCCCCACCTACTAGAACCCAGGCACCAGTCCCCTCCACCAGGAAACCTCCAGAAGTTACTGAACCAACTTCACCCACTGAGGGCAGACACCAAAAATAACGGGAACTATGAACCTGCAGCCTGTGAAAAGGAGACCCCAAACACAGGAAGTTAAACAAAATGAGAAAACAGAGAAATATGCAGCAGATGAAGGAGCAAGGTAAAAACCCACCAGACCAAACAAATGAAGAGGAAATAGGCAGTCTACCTGAAAAAGAATTCAGAGTAATGAGAGTAAAGATGATCCAAAATCTTGGAAATAGAATGGAAAAAAATACAAGAACCGTTTAACAAGGACCTAGAAGAGCTAAAGAGCAAACAAACAATGATGAACAACACAATAAATGAAATTAAAAATACTCGAGAAGGAATCAATAGCAGAATAACTGAGGCAGAAGAACGGATAAGTGACCTGGAAGATAAAATAGTGGAAACAACTGCCATAGAACAGAGTAAAGAAAAAACAATGAAAAGAATTGAGGACAGTCTCAGAGACATCTGGGACAACATTAAGTGCACGAACATTTGAATTATAGGGTTGCCAGAAGAAGAAGAGAAAAAGAAAGGGTCTGAAAAAATATTTGAAGAGATTATAGTTGAAAATTTCCCTAACATGGGAAAGGAAATAGTTGATCAAGCCCAGGAAGCGCAGAGAGTCCCATACAGGATAAATCCAAGAAGAAATATGCCAAAACACATATTAATCAAACTATCAAAAATTAAATTAAAAAAAATATTAAAAGCAGCAAGGGAAAAGCAACAAATAATATACAAGGGAATCCCCATAAGGTTAACAGCTGATCTTTCAGCAGGAACTCTGCAAGCCAGAAGGGAGTGGCAGGACATATTTAAAGTGATGAAAGGGAAAAACCTACAACCAAGATTACGTTACCCAGCAAGGATCTCATTCAGATTCAATGGAGAAATTAAAACCTTTACAGACAAGCAAAAGCTAAGAGAATTCAGCACCACCAACCCAGCTTGACAACAAATGCTAAAGGAACTTCTCTAGGCAGGAAACACAAGAGAAGGAAAAGACTTACAATAACAAACCCAAAACAATTAAGAAAATGGTAATAGGAACATACATATCGATAATTACCTTAAATGTAAAGGGTTAAATGCTTCAATCAAAAGACACAGACTGGCTGAATGGATACAAAAACAAGACCCATATATATGCTGTCTACAAGAGACCCACTTCAGACCTAGGGACACATACAGACTGAAAGTGAGGGGATGGGAAAAGATATTCCATGCAAATGGAATTCAAAAGAAAGCTGGAGTAGCAATTCTTATATCAGACAAAATAGACTTTAAACTAAAGACTATTACAAGACACAAAGAAGGACACTACATAATGATCAAGGGATCAATCCATGAAGAAGATATAACAATTGTAAATACTTATGCACCCAACATAGGAGCACCTCAATGCATAAGGCAAATGCTAACAGCCATAAAAGGGGAAATCGACAGTAACACAATCATAGTAGGGGAATTTAACACCCCACTTTCACCAATGGACAGATCATCCAAAATGAAAATAAATAAGGAAACACAAGCTATAAATGATACATTAAACAAGATGGACTTAATTGATATTTATAGGACATTCCATTCAAAAACAATGGAATAAACTTTCTTCTCAAGTGCTCATGGAACATTCTCCAGGATAGATCATATGTTGGGTCACAAAGCAAGCCTTGGTAAATTTAAGAAAATTGAAGTCGTATCAAGTATCTTTTCCAACCACAACACTATGAGACTAGATATAAATTACAGGATAAAATCTGTAAAAAATAGAAACACATGGAGGCTAAACAATACACTACTAAATAACCAAGAGATCACTGAAGAAATCAAAGAGGAAATCAAACAATACGTAGAAACAAATGACAATGAAAACACGATGACTCAAAACCTATGGGATGCAGCAAAAGCAGTTCTAAGAGGGAAGTTTATAGCAATACAATCCTACCTCAAGAAACAAGAAACATCTCAAACAACCTAATCTTACACCTAAAGCAATTAGAGAAAGAAGAACAAAGAAACACCAAAGTTAGCAGAAGGAAAGAAATCATAAAGAACAGATCAGAAATAAATGAAAAAGAAATGAAGGAAACAATAGCAAAGATCAATAAAACATAGCAAAGGTGGTTCTTTGAGAAGATAAACAATATTGAAAAACCATTAGCGAGACTCATCAAGAAAAAAAGGGAGAAGACTCAAATCAACAGAATTAGAAATGAAAAAGGAGAAGTAACAACTGACACTGCAGAAATATAACGGATCATGAGAGACTACTACAAGCAACTGTATGCCAATAAAATGGACAACTTGGAAGAAATGGACAAATTCTTAGAAAAGTATAACCTTCCAACACGGAACCAGGAAGAAATAGAAAATATGAACAGACCAATCACAAGCACTGAAATTGAAACTGTGATTAAAAATCTTCCAACAAACAAAAGTCCAGGACCATATGGCTTCACAGGCGAATTCTATCAAACATTTAGAGAAGAACTAACACCTATCCTTCTCAAACTCTTCCAAAATACTGCAGAGGGAGGAACACTCCCCAACTCATTCTACGAGGCCACCATCACCCTGATACCAAAACCAAAGATATCACAAAAAAAGAAAACTACAGGCCAATATCACGGATGAACATAGATGCAAAAATCCTCAACAAAATAGTAGCAAACAGAATCCAATAGCACATTAAAAGGATCATACACCATGATCAAGTGGGGTTTATCCCAGGAATGCAAGGATCCTTCAATATATGCAAATCAATCAATGTGATACACCATATTAACAAACTGAAGGAGAAAACCCATATTATAATCTCAATAGATGCAGAATAAGCTATTGACAAAATTCAACACCCATTTATGATAAAAACTCTCCAGAAAGTAGGCAAAGAGGGAACCTACCTCAACATAATAAAGGCCATATATGACAAACCCACAACCAACATCGTTCTCAATGGTGAAAAACTGAAACCATTTTCTCTAAGATCAGGAACAAGAAAAGGTTGCCCACCCTCACCACTATTATTCAACATTGTTTTGGAAGTTTTAGCCATGGCAATCAGAGAAGAGAAAGAAATAAAAGGAATCCAAATTGGAATATAAGAAGTAATACTGTCACTGTTTGCAGATGACATGATACTATACATAGAGAATCCTAAAGATGCTACCAGAGAACTACTAGAGCTAATCAATGAATTTGGTAAAGTAGTAGGATACAAAATTAATGCACAGAAATCTTTTGCATTCCTATACACTAATGATGAAAAATCTGAAAGAGAAATTAAGGAAACACTCCCATTTACCACTGCAACAAAAAGAATAAAATACATAGGAATAAACCTTCCTAAGGAGACAAAAGAATCTAAAAAAAAAATGGTTTTGAAGAACCTAGGGGCAGGACAGGATAAAGACGCAGACGTGGAGAATAGACTTGAGGACATAGGGAGGGGGAAGGGTAAGCTGGGACGAAGTGAGAGAGTGGCATGGATATATATACACTACCAAATGTAAAATAGATAGCTAGTGGGAAGCAGCCGCATAGCACAGGGAGATCAGCTCGGTGCTTGGAGATCAGCTCGGTGCTTTGTGACCAGCTAGAGGAGTGGGATGTGGAGGGTGGGGAGGAGGCGCAAGAGGGATTGGATATGGGTATATATGTGTACCTACAGCTGATTCACTTTGTTATACAGTAGATACTAACACAGTATTGTAAAGCAATTATACTCCAATAAAGATGTTAAAAAAATAAATAAATTGATTGAAACAAAGCATCACAAGCTAATTTGTGGAATCTTGATATAAGATATTGGTTACTTCTAATGTGGCAAGAAATTCATTCAACAGTCTTCCTTCAGTTTAAAAAGAACATCATGTTTTCTGTTTCGTAAAACAATGGTACAATTCTAATAAATTTAGGTGCTGATCAAGACAATCTTTCATTCTAAGTTTACGCATAGAGATTTTCACTATTCATGGTAACCAACTGTAATGCTTTATATTGCTTTACTGAGCACACTATTTTGTGATAGGTTTTAGAAGAAAATGTATTTTTCATGTGTGTTTTAGAAAGATAAGTAAAGGAAATGTTGAAGCATGTCATAGATGGAGCTCCCCAAGAGGGAGATTCTGAGAAGAGATTTGTATGTGAAATTTATTAAGGAGTATTTCCATGCCTGTGGAAGGAAAGCAAGAAAGGAGGTCGGCCAAAGGGAGAAGTTGGGCTGTGATGCAGTCTCAGCAAAGACTTCAGCGAATTCCAAAAGAAATCCTGAATGTGATATGACCCTTCAGAGTTTTCCTTAATTCGGGCAAAAGTGTCAGATTTAGTAGTCTTGCACTGACCAATCATTAAATGCAGGGTACTCTGGGCAGGAGCCATGGCCTTGGTTGAGGAGACTCTCTTCAACTATGGTGATTCTCAAAGAAGGCTACTTGATGGTAAGTTTTATGTGTTACCTTGACTAGGTTACAGTCCCCAGTTACGCAGTCAACTACTTATATAGGTGTGGCTGTGAAGGTAATTTTGGTTGATGTTAAGTAAGGGAGATTGTCCTAGATAATCTGGTTGGCCTTAATTCAATAAGTTGAAAGTCCTTAAGAAAAGAGCTGTGACTTCCTTGAGGAAGAAGAAATTCTACATGTGAATAGCAGCTTTAGCTTGAGCCCAAAAGGTCAAGCTTGCCCTTCCTGAAATCCTGCTCTACAGATTTCAGACTTACCTTGCCAGTCCCTATAATTGGGTAAGTCAATTTCTTGCAGTCATTTTCTTCATATATACCTTCTCCTGGTTCTGTTTCTCTGAACCCTGACTGATACAAGCTGACAGCTAAAAACTGTCTACTAACAGAATGCCCAATAGCTGGTTGAATAAACCTTCAGTCCTTAAGGGATATCTCAGATGGACTTCACAGTGTTCACTATGGAGTAGTTAAATTATTCCTTGTTCTCTGCCTTTCACATTCAAATTCATACTTCCTACCACATGCCAGGCAGAGAAAAATAAGAGAAGACTGGGAAGAGCTATTACTCTGTTGTACTAAAGGTGACTCATATTCAGGAAGCATACACATCCAATTCAAGCAGTCTTAAACTACATAAATTGAAAATCTGGAGGCAATGCTAGCTTCAGGTGCTGCTGAACCCAGGGATTCAAAAAAAGTTATACATTTTTGGATTCCCATCCTTTATCTTTCACATCTGCTTTCATCTGGATTAAAAACATTCTCACCATTTGTTGGCTTCTTCCACTGCTTAGGATTTCATAAACCTCACACAAGCAAGTCTGATGCAAACAAACTAAGAAAAAAAAATCTACATATCAAGCATTCTGATTTTAGAACAAGTATTAAGTTTTATTTCTCGTATTTGAATGATAAGAGTAACACTTAACCAATCACTATGAGCAAGGAAGATAAAATATGCTGATTGAATAACAAAGTCTGGGTCACTAGCCTACCACTGGAGATGGAGGTTTTTAAGTTTCATGAAAGGAAAGGAGCTGGAACACTGACAAGGAGGTGATAGTGAGATACCTGTCTATAGCTGGGAACAATCATTATAAAGATTTTTAAAAATCTACTGCAGAATAAGAAGATGACAAGGAAGGTTGTCTTTCTCAGCCTGGACTCTGGGAAGAAAAATAATCTATTATTATTAAATAAGTATTATTATATAAGTAATATGTAAGTACTCATTAAATAGGTATGTTTAACATATACAAGTATAAAATAAAAAATCAAAGATAAGAAATGACAATGTTTTATAAAAATCCATGGATTTTAAAAAGAATAAAATAAAACCTACAGAATTAAAGTATATAGTTACTGAAATTAAAAGCCCAGTAGATGGGTTAAATAGCCAGTTAGTCACAACATAAAATGAGATTAGTAATATAAAAAATAGACTGAAGAAAATTACTTAAAATGCAGCACTTCAAATTAAAGAGAGAAAATTTGAAAAATTAATATAGAGGGAGATTCAACATGTATTGAATAGGAATTCTGTAAATACAAATGAAATGGAATGAGAAACAGCAATATTTGAAGGGATAAAAGCTTAACGTTGCCTAGTCTTGATAAAAGACCTAAATCCTCATGTTCAAGAAGCACAGTCCATTCCTGAGGAGAATAAACAAAAAATAGAGCCATACCTCAACACATTATAGTGAAAACAGTACCAAAAGCAGGTGAAGGCAAAAGTCAGATCAGGTACAGATCAATGGTCATTTTTGAACAGTAGACTTTTCTTCTTAAAATCAGAAGAAAGTAAACTATTAGTTTCAATGTAAAGAGAGAAAAATAGTGTCCACCTAAAAGTCTATTCAGTGGTGTGTTGGAGCCAGCTCATCCTGACTTGGAAGAGCAAGTTGTTAAACCATTGGCAGCTCCCAGGTTCAAGAAACAAATATAGTCCCTGAGATAGTAGCTATGAATTTTTCTGAACTGAAACAAGACTATCTCATATTCCAGAAACTCAACATAACTTAAGTAGGGAAAACAAAAAGAAATACATTTGCTGACACATCTGAGTGAAAATTCAGAACACCAAAAACAAAGACAAGATCATAAGTGAAGCTGGAAGAAAAAAAGAGGAAAACTAACATCAATCTGTTTGTCAACAGTTTTCTCTATATCACTAATAGGAGTCATTAGACAGTGGAATAATATCTTTAAAGTGATAAAATTTAGAACTGTATGCTAGTCATATATGTGTATTTTAGCTAACCCTGTTTAAGAACTTGTATGTTTTAATATGAATTGAGCTAAGCATTTTATGCTTTTCTTTAAAAATAGGAATATATTATATATTATTATCTTTTCATGTTACACTAAACTTAGAATGGGGTTTGGACTTCTAAAAGTTTTATATTCCCTCTATAATATGTGTTGGCTTATTTTGGTTTCTCTTTTATATTTTTATAATAAGAAATCTGACTCAGAAAGTAAAAGTAAATATTATCTCAAATCTTCTGTAAACTTCTTAATATTTTGCTATGGAATTCATAAAAGTTACCTCTATATACTTAAAGAAGTATATTAGTTGCAAAAGGAATGAAAATGAAACCCAGTTCATCTTTTTCATCAAATCCTTAGATCATGTGGAAGTACAAAAGCAACCTGAGGTTGCTGGTTAGAAAAGATATTTATTACTTCAAAGGAATTTGGCCTATTTGAATTCCTAACTCTTCCTGGAAGTCTGTCTATATCTACAGTCTGTGACCAACTTGTCAGTCTGATAAATGGACTGATTCACCCCACAGAATAGATTCTGATGGGCAATATGAACAACCTTAGCTGTCTTCTTTTCTTATCCCATTTCTTTGTTTTGTTCTACTTTCACTCTTCATGATAAACTATTTTTAAAAGGATGAATTTTGTGTATTTTATAATTGTTTTTGACCAATACTTTGGTTAAAATTTTATATAAAAGGAATTTGATTAATAATAAACCATTGTACTGGATTTATATTTCTATTTTCCTTACCCTGAAAAGTCTACAACATGAATTCTTCAATGTTTATTTGACCTCCATTACTTAAACACTTCAAAATTAGTTTTTTGGGGGATAGGTAAAATGAATTCTACCTACCAAAACTGTGAGTAAGATTTTGTCCTATCCTAGGTTTAGCCTATCATACAAAATGATAATAGTGTGTAGTTTATTCGTGTCTTTAAAGATAATCATAAAATACTTAATTTTAATTAAATTTAAAACATTATTCTTAGGGACCTTCAAGATGGCGGAGGAGTAAGACATGGAGATCACCTTCCTCCCCATAAATACAACAGAAATACATCTACATGTGGAACAACTCCTTCAGACACCTATTGAATGCTGGCAGAAGACCCCAGACTTCCCAAAAGGCAAGACAATCCCCACGTACCTGGGTAGGGCAAAAGAAAAAAGAAAAAACAGAGACAAAAGAATAGGGATGGGACCTGCACCTCTGGGAGGGAGCTGTGAAAGAGGAAATTTTCCACACACTAGGAAGCCCCTTCATGGGCGGGGACGGGGGGTGGCGGGGGGAAGTTGTGGAGAGACAGAGGAGAGCACAGCAACAGGTGTGCAGAGGGAAAAGCAGAGAGATTCCCACACAGAGGATCCATGCAGACCAGCACTCACCAGCCTGAGAGGCTTATCTGCTCACCTGCCGGGGTGGGTGGGGGCTGGGAGCTGAGGCTCGGGCTTCGTAGGTCAGATCCCAGGGAGAGGACTGGGGTTGGCTGCGTGAACACAGCCTGAAGGGGGCTAGGGCACCACAGCTAGCTGGGAGGGAGTCCGTGGAAAAGTATGGAACTGCCTAAGAGTCAAGAGACCATTGTTTCAGGGTGCGTGAGGAGAGGGGATTCAGAGCACTGCCTAAACGAGCTCCAGAGATGGGTGTGAGCTGTGGCTATCAGTGCGGACCCCAGAGGTGGGCATGAAATGCTAAGGCTGCTGCTGCCGCCACCAAGAAGCCTGTGTGCAAGCACAGGTCACTGTCCACACCTCCCCTCCCGGGAGCCTGTGCCCCGTGATCCAGGGACAACTTCCCCGGGAGAACACATGGCACACCTCAGGCTGGTGCAATGTCATGCTGGCCTCTGCTGCCATAGGCTGCCCTGCATTCGGTACCCCTCCCTCACCCCGGCCTGAGTGAGCCAGAGCCCCATAATCAGCTGCTCCTTTAACACCCGTCCTGTCTGGGTGGGGAACAGATGCCCTCAGGCAACCTACACGCAGAGGTGGGGCCAAATCCAAAGCTGAACCCCAGGAGCTGTGCGAACAAAGAAGAAAAAGGGAAATTTTTTCCAGCAGCCTCAGGAGCAGTTGATTAAATCCCCACAATCAACTTGACGTACCCTGCATCTTTGAAATACCTGAATAGACAACAAATCACTCCAAAATTCAGGTGGTGGACTTAGGGAGCAACTGTAGACTTGGGGTTTGCTTTCTGCATCTAATTTGTTTCTGGTTTTCTGTTTATATTAGTTTAGTATTTAGAGCTTATTATCATTGGTAGAGTTGTTTATTGCTTTGATGCTCTCTTCTTTTTATATATATTTTTTTAATTTCCTTTTTCTCTTTTTGTGAGTGTGTATGTGTCTGCTTCTTTGTGGGATTTTGTCTGTATAGCTTTGCTTTTACCATTTGTCCCAGGGTTCTGTCTGTCCTTTTTTTTTTTTTTAGTATAGTTTTTAGCACTTGTTATCTTTGGTGGATTTGTTTTTTGGTTTGGTTGCTCTCTTCTTTCTTTCTTCTTCTTTTAATTACTTTTTTATTTTTAATAATATATTGTTATTTTTTATTTTAATAACTTTATTTTATTTATTTATTTTTCTTTCTTACTTTTTTTTTTCCTCCATTTTCTTCTGTGCCATGAGCTGACAGGGTCTTGGTGCTCTGGCTGGGTGTTAGGCCTCAGCCTCTGAGGTGGGAGAGCTGAGTTCAGGACATTGGTCGACCAGAGACCTCCCAGCTCCATGTAATATCAAATGGCAAAAGCTCTCCCAGAGATCTCCATCTCAATGCTAAGACCCAGCTCCACTCAACGACCAGCAAGCTACAGTGCTGGACACCCTATGCCAAACAACTAGCAAGACAGGAACACAACCCCACCCATTAGCGGAGAGACTGCCTAAAATCATAATAAGTTCACAGACACCCCAAAGCACCACCAGACGTGGTCCTGCCCACCAGAAAGACAAGATCCAGCCTCATCCACCAGAACACAGGCACCAGTCCCCTCCACCAGGAAGCCGACACAGCCCACTGAACCAAACTTAGCCACTGAGGTCAGACACCAAAACACAATGGGAACTACGAACCTGCAGCCTGAGAAAAGCGGACAACAAACACAGAAAGTTAAGCAAAATGAGAAGACAGAGAAATACACAGCAGATGAAGGAGCAAGGTAAAAACCCATCAGACCGAACAAATGAAGAGGAAATAGGCAGTCCACCTGAAAAAGAATCCAGAGTAATGAGACAAAAGATGATCCAAAATCTTGAAAAAAGAATGGAAAAAAATACAAGAAACGTTTAACAAGGACCTAGAAGAACTAAAGAGCAAACAATGATGAACAACACAATAAATGAAATTACAAATTCTATAGAAGGAATCAATAGAATAACCGAGCAGAAGAATGGATAAGTGACCTGGAAGATAAAATAGTGGAAATAACTACCACAGAGCAGAATAAAGAAAAAAGAATGAAAAGAATTGAGGACAGTCTCAGAGACCTCTGAGACAACATTAAATGCACCAATATTTGAATTATAGGGGTACCAGAAGAAAAAGAGAAAAAAAGGGGCTGAGAAGATATTTGAAGAGATTATAGTTGAAAACTTCCCTAAGATGGGAAAGGATATAGTCAATCAAGTCCACGAAGCACAGAGAGTCCCATACAGGATAAATCCAAGGAGAAACAACCAAGACACATATTAAGCAAACTATCAAAAATTAAATACAAAGAAAAACTATTAAAAGCAGCAAGGGAAAGGCAACAAATAACATATGAGGGACTCCCCATAAGGATAACAGCTGATCTTTCAGCAGGAACTCTGCAAGCCAGAAGGGAGTGGCAGGACATATTTAAAGTGATGAAAGGGAAAAACCTACAACCAAGATTACGTTACCCAGCAAGGATCTCATTCAGATTTGATGGAGAAATTAAAACCTTTACAGACAAGCAAAAGCTAAAAGAATTCAGCACCATCAAACCAGCTTTACAACAAATGCTAAAGGAACTTCTCTAAGTGGCAAACACAGTAAAAGGAAAAGATCTACAGTAATAAACCCAAAACAATTAGAAAATGGTAATATGAACACACATATCGATAATAACCTTAAATGTATATGGATTAAATGCTCCAACCAAAAGACATAGACTGGCTGAATGGATACAAAAACAAGACCCATATATATGCTGTCTACAAGAGACCCACTTCAGACCTAGGGACACATACAGACTGAAAGTGAGGGGATGGAAAAAGATATTCCATGCAAATGGAATTCAAAAGAAAGCTGGAGTAGCAATTCTCATAACAGACAAAATAGACTTTAAAATAAAGACTATTACAATAGACAAAGAATGACACTAAATAATGATCAAGGGATCAACCCAAGAGGAAGATATAACAATTGTAAATATTTATGCACCCAACATAGGAGCACCTCAATACATAAGGCAAATGCTAACAGAGATTAAAGGGGAAATTGACACTAACACAATCATAGTAGGGGATTTTAACACCTCACTTTCACCAATGGACAGATCATCCAAAATGAAAAAAATCAGGAAAGACAAGCCTTAAATGATACATTGAAGAAGACGGACTTAATTGATATTTATAGGACATTCCGTCCAAAAACAACAGAATACATTTTCTTCTCAAGTGCTCATGGAACATTCTCCAGGATAGATCATACCTTGGGTCACAAATCAAGCCTTGGTAAATTAAGAAAATTGAAATCATATCATGTATCTTTTCCAACCTCAATACTATGAGACAAGATATCAATTACAGGAAAAAAATCTGTAAAAAATAGAAACACATGGAGGCTAAACAATACACTACTAAATAACCAAGAGATCACTGAAGAAATCAAAGAGGAAATCAAAAAATACCTAGAAGCAAATGACAATGAAAACATGACGACCGAAAACCAATGGGATGCAGCAAAGCAGTTCTAAGCGGGAAGTTTATAGGAATACAATCCTACCTCAAGAAACAAGAAACACCTCAAGTAAACAACCTAACCTTACACCTAAAGCAATTGGAGAAAAAGAACAAAAAAAACCCAAAGTTAGAAGAAGGAAAGAAATCATAAAGACCAGATCACAAAAAAATGAAAAAGAAATGAAGAAAATGACAGCAAAGATCAATAAAACTAAAAGCTGGTTCTTTGAGAAGATAAATAAAATTGATAAACCATTAGCCAGACTCATCAAGAAAAAAAAGGGAGAAGACTCAAATAAATAGAATTAGAAATGAAAAAGAAGTAACAACTGACACTGCAGAAATAAAAAGGATCATGAGAGATTACCACAAGCAACTATATGCCAATAAAATGGACAACTTGGAAGAAATGGACAAATTCTTAGAAAAGCACAACCTTCTGAGACTGAACCAGGAAGAAATAGAAAATATAAACAGACCAATCACAAACACTGAAATTGAGACTGTGATTACAATTCTTTCAACAAACAAAAGCCCAGGACCAGATGGCTTCACAGGCGAATTCTATCAAACATTTAGAGAAGAGCTAATACCTATCCTTCTCAAACTCTTCCAAAATATAGCAGAGGGAGGAACACTCCCAAACTCATTCTATGAGGCCACCATCATCCTGATACCAAAACAAGACAAAGATATCACAAAAAAAGAAAACTACAGGCCAATATCACGGATGAACATAGATGCAAAAATGCTCACCAAAATACCAGCAAACAGAATCCAGCAGCACATTAAAAGGATCATACACCATGATCAAGTGGGGTTTATCCCAGGAGTGCAAGGATTCTTCACTATATGCAAATCAATCCATGTGATACACCATATTAACAAAGTGATGGAGAAAAACCATATGATCATCTCAATAGATGCAGAAAAAGTTTTCAACAAAATTCAACACCAATTTATGATAAAAACTCTCCAGAAAGTAGGCATAGAGGGAACTTACCTCAACATAATAAAGGCCTTATATGACAAACCCACAGCCAACATGGCTCTTAATGGTGAAAAACTGAAACCATTTCTACTAAGATCAAGAAAAAGGCAAGGTTGCCCACTCTCAGCACTATAATTCAACATAATTTTGGAAGTTTTAGCCACAGTAATCAGAGAAGAGAAAGAAATAAAAGGAATCCAAATTGGAAAAGAAGTAAAACTGTCACTGTTTGCAGATGACATGATACTATACATAGATAATCCTAAAGATGCTACCAGAGAACTACTAGAGCTAATCAATGCATTTGTTAAAGTAGCAGGATAGAAAATTAATGCACAGAAATCTCTTGCATTCCTATACATTAGTGATGAAAAATATGAAAGAGAAATTAAGGAAATGGTTCCATTTACCATTGCAACAAAGAGAATAAAATACGTAGGAATAAACCTATCTAAGGAGACAAAAGACCTGTATGCAGAAAACTGTAAGACACTGATGAAAGAAATTAAAAATGATACAAATAGATGGAGAGATATACCATGTTCTTGGATTGGAAGAATCAACATTGTGAAAATGACTCTACTACCCAAAGCAATCTACAGATTCAATGCAATCCCTATCAAACTACCAATGGCATTTTTCACAGAACTAGAACAAAAAATTTCACAATTTGTATGGAAACACAAAAGACCCCGAATAGCCAAAGCAATCTTGAGAAAGAAAAATGGAGCTGAAAGAATCAGGCTCCTGGACTTCAGACTATACTAAAAGCTACAGTAATCAAGACAATATGGTACTGGAACAAAAACAGAAATATAGATCAATGGAAGAGGATAGAAAGCCCAGAGATAAACCCACGCACATATGGTCACCTTATTTTTGATAAAGGAGGCAAGAATATACAATGGAGAAAAGACAGCCTCTTCAATAAGTGCTGCTGGAAAAACTGGACAGCTACATGTAAAAGAATGAAATTAGAACACTCCCTAATACCATACACAAAAATAAACTCAAAATGGATTAAAGACCTAAATGTAACACTGGACACTATAAAACTCTTAGAGGAAAACATAGGCAGAACACTCTATGACATACATCACAGCAAGATCCTTTTTCACCCACCTCCTAGAGCAATGGAAATAAAAAGAAAAATAAACAGATGGGACCTAATGAAACTTAAAATCTTTTGCACAGCAAAGGAAACCATAATCAAGACGAAAAGACAACCCTCAGAATGGGAGAAAATATTTGCAAATGAAGCAACTGACAAAGGATTAATCTCCAAAATTTACAATCAGCTCATGCAGCTCAATATCAAAAAAACGAACAACCCAATCCAAAAATGGGCAGAACACCTAAATAGACATTTCTCCAAAGAAGATATACAGACTGCCAACAAAAACATGAAAGAGTGCTCAACATCATTAATCATTAGAGAAATGCAAATCAAAACTACAATGCGAGATCATCTCACACCGGTCAGAATGGCCATCATCAAAAAATCTACAAATAATAAATGCTGGAGAGGGTGTGGAGAAAAGGGAACCCTCAGACACTATTGGTGGGAATGTAAATTGATACAGCCACTATGGAGAACAGTATGGAGGTTCCTTAAAAAACTAAAAATAGAACTACCATATGACCCAGCAATCCCGCTACTGGGCATATACCCTGAGAAAACAATAATTCAAAAAGAGTCATGTACCACAATGTTCATTGCAGCTCTATTTACAATAGCCAGGACATGGAAGCAACCTAAGTGTCCATCAATAGATGAATGGATAAAGAAGATGTGGCACATATATACAATGGAATATTACTCAGCCATAGAAAGAAATGAAATTGAGTTATTTGTAGTGAGGTGGGTGGACCTAGAGTCTGTCATACAGAGTGAAGTAAGTTACAAACAGGAAAACAAGTACCGTATGCAAAGACTTACATATGGAATCTAAAAAAAAATGGTTCTGAAGAACCTAGGGCCAGGACAGGAATAAAGACGCAGACGTAGAGAATGGACTTGAGGACACGGGGAGGGGGAAGGGTAAGCTGGGAAGAAGTGAGAGAGTGGCATGGACATATATACACTACCAAATGTAAAACAGATAGCTAGTGGGAAGCAGCCGCATAGCACAGGGAGATCAGCTCGGTGCTTTGTGTCCACCTAGAGGGGTGGGATAGGGAGGGTAGGCGGGAGACGCAAGAGGGAGGAGATATGGGGATATATGTTTATGTACAGCTGATTCACTTTGTTATAAAGCTGAAACTAACAAACACACCATTGTAAAGCAATTATACTCCAATAAAGATGTTAAAATAAATAAATAAATAAATAGGCAAGTCACAGAGTGGGAGAAAATATCTGTGAAATGTAAAGAACAAGTATCCAGGACGTATATAATTCTATAGTTTAATAATAAAATTCCAACAATCCAATTTTTAAGTGAGCAAAATATTTGAACAAACCTTTCATAATAAATACTGGCCAATAAGCACATAAATAGTGCTGAAGATCATTAGTCTCCAGGAAATGATAATTAGAATTACTACAAACCCTACCAGACTGAATAATATTAAAGTCTGAGCAAACCGTTGTTGGTAAGGATGTGAAGCAGTTGCAACTGACATATATTGTTTATATAGAAAACGGTACAGTCACTTGGAGGAATGTCTCACAGCAATTCCATTCCTAGGTATTTACACAAGAAAGATAAGAATAGATATTCATAAAAAGATTTGTACAATAATGTACATGGAAGCTTTATTCATAATAGCCTTAAACTGCAAATAGCCTAGGTGTCCATTAATAGAAGAATAAATAAACTGACTATGGTAATAATAATAATAGGATGAAATACTATTCAACAGTAAAAAGGGAAAATGTACTAATATACAAATGACATGAACAGTTCTCAAAATAATTATGCTGAGTAGAAGAAGCCTTCCAGGAAAAAGTGCATACTCTTTGACTCCACCTAAAAGAACTTCTAAACAGGCAAAATTAAACTATTCAGGAAAAAATATCAGAACAGTGGTTGCCTTTTGGATTGAGGAATGACTGGGATAAAGCATGCTGGCGATGCCAGTGTTCTGTACCTTGATCACAGTTTTGTTACACAGGTCTGTTTGCATTTGTCAAAACTTTGTTAAAAAACACTTAAGATTTGTGCATTTTTATGTGTGTTTTATGTCAAAAGAAAAAAAAAGTATGAGCAAAATATTGAATTCTAGTTATATATGCATGCCTAAGTATTTGGGGAGAAATGTACTGATGTCTGAAATTTATTTTGAATTACATCAAAAAATAAGATGGATTGATGGATAGATAAATACATGGATAAATAGGTAGTAAAATAAGTATAAAACATTTTAATGACAGAATTTAATGGTAGATATATGAATGTCTGCTATAAAGTTCTTTCAACTTTAATGATGTTTGAAATTTTTCATAAAAATTTTGAAAAAATTAAAAAAAATAAAAAACATTCTTAAATAAGTTTAGCTAAAATAAAAATTATTAGAGGCCTTGAAAAATATCACTAGATGTAGAAAATTAGTGTTAGGATAAGGAAAAATTTGGAGGCTATATTTTATATGAAAAATGTTAGAAAAGAAGATGTTCAGTCTGAAGAAGAAATTAATAAAAGTAGACATAATGACAGTCATCAAAGATTTGAGAACTTTCAAACAGTTTTCTTTTGAAAGAGAAATTAGTGTGGATTATGAGAACACATTTTAGGTTACTTTGTAGAAACCCTTTTTAATAACCAGCAATCCAACCTTGGAATTAAAATGAATAATTCTGTGATACTGGATATATGAAGGTATGATATAAAAACAATTCCTGAATTAGATGAGGTCTGGGATTAGAGTATAGCAAGTATAGCAGATTTTTGGTTTTGCTTACAGGAAAACAAATAGTGCAGAAAAAGAACGTGGGGCAAGAGAAATTTGTTTTCGTTTTTTAAGAAAGAAGAAAATACAGCATGATTATATGTTAAGAAAGATAATTCAGGAGGAAAGGGAAATATAGGAGAGGGACAGAGAGGGATATAATGGGAGCAAAACTCTAGACTATGATAAAGCCAGTAGAATGTAGTCATAAGTGACAGATAAATCTTTGATAAAAATGCAAGTAGTTAATTTCTTGTGATGGAGGTGAGGCAGAGAATACGAGTACAGTGCAGTAGATTGAGGCATATCATGGTGAGAGAACAAAAGTGTTCTAATAACCTATGAATATATATCTCAACTGCCTAGTCCCTGAAAATTCTGAAAAAGTTTGATTTTTGAATTTTCTTATTTCACGAGAGAGAAATAGAAAAAGAACAAGAAGAACAAGAACATTTACAGAATACGTACTACATTCCACACACTAAAGAAACTTTACTTGTGTTATCACATTTTATACTCATAAAACTCCTGAAATAAAGGCATTAGTGTGACTATTGCATTGATAAGAAAACTGAGAAACAGAGAGATTAAGCTCTTTGCCCAATATGATACATTGAAATGACAAAGTCAGGATTTAGAACAAAGGTCTGGCTGACCTTAGACTCCCTGTTCTTTCCATACTCATCATTGCCTAAATAATTGAAAACTACACGCAAGAAACCCCATTCAAATTCATTTTAATGAAAAATTAATACTAATATGTTTTTAAAATCTTTCCTAGGGTGCAAATTTTATGATAATGGTTTGAAACAATTATTATAAGCTTTCTTTATTTTCAGTTTTCAAGGACTTAAGACCACATTGGCACTCTTGTGGTACTTAACAGACAATCCCTAAGGAGGGCACTTAGAAACTAATATGTACTTTTTATAGTTCAAAATATGTCTTAATTTGCTAATTCATCCATTTTGTTATATAATTTTGATGCCCAATAACTACTTATATGTTTTTTTGAAAATGACAACACACCATATGTTTAATGTAAAAAATCCAGCACTATTTTCACAAAGTCTTGAATTTCAGGTAAAATATCTTATATTTTGAAAATAGTGCAGTGTCAGAAAGTAACTGTCCACATGGTGATGAATATCAGTAATTCTTTTTCATTTGTCTACAGTAGGAAAATCAGTTCTGTATTCTGCCATTTTATTAGTGTGTATGGTCATTTGTAAATCAACAGCTTAACTTTAACAAAAATTTTGCATTGTTAGCAGGTAAATATCTGATGCTATCTGTGCATGGGAGATTCGATAATACTTGAGAGATCTTTATAAACTGGAGAAAAGAAACTCTTATTCTGCTTTCTCTAATTATTATTAATATTAAAAAATCTCAGAAATATGTACATCATCAAAAGAGTTATATATAAAGTTAGTAGAATGCAAAATAATTTTGTTGGAAGTCAAAACAAACTGCTGCACAAAGAAGCATACTAATATTATATGTAACTCCACTCCCCTCCCCTCATCCTTTTTAATGATGGAAACAAATAACCAAGACAGAACAGGTCTTAGAAAATGTTAAAAATATTAAGGTTGCTCAAAATGCAAATTTTCAGGAAAAGCGTTATTCAATATATAGGGATATAGGAGACAGGTCTGTTGTTTTTAGAAACACAAGTTATACCAATTTAGAAATATTTAGATAAATTATTTTATGATAAACACTCTGGATGGTACATTATAGAGAGTCTGGATTATGTTGACTTCTTAAAAAAAAAAAGAGTATTGAGCTTCTGGAAGGCAGTTCGGTGGATCCTTTTGATCCCATGAAGCTTTTATTCTTTGGGCAGTTTATTTTAGTTATATTTTTACTCCTAGGGTGTGGTCTTACTCTATGCATGATTCCTACTCTTAAGATTTGGCTTTCAAGGATTTTACCTGAAATTGAGTGAGTGACGGCCTTGCAAGGAAGTCCTCTTCACTTTGGTCAAGCTGAAATATCATGGTGTGACCATGATTCAGCCGTGCAGCATTAGGTCTTGCCCTTTGCATTTGCAGTGCAGCTATTGATCAAAGACTCATAAGGAACCCCCACGTAGGCTTCTGTATCATCATCATTAGCCTTGCAATTAGCAGCCACTTCATTAGCCTTAACTTCAATCTGTGATCTTTAGTTCAGGGAAACCATGGCTCATATTCTCTGTCTAGTTTTGTAATTATTTATGGTACAGAATACGTCCGATACCAATTACTCCACTGTAGCTGGAAGTGAAAGTTATATAGATAAATTATTAACCAAAACAGAATGAGGGTTTTGTTTTGTTTTTTCTCCTAAAAACTCTTTCCTGAAGGGTATGTATTGAATCAATTTTAAAATCACAGGTATTCTATGTATATTGCAGGAGGGAGTAAATCAATATTACCTTTTGTAACTTATGCTATTTGTTGTTAACTGAGCTTTCTAGCATAAAGTAAAATTATGCAGGTATTACATCAAAGAAAGGAAGTAAATAAAAACACTAATTGTGCAATTCATGGGAAAAAGCAGTATGACCACTTTAGTTTTTCCTTTTTAGAACTTTACACATTCCCCAGCTCCGTTAATTGAAAAGGCCTAGAGGCAATGAAAGCATACTAGTATTGAGCTCTTTTAGCTTTCACATACTGGTCTCTAAGTATCTTTTCCCAGTAGAAAAAAGAGGCTTCTTGAAAACATGACTGATTTCAAGTCTGGGTCAGGAAATGTACAAGACAAGCCTGACATCCCGTTGTGCTGGAAAGTAAGTTATAGAAAATAAATGAGGTGATATCAAAGTTCACAGGAAGTGTCACTGACTAAAGATGAGAGAGTGTGAGTCTCGTAAAAGAAAAAAAAAAGACTGACTTTGTTTAAAACACAGTGAGTACTAAAGGTCATGAGTTTATCACAGTATTTAAAAGAAAGCAGAGAAGAAAATTCACTCCACACCACAAGAAATAGATAGCATAGCAATTATTCTAATTGAATTTAAAGTATGATACTTAAAAAAAAAAGAATTACTCAATTATTCTACCTTTCCAACATAAACTATAATTCTAGGTAACAAAAAGACCCTAGTAGGTAGAGAAAACTGTCTTTTATAAGAGAAGAATTCCACGTAATAAATGTAGAAGTAAAGACATAATTAGAAAACACTCTTTTGCTACTACTAACAAAAGAACTGATTTGGGCAATGGCCAATAATGGATGCTAAAACCATTAGGTGAAACTTGATGGAGAATTTTGCAATGAAGGAATCAGACTGCAACCATATGAAACTACATATCAATCAGTATCACTGAACTGAGACAATTGGACAATATGTGCCTCCAAAGAGATGCAATATGATGAAGAAAGCATCGCCTATAAAATATTTTTGCAAAAAAAGAAAACAAAGTACTTGAATCAAGTTTTTAAGGACTTATATCCAGTCTAACAGAATACAGTGTGAAATGCCACAGGAAATAATCACCCAAACCAGACTGTGGATCATATATAACTAATCTAATTTCCTCAAAAAAGCAATGACAAGAAAAATAGAGTGGGAGGAGGGGAGACTTTTCTATATTAAAAAAATAAAAGAGACAGACAGACAGAGAATGATTTAGGAAATACAATACCAAATACAAAGAATGGACCCTTTGGATTGGATTCTAATTTTTAAAAAAGCAAATGTAAAAGGATATTTTTCAGACAATTAAAGGCGTTTTAGCTGATAATAAGAAATTGTTAATTTTGTTAATTGTTCATAGTAATAATGACATTATGAATTTTTAAGAAAATTACTTTCTTTGCTTTTGATGTATACTAAAATTGGGTGAAATGATATGCTGTCTGGGATTAGCTTTAAAATACTTCAGCCCTATCCCCACCCTCACCACTTGTCTTGCCCCCCAAAAAGGGCAAGGAAGATAGATTGAAACAAGTACAGTAAAATATACAGGATTTTTGAAACTGGGTGATGGGAGTCACAGGAGCTTATTTTACTCTACCGCTGTGTACGTTTGGAAATTTTATTAGTGCAAATTTATAACAAGGTAATAAAGATAACTGTGAAGTTGTATTTTACTGTCTTTGAAGAGAAATGTTTAAAACAGGCCTTATTTTAAAATGTGATGTTAATTTCCTCAATGGTCCTAGACAGGAACTTGAACTCAGTTCATATGTAGCATCAGTATGACACATATACCCAGCAGGAAACAGATGGCACCCTCAAAGAAGTTAACTGACAAAAGTTTAATGGCTGAATTGTTTTTAGAGATGAGTTCAGGGTGAAGGAAACCAAGGGATGGTGAAGCCTAAGGGATTTGTGGAAGTGAGTATTATCCTAGGCCTGAAAAAACAAGGGCAGGGAATGAAACAGTGTTGCTGGAATCTTTGAGAGCTGGAGCCCTGGGAATGGGCCACAGGAAAGGAGCTAGAGCTGTGGAGACAAGACATGTGCAGGAAAAGCATCATCTTCTATTCCCCTGCTGGTGTCTTCCATCTCTGTAGTCCAGCTGGAAATCAGAGGCTGCAGTCCACAGAGGGCAGACTACAGGAGCACACAGTAGGGCAGAGGTGGGCAGAGAATTGATGGTAGATGGGGGAGGCGAGGAAAAGTGCAATGGAGAAAAGTATTAATCTAAGTGTTTATTCCACTAAAAATCTGGTTCTGATTTGAAATAATTTCGTAATGTAAGGTGAAGTTTTACAAGGTTTTCAGAAGTTTCATAGTATGGACAATATCTGTCAAATTTGTGTTTTTGTAATTCATAAGTTGCCAATTGCTTCCATATCTTGGCTTTTCTGAGACAACATGGATGGACCTTAAGGGTATTATGCTAAGTGAAATAAGCCAGAAAGAGAAAGACAAATACTACATGGTATCATTTATACGTGGACTCTAAATAAAAAGTCAAACTCATAGAAACAGAAAGTAGAAAAGTGGTTGCCAGGGACTGGGATGTTTGAGAAATAGGGAGAGTTTGGTACAAACTGTCAGCTAAAAGATGTCTGAGGTCTAAGGTTCTACTGAATAACATGGTGACTATAATTGATAACACAGTACTGTATAATTAAAATTACTAAGAGAATATAACTTAAATATTCTCACCAAAAAAAAAAAAAGATAAATATGTTAAATGATTCCTCCCTAGATGGGAGGAATTATTTCACATGCATATGTATATCTAATCATCATGATGTAAAATTTAAATATCTTACAATTTTGTCAATTATAACTCGATAAGTGTGAAAAAAATCATTCATTGCCTTAAGTGGAAATACTAACATGTTACATTTTAATAATATTTGATCACTATATTTATATTTTAGAGTATACTAACATGTTCTTTTTCCCAATGCTATACTTTCTCTTTCACTTGCCAAACTTTTTAATAACATTTTAACCTGTTTTTAATAAATACGGTCACTTGAAAGACAAACAACCTGAAGTTAAAATTACTATTAATCTTTAATCCAAATGATAATTTACAGAATTCTAAAATGAAGGTATCCATGAAAAAATGGCATCCAATAATTTTAAAAGTTGTGTCATGAATGTGGCAAGAATTTAAACACAAGAATTTAAATAAAAGACGTGTTGGAAACTATATTTGAAAAACTGCGTGGACCAAGATCATGCTATTTCTTTTAATTTCAAAACTGTACTAAATTGGCAAGAAAAGAATGAATTTAGTCAAGAGATTTTGAGCATCACAGCCCCATTCAATTGTGTATGCACTGTATAACTGAGTGAATAAAAGCTACGTTACAAGTTAGGATTGAATCTCTGTCCATTTGACCCACATATTCATATAGTTTTCAGTAAAAGAGAAATTACACCAGGTCAGTTAAACAGGCAATGAAAACTTTTTTCAAGACTATCACAACAGAAAAGAGACTGTTGTAATAGGGCAGAAGTATTGAACTCTACTCCACTGAAACGAAAAGTGGAAAAGTACTGAAGGACATGGGGGTGTGGGAGGGGAGGCTCAATGAATGCGAATAGGCTAATTGATGCTTATAGAAGTTAGGTTCCTACCCTCCCACAGAAACTGGGAGATAGGGGTGATATCTTTCTTGATGATTACACTTCAGAGAAATGAATCCCAGGTCCTTGAGAAGGACATTCCTGGGTTGTAGAAGATTTACATCTCCAAAGGGCATAGAAATAATTTACAAGTGCAAGTTTTCTAAAGTAAATGTTCTAAGAAGGGAGATCAGGGGCATATACTAAAGAAGAAACTTGGTTGAAGTTTAGTAAAGCTGAGGGGAACATTAAGGAAAGTCCATCTTTGTCAGCTATATCAAGGCATTTAGGGATATATTACTATTCAAAGTTAATCTTACGTTTAATCTCTAGAGAATCTGGTTAATTGTACATTTTGTTTCAAAGAGTTATACTTTCATAAAACTAAGGCTTCCATATACCAGTAAAATGATGTGAGGACTCTTTATCTTAGACTGAGTAAGCAGCCAATTTGTTGTCATAGATAATGAGGGGACAGGAGCAGCCCAACTGTTGAAAAAAGTAATAAACCTGCCTGTTAACTACTGAAAGGAATTCTGTTTACCAGGGATCCTTTGTGGGAGGGTTGGCATAACCATAAATTGTAAATCAAAGCATAAACAACCATTGTATGACAAAAAATTCTTTTAGGCAATTCAGTGAAGAAAATCCACCAGAAAATTGTTCTCTTCTCTCTTTTCTAATTGATATGCAATTTATGTTCCAAAAGGCTCTAGTCTCTTTTGGCTTAAAACTTTATACCTGCTGCTCCTTAAGCTGTCTTGTTTTTAAAGCTGGGTGAAAGTACACAGGGGAATATATTGGTAGAATATTTAAGGGAGAATAATTCTATAAAATCCCTTGGAAAATGTAAGCAAGGAAAAATAAGTTGTATTTTTTGAACAAAGAAAAGACAAATCTAAGGTTACCTTCTCTTAGATATGATCAAAATGCTGGAATTGAAGACATTTGGAATAAATATGTTTTTATAAAACAAAAGAATGATTTATTTAGGTACAGAAAGAATATTTGCAAATGTTTGAGGAAAAAAAACAAGAAAGAACAAAATCAACAAAGGATTATGAGGAAAAGTTGTGGAAGTGGGGAAAAGAGGCCATTTTCTGAAAATACTGATGTCCAGTTTACATCTCAATGAGAAACTGAACATTAATATTAGAACCAGTTTATAGATATAGCCTTATACTATTTGTAGTTTTGTAGCTACTCATGCTTAAATTAATCATTAGAACATAAAGTATAGCTCATTTTTGTATGAGGTCACACACTTAAAAATATATTTATATGTATATATGTTTTTTTCCTTTTCAAGCTCATTCTTCTCTATCTGCTAATAACTTTGAAGTTATTCAAAGCAAAGCTCACCACCAAAGCTCTCCCTATCAATTACATCTATGACTGTGTTTTTTTGTTGTTTGTTTGTTTAATCACCTGAAGGAAGATAGCTAGATGAGTCACAGCTCATATATCTGATCTAGGACTGTAATCTAAGCTCCAAAGCAAATACCAACAGTTTACCTGGCATCTTCTCCTGGGTGTCTGAAAGCACCTCAACACATCCGAAGTTGAATTAAACCCAAACGCAATCCTGTGAAAGGCAGCACCCTGCTCACTTCCTTTTCCCTCACCACCCTCCTTATCCAGTGCTTTCCCATGACTTGTGACTTTTACATCTCAAATGTTTTTTGAACCTTTTTGCTTCTCTCCATTTTTACTGCCACCACCTTCATCCAAGCTAGCATCCTTTGACATCTACATAATTGCAACAGCCTGGACCATCCACATCTTTCTTCCTTCCCCTTTCCTCACCTCCTATACCAACATATTTCTGTCACTTTTCACTTCAGCTGGAGTGAGCTTTCTCGAGTGTAGAGCTAACCACCACATCAACCTCATCTTTCAATTTTTTAATGGCTTCCCTTTGCTTTTAAAATAAAACAGAATTATTTTATATGACTTTCAAGAGTCCTACTTTGCCAGCCTTATCTCACCCCAGGCTTTCCCTTGCTGTTTCACAGCAACCACACTGGCTTTCTTTTGCTCTTTTACCACTTCACTAACATACTACATACAGGCATACCTTGGAGATATTGCAAGCTTGGTTCCAGTCTACTGCAATAAATGAATATTGCAATAAAGTGAGTTACATGGATTTTTTTGGTTTCCCAGTGCCTATAAAATTCACAATCATACTATATTGTAGTGTGCAATGACATCATGTCTAAGCAAACCATGCACATACCTTACTTAAGAAAAACTCTATTGCTAAAAATGCTAACCATCACCTGAGCCTTCAGTGAGTCGTAATCTTTTTGCTGGTGGAGGGTCTTGCCTCCATGTTAATGGTTGGTGACTGACCAGGATGCTGGTTGCTCAAGGCTGGGGTGGCAGTGGCAATTCCTTAAAATAAGACAACATTGAAGTTTGCTGAATCAATGGACTTTTTCTTTCACGAACAATTTCTCTATAGCAGGCAATGCTATTTGATAGCATTTTACCCACAGTAGACTTCTTTCAAAATTGGAGTCAATCCTCTCAAACCCTGCCTCTGCTTTATTAACTAAGTTTATGTAATATTCCAAATCCTTTGTTGTCATTTCAACAATCTTCACAGCATCTTCGCACTGTGAAGTTTCCATCTCACGAAACCACTGTCTTTGCTCATCCATAAGAAGCAACTCCTTATCTTTTCAAGTCTTATTATGAATTATTGTAGCAATTCAGTCCTATCTTCAGGTTCCACTTCTAATTCTAGTTCTCTCACTATACCCACCACCTCTGCAGTTACTTCCTCCACTGAAGTCTTGAACTCCTCAAAGTCATCCATCAGGCTTGGTATAAACTTCTTCCAATCTCCTGTTAACATTGATATTTTGTCCTTTTCCCATGAATCATGAATGTTCTTAATGGCATCTAGAACGGTGTATCCTTTCCAGAGGTTTTCAATTTACTTTGCCCAAATCCATCAGAGGAATCAATATCTATGGCAGCTATAACCTTAAGAAATGCATTTTTTAAATAATAAGACTTGAAAGTTGAAATTACTCCTTGATCCACAGGCTTCTGACGGATATTGTATTAGCAGAATGAAGACAACATTAATCTCATTGTATGTCTCCATCAGAGCTCTTGGGTGACCAGGTGCATTGTCAGTGAGCAGTAATATTTTGAAAGGAATCTTTTTCTGAGCAATAGGTCTCAACAGTGTGCTGAAAATATTTAGTAAACCATGTTGTAAATAGATGTACTGTCACCCAGGATTCGTTGTTCCATTTAGAGAGCACAGGCAGAGTAGATTTAGCATAAATTTTAAGGGCCTTATTTGGGAATGGTAGACGAGGATTGGCTTCAATTTAAAGTCACCAGCTGCATTAGCTCCTAACAAGAGAGTTACTTAACCTGTCCTTTGAAGCTTTGAAGCCAGGCATTGACTTCTTCTCTCTAGCTGTGAAAGTGCTAGATGGCATCTTCTTTCAATATAAGGCTATTTCATCTACGTTGAAAATCTGTTGTTTAGTGTAGCCACCTTCATTAATGATCTTAGCTAGATCTTCTGGATAACTTGTTGCAGCTTCTACATCAGTTCTTCCTGCTACACCTTGCACTTTGTTATTATGGAGATGGCTTCTTTCTTTAAACCTCATGAGCCCACCTCTGCTAGCTTCAAACTTTTCTTCTGCAGCTTCTTTACCTCTCTCAGCCTTCACAGAATTGAAGAGAATTCAGGCCTTGCTCTGGATTAGGCTTTGGCTCAAGAGAATGTTATTGCTGGTTTGATCTTCTATCCAGACCACTGAAACTGTCTCCATATCACCAAGAATGCTGTTTAGCTTTCTTACCATTTGTGTGTTCACTGGAGTAGCACTTTTAATTTCCTTCAAGAACTTTTCCTTTGCATTCACAACCTGGATAACTGTTCAGTGCAAGAGGCCTAACATATGGCCTGTCTCAGCTTTCAACTTGCCTTCCTCACTAAGCTTAATCATTTCTAGCTTTTGATTTAAAGTGAAAGACGTGATTCTTCCTTTCACTTAAGTACTTAGAAGCCATTGCAGGGTTATTAATTGGCCTAATTTCAAAATTGTTGTGTCTCAGAATAGGGATTTCGAGGAGAGGGAGAGAGATGAAGGAACTGCTAGTTGGTCAATGGAGCAGTTAGAACACACACAACATTTATCAATTATGTTGGCCATCTTACATATGGGCGTTATTTATGGTGTTCCAAAACAATTACAAGAGTAACATCAAAGATCACTGGTCACAGATCACCATAACAAGTATAATATTAATAAAAAGTTTTGAAATATTGGGAGAATTACCAAAATGTGACACAAAGACACAAAGTGAGCAAATGCTATTGGAAAAATGGTGTCAATAGATTTGCTCAATGCAAGATTGCCTTGAAGCTTCAATTTATAAAAAAAAAAAAATGCAGTATCTGCAAAGTGCAATAAAATGAAGTATGCCTGTGTATCCTGTCCTCAACTAGAGATTTATGCTTGCTAGTCCCTCCGCTTGAAATGTTTTCTCCTCAAATGGCCGTATAGGTTCTTCTTTAAGGTCTTTGCTCAAATATCACTTCCTCAGCGAGATCTTCCCTGACCATCCTATTTAAAATTTAGAACTTTTACCCCAACTTCTACACTTCCTATTGTTCCCTCTATTCTTTCAATGCCCTAGTTTTTCTCCATGGCTATTATCATCTTGTTGTATACTATATATTTTATTTATTTTGTTTATTTTATGCACCGTCCCATTAGAATGTAATCTCCCTGCCTGAAGGCATTTTTCTCTGTGAACTGGTAATATCGAAGAGCCTAAAAGAGTACCAAGAACATAGTGCTGCATATTCTCCATTTGCTTTACCAGGTCTGCTTCAAGTTCTTTCCCTGCATGTTCTGTGCTATGGGAAGCTGGCCTCTACAGATTACCAATTTGGACTCCCTTGCCCTCTGGCTTTATACTTGCAGAAATTTGCCAGTGGGAAATACTTTCAGAGACTCAGAGGAGAAAGGAAATTTAGGGTTTATATTTATTCCCCTTGAAGCACCCCAATAGTGGCTATGTTTGTCCATTTAAGGTCACAGCTGTCCCATAACACCTTTCCAAAGGTTCTAGGATCCCCAGGTCTGGTAACTGCTAGCTGTCCTTGCCCCTCAGGGGACAAGTCTTCTGTTTTAATTGCTAGGCTTTTGTCCTGTTTCTTTTATTCCTTCAACCCTTCCTACACCCTTGTAACTTATCCTTCATTGAATCTCAGTTACCCACTTGAGTGTGCCATCTATTTCCTGCAGGTACACAGACTGATAAAGTAAGCATTTAACAATGAGACCAAAAAAATAGTGTTAATTAAACTATTTCTAGGAGTAGGGGCAAGATGGCGGAAGAGTAAGACGTGGAGATCACCTTCCTTCCCACAGATACAGTAGAAATACATCTACACGTGGAACTGCTCCTACAGAACACCCACTGAACGCTGGCAGAAGACGTCAGACCTCCCAAAAGGCAAGAAAATCCCCACGTACTTGGGTAGGGTAAAAGAAAAAAGAAATAACAGAGACAAAAGAATAGGGACGGGACCTGCGCCAGTGGGAGGGAGCCGTGAAGGAGGAAAGGTTTCCAGGCACTAGGAAGCCCCTTTGCGGGCAGAGACTGCGGGTGGCAGAAGGGGGAAGCTTCGGAGCCGCGGAGGAGAGCGCAGCCACAGGGGTGCAGAGGGCAAAGCGGAGAGACTCCCGCACAGAGGCTCGGCGCCAACCAGCACTCACCAGCCTGAGAGGCTTGTCAGCTCACCCGCCGGGGCGGGCGGGGGCTGGGAGCTGAGGCTCGGGCTTTGGTGCTAGCCGGGAGGGAGTCCGGGAAAAAGTCTGCAGCTGCCGAAGAGGCAAGAGACTTTTTCTTGCCTCTTTGTTTCGCGGCGCGCAAGGAGAGGGGATTCAGAGTGCTGCCTAAACGAAATCCAGAGACGGGTGCGAGCCGCGGCTATCAGCGCGGATCCCACAGCAACAGGGGCGCAGAGGGAAAAACGGAGAGATTCCCGCACAGAGGCTCAGCGCCGAGCAGCGCTCACCAGCCCGAGAGGCTTGTCTGCTCACCCGCTGGGGCAGGCGGGGCTGGGAGCTGAGGCGCGGGCTTCGGTCGGATCGCAGGGAGAGGACTGGGGTTGGCGGCGTGAACACAGCCTGAAGGGGTTGGCGTGCCGCGGCGAGCCGGAGAGGAGGTCTGCAGCCGCCGAAGAGGCAAGAGACTTTTTCTTGCCTCTTTGTTTCGCGGCGCGCAAAGAGAGGGGATTCAGAGCGCCGCCTAGATGAACTCCAGAGGCAGGCGCGAGCCTCGGCTAACAGCGCGGACCCCAGAGACGGGCGCGAGCCACGGCATCAGCGCGGACCCCAGAGACTGGTAGGAAACACTAAGGCTGCTGCTGCCGCCACCAAGAAGCCTGTGTGCAAGCACAGGTCACTCTCAACACTGCCCCTCCCGGGAGCCAGTGCAGCTCGCCACTGCCAGGCTCCCGTGATCCGGGGACAACTTCCCCAGGAGAACACACGGCGCGCCTCAGGCTGCTGCAATGTCACGACGCCTCTGACGCCGCAGGCTCGCCCCGCCTCCTCCGTACCGCTCCCTCCCCCGGCCTGAGTGAGCCAGAGCCCCCAAAGCAGCTGCTCCTTTAACCCCGTTCTGTCTGGGCTGGGCGGGGAACAGACGCCCTCAGGCGACGTACATGCAGAGGCGGGTCCAAATCCAAAGCTGAACGCTGGGAGCTGTATGAACAAAGAAGAGGAAGGGAAATCTCCCCCAGCAGCCTCAGAAGCAGCGGATTAAAGCTCCACAAACAACTTGATGTGCCTGCATCTGTTGAATACCTGAATAGACAATGAATCATCCCAAATTCAAAAGGTGGACTTTAGGAGCAGGATATATTAATTTCCCCTATTCCTTTTTTTGTGAGTGTATATGTGTATGCTTCTGGGTGAGATTTTGTCTGTATAGCTTTGCTTTCACCATCAGTCCTAGGGTTAGGTCCGTCCTTTTTTTTTTTTTTCTACTTAAAAAATTTTTTTTCCCTAATATATGTTTTCTTAATAATTTTTTCCGTATTTTCTATTTTTAGAAATTAAAAACTTTTTTAATAAGTTTTTTCATATTTTTTATTTTAAAAAATTAAATTTTTTTTCTTAATAAATTTTTTTCTTAAAAATTTTTTTCTTATTTTTTACTATAAAAAATTAATAAATCTATTTTTAAAAATTAAAAAAAATTTTTTTCTGAATACATTTACTCTTAATAATTTTTTTCTTATTTTTTATTATAATAGCTTTATTTTATTTTATTTTATCCTCTTTTTTTCTTTCTATTTTTTTCTCCCTTATATTCCGAGCTGTGTGGATGAAAGGCTCTTGGTGCTCCAGCCAGGCATCAGTGCTGTGCCTCTGAGGTGGGAGAGCCAACTTCAGGACACTGGTCCACAAGAGACCTACCAGCTCCACGTAATACCAAACAGCAAAAATCTCTCAGAGATCTCCATCTCAACATCAAGACCCAGCTTCACTCAACGACCAGCAAGCTACAGGGCTGGACACCCTATGCCAAACAACTAGCAAGACAGGAACACAGTCCCATCCATTAGCAGGGAGGCTGCCTAAAATCATAAGGCCACAGACACCCCAAAACACACCACCAGACGTGGACGTGCCCACCAGAAAGACAAGATTCAACCTCATCCACCAGAACATAGGCAATAGTCCCCTCCACCAGGAAGCCTACACAACCCACTGAACCAACCTTACCCACTGGGGACAGATACCAAAAACAACGGGAACTACGAACCTGCAGCCTGTGAAAAGGAGACCCCAAACACAGTAAGATAAGCAAAATGAGACGACAGAAAAACACACAGCAGATGAAGGAGCAGGGTCAAAACACACCAGACCTAACAAATGAAGAGGAAATAGGTAGTCTACCTGAAAAAGAATTCAGAATAATGATAGTAAGGATGATGCAAAATCTTGGAAATAGAATAGACAAAATGCAAGAAACATTTAACAAGGACGTAGAAGAACTAAAGAGGAACCAAGCAACGATGAAAAACACAATAAATGAAATTAAAAATACTCTAGATGGGATCAATAGCAGAATAACTGAGGCAGAAGAAAGGATAAGTGACCTGGAAGATAAAATGGTGGAAATAACTACTGCAGAGCAGGATAAAGAAAAAAGAATGAAAAGAACTGAGGACAGTCTCAGAGACCTCTGGGACAACATTAAACGCACCAACATTCGAATTATAGGGGTCCCAGAAGAAGAAGAGAAAAAGAAAGGGACTGAGAAAATATTTGAAGAGATTATAGTTGAAAACTTCCCTAATATGGGAAAGGAAATAGTTAATCAAGTCCAGGAAGCATAGAGAGTCCCATACAGGATAAACCTAAGGAGAAACACGCCAAGACACATATTAATCAAACTGTCAAAAATTAAATATAAAGAAAACATATTAAAAGCAGCAAGGGAAAAACAACAAATAACACACAAGGGAATCCCCATAAGGTTAACATCTGATCTTTCAGCAGAAACTCTGCAAGCCAGAAGGGAGTGGCAGGATATACTTAAAGTGATGAAGGAGAAAAACCTACAACCAAGATTACTCTACCCAGCAAGGATCTCATTCAGATGTGATGGAGAAATTAAAACCTTTACAGACAAGCAAAAGCTGAGAGAGTTCAGCACCACCAAACCAGCTTTACAACAAATGCTAAAGGAACTTCTCTAGGCAAGAAACACAAGAGAAGGAAAACACCTACAATAACAAACCCAAAACATTTAAGAAAATGGGAATAGGAACATACATATCGATAATTACCTTGAATGTAAATGGATTAAATGCTCCCACCAAAAGACACAGACTGGCTGAATGGATACAAAAACAAGACCCATATATATGCTGTCTACAAGAGACCCACTTCAGACCTAGAGACACATACAGACTGAAAGTGAGGGGATGGAAAAAGATATTCCATGCAAATGGAAATCAAAAGAAAGCTGGAGTAGCAATTCTCATATCAGACAAAATAGACTTTAAAATAAAGAATATTATAAGAGACAAAGAAGGACACTATATAATGATCAAGGGATCGATCCAAGAGGAAGGTATAACAATTGTAAATATTTATGCACCCAACATTGGAGCACCTCAATACATAAGGCAAATACTAACAGCCATAAAAGGGGAAATCGACAGCAACACAATCATAGTAGGGGACTTTAACACCCCACTTTCACCAATGGACAGATCATCCAAAATGAAAATAAATAAGGAAACACAAGCTTTAAATGATACATTAAACAAGATGGACTTAATTGATATTTATAGGACATTCCACCCAAAAACAACAGAATACACATTTTTCTCAAGTGCGCATGGAACATTCTCCAGGATAGATCATATCTTGGGTCACAAATCAAGCCTTGGTAAATTTAAGAAAATTGAAATCGTATCAAGTATCTTTTCTGACCACAACGCTTTGAGACTAGATATCAATTACAGGAAAAGATGTGTAAAAAATACAAACACATGGAGGCTACACAATACACTACTTAATAACGAAGTGATCACTGAAGAAATCAAAGGGGAAATCAAAAAATACCTAGAAACAAATGACAATGGAGATACGACGACCCAAAACCTATGGGACGCAGCAAAAGCAGTGCTAAGAGGGAAGTTTATAGCAATACAAGCCTACCTCAAGAAACAGGAAACATCTCGAATAAACAACCTAACCTTGCACCTAAAGCAATTAGAGAAAGAAGAACAAAAAAACCCCAAAGCTAGCAGAAGGAAAGAAATCATAAAGATCAGGTCAGAAATAAATGAAAAAGAAATGAAGGAAACAATAGCAAAAATCAATAAAACTAAAAGCTGGTTCTTTGAGAAGATAAACAAAATTGATAAACCATTAGCCAGACTCATCAAGAGAAAAAGGGAGAAGACTCAAATCAATAGAATTAGAAATGAAAAAGGAGAAGTAACCACTGACACTGCAGAAATACAAAAGATCATGAGAGATTACTACAAGCAACTCTACGCCAATAAAATGGACAACCTGGAAGAAATGGACAGATTCTTAGAAATGCACAAACTGCCGAGACTGAACCAGGAAGAAATAGAAAATATGAACAGACCAATCACAAGCACTGAAATTGAAACTGTGATTAAAAACCTTCCAACAAACAAAAGCCCAGGACCAGATGGCTTCACAGGTGAATTCTATCAAACATTTAGAGAAGAGCTAACACCTATGCTTCTCAAACTCTTCCAAAATATAGCAGAGGGAGGAACACTCCCAAACTCATTCTACGAGGCCACCATCACCCTGATACCAAAACCAGACAAAGATGTCACAAAGAAAGAAAACTACAGGCCAATATCACTGATGAACATTGATGCAAAAATCCTCAACAAAATACTAGCAAACAGAATCCAACAGCACATTAAAAGGATCATACACCATGATCAAGTGGGGTTTATCCCAGGAATGCAAGGATTCTTCAATATACATAAATCAATCAATGTGATACACCATATTAACAAATTGAAGGAGAAAAACCATATGATCATCTCAATAGATGCAGAGAAAGCTTTTGACAAAATTCAACACCCATTTATGATAAAAGCCCTGCAGAAAGTAGGCATAGAGGGAACTTTCCTCAACATAATAAAGGCCATATATGACAAACCCACAGCCAACATCGTCCTCAATGGTGAAAAACTGAAACCATTTCCACTAAGATCAGGAACAAGACAAGGTTGCCCACTCTCACCACTATTATTCAACATAGTTTTGGAAGTGTTAGCCACAGCAATCAGAGAAGACAAAGAAATAAAAGGAATCCAAATCGGAAAAGAAGAAGTAAAGCTGTCACTGTTTGCAGATGACATGATACTATACATAGAGAATCCTAAAGATGCTACCAGAAAACTCCTAGAGCTAATCAATGAATTTGGTAAAGTAGCAGGATACAAAATTAATGCACAGAAATCTCTTGCATTTCTATACACTAATGACGAAAAATCTGAAAGTGAAATTAAGAAAACACTCCCGTTTACCATTGCAACAAAAAGAATAAAATATCTAGGAATAAACCTACGTAAGGAGACAAAAGACCTGTATGCAGAAAATTATAAGACACTGATGAAAGAAATTAAAGATGATACAAATAGATGGAAAGATATACCATGTTCCTGGATTGGAAGAATCAACATTGTGAAAATGACTCTACTACCCAAAGCAATCTACAGATTCAATGCAATCCCTATCAAACTACCACTGGCATTTTTCACAGAACTAGAACAAAAAATTTCACAATTTGTATGGAAACACAAAAGACCCCGAATAGCCAAAGCAATCTTGAGAATGAAAAATGGAGCTGGGGGAATCAGGCTCCCTGACTTCAGACTATATTACAAAGCTACAGTAATCAAGACAGTTTGGTACTGGCACAAAAACAGAAATATTGATCAATGGAACAGGATAGAAAGCCCAGAGATAAACCCACGCACATATGGTCACCTTATCTTTGATAAAGGAGGCAGGCATATACAGTGGAGAAAAGACAGCCTCTTCAATAAGTGGTGCTGGGAAAATTGGACAGATACATGTAAAAGTATGAAATTAGAACACTCCCTGACACCATACACAAAAATAAACTCAAAATAATTAAAGACCTAAGTGTAAGACCAGACACTATCAAACTCTTAGAGGAAAACATAGGCAGAACACTCTATGACATACATCACAGCAAGATTCTTTTTGACCCAGCTCCCAGAGAAATGGAAATAAGAACACAAATAAACAAATGGGACCTAATGAAACTTAAAAGCTTTTGCACAGCAAAGGAAGCCATAAACAAGACCAAAAGACAACCATCAGAATGGGAGAAAATATTTGCAAATGAAGCAACTGACAAAGGATTAATCTCCAAGATTTACAAGCAGCTCATGCAGCTCAATAACAAAAAAACGAACAACCCAATCCAAAAGTGGGCAGAAGACCTAAATAGACATTTCTCCAAAGAAGATATACAGATGGCCTACAGACACATGAAAGAATGCTCAACATCATTAATCATTAGAGAAATGCAAATCAAAACTACAATGAGATATCATCTCACACCGGTCAGAATGGCCATCATCAAAAAAGCTAGAAACAATAAATGCTGGCGAGGCTGTGGAGGAAAGGGAACTCTCTTGCACTGTTGGTGGGAATGTAAATTGATACAGCCACTATGGAGAACAGTATGGAGGTTCCTTAAAAAACTACAAATAGAACTACCATACGATCCAGCAATCCCACTACTGGGCATATACCCTGAGAAAACCATAGTTCAAAAAGAGTCATGTACCAAAATGTTCATTGCAGCTCTATTTACAATAGCCAGGACATGGAAGCAACCTAAATGTCCATCGACAGATGAATGGATAAAGAAGATGTGGCACATATATACAGTGGAATATTACTCAGCCATAAAAAGATATGAAATGGAGGTATTTGTAATGAGGTGGATGGAGTTAGAGTCTGTCATACAGAGTGAAGTAAGTCAGAAAGAGAAAAACAAATACAGTATGCTAACACATATATACGGAATCTAAGGGGGAAAAAAGCCATGAAGAACCTAGTAGCAAGACGGGAATAAAGACACAGACCTACTAGAGAATGGACTTGAGGATATGGGGAGGGGGTGGGGTGAGATGTGACAGGGTGAGAGAGTGTCATGGACATATATACAGTACCAAATGTAAAATAGATAGCTAGTGGGAAGCAGCCGCATAGCACAGGGAGATCAGCTCGGTGCTTTGTGACCACCTAGAGGGGTGGGATGGGGAGGGTGGGAGGGAGGGAGATGCAAGAGGGAAGAGATATGGGAACATATTGTATATGTATAATTGATTAACTTTGTTATAAAGCAGAAGCTAACACACCATTGTAAGGCAATTATACTTCAATAAAGATGTTTAAAAAAAAAAAAAACTATTTCTAGGAAAATAAGATGTGTAAAACATGGTATATTTCTAAGTACACTGTTAATGCTCAATAAATATGTACTAATTATTAGACCAAAATTTATTCTCAATATTGGCATCAATAAATTCTGTATAGCATTTTGTATACAGTATAGCATTTTAGCATTTACTACAGCACACAGTATAGCATTTTACTAAATCCATCTGCCCTTTCCCAGGTTAAAATGTGTCATCAATAACCAGAAAGTAATATAGTAATAACTTTATTAAGACATGGGTTTTCATAATTAATTTGTTGTCATTTTATAAAAATTCAAGTGTGTTCTCTAAAACTGCTGCAGTAGCAAAAATATATTTACTTTGTTTTATGTTAGCTGGGTGACTCCTCTGTGTACAATAATGTAGTTCAAATACAGCTCAATTTATGATGCAAGAAGATAAATCATAGAACAAGGATTCTAAAAATAGCCAGTGATTACCTGTCAGCAATCTGAGCTTCAGACTGCTATACAAAACAACTCACTTCTACTTAATTGAGACAGTAGCCACAAAATCCAAATGGCCAAATATAAAGCTATGGGGAATTCAACAATTAATTTAAAGGTATGTTTCGAATTCTGTGTTCTACTTAACGTTGTGCATAATTTTTTTTAGGAAGGTAAATCTACATGATGCTACTTATGACTTTTAAAAATTCTCCGTAGTGAAGAAATCAACACTGCAGCCTTCTGTATGGAATTCCTCTTAAGCTCACACCTGAGCAAAATGTAATCTCTAAGACATTGCATGGGATCCCAGAAGATCTTTAATGAGCTGAGATAAGAATGACACTGATGTCTACAGGGAGTCCTACAAGTTCTTCTTTGCCAAGAAGATAAAATTCAAAAGAGGGAGGACCAGAGTCTTTGGTCAAGATATAAACTTAAAAAGAAAATTATACAATTTTATTTCTATAGCCACACTATGTAATTTATTTCATACTGTAGTTATAATTTTTAAACTACATAATTAGTAATTTTAGTTTTGGTCATTTAATCTAGTCATTTACTTTTATCAGCAGTACAAAATACATGATTCTAAATAAATCTGATGTTGTTTAAGGTCAAATGTCCTTTGAGACATTTCAAATAAATCCATGTGGAATCTATATTTCTGTCATTCATATCCACTATGACTACAAAAGGCAAAAAAAGCTTCATATTCCCATATTTTCCACAAATTCATTTAATTCAAATTCTTCTGTGTCAACTACGTATGACATTTGTCTTCCAGATTTATAGTCAAGCAATTTGTCAGAAATCTCTTCACTCCTGGTACATAGAACCCAACCAGCTGTTTTCAATTTTTATCTCTTCCAAGCCTTTTGGCTCAGTGACAGTATCTCACCTCAAAAAAAGTCATTGATGTCTTGGGATAAGATGATGAATAAGAAATTCCTTTGGAAATTTCAATATTCTCTATATACAAAAATTGTTGAAAATCATATTTTATTCATATTATCTTCCAGATTGATTTGTATCTTCAACAACAACGTACTTTTTTTTTTCCACTCTGTTTGGAAACTTTGTTATCTATATTCTTATCTCTTGGAGCTAGTAATGCCATTCTTTCTTTTTTTTTTTTTTTAATTAATTAATTAATTTATTTATTTTTGGCTGTGTTGGGTCTTTGTTTCTGCGCGAGGGCTTTCTCCAGTTGCGGCAAGCGGGGGCCACTCTTCATCGCGGTGCGTGGGCCTCTCACTATCGCGGCCTCTCCTGCTGCGGAGCACAGGCTCCAGACGCACAGGCTCAGTAGTTGTGGCTCACGGGCCCAGTTGCTCCGCGGCATGTGGGATCCTCCCATACCAGGGCTCGAACCCGTGTCCCCTGCATTGGCAGGCAGATTCCCAACTACTGCACCACCAGGGAGGCCCCCATTCTTTCTAATTGTCACTTGAATTCTCAGCTCTGGAGTATACAGTGTCCTTGACCAATTTCCACCCAATGCCGCATTTCCGCCTATGCTAACTGTTTGAGGATGTGGACAGATCCATAGCCACATTTTACAATTGTAGGGTCTGCTTAGGGTTCCCCTGGAGTTGTGCAGTGTGTGAAGTAGGATTTCTCTGTGGATAGGCAAGAGAAACAAGCTTAAAATCCTACAAAAACATTTGCTAAGTATTTCCCTAATGTCATCAGAGAATTAGTATAGCTCACTACAACTACAAATGTAGGTACCCATAATATCACACCACGCAAAAATTGCTTCTGGGAATTAAAGGCTCTTCCAGTTCCTCAGTCTAATGATAAAAATGGCCCAAAGTTCAGTCTGTTCACAGATCACTTAGGATAAGGAAATGCCTTATCATGCTCCAGAGAGTCTAATTCTGAACATTTCCCACTCCAGAGTAAAATAAAGACTGCTATGCTAACTGTTGTGAGTGTTCATCTTAATTTGTCTAATCCAGCTACATTTTTAAAGATCTAAAAAGTCTAAGTTCAATGAAAATCTATGGAAGATTTTTAACCAAAGTTAATTTAAATTTGTTGATATTAAAATAGCTTAAAATGTAGTCAATAAGAAGATCAATAACTTTGTTTTTAATTCAATAACTTCATTAATTCAATAACTTTATTAATACTTTATTAATCAGATCATGTGACTTTTTTCCTCATGGAATTAAGATTCCCTGCTTTGATGATTTCCACTCAATATGGAAATCATAAGTTTTAGCTTAATCAGTATTCAGTGCTTAGATTATATGGCTATGTAAATGTTAAATGTTATTCATTATTGAGTATATTGTGATTTATATTTCCTTTCTTGAATATCTTTTTATAAAGTTAATAACTTTTTTATTTTTTCATAAATTTGTTGTTGTTTTTGAATTCTCTGGTGAAAGCCTATAATCACAAAGATGATAAAATATGAAAGGGTAATGTTGAAGAAGACACACCAATGGAAAATTTAAAATGCCAAAAGTTCATCATATTAGTAGAGTTTTGCAGAGAAAGAGAACAAATAGGATGTGTGTATATATGTAAATATGTATATCTCTATCTATCTGTCTATCTATCGAGAGATTATAAGGAGCTGGCTTACACAATTATGGAGACTGGCAAGTCCAGATCTATAATGTGGACCTGCAGGCTCAAGCCCCAGGAAAGCTGACAGTGCAGCTCCAATCTGAAGGCCAATAGATGAAGACTTAGGAAAGCAATAGATACAGATAAACTCCAAAAATAGTCTGCTGGAGAATTTGCTCCTGCTCAGGGAGGCCATTCTTTTTGTTCTATTTAGGCCTTCAACCGATTAGATGAGGCGCACTCACACTATGGAGGGTAATCTGGTTACTTACACTTTACTGACTTAAAAGTCAATCTCATCCAAAACCACTCTCCAAGTTGATACATAAAAGTAAACATCACATCCATGACCTTATTTAAAATTATATCCCAACATAATCAGGTTTTCCTCGCAATATGTGTATCTTAGGAAAATTTTGAGAAAAAATATGGTCTCCTCCCTACAAGATTATTTATTTGAAAAAGTAGTTGGCTTTGTTGCATCCCCTGGGGATACAAAAGGTCAAATAAAGAGAGAACATGAGTTTTCAGTGACT
The DNA here is from genome assembly GCF_965194805.1 of Balaenoptera borealis. NCBI lineage: Eukaryota > Metazoa > Chordata > Mammalia > Artiodactyla > Balaenopteridae > Balaenoptera > Balaenoptera borealis. The sequence continues at coordinate 69,202,208 of NC_138870.1, read as the reverse complement.
AGAATTGAAGCAGAGAGAAAGAAATAAACTATAATTTTTTAATACTTATGCTGCTGTCTCTCTGTTCTTTTTTTTTAAATTGTCTCTCATACTTCCCTAGACCTGTGCTCTACAATGTGGAAGCCACTAGCCACATATGCCTCTTTAAATTTAAATTAATTAAAATTAAATACAGTTAAAAATTCATTTACTTGGTCACACTTGCTACACTTCAAGTGTTCAATGGCCACATGTGGTTACTCTACTGCACAGTGCATATATATAGAACATTCATATTACCACGAAATGGTCTATTGAACAGCACTGCCCTAGACAAATAATATAGAATTATTAATCATGAACAAATATATTGTGCCTGTCTTGTGAGAAGACTGAAGCATAAATTGGGCTTACAAAGGCTGCTTGATTCTTTTTACCATTAATAAAAGACGCTTGAAATCCAAAACAAATAAAACCTGAAAGAAATCTTACCTTTAAAACACTCCATTAGGATTTCTTGGTTTTTATAACTCAGCCTATGACTCAATTGATAATAAAGGCCAAGACATGAGAAAGAACATGACATATTAGAGGAAAAGCAATGTGCTTCATATTTGGGAATATGGCACATGAGGAAGAGTGCTGGCCTGTCAGGGGCAGGTGAAGAGCTAGGTTCTGAAGGTGTATGTGAAACATATTAAGAAGTTTAGTTTTAGTCCCAAGGACAGTAGAAAAGATATTCAAAATTCTTAAACATAGAGGTAGCATAAGCAGATTATTTTCTTTAGAAGCAGCTCTTAGTTTTATGAAGAAAGCAAGCTAAAAAGCAGATAGGATTTAGAGTTAATCTTTTCTAGATTCACATTATTTTTTTGTCTGTCACAATCTGGATGGTTTGGTACAAGTTCCTTAAATTCCATCTATCCTAGTTTCTCATTTGCAAAATGGAGCTAATAATACTTCATGAGTTGTTAAGATAAACAAATGGAATAAAATATGTAAAGTGCCTATTGAATACTTGATATTCAATAGGAATTTTGTAATTTGCTAGTGCATAGTCCTTCCCTTATTCACATATGTTTTTATTGAAGCTATCAAAAGATATGAAATGCAAATTATGCAAGTTTATATTATATTTGAGCCCATAGCTCAAGATGATTTATACATGGTTTAATTGCTGGGAAGTATAAGAAGTTTGAGATCAGGTAATAGCTTGCCAATCAACCTGTGACAGCTCTGAGTCCAGCAACATCAGGATATAAATGAACACCTCGTATCAAGTGGAAGCAGACATCTTGCAGATGTACTGAACACCTAACTTACCAGCTATTCTGAGACCCGTCGATATAGCATTAGGCATGGTCACAATACATACAAAGGAGAAAATAGTTTTTATCATATCAAAATGTTTTTCAGTTACTGTCATGGTTCACTGGGTACCACAAACCCAGAGGTGTGCTTTCAATCTTCAAGAGATGTGTATAATTTATATTTTCTACAACTGAGAATACATATTATGAATATACTTATTTGATCCCCTCATATGGCCAGAAAGCTTTCCTCCTAGAGAGTCACCTAACTTGTTTTTATGCTTCATTCAGGCATCTGCTCAAGTGTCACTCTTCCAAGGGCACCTCCTTGACCATGTCACCTAAAATAGGATTTTTCCACACTAATTTGAAAAGAAACATTCACCCCAATGTTCATAGCAGCACTATTTACAATAGCCAAGACATGGAAGCAACCTAAGTGTCCAATGATAGATGAATGGATAAAGAAGATGTGGTACATATGTATAATATAGCCATAAAAAAGAATGAAATTTTGCCATTTGCAATAACATGGATGGACTTGGAGGGTATTATACATAGTGAAATGTCAGATAGAGAAAGCCAAAACTGTATGTTATCACTTATATGTAGAATCTAAAAATATAAAACAAACTAGTGAATGAAACAAAAAAGAAACAGACTCATAGATGTAGAGAGCAAATTTGTGGTTACCAGTGGAGGGTGGGAAGTGGGGAGGAGCAAGATCGGGGTAGGGGATTAAGAGGTACAAACTACTATGTATAAAATAAATATACTACAAGGATATATTGTACAACACAGGGGATATATTTTTCTATAATAACTATAAATTAAGTATAACATTTAAAAATTGTGACACTACATTGTACACCTGAAATTTATATAATATTGTAAATCAATTATACCTGAATAAAATATTTTTAAAAAATAAAATTCACAGAAAAATAATAATAAAAAAAAGAAACATTCAACTAGTGAATACATTAGTAGTGTTGATAAGACTTGGTCCTATAGTCTTGCATTTATTTATCTTGGATTGTTTTTAAAATTCAAATTGCCACATTTGAAATCTCTCACTAAATGTCTTGAAAAATATTTCCAAAGAGGTTACTTGAAGGAAAACCTAACTACTAATTATCTTGTTCTCACATGTGACCACTAGCACATGACAAGGAATGGACAAAAATTGTGTTTGTACCAAATATTTTCATCTTTGTGTTGGGAACCTGGAAAGGCTTGAGTCTAGATATTTCAAATAGCCTGGGTATAACAGTCAGGAAAGTAGAATTAAAATGATAAAGTACTCATCTTAAGAATAAAGAAAAATTTATCGAACCTACAAGTCTACTCTACACTTTCCAGGAAGTCATTGTCAGTCATTAGTTCTGTTTTGTCTGGATTGTTTTATTATCTGTAAAGCATTGTTGGTTTATGCAACGATTTGAATATTTTATTTAAACCTATTTTATAAAAATGAGTGGAAAGCAGAAAAATAAAGTGCTAATACTTAATGATTATTCAAGTAAGACAAAGATGGAAATTATTGGGCATGTTAAAAGCAGCAAATATTTGGCCTCAATTAAATTCTTAAAAAAAATAGCAGTTTTCCAGTGTTTTAAGTTTTACTCAGAGGATCAAATTTGATCTTTGGCAACATATACTGTTAATTGTTTTCTTGAAGTGACAGGCTTACTCTGTTCATTTTCAAATAAGTGTCTGCCAATTACCCAAGTCTGAATAACCACAGTTTACTTGCCAGTTGTTCTTTCAAGTAAAAATGTTGTTTCATGAAAAAGGCAGCTAGTTTCAGCTTTCAAAGCAAACAATTTGTGCAAGTTCTTTTCCTTGAGACTACCATGGTAGTTTAGGCAGGCAGCAAAAGTGCTTTATGCATACTTCCCAGTTTACCGCATACACTATTAAAATAATGGTTAGGTTTTAATAGAATTAATAATTTTTACTATTTCATTAAAGACATTCTTAAGGGAAACTGATTTTTTTCTGCAAATACATGGCAGTGAAGAATGTAATGATTAGTAGTACAGTTTGGTGATACAGCCTTGATCCATGCTAAGGCACCAATAATTTTACCCACTGTTACTTTTGCACTATCTAAATTGCCCACAACAATTAATTAGCATACAGAATAATGTTAAAATAAATAATTTTGTTTACAATTATTAAATAAATTATACAGGCTTTAAATACTCAGAATTTTGAATGAAGAAATAAGTATGTTAAAGAGAGAAAACATAGATGCACAAAATTTAGACTCAGAATGAAATATAATCACATAAAATATTTTTAAATTATAAGAGATTACTATGTTCAATAGCATTTTCATGAATTATAAATATTTTATGTAATGGATAATTTTCTAGAGAAATGTAAGTTATCACAATGTGCCCAGTAGAAGGTATGTATGGAACACCTGAGGAAACCATTAACCATGTAACTTAATATAGTGATACTTAACTTCCTCTGGACAAATAAAGGAGTAAGATAAGCAAAAAAAATATGGGTTGATAACAATAACAATGGTGAACTTCACATGTCATATTTTACAATGCACATGAATAGAGAGTTTAATGGAATAGAATAGAAAGTGCAGAAATTGACACATCACTTTCATCATCATCATCATCACCATAGCTAGCATTTATTGAACACTTACTATATGGCAAGTACTGTCTTAAGTCTGTAACATGTCTTAACTCAAAATCTTTATAACACTCCTGTGAAGAACTCTGCAGATAAAGAATCAAGCCATATAGTCACACAACCTGGATATAGTTTAACGACTGTAGAAGAGTATTTTTTAGATAAAGTGTTTTAAAACAGTAGGAAATGGATAAATTTATCTATAATGTTGATGTGAAAAATGGTTATATGTTTTAAAAGCATCTAAATTCTATTTTAATGAAAGAATTAAATTTAAAATGAAATTAAAGTATTAGAAAAAGTAAATGAAATGATGGTAACTGGTTAACAGTTTGCAAAAATATACTTTACCTCACAATTTCCAAGAAAATTAATTACAGAAAGATGAGGATTTAGCTGTAAATATAAAGAAAACCATAAAAGTTATTATAAAAATACAGCCAAATATTTTTGTGTTTTGGGGATGGAGAAATCTTTTCTGATAATTCTGCAAAGACTGTAATTCAATGTGAAGTTTGGTAAATTAGATTACATGCACATAGAGGACATGTATGGTAAAAACTAACAAACAAATAAAAAAGTACATAAACAATAAAACACAAATGTTAATCTCAGGAAAATAGTTGCATCAAGTATGATATGCACAAGATGAACAATCTAAATACATAAAGTTCTATAAATAAATATTTGATTTGATTTAATACTTGATGACAAGTCTAAAAAGAAAAGATTTACAAAACAAGAAAGATAATGGCCAAGAGATAACAGGAAAAGTCTTATTGTTACAAAATCAAAGATGTAAGCACTAAAACAATATCAAGATCCTGTTTTTCACAAATTACATAGACAATGATTAAAAGAGTAATATCAGCATAGGTAAATAAGCCCTCGTAGTACACTGCTGTTGCAAATTTAAATTCAAAGAATTTTCTGTAGGAAAATTTGTTACCTATCAAAAAGTCTTCAAAATGTCCATACAAAATGTCCAGAAATTCAGTTTACCATATTTTATCCTAAATAAATAACAAAACATGTTATATATACAAGTTTATATATATTGAGGTACTATTTATAATAGTACGAAAATCAGAAAATCTCTAAATGTATATGAATTAGGAGCTTCATTTAAAACTAAGGGTACATCTAGATATTCGCCCTTTCCAAAAATAATACACAGAAGACTTTTGAACAACATGGGTTTGAACTGCATGGGTTCAAACTTATATGCAGATTTTTTTCAATAAATATTTTGGAAAAACTTTTGGAGATTTACAACAATTTGAAAAGAATCATAGATGGACCGCCTAGAAATACTGGAAGAAAATTAAGAAAAATTTAGATATGTCATGAATGCATAAAATACATGTATATACCAGTTTATCTTACATAGCTATAAGGTGAGAGATAGTTAATATAAAATTAATATGTGTTAGTTTTCTTACAGTTTTATAACTTCGCTTTCAAAGAATTACATTACTATACAGTATCTCTCTTTCTCTCAGGTAGTGTCTCTCTCTCTCTTTTCTTTTTTTAAATTTTATTTATTTATTTATTTATTTATTTATTTATTTATTTATTTATGGCTGTGTTGGGTCTTCATTGCTGCACACAGGCTTTCTCTAGTTGTGGCAAGCAGGGGCTACTCTTTGTCATGGTGCGTGGGATTCTCATTGTGGTGGTTTCTCTCGTTGCGGAGCACGGGCTCTAGGTGCACGGGCTTCAGTAGTTGTGGCACGTGGGCTCAGTAGTTGTGGCTCGTGGGCTCTAGAGCGCAGGCTCAGTAGTTGTGGCACATGGACTTAGGTGCTTCACGGCATGTGGGATCTTCCCAGACCAGGGACTAAATCCATGTCCCCTGCATTGGCAGGTGGATTCTTAACCACCGCACCACCAGGGAAGTCCCTCTCTCTTTCTTAATTTAGAAATTGTGTGTCAGCCTACCATCACAGGTAAATGTCTTTTTAAAAATGTAACAATTTATCCAATACTGTACTATGAATTTGACTGTAATACTGTATGTCAAAAAGTTCTATAACAATTCATTCATTAGTATATAGGCTAGGCTACCTTGAAGCAATTATATCAATTACACCAGGCTATCATAAAGAAATCATATTACTGCTTCTTCATTATCAATGCATGAATCATCATACTTGCAAATAAACAGAAATTTCACTTCACATTATCTTTTCATTTTTGATGTCTAGTATTAGTAATATGTAGAACAACTACAGTGTTTTGTACCATATAAGACAATATTGATGTAGGTATTGACAGAAGATTCAATTTGAAAACAGATAATGTAAACGTATGGTATCAAAAAAGAGACTGTAGACAATCCTGCAGCCTGTGGAACAAAAACCACATTTACAGAAAGATAGACAAGATGAAAAGGCAGCGGGCTATGTACCAGATGAAGGAACAAGATAAAACCCCAGAAAAACAACTACATGAAATGGAGATAGGCAATCTTCCAGAAAAAGAATTCAGAATAATGATAGTGAAGATGATCAAGGACCTCGGAAAAAGAATGGAGGCAAAGATCGAGAAGATGCAAGAAATGTTTAAAAAAGATCTAGCAGAATTAAAGAACAAACAAACAGAGATGAACAATACAATAACTGAAATGAAAAATACATTAGAAGCAATCAATAGCAGAATAACTGAGGCAGAAGAATGGATAAGTGACCTGGAAGACAGAATGGTGGAATTCACTGCTGCAGAACAGACTAAAGACAAAAGAATGAAAAGAAATGAAGACAGCCTAAGAGACCTCTGGGACAACATTAAACGCAACAACATTTGCATTATAGGGGTCCCAGAAGGAGAAGAGAGAGAGAAAGGACCTGAGAAAATATTTGAAGAGATTATAGTCGAAAACTTCCATAACATGGGAAAGGAAATAGCCACCCAAGTCCAGGAAGCACAGAGAGTCCCATACAGGATAAACCCAAGGAGAAACACGCCGAGACACATAGTAATCAAACTGGCAAAAATTAAAGACAAAGAAAAATTATTGAAAGCAGCAAGGGAAAAACGACAAATAACATACAAGGGAACTCCCATAAGGTTAACAGCTGATTTCTCAGCAGAAATGCTACAAGCCAGAAGGGAGTGGCATGATATACTTAAAGTGATGAAAGGGAAGAACCTACAACCAAGATTACTCTACCCAGCAAGGATCTCATTCAGATTCAATGGAGAAATCAAAAGCTTTACAGACAAGCAAAAGCTAAGAGAATTCAGCACGACCAAACCAGCCCTACAACAAATGCTAAAGGAACTTCTCTAAGTGGGAAACACAAGAGAAGAAAAAGAACTACAAAAACAAACAGCAAACAATTAATGAAATGGTAATAGGAACATACATATCAATAATTACCTTAAACATGAATGGATTAAAGGCTCCAAACAAAAGACACAGGCTTGCTGAATGGATACAAAAACAAGACCCATATATATGCTGTCTACAAGAGACCCACTTCAGACCTAGGAACACATACAGACTGAATGTGAGGGGATAGAAAAAGATATTCCATGGAAATGAAAATCAAAAGAAAGCTGGAGTAGCAATACTCATACCAGATAAAATAGACTTTAAAATAAAGAATGTTACAAGAGACAAGGAAGCACACTATGTAATGATCAAGGGATCAATCCAAGAAGAAGATATAACAATTATAAATATATATGTACACAACATAGGAGCACCACAATACATAAGGCAACTGCTAACAGCTCTAAAAGAGGAAATCAACAGTAACACAATAATAGTGGGGGACATTAACACCTCACTTACACCAGTGGACAGATCATCCAAACAGAAAATTAATAAGGAAACACAAGCTTTAAGTGACACAATAGAACAGATAGATTTAATTGATATTTATAGGTCATTCCATCCAAAAACAGCAGACTACACTTTCTTCTCAAGTGCACATGGAACATTCTCCAGGAGAGATCACACCTTGGGTCACAGATCAAGCCTGAGTACATTTAAGAATATTGAAATCATATTAAACATCTTTTCCGGCAACAATGCTTTGAGATTAGAAATCAGTTACAGGGAAAAACACGTAAAAAAACACAAACACATGGAGGCTAAACAATACTTTACTAAATAATCAAGAGATCACTGAAGAAATCAAAGAGGAAACCAAAAACTACCTAGAGACAAATGACAATGAAAATACGATGATCCAAAAGCTATGGGATGCAGAAAAAGCAGTTCTAAGAAGGAAGTTTATAGCTATACAAGCCTACCTCAAGAAACAAGAACCTCAAATAAACAATCTACCTTTACACCTAAAGGAAGCAGAGAAAGAACAACAAACAAAACCCAAAGTTAGCAGAAGGAAAGAAATCATAAAGATCAGAGCAGAAATAAATGAAATATAAACAAAGAAAACAATAGTAAAGATCAATAAACCTAAAAGCTGGTTCTTTGAGAAGATAAACAAAATTGATAAACCATTAGCCAGACTCATCAAGAAAAAGAGGGAGAGGACTCAAATCAATAAAATTAGAAATGAAAAAGGAGAAGTTACAACAGACACCACAGAAATACAAAGCATCCTAAGAGACTACTACAAGCAACTCTATGCCAATAAAATGGACAGCCTGGAAGAAATGGACAAATTCTTAGAAAGGTATAACCTTCCAAGACTGAACCAGGAAGAAACAGAAAATATGAACAGACCAATCACAAGTAATGAAATTGAAACTGTGATTGTAAATCTTCCAACAAACAAGAGTCCAGGACCAGATGGCTTCACAGGTGAATTCTACCAAACATTTAGAGAAGAGCTAACACCCATCCTTCTCAAACTCTTCTAAAAATTTACAGAGGAAGGAACACTCCCAAACTCATTCTATGAGGCCACCATCACCCTGATACCAAAACCAGACAAAGATACTACAAAAAAAGAAAATGACAGACCAATATCACTGATGAATATAGATGCAAAAATCCTCAACAAAATACTAGCAAACAGAATCCAACAACACATTAAAAGGATCATACACCACGATCAAGTGGGATTTATCCCAGGGATGCAAGGATTCTTCAATACACGCAAATCAATCAATGTGATACACCACATTAACAGATTGAAGAATAAAAACCATATGATCATCTCAATAGATGCAGAAAAAGCTTCTGACAAAATTCAACACCCATTTATGATAAAAACTCTCCAGAAAGTGGAAATAGAGGGAACCTACTTCAACATAAGAAAGGCCATATATCACAAACCCACAGCAAACATCATTCTCAATGGTGAAAAACTGAAAGCATTTCCTCTAAGATCAGGAACGAGACAAGGATGTCCACTCTCACCATTATTCAACATAGTTTTGGAAGTCTTAACCACGGCATTCAGGGAAGAAAAAGAAATAAAAGGAATACAAATTGGAAAAGAAGTAAAACTGTCACTGTTTGCAGATGACAGGATACTATACATAGAGCATCCTAAAGATGCTACCAGAGAATTCATTATCATTAACTAGAGTTAATCAATGAATTTGGTAAAGTAGTAGGATACAAAATTAATGCACAGAAATCTTTTGCATTCCTATACACTAATGATGAAAAATCTGAAAGAGAAATTAATGAAACACTCTCATTTACCACTGCAACAAAAAGAATAAAATACATAGGAATAAACCTACCTAGGGAGACAAAAGACCTGTATGCAGAAAACTGTAAGACACTGATGAAAGTAATTAAAGATGATACAAACAGATGGAGAGATATACCATATTCTTGGATTGGAAGAATTAATATTGTGAAAATGACTATAATACCCAAAGCAATCTACAGATTCAATGCAATCCCTATCAAATTACCAATGGCATTTTTTACAGAACTAGAACAAAATATCTTACAATTTGTATGGAGACACAAAAGACCTGGAATAGCCAAAGCAGTCTTGAGGGAAAAAAACGGAGCCAGAGGAATCAGGCTCCCTGACTTCAGACTATACTACAAAGCTACAGTAATCAAGACAATATGGTACTGGCACAAAAGCAGAAATATAGATCAATGGAAAAGGATAGAAAGCCCAGAGATAAACCCACGCACCTATGGTCAACTAATCTATGACAAAGGAGGCAAAGATATACAATGGAGAAAGACAGTGTCTTCAATAAGTGGTGCTGGGAAAACTGGACAGCTACATGTAAAAGAATGAAATTAGAACACTCCCTAACACCATACACAAAAATAAACTCAAAATGGATTTGAGACCTAACTGTAAGACTGGGCACTATAAAACTCTTAGAATAAAACATAGGAAGAACACTCTTTGACATAAATTACAGCAAGATATTTTTTGATCCACCTCCTAGAGTAATGGAAATAAAAACAAAAATAAACAAATGGGACCTAATGAAACTTCAAAGCTTTTGCACAGCAAAGGAAACCATAAACAAGATGAAAAGACAACCCTCAGAATGGGAGAAGATATCTGCAAATCAATCATCGGACAAAGGATTAATCTCCAAAATACATAAACAGCTCATGCAGCTCAATATTAAAAAAAACAAACAACCCAATCCAAAAATGGGCAGAAGACCTAAATAGACATTTCTCCAAAGAAGACATACAGATGGCCAAGAAGCACATGAAAAGCTGCTCAACATCACTAATTATTAGAGAAATTCAAATCAAAACTGCAATGAGGTATCACCTCACAGAAGTTAGAATGGGCATCATCAGAAAATCTACAAACAACAAATGCTGGAGAGGGTGTGGAGAAAAGGGAACCCTCTTGCACTGTTGGTGGGAATGTAAAGTGATACAGCCACTATGGAGAACAGTATGGAGGTTCCTTAAAGAACTAAAAATAGAATTACCATATGACCCAGCAATCCCACTACTGGGCATATACCCAGAGAAAACCATAATTGAAAAAGACACATGCACCCCAATATTCATTGCAGCACTGTTTACAATAGCCAGGTCATGGAGGCAACCTAAATGCCCATCGACAGATGAATGCATAAAGAAGATGTGATATATATATATATATATATATATACACACACACACAATGAAATATTACTCAGCCATGAAAAGGAATGAAATTGGGTCATTTGTAGAGATGTGGGTGCATCTGGAGACTATCATACAGAGTGAAGTAAGTCAGAAAGAGAGAAACAAATATTGTATATTAACGCATATATGTGGAATCTAGAAAATGGTTCAGATGAACCGGTTTGCAGAGCAGAAATTGAGACACAGATGTAGAGAACAAACGTATGGACACCAAGGGGGGAAAGTGTCGGGGATGGGGTTGTGGTGTGATGAATTGGGAGATTGGGATTGACATGTATTCACTGATGCGTATAAAATGGATGACTAATAAGAAAATAAATAACTAAACATTTAAAAAAAAATAAAGACCAATGATGACAAATTTGCCATAATAATGAACTCAACCCTTGGCAAAGAGGACTAAAACAAAGGGAATAAAAAAAAACAGCACTGTAAATGTTTTTTCTCTGTCTTATGACTTTCTTATAACATTTTTTTCTCTAGCTTAATTTATTGGAAGAATATAGCATATAATGCACATTACATACAAAATATGTGCTAATTAACACTTTATCTTATCAGTAAGACTTCTGGCCAGCAGTAGTCTATTGATAGTCAAGCTCTGGGGGAGTCAAAAGTTATATGCAAATTTTCAACTGCATAGGGTGTTGGTGTCCCTAACCCTCACATTGTTCGAGGGTCATTGTTCGAGAGTATCCATATTCATTGACCTAAAACAATGTCCATAGTTGTATATGTATACCTATATTCAACCTGGAAATTTCTATATAGAGAGTATTCATAATTACTTTTTAAACATATTTAATTAATTTTTTCATTTGCATATTTTCTGCAGTGAGGTTTTATTCATTATCATAACAGAAAAAATGAAATTTAAGGAAAGATAAAGGGTAATTTGTAAGGACTGTACTTATTAGTGTTAAGAAATAATGTCACTTAAATTTTCTCAGTTCAGTCTCCCAAGGCAAGAGAAATAAAAGCAAAAATAAACAAATGGGACCTAATCAAACTTACAAGCTTTTGTACAGCAAAGGAAACCATAAATAAAATGAAAAGTCAACCTACAGAATGGGAGAAAATATTTGCAAATGATATGACTGACAAGGGCTTAATTTCCAAAATATACAAACAGCTCTTACAACTCAACAACAACAAAACAAACAACCCAATCAAAAAACTGGCAAAAGACAAAACAAACAACAACAAAAAATTGGCAGAAGACGCAAATAGACATTTCTCCAAAGAAGACATACAAATGACCAACAGGCACATGAACAGATGTTCAACATTGCTAATAATTAGAGAAATGAAAATCAAAACTACAATGAGGTACCACTTCACACTGGTCAGAATGGCCATCATTAAAAAGTCTACAAATATCAAATGCTGGAGAGGCTGTGGAGAAAAGGGAACCCTCCTACATTGTTGGTGGGAATGTAAGTTGGTGCAGCCACTATAGAAAACAGTATAGAGTTTCCTCAAGAAACTTAAAATAGAGTTTGCCATATGATCTAGCAATCCCACTCCTGGGCATATATCTGGACAAAACTATAATTCAAAAAGATACATGCACCCCTATGTTCATAGTAGCACTATTTACAGTGGCCAAGACATAGCAACAACCTAAATGTCCATCAACAGATGACTGGATAAAAAAGATGTGGTACCTACATACAGTGGAATACTACTCAGCCATATATAAGAATGAAATAATGCCATTTGCAGCAACATGGATGGACATAGTGATTATCATACTAAGTGAAATAAGTCAGAAAGATGAATACAACGACCATTTGATATCACTTATATGTGGAATCTAAAATATGACACAAATAAACTTATCTATGAAACAGAAACAGACACACGGACATAGAGAACAGATGACCTGTGGTTTCCAAGGGAGAGGGGGGTGGTGGGTGGACGGCATGGGAGTTTAAGGTTACCAGATGCAAACTATTATGTATAGAATGGATAAACAACAAGGTCCTATTGTATTGCACAAGGAACTACATTCAATATCCTGTGATAAACCATAATGAAAAGAATACAAAGAAGAATGTATATATATATGTATAACTGAATCACTTTGCCGTACCGCAGAAATTAATACAACATTGTAAATCAACTATACTTCAATAAAAATAAAGAAAAAGAAATAATGTCACTAATGATTAAACTGGTATGAACTCCTAAGAATATTACATAACACTTATTAAATCTCTTTCATTTCCAATTAAAATATAGCCATATAATTTGGGAAAGATGAAAATTACTTATAACAATTTAAGCAGGGGCTGGGAAAATTTATAATTTAAATCACGCTAAATGTGCCTCACCAATTTTTTTGAAAAATGTCTCTTACCTACTGTTTAAAAATTTCTGTAACAAAAGCTTTTTTTTTTTCTTGGATTTTTCCATGAAAACAAACTTTGAACATTTCCAAAAGATTCAAACTTCCTATTTCTTGATAGTTATGAATAATCTGATCTGGAGCTACAATGGATTCCTAACTTGAATGCTTCACTTGGAACTTTTCTGAACTCCAAAAGGCATGTTGGATTAGGAGGTACAGCCTCTAGTCCCAAAGGCAGAATATTTTTGACACAATTTATGTCACAGAGGTTGCAAACCGGATGCCCACTTGTCACATCCTGCTTGAAGTCATGTTTTCCTTGGCTTACATGATGTTTCAAAAATGTTAAATTATTTAACAACAATTTTAAAATGTTTCATTTCATAGCAAACTGAAATTTGGGATTCTGGGCTCCATTATTGCTACCCTGCATGACAAAAATCTTCTGGAATAAAGCAGCCGTGGGGCTACCAGGATGGGGCTTTCATACTTAAGTTTGTCACACAATATCTGCATTGCTCATTGTCTTACTTGTCTGACTACTTTATAGAAGTTGAATTTATGACCACTTCTTTAGGCTATGTCCAAAGCCTTGCCTGACAGAAAATGATTTCCCAAAGTGCTTGCTATGTCATCAAATTCCCAAAAATAAAGACATTTTTTGGCTTATGAAACTCTACTAAATTTCCAGGCAGAGAGCAGACATGTATCATGGGAAAGATTAATAATTTCATTCTCATGTTAACAAAGATTGGTTTGTTAATGCCCAAGTGGGGAGGAGAGTTCTAAGTGAAGGTCATATATAGGATATGTAAGTGTTCATGAGGGATGCACTTATAAGCAATGGGTACCAAATGTCTGTAAAAGTCTGAGTGATCAGGCTGTGGAGAGGAGAGTTAAAATGACAGTTCATAAAAAACAAGAGAGTTAATTTACTTTTAAAGTTAATGGGTAAAAATTCCCTGACCTGTGATGAACACAAACAGCAGGTTAAAAAGATGCTCACATTGGCTTTTGAACTATTTTGAATAAATTGCAGATTTTGAAATATGTGGTTAAATATACGTATTTTTAAAAGAAGACCAACATATGTTTAATATTCTAGGGTCCTTGATCTCAGAAGTGCTTTTTAATTCTCATGCTTTTCTTGCTTTTCATGAAAAACAATTTTGAAATCTGTTGTTTTCTCTTCAAGACACATGCAATTAGTTGTTTTTTTTTGACATTGCTCTAAGAGTAAACATGATTAAATGGTAACCATTCATACAGCCATTAATAAAATGTGTATTAAATTCATACTTAAAATTCCCATGTAGTTCTTTCTGTAAATCTATTCAACTTTTTGAATTTTGTCTCATGTAATTTTGGAACTGAGATTTACCACAGTCAGCCATTATCAGAATTATTTGCTGCCATAAGGGATGATAAAAACTGGGTCAGAGAATATAGGTCTAATTTGAGGAAATAGAGTATATGCTCTTTTTACTCATTCAAAAACATTTACTAAAATCTGATTCCATGTTACTTAACACTAGTCCTTGCTGAGGAGGTTCCTGTTCATAAGGAGCTACCACCTTAGCCAGGCAGAAAGACAGCTATTGACAGAAAGACAGTAACTAGTACAATGTGATAACTGTTTAATGATCTGAGGCAACTGCAGAGGGAGCACAGGAGAAGGATAGATTAATATTGCTATGAGAATAGGAGAGTTTCCCCCAAAAAAGCAATAACTGTTAATTGGACTTAGAAGGATATGATATTATCACATAGCAAAGGGATACAGAAAAAGCACACGGTAGGTTCAGGGAGCCATAAGTAAACTCATGCTTGAAAAATAACTTTGATGAGAGATAAGACTGTGAAAGGGTATTGAGACCAGATGGCATGTTTCATACTGAGACATTTTCCAAGGAAAATTGAGGACAACTGCAAAATATATACCAAGAGTCTTGGAAGTTATATATACCTTGAACAATTTCATGTACAGCAGTTTTTTCTAAAAATATAACGTGAAATAGACTATGATATAGTAGCAGGGATGCTCCTCACAGCATTATCTAGAATACAAAAATTTGGAAGTATCTTAAATGGGCAACAATAGGGGCCTGAAATAGGGGTAGAGCTTTAGAATAGATCTTTAGAATTACCTACATTTTGATATTTAAGGATAAGATTTTATAATTAAAGCAAACTGAGTTATACAAAGATCAACTTCCAACATCTCTAATTCTTTCAAGACTTGAACTATTTCTCACATCCCCATCTGCAATATTCCCATTGACTTTAACGACTTGCGAAGAAGTTAATATATTCAGAGGAGGCCTGGGGGAAATGGCTGTTTGGCAAAGTGAGTCTGATGGAGAGAGAGCCAGCTTTCTGCATTGTATCCATTTATTCACCCTCACTCTTTGGCACCTATTGCTCACATGTTTCAGTCACACTTTTTTGGGACAAATTTATCACTTTTTTCCTAAAATGTGATTCTTAGTATGTCCAATATATACTAAGACAACCTCCTATCAAAGGCAGTTTTTTTATTCATTCTAACTTCTAAATTTTTTTTTTACTTCCTAAATTATTTATTTATTTATTTATTTTTTATACAGTAGGTTCTTATTAGTTATCTATTATATACATATTAGTGCATATATGTTAATCCCAATGTCCTAATTCATCCCACCGCCACCCCCCACTTCCCCCCTTGGTATCCATACGTTTATTCTCTACATCTGTGTCTCTATTTCTGCCTTGCAAACCAGTTCATCTGTACCATTTTTCTAGATTCCACATATATACGTTAATATACAATATTTGTTTTTCTCTTTCTGACTTACTTCACTCTGTATGACAGTCTCTAGGTCCATCCACATCTTATTGAACTTCTAAATTAAAGAATGGCATATGAAGGCAGACAGCTTCACTGCAAATTTTGCCTCCACCATTTTCTTTTTCTTTTTTTTGATTTATTTATTTATTTATTTATATATTTTTGGCTGCGTTGGGTCTTTGTTGCTGTGCGTGGGCTTTCTCTAGATGCGGTGAGCAGGGGCTTCTCTTTGTTGCAGAGCACGGGCTCTAGGTGCACGGGCTTCAGTAGTTGTGGCTCGCAGGCTCCAGAACACAGGCTCAGTAGTTGTGGCACACGGGCTTAGTTGCTCCGCAGCATATGGGATCTTCCCGGACCAGGGCTCGAACCCGTGTCCCTTGCACTGGCAGGCAGATTCTTAACCAGTGTGCCACCAGGGAAGTCCGCCTCCACCATTTTCTACCTGAGTGATCTTTGGCAATAAACTTAACCCTTCTCTTCCTCAGTTTAATCATCTGTAAAAATTTGGAATAAATTAAAACTTACCTGTTACGGCTTGAATTGTGTCCCTCAAATATTTAAATATTGACGTCATAACCCCCAGTATCTCAGAATATCACCCTATTTGGAAACAGGGTCACTGAACATATAATTACTTAAATGATGTCATACGGGAGTAGAGTGGGCCCCCAATCCAATGGGACTGGTGTCCTTATCAAAAGGGTAAATCTGGACACAGACATGGACAAAGGAAGAATGCTACGGGAAGATGGAGGCAGAGTCTACAGGCCAAGGCATACCAAAGAGTGCCAACAAACACCAGAAGCCAGGAGAGAGGCATGGAACAGAGTCTCCCTAATAGCCATCAGAAGAAACCAAACCTGAGATATTTTGGCTCTAGACTTCTACCCTCCAGAACTGTGAGACAATACATTTTTGTTGTTTAAACCACCCAGTTTGTGGTACT
This sequence comes from Balaenoptera borealis, assembly GCF_965194805.1. Taxonomy (NCBI): domain Eukaryota; kingdom Metazoa; phylum Chordata; class Mammalia; order Artiodactyla; family Balaenopteridae; genus Balaenoptera; species Balaenoptera borealis. The sequence goes on along the minus strand of NC_138870.1, from coordinate 69,185,075 downwards.
TTGTTAAGGCAGCCCTAACAAACTGATATACTACCTCATAGCACATTTGAGAGAATCAAATGTAAAGCTTATAGAATGATTCTTCTCACATAATAAGCTAACATTTTTAGCCATCAACTAAAAGAGAAATAAAAGTCTGGGTACCGTTTTTCTTTGTGGTACTCCTCAATTATGACAGCTACCTAGATCTAGTCTGCTCTCTGTAAGTTGGGTAAACTAAAACTTAGCACTTAAATAACCAACTCACCATTTAAAAAAAAATTCCAATGTGAACCCTTCAGCTAGACTGCCCCCTGTCCAAAGAATGCTGTCATCTTTTTCTTTTTTTACCCCTTCAATTTGATGCAAAAACTTCAACTCATTTTTAGCTTTTCTATTTCCTTCATGATTGGTCACAAAATCTTATTTTTTTTTTGGTGTATGTTCAGGTTTTCATAACATAACATTTAGACTATGTTAATGGTCTCCATATTGTTTCCCTGTATATAAACTCTGCTGCTCAGCACATAATCCTGAAATGTTTTTGTGAGCATGTCATCACCTTGCTAGAAAATGTACAGTGTTTTCAGAAACTGGTTTAAATTCTTTAACTTGACATTCAAGACCTTTTATGATTAGACTAACATTTAATTTCCCAAGCTCATATTCCACACTCAGGAAGTTGATTTCCATTTAGCAGTTATGCCCAGGGCAGAGAGCATAGCAAAAAAAGCCTCCTGTTTTTGCATTTCATCTTCTGCCAAACAAATACTATGGCTCAATTTTTTAATAAACTGTCTTCTTTGTTCCCAGAATACTTCACTGCTATTATTTTATTTTATTTATTTATTTATTTTATTTTATTTTTAATAACTATGTTAGACTTAGGAAAAAGTTTATAAGATAATATGGTGAATACTTATTTACTAATTACCCAGAATAAAATACATAGCCTTAAAAAATATCCTCAGAGGTTCATTATGTGCTCTTCCCCAACATAACCTTCTTTATTAAACTTCAGAGAAAACCAGGTTCATAAATGTATTTATATTTGTACTATGTTTCTACCTTTAAAAAATACATAGTATTATTTGTACATTTAGTATTTTATATTTACGCTGTATGTATCCCTCTACAACTTGTTTTTTACCCCAAATTATGCCCTTGGGACTCATCCTATTGATTCATGTAGCTCTCGTTCACTTATTTTTCCTTTTGTATAGATTTTTATGTGTGACTATATCAAAATGAATCCATTATCCTGTTGGTGGACATTTAGTTGGCATCTGATTTTATTCCATTCATTTATCATTCATTAAAGAAATATTTATCAAGCATCAAAGATACAAGAGGAAAATGAATTACCAATCCTCCTGAGGCTTACGTTCTAGTACAAATCCATCCTCTTTTACAAACAAACATGAGTTTATCTAGAGTAAATTTCCAGTGATGAAATTGCTGGGGCATTGATTATACATATCTTTAACATCAGTAGAAACTGTCAAATTTTCCTCCACAGTGATTATACCAGAATATTAGAATGTTATTTGATCTACATCCTCATTAATACTCGACGTTGTCAAACATAAATTTTACCAACCTGATAGTTGTAAAATAGTTTCTCGTTATAGTCTTAATATGCAATTCCCTAATTACTATAGATATAAATTTTTTTTAAAGCTCATAGGCCATTTGTGTTTCCTGTGCTTTTGTCTATTTCTTGTACTGGAATATTTGACTTTTTAAAACTGATTGGTAGGAGTTCTTTATATTTTTTTGCATGCTAATCTTAATGCCTTTAAACAAAGTTTTATAATTTTCTCTACAAAAGTCAACACTTCTTTTGATATATTAGTCTTACCCTATATATTAACTTTTAAAAATGATGTTTATAAATTACATTTTCTAATTGTTTGTGTCTGTAAATGGATTTTATTTGGGGATCTAAGTCAGGGGTTAGCAAATCTTTCTATAAAAGTCTAGTTAGTAAATATTTTCAGCTTTGTAGGCCAAGGAGCAAAATCCAGCAACTGTTCTCACCAAAAAGCTAAGAAATTTTTTACATTTAAAATCATTTTTAGCTCACGGGTCTTAGAAAAACAGGCAGCAAAATGGATGTGATCTACAGGCTGTGTAGTTTGCCAATCCTTTTACTAAATTGTAGCAGACTTACCAAATTCTATTGTTAAGTGTAATAACTTGTAGATTTGTGTGAATGTTCTAGTTAGGCAATCATATTGTATAGGATGTGGAGTATTTATACTTTTCTTTCTAATCATCATAAAATTACTTCTTTTTACTGTATTTGGTTAGGACTTCCAGAAAAATATTTAGTAAAAGTGTGTTGATCGTGTTATACTCTTGTTTTTTGTATAAAAGGGACCATCATAATATTTCACCATTGGGTATGGTATTTGTTATGGGCTTGTATTGGAACATTTGTCAGCTTAAGGGACTGTCTTCTATTCCTAGTTTCCTGAGAGTTTATTATTATTATTATTACTATTATTATTCTTATTTTACTATAAATGCATATTTAATCATTTTTACTTATTTTTCTTCTTTTAAATTAAAATTTTATTTTCCCCTTATGACTAAAGAAAAGCATATGAAGATATCTTCTCATGTTAAACCTTTTTGATTACTTGTATTAAGCTTTGCTGAATAAGATTTGCTGCTATTTTACTTAGAATTTTTCATCTATGTAATATATAAGGTTAATCCATAAATTTCCTTTCTCATATTGCCCTTTTCTGGTTTTGATACCAACACTATATTAGCTTCATAAAGTGAATTGGAGAGTATACTCACTTTATGATTATTTGAAAGGATTTGCATGTAATTGAAATTATCTGTTTCTTGAAAATAGGCTTCACCTGCAAAAACATCTGAGATCAGTAGGTTTAGGTATGTATGTGTGCAGATTCTAAACTATTGATTCCATTTCTTTAATGGTTCTATATCTTTTGAGATTTTTATTTCTTAAAAATGAGATTTGATAAGATATGTTCTAGGAAAAATTGCTCCTTTTACCTAAGTCTTCAAGTTTATTGGCATAGATTTGTATTACTTTGAGTTTTAAGACATTTTATTATGAAAAATTTCCAAACATTCATCAAATAGATTAATAAACTCCCCTGTACCCATTTGCCAACATCAATTATATATAATTATATAAACATTCTACTGTTTAATTTCATCTATCTTCCTGACACACTTTTTTGGGCACAAATCCAATAAATCATATAATTTTTTCTGTGAATAATTCACTATGTATTAATTTAAAAATTAATAATAATAAATATCTTCTAATATCCATCTGCATTTAGCTTTCCTGTTTTTTTTTTTTTTTTTTGAATGCATCCTTTGGGGAAAAATTTAAGCTTCTAAGCTCAGTCTGGTTTTCTCTGTAGTTTCTCTCTTAGAATGAATTAGTTTCAGTGCTCATATGGCCTTGTTAGTCATTTTATCTTCATGTTTAAAAGCTATTCTGTAATTATAACATTGCATAGAGAAAAACTATGCAACTTGAAATTAGAGAATCTGAATTATAGTTCTCATATCTACATGCAATTTGCAAGTTATTTAGGTCTTCTGCTTCTCTGTTTTCTTAATTGGTTCAACAGAGCAAAGTATTTTTATTTATCTCCTACTGAGAATTCAAGAATTTAAATATATATTAATATACTTGTAAATTTTTAAATGCTATAGAGAATGTCATTTGCAAAAGCAATATGAAATGCTGTATTAATCAGTGCAAATTTCTCTGGACCTCTGAATGGAGAACTCAATGTGCATGATCTACTGATGGCATATAAGTAGCCCAATCTCTGTATATTAGGGATCAAGTTTTAAGTTTGTCCTATAATATTTGATATGAGCAGAATTTTGCAGAGGAACATAATTTAATAATAATCCTACTGCTGCTGGTTTGGAGTTGGGTAAAAGAGGTGATGATATTTTCAACTCTTAAAGGTTTATGTTCTATCCAATGGCAAAAAGAATTCTCTTCTGTCCCAGTATTTATACTTTAAAAATTATAGCAGAGGTGCTAGGACAGTATGTCTCCATACATTTTCCAGCTACCACTTGCAATCTCTTTCATTAATTCTCATACTCATTTTCCTAACCCTCATATTAAAATTTTATACTGGATTTTAGGCTGAAGCCGATTTTTGGTTGTTGAGATATAAATGAGCAAGAAGTGTAAATGGAAAATGTGTTATGTCGTCTTTTTCTACATGCTTGTTTAATTGTGGTACTGGATACATTTGGGTGATGATGGAGTTAATTTAGCTTAGTAAAGAGGAAGAAAAAATGGAGGCAACGAGGGTAACTGGGTATCCTGAGCTTGTATTAGGACATTTGTAATGCTGAAATATGAGAAACTTGTTCCTATTTCCTGCCTTCCTCCCAATCAGTTTGCATATATACAGAAATGTGTTAGTTCCCAAGGGCTGTTTCAAACTCTTACTGTATGCAAGTATCTATATGTACATATGTTCACACACACACACACACACACACACACACACACACACACACACACACACACAAAACCCTTTGGCATTTGCAATTCTGCCTTTGTAGCAAAAGATACGGCTTTAGTCCAAAAAAGATATGATGAAATTGTCTTAGAAATAAAGGACATGGATGTATTGTCTCTCTATTCTTCTTCTGTGTTTAGGGTGATATTTGAATCTTAAATGTCTACTTTGCGCAATTGCTTATAACATAAATCAATGTGACAATGGCAATAGCCCATGTCAGACTTTTCATGCCAGCTGATGTCCAGTCATTAAATAATTCTATCAGTCACCATGATGCTTGGAATTGAAAAAGTTATTTTATCACACATTAGTCTGGCAATGAATAAAAGGCCAGTGGCCATTTTGAGTGTTAGACTTCTGTTTCTACAGAATATATAAAACTATAAAATCGATCCAACTAATAAATGCTTCCACTTCTGCAGATACTATAAAGTTGTAACTTTTTTTTTTTTCCCTAGAACTATAACTCACTTACCATCAAAGTATCAAAAACTTCTGAGTGCTTATTTTTGACAGCACGCTGGAGGGTAGATATTGAACCATCAACAATGACGAGAAGAAAACTATGCGGGATAAGATATTGACAACCTGCTCAAGCCACCCTAAGATGAAACCTAAATTTACTAGAGCTTATACTACTGCTATTGTATGATTCAGCAGATATATACCAGTGTGACATACCACCTGGGTGTTCTGATTTTTCAGGCAGTTCTTATGACATACAAGTTGCTAACAATATTGAACTTTATCATTGTTTAGAACTAACTTTCTTATTTTAAAGTGATAAATGATCAGGAACAAGATGTTACTTAATGTGGGGGAGAGAGAAGAAGTTTTGTGAGAAGTGTCTGGAGGAAGTGAAAAATTGGATGTGGAGAAGGAGAGCACAAGATGGTTTATGCTCAAACTTGCTTCCATTTACTTGTTTTGAAATCTCTAAAAAGAGTCCTACAATTAAAAAGTGAAGGTAAATGTTTTCAAAGTGATTTCAGAATACAGAGAATATACAGTGTCATCTCAGGGCTTAGGAGACAAAGTGTGATCTTGAGTGGTTGGTAGTCTTTTTTCAATATCCATGAGGATCATACTGCAGCTCTGACACCATGAGAACTGAAACATTATTAATGCCCAGGAGAACTTCACATCTAGATGGAAATGAGTAGAAAAACTTGAGAGAATGTCTTTGGAATTATATAAAATACACATTGGTGACCTTCAAAAATAATTGGAGATTGGGGAAATGGTGGAATGAGTGTTATGGTGCTGAAGTCATTCTCTTTAAAACTAGAAGGTGGCAAAATAGGGTAATACTAATAACCTAATATACATAAATATAAGTTACATAGGTAGGAAGGGATGGTGTCTCATGATCTTAACAGCCAGTGGTATAGAGGGAGAGAATATTTTTATGTATTGCAAAAGGTTAATGAATTATCTCATAGTCATACTGTATTGAGTACTAAGACAAAAAGCAAAAACAAAATTCTGCTTGTGGGACTTTCTGCAGACTAACTGTTTGAAAATAATTGATATGTAGCTGTTCTAATATCTTCAATTCAATATCTTTATAGTTGAACATCTAAATCTTTTTGTTCATTGTTTCATCTGACTTTGGCTTATAGTGGCTTCGCTTCTTTCACATTTGGTGATCTTTGATAGACTTTATAGCTTCATCTTATCCATTGAGAATCTAGCATAACACAAATTGGGAGATCTTTTTTCCTAAGACAATTTACTTCTACATTTACTAGTATCCAAGCTGAGATCGTTTCAACCTCCTGATGATCATAGTCAGTGGGGAAATCACAGACTCTGTGTCTCAATTTCATTCCATCTAAGACTGAATATCCTCACGGCAGTGTTATTGTTGGTTAATGTCCTCAGAACAACCATTTTTAGGGCCATGTGCCGCTCTAGCGCTGGATCATTTTTTTTTTTTTTTTACTATGAGAAGATAATTAAAGACCACCTTATATCTTGTGAAACCAACTATGCCTTCTGGGAAGTGTTCTATTTAGGATATAGTTGCACTGTTCTAACAATGGTCTATCAATACACTTAGCCACTTGCAAACACAATGTGCGAAGCAGAAGAAACATTAACTATATACAGACATTTGTCATCACTATCTCCTGGAGCTTTTATTGTTAGAATCTACAAAATAATCTGAAATACTGGTGTGCTATGCTTCCTCTTTTACCTGACATTACTCTTTGCCTTTTTAAAAAAATCTTGGAACTCACCAGTTGGAGAGTTTTCAAACATGGCAAGGCACTTTATTTCTGGGGTTTTTGTTGTTGTTAATCTTAAAGTTTATGGTTTTCTCATTTTGAAAAAAATTTATACTTGAATAATTATTTGGAAAAATATACTTTAAAAGAGGAAAAATGACAACTGTAATTCCTTCATATAGAAAAATAGCATTATCATTTTGAATTATTCTATTCTAGCATACATATGCATTTTTAGTAATATATTTTCATTTAATATGAATAATTGATAACATATTTTCATTTAGGGAATAGATTTTTTAAAAATAAATTTATATGATCAATCTAGACGTTCAAATAAACTTTAAAAATTGAAACAAAATATTGCATAAAATTTTAACACCCTAATGTAACCACTCTAATATTTTAATAAACCCTATCAAGATCTCTAAGTATACCCACACACACACAATTTCCATATATAGCATATTATGTAATATCATGTTATATATGCTGTTCTATAACTACCCTTTTCTCTTAATAGTATGTTCTAAACTGCACAGGAACAACTTTTAAGAAAAATTGCAATAAGGATACAGCTCAAGAGAATAGTTTAAATGAGACAATGAAAGCTTAGATATATAACATTTATTCTCATCTTTTCATGAGATCTTTCAAATACGTGCCTTTATAAATCATTGCCATCTGTGATTTGGTTCGTTTCCATTCATTCTTGCATGCATGTATACATTAGGCATTAATTTCACTATTGAGAGTCCATTATTTTGAGTGCTAGAACTAGATGCTGGGAAACAAACGTAGTTCTGCCTTTGAGACATACCAACTCAGTGAAGAGGAAACAAAATTAAATACATATAAAACATATTCATGACCTATATAAAAAACACTGGGGGTACTTAGAGGAGTGGGCAATTCTTCCTAAGGGGGAAATTGGTTTAAAAACCCTAAAGAAGAATATCTTAGTTGAGTCTTGAAGATAAAAGATGTTTGTTTAACTTATGGACTTGTAAGACTCAGGGTGAAGGAGAAGAAATACGAAATAGTATCTGGTATTCAAGTAACAGCAAGTTCAATATAGTCAGTAAGTCAAAAGTGTAAGATTATTAAATTATAGGTAGTAGTGGTAGCACTAAGCAAACCTAATTAACAAGAAAGTTAATCAGGTAGAAAAAGACATTTTTCCAAATTCAATTCATTTTCAGTGATATGTACTCCTTGTATTATCAGACACAGCAATACATATGTATTATATGCTCTCCTGCTATGATGGTGAGATTAGGTATTCATTTCAGTAAACACTTGAGTATGTTTTAATTAAAATGCCTTCTGAGAAAATGGAATGTCGCATTTTTAAATAGAATTTCAGGTTGCTATAGTAACTAATAAAACTGCCACTATTTATTCAAAATAACATAAAAAGCATCTTTAAAGATGGTAAATCACTTTCAAAGTATCCTGACCATTAGTTACTGATATTAAATTGAATTGTATTAACAATTAGTTGAATGTTTCATGTGTGAGAAACTGCAGAAAATGTATATAGAAAAACAGGAAATAGAGATACCTTTTAAAAGCTTATGTGTTAGATGGAATCAAATGTTTAATGCACCTTCTACAAAAGAGAAGACAGTTTCTCTTCACTGATCAGATCATCTGTTAAGTTCAAATCATCCAGTAAAATTATTTTTTGTTGTTGTTCCCATGAAAGTATGCAAGCCACTGAAGCATAAGGGTAGCTAAATAAGGGAAACAGTGAGTGACATAAGTGAGTAATGCATCCTGGAAATATGTAGCTCTTATGGTAAAATTCCTGCAGGAATACCTGTCTCTATGTTGCAGACCTTCTGACATTGGAAACAAAAGGCCAACTGCAAAAAGGTTTAAATATTTCGTTTTTTCACAATATAATGAATGCAATTTGAATCTAAGATATTTTCTGATACAGTTTGAAAGTTAGTTTAGTCAAATTAATACATAATCATGTTTGTATTTACCTAATAATGGCAGAGACCACTAGATTATTAAAAAAAATTAAGTCAGGAGCTTGAGGTCAAGAATCCAAGTATAAAAGTTAAGAAGAATGCCAGCCAAAGATTTCAAAGACACACTCAAGACTTGAAAGCAAATTCCAAAAATTACACGTGTGCATACTACTAGTGGACACCATGATGCTTTCTCTTCTTTTTTGAGAAAGCAGCATATTTGCTCTATTGTTCTAGATGGTCTTTCTCTGGCCTTTGTTTCCTCATCTTCATTTTCAGGATGGTGAAAATAATGCATACTGCAAATGGAGAAATGATTTTAAGGATTCTAGCACAGTGCCAATAATCTTTGGTTTCCTTCTTTTGCCCACTGTCTTCAAATTTCATAAGATTTTATAAATCCTACTTTGCTACAGAAATTTACAGAAGAGTGTTTTCACTGAAGGCATAATTTTGAAATTAAGGAAGAGTTAAAAAGTCCTGCATTTTTTTAAAAAAATGAGCAAACCACGCATGGCAAACAAAGTAATTGGTTTCATCGATAAAAAGATGCAAACAGATTCTGAGATCCTTTGTCTTATTAGTGCTGACATGATTCATTACTTACATTTAAGAATCCCGTCCACATTGTTTTGCTTCTATGTCGTTGTATTTCCTAGAATAGTAAAAGAAAAAAAGTATATTCTTTCCTTTATATTGTTTTATTTTTCCGTTTAAAGAATTTGAAAACTTTAGCTGAAATCCTCCTTACATCCTAATGTCTTTCAAGGTTAGTCATTTATCTGTGAGGGTTTCAGGAATTTTTTATGGAGTAATGGAACAGACATAAGCATTTCTTATTAAATGGCTCCATAAAATTTTTTATGATAATTTGGAATCAGAACTTAATTTTTAAATGTAATTTTCATGAATTAACTATTTTCCTCATTTGTTCTAGCAATATTTGATGGATAGCACATGTTTTCTTTGAGAAGACAGAGTTAGAAGGTATGATCAGAAGAAAAACTTAAATCCTACCAGAGAAAAGAACTGCTAGGCATTCATAAGAAAATAATATTTTAAAACTAGGACTGGACATTTTATTATTTTTTTTTTAAATAGTAAAATGAAATAAAATGATGTCTATCAGCCAAAAATTATCCAAGAAACAGATGGTAAGAAAAAAATGTTTTGTGCATCATCAATTAGTTCATGTTAGTTCTAGCATTCTAAGGAAAGAAAAACTTTTTTCTTAAAATTTATTTATTTTTCCAATGTTAAAGATAATTACCCTGATATTAAGGTGGTGAAATCAAAGCATGAAAATTAGCTGCTAGAATTAGAAAATTCTGAGTTTTCATCCCATATCCACTGCATATATATTACTTAACTTCTGTAAGACCCAGTTTCCTCAACTATAAAAAGGAGAAAATAGTAAACAACTGTATGTAAAATATGAGATTATATGTGTGACACCTTTAGCAAACACTGTGTTGTTGATGGTAAACAATCAATAAATGTTATCATTACACTTATATTTATTTTTCTCTCAGCATACAGTGTTATACTCAAAATAATTAATATACATTTACTTCATACTTCTACTCCCCTTGCACGGTTAACTCACTGTTGATCAAGGTAAAGCTAGTGGTGAAGCTTCAGGAAAAATATGGTTTTCAACGCCATTTCTACATTTCCCTCAAATTTTAAAAATCATTAGAAAAAGATAAAAATATATTGATATATTTATACTTTTTCCAAGGAATACTATAATATACGAAATAATCAGTTTTTGTTCTAGTATCATATTTAAGTAATTTTTTAAGAGGTGGAGGAGGGAACAAAATGACTACGATTTCCTTGAGTACCTTAGTATTTAAAATATTTGCACATCCTGAATGCACATATATTTAAGACATAGTAGTGTATATTTAGGCCATAAAAGGCCCTGAAAAGCATAATGACAGATATTTAAGGATTAAAATATCAAAGGTAATTTTACTACACTATAGGAATATTCCTGAATTCCATCTAATTTTCAAGTAAGTACTTCCACCAAGTAACATGAATAATTATATGCTCCTCTAAATTTGTATAAAACCATTTTCATGTATGCACTATATGACTTTAACATATCACAGGAAGTGCTTACAAAATGCAGAATGTTTTAATCAGTGTTTTATAAACTATTTGGGGAAAAGCTTGACAGTCAATCGGAGAAAACCAGTTTAGAAAGAGTTTACCACACATTGTTTACGGCATTCAATCCCTATCTGCACACAATAATCACAGTGGTTTTCCATTGTTTCTATATATAGGGCTTTATATTTTAAAAATTTTATGTCTCAGAATGAGTTTCTGAATTATGTTATCAAATTTGTAGATTTCTTTTCTCAAACCAGATTATACATTCCTAAAGGATAGAATTCCTTTTCATCTAACTTTGAATGAACACCAGTCAGTACCTGGTACTCATGGCTGCTTGACTGGATTAAATTGAATTGCATGAAAGACTTCTGGAGTCTGATTTTAGGAGACTTAAGTTCACATTCTAGCTCTTCTGTAAATAATCCGTGGGTTACTGAACTAGTTGCAAACACTTTGAGTCTCTGATTCCTCAGCTGTGAAATAGGGATCATAACATGCTCTGCCCTGCTGACCTCAAAGGTCTATTTAGTACAATAATATGAATAAAAGTGTGTCGGTTTATCACAAAAGCATTGCTTCCGTTCTAATCAGGCAGGAGCTCTCCTTTACCAGCTGGTACTAAATTATAGAGCCCAGATTTTACAAGGCCAACCTTGAGTGGCAAAATAAACAGTTCTATTCCCACTTCCTTTCTCATCAAAAACAAAATAAACTATGTCCCCAAATATTAACTGATATCCTTTTCTATAGAACCAATTATCCAGTAAAATTAAGGAGGTTGCCAAGGACAGGAGTATGGTTATGTCTATTAAAATGTTGAGCCTAATAACAGATCTGGACAATTTTATTAATTTGATTATTCATTTTTAATTTGCATTGTGCTTTGTCAACTTTGATTTGTGTTTGAATTGGATACTTATGCCTTGCCCCAAACTGGATTTGCATCTCAATTGGGCAAATTTTTTTTAAACTTAAAAAACCTCATAAACCAACTACAAACTTTTATCAGTGCTTTTATGATAGTGTTCCTGGCAATTATTCTACTGAATTGTTTTCACTATGATACTTAACATATATTTGACACTTCTATTAAACTCTCTATAATCAGCTGTGTGAGTGTACCATTTCCTGATGGACACTGGCTGATACAGAGTATAAAGGATAGTACCTAAAAAGAGAAGGAAGCTACTGTATGTGAAGGATTTTCATTTCACTATAGGAGTAATGACTTTATCCTATAATCAGGGTTTTCAGCAGAAGAGTGGTATTTTCAAATTTCCATGATTCTCCTAGTAGTAATAATCCAAGGTCATGGGAACCCAATACATCAAGAGATTCTGAAATTTCAGTATTGAGCACGTTCAGATCCTGTGGTTTAATAAAAAACAAATTAACAAATAGCTAGCTTACATCAGTTTATTGATTGCTTTAAGGTATATTTAACCCAGATGGGACAAGATACTGGAAAGAAGACTTAACAATATTAGTCTTCTCTCAAAAATACCTTCAGACTCCTCACACAAACATTTATGAGCCTCCATTCTTAGCCCACTTTGTTATTATCATTATTTTTTCTTTGTTCTACTATCTCAAAAGTACTAATTGGCATGCCCCTGACATCTTACCTTAACTCGATTTGTATGTTGTTCTCATTTGTGAGAAGAAGTCTCAGGGACTTTACTATCCTGTATAATGTATTATGCAATTTTTCTTACTCCCTTTTGTCGAAGTCAGGAACAACTTATTCCAATAAATGTTCTTGTTATTTATTCTTTTCAAGGCTGCTGGCAAATTTCCACATAAAGTTGCTCAATCTTAAGTAAGTTGATGAGGGGGAACAAAGATTTCCATTTAAAATTGTGTGTCTATGGTATGTAGGGGGGCCAAAGAATCTATTAAACGTCAGATTTGGTTTAGAAAATCATGTGGAGGTTGGATGGGGATGAGGCAGGAAGACCACAGAGGATGCTATTTCAATAGCATGAATAAGAGAAGTTAAGTGAATGAGGATAGAGTGTAGGGAAGAGATTTAAAAATTAGTCACCGGGCTTCCCTGGTGGCGCAGTGGTTGAGAATCTGCCTGCCAATGCAGGGGACACGGGTTCGAGCCCTGGTCTGGGAAGATCCCACATGCCGCGGAGTAACTGGGCCCGTGAGCCACAACTGCTGAGCCTGCGCGTCTGGAGCCTGTGCTCCGCAACAAGAGAGGCCGTGACGGTGAGAGGCCCGCGCACCGCGATGAAGAGTGGCCCCCGCTTGCCGCAGCTAGAGGAAGCCCTCGCACAGAAACGAAGACCCAACACAGCCAAAAAAAAAAAAAGAAAGACAAATAAATAAAGAAAGACTGATATAAAAAAAAAAAAAATTAGTCACCAAATGCAGAAGATGATATTAATAGAAGAGTTGCTGAGTAAATGTGGAAGATAATATAAATAGAAAAGTTGAGGATGGTTGTAACTTGAGTGAAGCTTGGTAAATGACATGACTATTTCTGTCATTCTATGTAGGATCTCATATATCGCTGGTGGGGTTATAAACTGGTATTTCTTTCCTCCCATTCTCTCTTATACCATTTTAATTAGGCCTTCACTTCCACTACTCCAGTAAAAGTGCTCTTGGAAAGGACACCGATGACTTGTGTGTTGCTATACCCAGATGGTCAATTCTGTTCTGATTTTATGTGACCCCTTAGCAGCATTTGACAAAGTTGATCACTATGTACTCCTTAATATACTTTTGTCACTGGTTTTCTGGACACTAAACTCTTGATCTTTTTCTTTCCTCTCTAATCACTCTTTGTTTTTTACAGTCCATCCTCTTGTGAACTTTTAATGTTTGAATGTCCCAAGGGTCAGCTCTTGGTTCTATTTTCTTCTCTACATACAACCACTTCCTTATAGTCTTATCCAGGGTACTCTAACTTTTCCCAAATTTATATCTCCTGCTAAGAACTCACTCTCAAACTCCAAACTCCTCTGTCTCAAACAGAGTATAAAACTTTCTTTAATATAGAAATAGCTCACACAACTCAATAACAAACAAAACAAAACAAAAAAAAAACCCAATCAAAAAATGGGCTGAAGACCTAAATACACATTTCTTCAAAGAAGACATACAGATGGCCGATAGGCACATGAAAAGATTCTCATCATTGCTAATTACTAGAGAAATGCAAATCAAAACTACAATGAGGTACCACCTCACACTGGTCAGAATGGCCATCATTAAAAAGTCTACAAATAGCAAATGCTGGAGAAGGTGTGGAGAAAAGGGAACCCTCCTACACTGTTGTGGGAATGTAAGTTGGTGCAGCCACTATGGAAAACAGTATAGAGGTTCCTCAAAATATTAAAACTGGAGTTGTTGTGTGATCCAGCAATCCCGCTCCTGGGCATATATCTGGACAAAACTATAATTCAAAAAGATACATGCATCCCTACGTTCATAGCAGCACTATTTACAATAGCCAAAACATGGAAACAATCTAAATGTCCATCGACAGATGAATGGATAAGAAGATGAATATTATTCAACCATACAAAAGAATGAAATAATGCCTTTTGCAGCAACATGGATGGATCTAAAGATCATCATAGTAAGCCAAATAAGTCAGAGAGAGAAAGACAAATACCATATGATATCACTTATATGTGGAATGTAAAATATGACACAAATGAACATATCTACAAAACAGAAACAGACTCACAGACATAGAGACAGACTTTTGGTTGCCAAGGGGGAAGGGGGTGGGGAGGGTTGAATTGGGAGTTTGGAACTAGCAGATGCAAACTATTATATATATAATGGATAACAACAAGATACTATTGTATAGCCCAGGGAACTATTGATATATTCAATATCCTATAATAAGCCATAATGGAGGGACTTCCCTGGTCGTCCAGTGGTTAAGAATCTGACTTCCAATGCAGGGGACGCAGATTCAATCCCTGGTCGGGGAACTAAGATCCCACATGCCACGGGGCAACTAAGCCTGTGCACCGCAACTACTGATCCCACGCGTCACAACTAGAGAGAAGCTCGCCCGCTGCAACGAAGGGCCTGCATGCCACAACTAGGACCTGGCGCAACCAAATAAATAAATATTAAAAAAAAAAACATAATGGAAAAGAATATTAAAAAAACCTGTATATCCGACATCTTTACTTGGATGCCAAATAGATATTTTAAACATGTATGAACACACCCAAAACTACGCTCTTGGTCTTTCTTCAACAAACTTTTCTTGCTAGACTTGTCATTTTAGGTGATGGCAACTCAAACTTCTGGTTGCTCAGGCTAAAAGTCTTGGGGTTATATTTGACTTCTATATATCTTTACACACCATATACATTTTCTTAGAAAATCCTTTTCTGCTTAACCTTCAAGTGCAGGTATCCTCCACTTTCTGAAATTTCACATTAGTCCATCTCACTTTTGTGAAAGACCTACATTAGTACGTATTGGCTTTTTCCATAAAAGCAAAAATCCTCTTCGAATTTCTTTTGGCTAATGAAAACAGGTACTAAATTCTTACTCAACTAAATTTTCAATGGAATTAAATTCTTCCCTGTCCCTGCTCAACAGTCCTTCCAATACTCCTAAACCTATTATACTTTTTTCCCCATAATGCTTATCACCTTCTAGCAAACTCTGTAATTTACTTATTATGTGTATCATCTGTAGTCTACACCTAAATGTAAACTCTATGAAGGGAATATCCTTTGTTTTCATTCATTAATATATTATGGATACAAAATGATGCTTCTCACAATATTTTTTCAATAAATACTTGCTGAATGAATAAACCATTTCACAAATCATTTTGACATTGTGTTGTGATATAGAACATTCACATACTCTCCAATAATTCTACTTCAAATTACATATACCCAAAATAAATTATAGCATATTTGCACTAGGAGATATATACAATCCAAAATACATATGGGACTCCTATAACTCAATAGCAAAAAAGCAAATAACCCAATTTTAAAAATGGGCAAAGGACTTGAATAGATGTTTCTCCGAAGAAGTCATCCAAATGGCCAATAAGTATGTGAAAAGATGTTCAACATCACTAATCATCAGGAACATGCAAATCAAACCACAATGAGTTATCACCTTACATCTTTTAAGATAGCTATTATCAAAAAAACAAAAGATTACAAGTGTTGGCTAGATTGTGGAGAAATGGAACCTTTGTAGACTATTGGTGGGGCTGTTAAATGGTACAGCCACTATGGAAAACAAAATGGAGATTACTCAAAAAATTAAAAATAGAACTACTATATAATCCCATAATAGCACTTTTTGGTATATATCCAAGAAATTGGAATCAGAATCTAAAAGACATATCTGCCCTCCCATGTTCATTACAGCACTATTTACAATAGTCAAGATATGGAAACAACTCAAATATCCATTAACAGATGAATGGATAAAGAAAATATGGTATATACATACAATGGAATATTATTCGACCTTAAAAAGAAGGAAATCTTGCCATTTGCAACAACATGGATTAACCTGAGGACATTATGCTAAGTGAAATAAGCCGGTCACAGAAGAAAAATACTGCATGATTCTACTTATGTAAGGTGTCTAAAAAAGTCAAGAAATAGAAATAGTAGGAAATAGTCAAGTATAGGAAAACATGCAATGAATCTTAGTAAAAATGTTGAATGAAAAATGCAGGTTCAAACAAACTACATATGGTGATGATAAATATAAAACTCAGAATACAGATTTGATTAGGAAAGGAATGCACAGTAAATATAAATTAAGGTTAATGTTATAGTTTTTAGTTGGTGTTGGATTTATGGTACTGTTTGTTTTTATAAAGAAAGAAAATAAGACAGAAAGAAGAGTATATATGAACCAATCCTAATAGTATATCATGAACTATATGATATTTTATAATAAGCCATGGATCTAATTCTCTGCACTTAAGTTCCAATTGGAATTCGGGGAGAAATTGTTTATATTTCCCTTGGTTGTGCTTCAACTGGCATTTTATTCTCGTCTCATTAGAAGGCCTAGGACTCTTCAGGGCAATTATCTTTTACTTCCCTGTCCTGGGTGTCTCAGTTCTTATAGGAGCATGCTCAATAAGCTATTTGAATAAAGTTGTATCTGTGTCATAGAATTAACAAATCTTTAAGTGTGATCCAGAATACCAAAATTTCAAAATACCACCCTATTCGTGTGGTTTCAAAAAGTGGAAGTGTATTCTCAGCATATAGGTAGGGGAATTTGGTTCAGCAATGTACTCTCCTTAAAAGTAGTCAAAAGCAAAAGTAGTTTAATTTTAATGACACCAGATACTCTGGTTTTTGAACTAATTTAGAAAAAAAGTAGAAATATGAGTAATTAACTACATGGATGAATTAAAATGAAAACAGCTACTAACATGATGAAATAATATTTAAAAATCAATTTCTTTGAAATATTGTCAAATTTAATTTGGGATGTTTTGGCCACTAAGAACTCTCATTTGGCTCTCTAAATGCAAATGTTCATTTTATTGCTTTTAAAAAATTTATGTGTATTTTAAAATTCAGCAGTATCTTGGTTTATAATTTTATTTTATCCTATAGACATAATACAGCAAATGTGATGATGATGGTGAAGACAATATACTGTTTAGCTATGACACCTTGTGAAAATAATAATTAAAAAATATTATTATGAATGCATGTACTAGAAAACCAACGAAAAATAAAATCCAGATCAAATAATTGGCAAAATTTAGGAAAGAGCCTAGAGTTTTAGTCATTATTATTAGTCATATTTTTCTTACTGGAAGAGACTTATGAAATATACCTCTAATACTCATAATAGTTCCAGGAGAATAATAGGAGTTTAATGTTTCAAAACGTGCTTAGCAATACATGAATAATATGCTGCAAATTGTGTAAAAACAGTTATAATTATTTTAGAATCAAAGGGTAGATGATAAATAGGAAAAGCCAAGTTTTTTGGCTGGGAAATATTTTATTCTTTCCATAGGGGATAGAAAGTTTACTCTATCACTTTCCTGGTTCTTTACACTGTAAAAGGACTAGATAAAATGAACATGAAAAATTGTCTCTAGTGATAAAAATATAAATGCCATACTAAAGACTTAGTAAAAATTTCTAATGAAGAAATGGTTTATAATTTTATTAAGTATGTTAATTTTATGCAAAAATTTCCATCTTTATTTTAAAGTATTAGTTAAATTAAAGTGCGTTTATATTTTAATATTTAAAAAAATACTCTTAACATTTCACATGGAGTCAATGCCCCAAAATAAGGTGGGTTTGTTCATTTTTTTTTTCCTAGAGATGTTAGCCAAAATTAGCATTGACCATTATTATAATATAATTAATTCAGATGACAGTGGTCAGCAAAGCAGCATTAAAATCATTTATCATATTAAAGAAGTATTTTCTCATGTTTAAATTAAATATAGGATACCCGAGTTATTATAATATACTAGGAGCTCTTACTCTATCAGCTCAAAACTCTCTATATCTTCACAGTGTATAATCTGTTTGATATTGATAAACAACTTGCTGATTATTTCTTATATTAAACATAACTACATTTTGGATCAATAAGAAAGCTGTAGCCCACTGGAAAAGAGAGAAGAAAACCAAATCATAGTGGGTTAACTGATTTGCATGCTCTGAGATGTTACCAGCTGCCGCTCTTAATAATAAATGAAGTCATCACTTTCAGCAATCTGGAAAATAAACTGAAATAATTATGTTTTCAATTTTGATTTAACTGAAAAACAGTTATTGGGAGGGGAAAAAACATTCTCCCAACTGAAAAAAAACTGTAGTTCACTGACAGCCAGGTCAAGTGTGTATTTTTTACAGTGGCCTAATTTATTGGGTTGCCTATCCAGTGAAGTGAAGGCAACCTCAGAGGGCCTTAATACAGAGGTCCAAGAATAAAACTCAAAAAGCTCTATATTGACAGTCGCCAGATATTACTTAAAGGCACTGTTTTGAGATTAATACTCATTTCTGACCTTACTTTATATAAATAGCTAACATTATTAAACACTTTAACTTGCTTTTCTGGTACAGTAAATATCACATTTAATCACCAAAATACACCTGAAAGAAGGTTGATGCTATTATGATCCCTATTTTAAATGTAAGGAAACAAATTTATTCACTTGCCCAAGGTCACATAGTAAATGACAGAACATGAATTTCTACAGTCTTTCTGATTCAGACCCTGAGAATTTTTTACCCCTGTGATGCTGACTTCCTATGTGCTCATTATTAAACCACTATTTACGCTGAGGAATTAATATATAGATCACATATTTGGTTTAAGAAATGTTTTCAAGAGAAACAAAACAACTCTTTATATTGGCACATAGCATAGTAGCCACAATCTAGTACCGTGAACATTTAAGAGCCCAGTATTCCAGAAGACAGAGCTAGAAGTACCCAGTAGACAAGTTAAAATATTTATTTTATTTGATCTTATAAGTTAGTAGTTAGATACCAAGCTATAGCAATTCAGGGTTACAATGTACGATTGTGGTGTTGTACACCCCCAACTCTAGTGAGCACTATTCATGTTGCAGACTATGTAGCTGAGATGATGCACTGGAAGTATCCAACTTCTGTACACATACTTCCAATACTTTTTAGACTTTTGATTTCAAAGAGCTAACACTGGAACACATATCTTTTCTATGTATTTCACTAAGCAGAAAATAACTAGGAATTAGTATTTACCCTCTTCTAATCAGGAACTAAAATACAAATTAAGAACAATATAAACTTACATAGTCAAAGCCTTAAGTGTGTTCAAAGACAGCCCAAAAGCAATATGTCAAATGTAACAGGTTAGATTTTTCTAGGCAAGTGTCAATAGTAAGAGTTCTGGAGTCTGTTTTAATCTAGATTCTGTTTTTCCTTACTAACAATAGCACCTATCTCATAATTAGCTTTGCAAATTTAATGAGCTAGTGTATGTAAACCCCTAGGCACAGTGGTTATGACACAGACTAGTTCAATTAGTGTTCAATAAATGTTAACTAGTTTTAAAACAAAATTGCAAATATAGCAGAAATAATTGCTTGTTTTATAAATAATTCTTACAAATTAATGAGAAAAAATAAATTATAACTAAAATAGAAGTAGGCAAACAAAAGAGGAAATATAATTAATACATAAATATTTATTTTAAAAAATTCAACCTTGGTCATTATCAAACTAATGCAAAGTAAGGCAAAATGAAAAAGCATTTATTGTTGTACTCATTAAGCATAATATAATAAATAATATTTATACTGGAGAATGTGATATAAAAGTAGTTTTATCCTTCACTGATGGTGATGTAATTATACAACTGTATTAGAAATATATTAGGTAATATGTATTAAAAGGAATCTTTATGTTAATAATCTTTGATCCAGTAATATCTGTACTGTGGATCTTATCTAATGAAATAACCCTGATATAAAAATAAATACATAAATATACTCTAATAAGGGACTCTTACATAAATAATAGTTTATATAAGAATATTACATACTATTAAAAATAAACATTATGAAGAATTTGTAGCAAAAAGGAAAATCCTTGGAGTTTTAAGTGAAAAAGAGAGTAGAAATTGTAAGTATGTAAAAAGATAAAAGAAATCCTAGCTTGAGATACAACATCACGTCACAGTAGTTGTATTAAATTGGTAGCATTCTGAGTGACTTTTTTCTTGCCTCTTTCCATATTTTGTAATATGGTTACAATACTTTTATAATTTTAAAATACATATTATAATACAAATGATATTAAATAAATTTGTGATTATTTACATTGTCTACATTGGAAAGTTATATTGAGAAACTATGGTGGCAGCCCAAAGAGGAAATATATCAAAATTGTCTGAGAATTAATTTTTAAAGCCTCAAAACAACCACAAATAAAAAGCACAGTTTCTCTGCCTGTATTTAGGTATAAAAATTTATAAATTGAAAACATTAAGAAGAAATACAGGGCCTCCATATGAGTTAAAAGTAGAACGACTAGACAAGAACAGTACAACATATATTATTTCATATATGAACAGTAAAGAATATAAAAGAAGATTTTAGTCTTTGGGAACTCTGTAAATAAAAATAATACCTACATTCCTTTATTGTCTTTCACATCAGGCATTATGCTCCACACAGGGGATAAAAATTTAAAAGATTTAAACATAGAATGTCCTTTCAATAAGTCCGAGGTAGTTTATAGTATACCGAATGAGCAAAATGGCTATTTCTGAACTTTAGAAAAAAATAATATAGTTTTTCTGCATTTATATTATGAAGCTGATGTAAAATATCAAAAATTCTTTATTTTGAAAAACAATGTAATCAATTTGACATAATTCATATATATTGAACCTGTGGTACACACACACAATAAAACTTACATTCAAAAAAAAAAAAGTCTGAGGCACATTTAGGGAAAAAAGTTAGTTGAGTTTAGAGTTTAGAAAACACATTGTGGAGGAGTTTATATCTTAGCCAAATTTTGAAGGATGAGGAATGTTTGATAAACCAAAAATGCTAAGAGGAAGAGAATACAGCCTGAGCAGAGATATTATAGAAAAAAATATCATAGAAGAGGTAGCTTGGTATTATTATAATGTAAATTACCAGACAGGAGTAGCAAGAGATGAAAACAAGGAGATAGGTAATGGAAAAGCATATGTGAAATATTTAGGGAAATAAGCTCACTAGTTCCTCTCTTGCTCTGGGCCATGGACCTCTGATTACCCAACAAAAGTAATTAACTGACTTCCTTTCAAAATTGCATATACTAATAAATGCACTCGATTATTTTGCATACAATTTTAGATAGTTCACTGAGCACCCAAAATCCATTAACTAACTCTGAATCCTGTGACAAGTGAAAAACAAAACAAAATAAAGCAGCAAAAACTAATCTCATTAATTAAGCAAAAATTATGTCAGGAAAAAAAGGAGC
Source organism: Balaenoptera borealis (assembly GCF_965194805.1). NCBI lineage: Eukaryota > Metazoa > Chordata > Mammalia > Artiodactyla > Balaenopteridae > Balaenoptera > Balaenoptera borealis. Next base: position 69,163,224 of record NC_138870.1, on the reverse strand, counting down.
TGTAATTTCTTTACCAGAAAGTCTACCAGTAAATCTAGCTTGTTCTAATTCTGAAATACATTCCAAATCAATCCACCTTTTCTCACTTCCAAAGCCCCCTCCCAAACCTAAACCACTGTTTGGAAGACCTCTTAGTTGGTATCACTGTTTCCGTTTTGCCTTCCTATAATCTATCTGTACTCTGCACTGCAGCCAGAGTGAGCTGTCTAAAAGGAATAACAATTCATGGTACCACTGATTAAAACTCTAAAGGCATTTTATTGCACTTTGATTAAACCCACAGCAAGTATCAGGGTCCAGAAGACTGGTGCTCTGGCCAGGACTGACTTCCCAGCCTCACCTGATACCCTCTTTCCTGCTGTGCCTGAGCTCTAACCCACTGGCTTCTTCATCCTCTTCACCTCCCAAATTTTTTCCTATCTCAGAACTTTGAATCTGCTCTTTCCTTTGCATTGTATGCTTCTCCCAACCTTATCATGATTGATTCCTTCCTAGAATAAAAATCTCAGCTCAAATGTTTACCCCTGAGAAAAGAATTCCTTAATAACCCAATCAAAAGTACCCTGCTACCCTCCAGTCACTATTTCAATAGTGTATTTTTATAGCAATTATTAATACCTGATACATTGTGACTATATGATTATTTACATTATTAGTCATTTTCTCTCTCCCCCCACCCCACACACCCTTAAGTAGAATTTGACTGTTTTCTTCTCACCATTCCTATCTGCTTGGCACACAGTAGGTAGTCAATAAATGTCAGTTAAATCAATTTCTCTAAATAATTGAGACTATGTATAGTGCAGTATTTAGACTAAGTCTAAAATATTAGCTTCCATGTGTGTCCTGAACAAATGTGTTAAAGGAATGGATGATGTCTTTTAGTATTGTTTCATGTTGACATTTCTGAGATGAACAATTAACCTTTGCAGATGGATTTAGGTTTACATACAATACCCTAATTTGTTTTTCAATTACCCCTTTTAAAGAAATGACTTAAGCAATTTTGCTTAAAAGTTTGAAATTTCTATATATCTAAAGGGAACGTAAAATTCTCTGTATTTTTCCTAACTCCTCTGCCAAGTTGTTTTTCTGCTTATTTGCAGAAACATAGCTGAAAACTGTTTCTCAACATTGCTGCTTAGTAGATACCATACAGTCAGTCCCAAATATTTAGAACTAGTGAAATAAAAATTTGGAATTGTAGATATTTAAGTTCTAGAAAAACAACGATTAACATGTAGCATAACTTCTATTTTTTAAAATGCATTATGAAATATGGGTGGGATGACCATATGTTTTGGTGTGCCTGGGATAGTCCCAGTTTATGTTTGCTGTCTTATCTTTATTATTTATACTTTTATTCTCAAAGTGTCTCAAAAAGGATGGCAAATTATATACTAACTATAACTATGGGTAATATTTAGCTTTGGTAGCATTATTTGTCAAATGGTGAGGAAGGATAACAATAGTCTCTACTTTTATAGGTTACTGTATGGATTAAGGAATTTAGTGCATGTAATGTGCTTAGAAAAGTACCTGGCATATGACGCATATGAATAAGTGTTAGCCATTATTATCTAGTTCCGATGGAAAGGATGGACAAGCAAAAGCTGCCCAGTTAGGCAGAATGACAGCATTTAGTGGATCCAGAAGCACTGGCCCTTCACAGATATCTTTTCCTATTTAGTTGTGTTCAATTTTTCACCTGATTTTTCTATGTAAATGGAAGCCAAATAACCACCCAGATCACCTGCAGTCCTTTAAAATGATTGCTTCCCTTGTAGGTAGATTTTCCTGGCATTTGACTTCAGTAGGAACAGGTTATGCTGAACAAAAGACTTTGAAAAAATATAACATATGGACATTATTTGGTTAGGAATACAGTAATACAATTTTTTTCATGTGGGGAAGGAATTGGATTTTGGATCGTGTAAGAACTGGAAGACTGAGGTAATCTGTTTGAATAGAGATATAGTGCATTAGTTAATATAGCTCTTCTAGGCCTCTTGTTTTAGAACATCATTCATTTATTTACCTTAGGTAAATCACTATCAGATGGAATAGACTCACAACTGAAATGAAAGTACATTTATTACATTCACGGCCAACACCAGAGGGCTGTACTATTCGTGTGTTCAGGTCCTGTATTTTATGATAAAAAAGGATTTGGGGATTCCTCTTTTAGAATCTTCAAGAAGCAAAATTTAAGAAATATAACTCTTGTTTTTCTTTAAGGGAAACACAATTTTGTCATTCAATTTATGCATGGAGAATTCAATCATAATAAATATAAATCAGTTTACATAAATTTCTCAGGAAACATCTCTAGTAGTAGAAACATAATTGGTCAGGAGATCTTCACTCTTGAATATGTCTGTGTGAAAGTTCATTATTTATTTCAGAATGCTAAGTTACCAAGGTATTTATAATTCTTCTTCATTTATAAATTAATTACAAGTGGATTTTGGAAAAATTGCTGACTTATATTTGTCTTTTTATATTCATTGGTCCTTAGTTTACATTGTTATCCAGTTCTAAATATATTCTTCTGTAAGCAGATCTTTTTGGGAAATCTACAGGTAAAACCATCTTGATCATTGATAGAGAACAGTTGGTTCTTCTACTCCCAAATTTTATCTCAGGACAAAGAATATTCAATGCTGATTTTTAGTCCACATTTCCTCAGACTATTGTCTTCCTTGCTCAGACTATTGTATTTGTGGGAAATGTTTTAATTTTATTTTTTTAATTTATAAAAAGTATCAAAGTGGCAAATATGGTGCACTTAAATTGTTCATTACAGTGCAAAAATAGATCCTTAATTTGAATTTACAATCACTATCAGTGGCTTGGATTTATAATACTTCCTGTAGAATAAAACAAAAAGTAGAGATCATTTGCCAATTAATTGGTTGTGAAATACTCTGAACCAGTGGAAAATTATCTGGTTTGTGGATGACAGAAATCCTATATGATTGTAAGGAGCTGGAGGATGATGGCTTATCATAAAAGGATGCTACTGTGAAAAACAAGAAACTGATGACAGATATTCTGAAAGTGACTAAGAAAATGACAGCCAAGCATGTCTGATATAAGCTGTCAAATAGTAACTTCTACGTGAGGTTGGATTTGTATTGCGTTAGCCAATACAAACATCATATGGAAAATCCCGAACGAACTTTTTGGCCAACACAATACATCCAGCAAAATTGATAGATTGTTGATTGTGAAATGAATTACTGAAGATTTGATTAGACTCCATTGAAAGAGCAACGAGGAAAAATGTAGTGTTACCGCTTTGTCAAATTAACCATTGGATTATTTTAGATATTGACTCTCTTCTACATACATGAAGGCTGAAAAACAATTGTGAACCCCCTATCCAGTCATCTTTAGTGCATTATCTGAGACCAATCTATAGAATTACTACATGCTAGTTTTGGAGATGATTATCAATTTGGATCATGCATTTGTTCATTTATCAAATAATTATAATAATAAACATAAAAGAGCAGGCATTTATTGTGCAAAACCCTGGAGATTCACTACTGACAGAATAACTTGTTTTCTTTGGATAATATGAAATACTTTTTGGATCAAATGGCATACTGGTAACATGGGCTTAAAAAGTTGGGTTTGTTGTTTAATTCTCTCAAGTTAGAGTTGATTGACATTTTTTCATCTATCTTATAGAAAGAACTAATTGATAAGGCAACTAAGCAAATATCCAGAAATATTTCACAGTAAAAGCACTACTGATAATATTTATTGAGCTTTCATCACGGGTGACGCTATATGTTAAATCGTTCCTCACAACAACCTTAGGTCAGTTGTATCAGAGTAGGGTAATCTACTTTAACAAATGGCTCATCCCAATGGTTCAGTTAAATAGTCAAAGGGGATTATTCCTGGTAGATGGGCAGAGGTACGCCCACATTCACCTGCCATCAGCTGGTGGAATCAGAAAGAAAGCATGAAGGAAAAACACTCTCTTCTTAATAATCTTGGTCCAGAAGAGACAAACATTACTTCTGTTCAGATTCCTTCAGTAAGAACTAGTAACATGGCCACACCTGGCTACAATGATAGCTGAGAAATGGAGTCTATAGATGGGCAAATCTTGCCCAGCAAAACCTGACTAACATAGAAGGGGAGAGAGTTGAACAGCTAACCTACCTGCCTAATATGTGTTAATGTGATCCACGTTTTACTGATGAGGAAACTGAGTCATAGAATTGTTGAGAAACTTGCTCAAGATTACACAGCTAATAAGTGGTATATCTGGGAATTTCACTGAGAATGTGCTGCCTTTCATTTCCCTAACTAGCATTTATACTTAATAGCAGAGACTCTGCTTCTTTCTGTTTTTGTAACACTCTAATATTTTTGAGGCTCTGAGATCACTTCAACTCATAATTAATGTTCAGTAAATCTTATCTGAATGCCAGATTACAAGTTAATGTTTAACCTAATTTAGAAACATAGGGCATGATGTAGGAACTGATGTAAGAAAGGAATGGAAGTAATGGCTGAGTTCAGCATCTTGGCAAATTTTCAGAAATAAATTACAATGTAAAGTTAAACTATTAGCACAATCTCTGATCTAACCAAGGAAACGATGCATGTGACATAAACAATAACTAAACTTCTTTTTTTCTTTTGGTATCATTTGAAAAGGTCCTTTCTAAATAAGCTGTTAATATTGTATGGCAAATAAAGGAATGGTTGCTATACAATGCTTAAGCTTATTTTTAAATGCATCAAGGTCTGACTAAATGAATAAAAGCCATACATTTATGTCCAATTTTTTCAGAAACAATAGAAACATTTTTCCAACCCAAATGAACCAAATTTATTATGCAGGTAGTAATAAAAACACACTATAGTTAAAAGTACTCTGATGGCCAGGCATAATTGTTAACTTACTGAATAATCTTTAAAAATATTTTATATAACATTTCCCCACCAATTTCTGTAGAATATGTTCTTTTGGAAGGGAGAGGTCAGATTCCAGACATGACCATATCACAATTGTAGAATTCATGGGAAATATTCAAGAAAAATTATATGAACCACTCTAAAATTTTCCAGGTTGACTACATGTTGAAAGATAGAGATAAATCTTGGAATTAAATGAATGTTGGATTTTATATAGGACATCTGGAAAAGCAATGTCTCTGTAAAAGACAAATTTAAGTGGTCTTTATTTTGACACATTGAAATGCCTGGTCACTATGTTGGTGAATTTAGAATTTTCTTTATAGATTGCTTTCAAATCTTGAACTATTTCTATTACTATTACATTTCTATTACATTACTATTTCCCCAAATTTAGGCACTTTGACCTTTGAAATTTTTACCATTTTGCAAACTGCATTTATTATTTACTAAATACTATATTTAAATCAAGTTTTCTTTTTTCACTTAAAGAAATTTATTTTAAAGGAAAACTTTATATCATGCCTTTAAATAAAAAAGCATCAATTTTTACAAATAAAATATAAAAATTAATAATAAAAATAAAACAGTTTAATTAATTAATTAATTAAAATAAAATTTATTAAATTTTTATTTTAACAAGTATGCAAACTTTTTCCAGATAATTATTACTTGAAAAACATATATTATCAAATCTAGAAAGGTGTTAAATAAAGACAAATAAGCAATAAAGTGAGATTTTCCTTTTGAAATAATTAGAAAGATTGAAGAGAATATTTGTCTCAGTATTTGATTTAATTTTTTTAACACTGTGTTCACATAAATGAAATCATCTTTTACCATCAGTGGTATGATCCACAATTGGGATGTATCAAGAAAATGTACTGAAGATTTTATTGGTATGAAAAGCATTAGTGTTTCTAAGGGGATTTGACTATATCTTGAGCTTTTGTGTTACTGCTACAAAGAACAAGAAAATTGCCTTACTTATTGACAGTAAAATAGGTCGTGAATTTTTGCTACAGCCATTCTCTCTGCCTCAAGTATCTTCACTCCCATTTCTGCCTGTTAAACACTTCTTCATCTTTTAAATCCCAAATTCAGTGCCACCTCTTCTAAGAATTCTTTCATGATCACAGTCAGCAAAACTTTTCTTCTTGGTTTATGACTATTGACCTAGAATCTCATCTGGTTTAGCGTATGCCCCAGAGTTTTCGCTTTTTAACTATTACCAGTAGTGCATTAAAATAAACTGATATGCAATTGGTTAACTCCACTCTGCCCATTTTTTACCATCATATTTTCTAGTAGTATCTGAAATACATGTGCAGTGCACAGAGTTTTCACTTCAAAGTGCACACAAAATGGAAAAACAACCAGTATCAATCTATCTCTTTTCCACTGTGTTTTCCAGGCACAAGTGAACAAACAACTCTCTTCATGGGCAGCATGAAGAGCAAGACCTTCTGGGCCTCTGCTAGGCACTGATGTGACCATCAGCTGTGTCATGGCCCATTCACAGCCTGTAAGATAACGTGAAGCTGTGTGAGAACAGTTAGCATTATCAGTGGGAAATTATAGGTTAGCTGTACAAAATGTGAGCAAGAAAAAGAGCCTGAGCCCCATGGTTTAGAGAGCATAGAGATTCTGAATGTTCTTGTTTCTACAGTTTTGCCATTTATGATTTGATATAAATACATAGCATTAAAATATGCATTTATTTTATGTTTGTTAACATTTTGAAATTTTGTTTGCTTACATTTAACATCTGCCATGGGCCTCATGATGATATCAATGGCCCATGAAAGTAAAAAGTCATAAAATCTGCTTAAGAGGCATCAGCATCTACTTCAAATGTAAGTCTTCATTTTAAGAAGATGGTGCCCCACAGATGAATAATTAACTCACGTAGCTGTAGAAAATGTGTTTATGGATTTCTCTCGAACCATGACTTTTATTTAGAGCAAATAACTATTCTTCTAAATTAATTTCACATTTTTCCCCAAATTTCTTTTACATGTACAAAAGGTAAGACAGCCACTTTTAATGTGTTGCTCCGTTAGCAGAACTTTGGGAACAAGTAAAGGATAATTGTTTCATATCAACGATGACTTTTTCATCAGTGTTATCTGATGCTTCAGAGAGAAAATCAGTTGTTGAATTAATCTACTGCTTTCATTTCATGAATTCAAAGTAAAGCATTGGGAAGTTCATTTTGTACAAAGTGAAATACCTGACATTGTTATGAATACTACTGTAAATTCAGTTTAAAAATTCAACATTGAACATAAAATTTGTGGTTTTGTAGTGAAAATTCAAACACAAATTTTGATGGAGCACAATGTCATGGAAAACCTGTTTTCTTATCAAATTCAGAACCCTCAGAGGAGTAATGTGGTTTGATTTTGATTGTGGTGCACACACAAATTTATAATTGTGTAGAAACAAGCTGTGATATTCTACCAATCAAAATAAAATTGTCCATGTTCACAAGTATTTTTGTATTATACACTGTTACCTAATTAAACTATTTTACAGTGAAGCTGATAATAAATACTGATACTACAGCATAGCATTATGTGCTTTCTTTCTTCACTGCCTATCAGCAACCAGATTTTTAAAATGTTGAGCCTTTGATGAAACTACCTTGTAAATTAAGTGCCTTAGAATAATATTGAGTTTATTTTATGAATTTGTGTTCTAAATTGGTTGCATTTGGCCAAAATCATTTGGAAGCCTAAAACCAATAAATAATGCAATAACAGTCTACAGCTTTTAGAATTCTTGGTAAGTTACAATTACTGAAAATGACACTTGCAAACAGGAATTCGTTTGTTTCCTACAAAAGCAAGGGAGGAAGTAAACAGATTAGATGATAGAAACATAAATGGTATATGAGATATAGTTTTGAAATAGGGTAATTATTATCATATATTGATTTGTCTTAAGACTCTTTGAAGGAATTTGTATACTTAATTGAATAAACTTACATTCTATGCCAAAACTGAATTAACTCGAGAAGCCTAATGATTTTGCAGCATCTAAATTTTGTGACATTTAGAAAAGTAAATATAGAGTTAATTTATTGTTTAGTTTGCTGTAAACTGTAAGAAAAAGTTTCTCTGAGTTAAGGCAAAAAAGACAAGTACATTTGAAAATATGTGGGTTGAAATAATTATCTATTTCAGTATAAAAAAATAGAAGTGAGAGTATCCTCCATTTACCAGAATCTTCTCTGAGTTTCCTTTACCTCAGTACCTATCGGGAGATTATTTCCTCAAAGAAGATTACGGTCTCTAGAAGAGGTTTAATTAAACACGTCAACCATTTCAAATGTACCAACCATAAATGCAATTTTGAAGATAATTTGCAGACCACTTTACGAAAAAAAGAGAGACAATTTATTCCTCAGAAAGATAGAAGACATGACATTAGAATAAGATACGTTTATAGATCTCAGTAAAGTTTATGCATGCTTACCAAGAATAATTTTGCATATGGAGTATATCAGTGATTTAAAAAAACTATTAATTGAAGCATATGTGTACAAGTTCACAAATAATATGTGTACATCTCCAAAGAGTTTCACTAATTGAACCCAATGATGAAATCAAGAAACAGAACACTACCAAGAACACATAAGCCCTCTTTATGCCCCTCTCTACTTGCTATTAAGCTATAGATCTGTTTTGCCAGTTTCAAATTTTATATAAATGGACTCATACACTATGTAGTCTTCTTTATTTGGCTTCTTATCTCAAAATATTGATAATAATGTTTCCATATTCCCTAATATTTATAGTTCTGGTTAACTCATTCTCATTATTCTGTAGATTTCCATTATGTGAACATACCAAATTTACTTACACATTCTAATTTTGATAGACATTTTGGTAATTTCCAATCTGGGCTATTGGAAAAAAGTGCTTTATGAATATTTTAGTGTATGTTTTAGTATATTTTAGTCATAAGGTCATATGATTATAGTTATGATTATAACTATTTTATATGTCCACCACAAATAATAAAATAATTTTTAAAGTCAATAAATAAATATTTTAAATTATGTGATTTAATTTTAGGTCCCCTTACTCACTCAAAACTGTCCCAGTTTGAACAATAAAATAAATGATCACATTAATAATAACACGTTCTACTTTATTTTATCAGTCTGCAAATAAGAAACTATTTTGTTGTGTGTGCTTTTTGTTCCCCAGATAAAAGGACACAATTATTTACTATGAATAAAACATTTATGCAATTTGCAATTTGCTTTGACTGTAATTCAAGTTGAATACAGTTCAAGATGGAGCATTAACAGAAAGTAAAATGTTCCTTGCCATTACTAAAATTTTTTTTCAAATAGTGACCAAATCCAATTTCAAGTGAGTAATTAGAAGCACACAAAAAAATTTAAAAACTAAAATGATTCACTTTAAAAATCCATTTTATTTAATGGGCAAATGACAATATTGAAAAAGAAATAACATAATTCAATATTTTGAACACTAAAAATTTCCATACTTGAAACTACAGCTTAAAATATTATTGTGGCAAGTATAATTTAACATTGTGTTATTAAAGGGAACCCTCTTGCACTGTTGGTGGGAATGTAAATTGATACAGCCACTATGGATAACTATGGAGGTTCCTCAAAAAACTAAAAATAGAACTACCATACGACCCAGCAGTCCCACTACTGGGCATATACCCTGAGAAAACCATAATTCAAAAAGAGTCATGTACCAGTGTTCACTGCAGCACTATTTCCAATAGCCAGGACATGGAAGCAACCTAAATGTCCCTCGACGGATGAATGGATAAAGAAGATGTGGCACATATATACAATGGAATATTACTCAGCCATAAAAAGAAACGGAAGTCATGTATTTGTAGTGAGGTGGATGGACCTAGAGTCTGTCATACAGAGTGAAGTAAGTCACAAACAGGAAAACAAGTACCGTATGCTAACACATATATATGGAATAAAAAAAAACCACAAATGGTTCTGAAGAACCTAGGGGCAGGACAGGAATAAAGAACCTAGGGGCAGGACAGGAATAAAGACGCAGACGCAGAGAATGGACTTGAGGACATGGGGAGGGGGAAGGGTAAGCTGGGACGAAGTGAGAGAGTAGCATTCACATATATACACTACCAAATGTAAAACAGATAGCTAGTGGGAAGCAGCTGCATAGCACAGGGAGATCAGCTCAGTGCTTTGTGTCCACCTAGAGGGGTGGTATAGGGAGGGTGGGAGGGAGATGAAAAAGGGAGGGGATATGGGGATATATGTATACATATAGCTGATTCACTTTGTTATACAGCAGAAACTAACACAACATTGTAAAGCAATTATACTCCAATAAAGATGTTAAAAAAAAAAAACTTTACATAACAGTATTGTAGAATGAAAGAATTCTATTTGAGGTTTTTTGCTAACTATTCTTACAAACATTTGTAATTACGTTTTTTATATTTAAAAGCTTTCTTTCTTTTAGTAAATAAATAAGAATCTTTTGAGATAATCATTATACAGCTAAGTATATTGGAAATATCCAAGTTCTAAGCTTCTTCTTATGAAGTGAAGTACTTTGCGGTTGTGTATTTTAAATGCATATTTTAAATTTTGATTGTCAAGGCTTTCCAAAAATGGCAAATACAGCATTGTCCAGTTATATCATAGTTTTCAGTGTTAACTGGCTTTAAAGGAAATGGTGAACTGTTCAAAGAAGAGTGAACTATTGCATTGAGAAACATTATGTTCCCATACAACAACCTGCTAGGGTTGCTACAGGTTCATGATTTTTCCACAGAGGCACACGTCTTTTGATATTATGACTATTGGCTTGATGTTTTTCACTAAAATATTGGTAAAACTTTAACTAACTGAAATGATATCCTTTAGTAGGGCATGTGGCTTTTAATCCTGATTTATACTGCTTTTATGTATGTAACTATTTTGTTTAAATTTCTACAAGCCATAAAGCCCTAAAGAATTCATTCATTTATTTAACAAATATTAATTGAGAACTTACTATGTGTCAACCACTGCCTAGGCTTTGGGACTATAGTAATGAAGTAGATAATTCTAGTGAGAGGAAGCAGATGGGAGGATACATATATCATGAGGAAATTAAAATGGTGATGTGAGAGAAGATAGACTATGTAGTTACTGTATGGTGAGAGAAAGTCTTACAAAAGAAATAATGTTTAAGACAGGACCTTCCAAAATACAGCAGGTGAACCAAAAGATGCTTTCAATTTCTCACGTTATTTCAATGAGAAAAGATGTTACAAGATAATTCTATTCAGATACTAAATGAAGCATCAGAAGAAACAATATTTAGTTTTAGTTATGAAAGTTAGAATACAATAAGCAAATTACCTATCAATGTGCATTTCTGCCAGCCCTTTCAAAGTTTCATGAAGTAGTGCTCTCTTTCTTTCAGTAGGTATTTGATTAAATAATTTTGAAAATTACAGCACACAATTTTACTATTATCGAATCTCAATGCATATTGGACTATTAAAGTGTCTAAGAAGTCCTGCAGTAGAGAAACCTATTTCATTTTATTTAACCCCAAATTTTCCTAGTATGATATTGATATTTGATTTTTTTTTCATAAATTACCTATTAAAACCCATAGAAAACTTTTAGTGCATGAAATGCATTTTGAGCCATGTTGGAAAATATGTCTATATCACCAAACACTAAAAAGAGATTTGAAAATTTTAGTCACAGGAGAATAGCTAAAGGTACACTTCAAACTATATCTGGAAGGAAAAAAAAAAGGATTGCTTAATCTCGAATGAATTCTGAAGGATTTCAATCATTGATATTTACTGATAGGTGACATGAACAAATATCATTTAGTTCTATATTTAGCTTTTATGTCTTGAATACTTCTATGAACACCTGCAAGGAAAGGTGGCCCGAGAAACAATTCTTTAAACATATATATTCAATAAATACATACATATTTGATATGTATGTACTTAGCTTTCCATTCAAATACATTAGTAGTTGAAAATGGAATATCTTATGACTGAATATCATGGAGTTATTAATTCATTTAAATATATTTTGTTTTAAAATAGGATTAAAGAATTTCCTTGTTTAGCATCCATTTATGAAGAGATTTCCATAGCCATAACACCCTTGCTATGCTAAATACTTTTTAATTCCAAAAGCCCAGCAGGATGAGGCATAGTAACAGCTTGCATGAAAAGAAGGAGGAGTTGTTCAGGCACATATCCCATTTTTATTTGGTATTGTTTGGAATATGGAAGGCATCTCGCATTTTATTCCAATTAGTTTGCTTCACTCAAGTAATTAGCTGAATGTATATTTCTGGAAAAACTATGTAGCCTGTAGAACATTGGCTTTGTTAGCCATGGACCAAATGATGCAGGCCATGTTGAGGATTTTGAATTAGATCCTAGAATCAAAAGAAAGACACTGAGGACCTTTCAAGTGACATGATCCTATTTGCATTTAAACATGATTTTTGGGGAATAGATTGGATTGAGGGAAAAATAGTGAGCTGAAGGTCAGTATAAAGGTTCAGCTTACTATTTTCCCCTCATTTTGATTATAGATCTCCTTCCTTGCCTGCTCTCCCATTTTAAGCAGAGAATCCTGAATCACTCTCCACTTCTTATGAAAGTAACACTCATCAAGACCAAACATCAAAAGAGAAATAATCAAGAAGCAGACTCTCAGTGTAGGGGAACAGGAATCACTTATAGGCAGGGGCATAACCAAAGGGAGCACGGAATATGAATGCAATGGTGGTAGTCAGTGAATGTTTCAAAGCCCAGAGTCTTAAAAATCACTGCTCAAATCAATTTTACTTAATTTCTATTTCTTGGCAAGATTGTTGGCTATGTAATAAATAAGTATGATAAATGTTAGGAATTAATACTATCCTAATATCATATTTTAAACTTTTGACTGAAAGAGAAAACAGTCTGAAGAGGTAAGGAGACAAATAGGACAAATAGTAAGAAAAATTACTTTAAAATGATAATACTTAATCCTGAATGATATTTTAGATGCATGAATTTTTGTGTTGGCTCACAAAGCTGAAGATAAATCATATTTGAGTTGATTAATTATTTTTGCTAAACTCAGATTATATTTGATATTCAAATGAAATTTATCATCACTTTTGAAGTAACTTGCAAATTAAAAATGTATTGCTTACTTTCGACTCATCTCATGTACATTATGACCAAATAGGAGTAATGTTTTAAAAGAAAAGAATAATTATCCTTTAAATTATGTTTATAGTTTTAATTATTTTCTTAAAATTGTTTTATTATGCAAAACCTTTTGCTTTGATTGTATCAAAGAAAAAGATTTATTAAGCCATACATTTTATGTGAGATAGAACATATAGATTTTATATATATCTAAGAAATTCAACATATTTCACGTGATAATTGACACTCATGGCTCTAAAAGTTTTTCTTACACAATACAGAAAAATAAGTGTAAACGTAATCAGGTTAATAAATTATCTTTTATTTTTATTTCTTTTTTTGTACATAGATGCTCTCTAATTTTAACATCAAGTATTATGGGAAATACGTTCAATTCATTCATTTGTATCACTTAATTAGGAGCCTATTAGTACTACAAAATTAAGCATGCAACAAAATAAACTTATATAAGCATTTTCAAGAGATGTCAAAAATATGGGAGCAGGTGGGAGAATGGTAGGCATCCTGGAAACTATAGGTTACTGAAAAGACAAGCTCTACACTACATTCCTATTTGAAAACCACATCCAGATTAACTATAGGCTTCATATTCTGAAGGAAAAAGGAGGTAACAACTTAAGAATACTAGTATTACAGGATAAAGTTATTAATCATTATGAAGAAAGAAACACATTTTCCTTAAAAACCCTTCAATCTTCAAATGTGATTCATCATGTCAGAATATTAATTGTAGAAGATTCAGGATCTTGTCAGCAAAGTCTCACAAAGCATGAGGAAAATAGAAGGGCGTCATTATGTATCAGCCTAAAAAAAATTAACCAGACCAAGTGTTTTTCAGACTTGCTTATGCTTAGTCATGGGCATGAAGCATGTGATAGGATGGCTGGGCACCTCTTCAGCTGAACGTATCACAAGTAAAAGTAATGACTTTCTCCTCTACATTTTCAGAGCATTTGATCATAACTATTCTTGTGTGAGTCTGAGTGTGAGTGTGTGTGTGTGTGTGTGTGTTTATTTTATACCTGAAGTCTACATCTATACAGTTAATTGCTCTAATTTTAAGTGTATGGCTGGAGAAAGTTTAATATATGATTTTTCAATATGAATACATTTATATAACCACTACTCAGACCAAGATATTGAATTCCAGAAGATTCCCTCATTCTGTGTTCCATCCTAGGGTCCTTCCTCTAGAGATAACCAATATTCTGATATTTATCATATTTATCACCATAGATTTGTTTCACCTATTCTTGAAGCTAGTATAAATAGAGTCATATATTATGCATGAGTTCTTTCAATCAACATTTGTGAGATCTATTTATGTGTGGTTATCGCTAATTTGTTCTTTTTTATTGCTGTGTAGTATTCCTCTAAGTATGCATAATACATAATCTATATATCCATTCTATTGTTTATGGCCATTTAAGTTTTTTCAAGTACTTGGGTACTGTAAAGAAAGCTCCTATGAATAAATGATTTGTAACTCATATGCACTCTTAGGAATATCAAAGAGTAGAAATAATAGGTCTAAGGTAAATGTAGGTTTAATTTTCCTAAATACTACCTAAAAGTTTGCCAAAGTGGTTGTACCAATTTACACTAAAATCAGCAATGTATGAGGGTTTTCCTTACTCCCTCTCTGTTCTAACACTTGGAATGTTTTCTCATTTTAATTTTAGCCACTGTGGTGGGTATTCTGTGGTTTTAATTTGCATTTCTTTGATTAATGATGTGAAAATTTTCATATGCTTATTGACTATTTGAACATCCTCTTTTGTTAAATGCTTGGTCAGTCTTTTGGCCATTTTCATTTAAATAGAGTTTTTTTTTCAAATCGAGATTTTTAAAATATTTGCTTAGTAGAGTCCTTTATATTCTCAGTATGAGTCCTTTGTCCAGTATATTTATTGTGAATAATTTCTTCAAGTATGTCTTATTTATTAACTCTCTTAATAATAATTTTTGATGAACAGATAATTTAATGTTGTACAGTTAGAAATTTTCAGTGAATTTTTTGTATGTCTTACTAAAGAAACCTTTGCCTACTCTAAGATCATGAAGATATACTCTTATGTTTCCTTCTACAAGTATTATTGTTTTACCTTTCTCTTTTGCATCAATAGTCATAATTGAATTTCTTCTTTATTATGGTAAACATAAGAGTACAGATTTCTTTCTTTCTTATTTATATTTAATTTTCTAGTACCATTTATTGAAAAGGCTACCCATTCTCCACTGACTGGCATTGGCATGTTTATTTATAAATAAAATGACTCAGTATATATAAATCTACTTCTTGACTCTCTATTCTAGTTATTGGTTTATTTGAATAGTTTTATGCCAACATCACACTCTCTTAATTATTATAGCTTTATAGTAATCCTTGTAATCTGATGGTGTAAGTCTTATAAAATTTCTTTTTAAAAAATTGTCTTTGATATTCAAAGTCCTTTGGATTTTCAATAAATTTTGTTTGGGAACTCTAATTGTGTTAGAGAAATGCCAGTTCATGTTTTAGTCTATTAATCTTTATTACAGTAAGCAAGGCTTTGTTATTTTATTATAATATTATTTCACTGCTCTTTCATTAGCAGAAATTCTTCCACAGTAAAACTGGAGAAAGCACCAGTGAGATGTAATTTTTATTATGGGCAATTACAGATTTTTTCATGTGTCGTTGGAAATTTTCAGAATATCTAGACTCATCAAATGATATGCAAGAATGGGAAATTCACAGTATATCTGACCACATATTGAAAAAATTTCGAGTTAAAATTCCAAACAATTATCTAGGAAGTTTATAGTTTAGCAGTTGAAACTTTTAGAAAAATACTGTGATAGGATTGTGATCTTTTAATGCAGTTTGAAAAGATCCTTTATGTAGATTTTAAGATTCAACATTTTTTTTTTAATTTCAAAACTCCTCCATATCTTCTTAGCAAAAGCAGGAAGGAGATGGTTTGTTAGCTAGAAAAGTTTGTTTGATTTAGGAAGGTTTTGTGCTTGTTGTCTGTTGTATTATAGGCTTGATCATGCTTTAATGCAAACACTTGAAAGGGAAAATTTGAATGTAAAGGAAAAAGAAATAATAACCAGTGGTGTGAGTTGAGGTTCTTGAGAGGGCAGGAAGGTGTAGGTTAGAAGCTCAGATAGAAAAATTGGGCTTGGATGTGATGAGGGACACCTCTATTGAAAGGGAAAGAACAGAGGAGAGAATGAGTATACATAAAGGCTTGCAAGATTGGTGGAAGGAAGCTGAATGACTTCCTCTTTCTTTTCTTCTGTCAAATAGCAAGGGAGATCATTTGCTGACAGGGAGGGGCACAGAGAATAGGATACAAGGAGTGGAGAAGTTTGCAAATAATTTATAGAGTGAGAAAGCAATTTGACCAGAGAAACTTAGCAGGTCAGCTGTTGGGTGGGACTGAAGGTTAATGTTAGTTTTGTTATCATAAATTTGCTTATTGTAGAATTCTTTCCAGAAGTAAGTGTAAAATTGTCCTCTTGTGTCACCACAAACTATTGTGTTTCTAAAAATCTTTTCAAAACATGTTATCTCACAGAGGTTTATTTCAATACAAGTCTAGATATTCTGATTTCATTGGGAAACATTCTTTGATACAGAATGTTAGTTATTACGCTTGGAAATTTTAAGAAAGTCTTTATTTTAATTTCCCTAGATTACAAAATTTCTTGTTCTGTCTGTGGTAAAGAAGGAAAATAACTGTCAACTATTACCTGTATGATTGATCATCAGCTACTTAAAAGTCATTATAAGGTCTGGTTATGTTATATAGATAGATATAGATATAGATACAGATATAGATAGATAGCTCCCCCCTACCTTAGATGAGCTTCCCTGCTATCTTCTGTTCTTTATATTCCTTTTAATTGTCAGGTTTACAACTATTAACACCTTATATTTGCATAAAACTTTAAAGCTTGCCAAATATTTTCTCCTTTCTTGCCCAAGTTCACTCAACCGTTATGCTACACATCTAGGCCACAAACGCAATTCTTCTGAATCTAACTCTAGTTCTGTTTTCACTATACTACAGGAGGAATAGTAATACACTTTTAGCTAAACTGATTTAATTGTACTGGGAGGATTGACTTGTATTTATTTCTGCATATGTTGTTATTTGAACATGACTATTCAAATACATGATTTTCTCCTTTTATGGAGAAAATTTTACGTTTCATAAATATCTCATACAAACTCACTATCAATTAGTCAGATGATGATTAAATCCAGTGGACAAATGTTTTAAAAGAATCCTGTAATCATTTCTTTCTTACTTTTCTTGGCAAAAGAAAGAATACTTTATAGTGTATATATAATTTTACCCTAATTTATTAGTTTTGTAAATGTAGAGTCTTTTATTCCAGTATTTGTTAGAGTGGGGCATACTTGGCTTTATAAAAAGGAACATTAAATAACACTCAATAACCAAGAATTTGAATGTCTGCATTTCAACTCTATGTATATTTTAGAGAACAAGTTCAAGCTTTGAAGACGTGGTTCATGGTTTAAGTCAACACTGGTTGAGATCCAGAAATAAATAGCATGACTAATAAAGAAAAAAAAGTTTCTATTTCCTCATGATCCACATGAAATTCTTTTTTGTTGTTTTTTCTACATATATAACTGCACAAAAATGACAATTGAAATGTCTCTTTGAAAATCTTCTCAAACTTGAAAAATCAAGACAAGATCATTTAAAGTTTAGATCTATGTGAAAGATTTGAACAGATATTTCTCCAAAGAAGATAAGCACATTAAAAGATGCTCAATTTCGTTAATCATTAGGAAATGAAATCAAAACCTCAATGAAATACCATTTTAAAACCACTAGACTTGCTGTGATAAAATAGATAGTAACAAGGGTTGGCAAGGGTAAAGTGAAATTTGAACCCTCATACGTTGTTGGTGGGAAGGCAGAATGGTGCAGCCACTTTGGGAAACAGTTCGGCAGTTATTCTAAATATTACATAAGAAGATATCCAGCAACTTCACTCCTAGGTATATACCCAAGAAAAATGAAAAAAATATCCACAGAAAACTTGTACATGAATGCTTATAGCAGCCTTATTCATAATAGACAGAAAACGGAAAGAACCCTAATGCCTATCAACTGCTGAATGAATAAACTAAACATGCTATAGCCATCACAATGAAATATTATTTGGCAGTAAAAAGGAGTTAAGTACTGAAACATGCTACAACATGATGGAACTTGAAAGCATCATGCCAAATGAAAGAGGCCAGTCACTCCAGTATTATATGATTCCACTAATATGAAATGTCCAGAACAGGCAAATACATAGAGATAGAAAGTAGATTAGTGGTTGCCTATGTGTAAAGAAAATTGCATGAGACAAGTTAAAGAAACAAGGAAGACTTTCTTCAAGACTATCGTAATAGGGGAGGGAGATTGAACTCAACTTCTCTAAACAAAAGGTGAGAGGATTGTTGAGTGACTAAATGTGTAGGAATGCTAAGGTCGATCCCTTCTAGGAAACACAGGGCTCTGTTGACCAACTTTGGTTCAAGCGCACAAATGGCTTTGCTGAACCTCCTTGTCTGCATCCAAAGTTCTCCCTCTCTTTCACTGATTTTCAACACAGTCTGACAACTTTCCCACCCTTCCGTAGCTCCTTCTCTATTTCTTTATACACAAACATTTCAAGGACTATGGCAAACAGAATCTGAGTTGGCATCAACACCCAGAGACCCAAAGCATTGTCTTGCTCTCCTTCTTTCTCTCTTGTTCAAATGAGAACCTATGGGAGCCAGGTAATAAATTGAGTTTTGGTGAAAGTCTAGCCCACAGTGAATCCACTGGGTCTGCACACCAATTCAGTGCTCATTTTCTCAATTCCTGACCACATAAATGGAATTGGTGTACTTGGCAATAGGGGTGACTCTACATTGAGTCCCTGGTCTATGGCATAAGAGCTAATGTACTATGGAAAGCCAAATGGAATACTTTGAAACTACTCCCCCAACCTCAACTCCATCCAAGAAAACAATATTTTTTCCTGAGGAGTATGATGAAGATTAGTGCAACCATTAAACACGTAAGAGATGCAGAGGTAATGGGGTCCTATCACATATCCATTTAATTTGCTGTTGTGGTCGTTGCAGAAATTAGAGAATTACCCATAGTCTATTTCAGGCTCTACCAAGTAGTAACTCCAATAGTAGCTGTTGTGTCACTGCTAGAGCAGATTAATAATACCTCTGGCATATGGTATGTGTTTTTTTAATTTCACACATGTATTTTTTAACATTCCAATTATAAAATAACTCAGAAACAATTTGTATTCATGTGGGATGGACAAAATTAACTTACAGTTTTGTCTCAGGACTATGCCAACTCTCCTGCCCTGTATCAAACTAAAGTCAAAAAGATTTGGGCTACAGAGAAATCCCATATAAACCATATTGAACCACACTGATGCCAATGTGACACAGTGAGCAAAAAATGACCTGAGTTAAGAATATATATATATAGATCCATATTACTGACCATTGTCTTGGTCAACTGGTCAGAGGCTTGGATGAAAAAAGACTGAAAGGTCAGAGACAAAATCCCTAACAGAGGTGTGCAAATGGACATATGGCACAGGACACAAAGTAAAAAATTTTGTATTTACTTTACACCAGAAAGCATCCATCATGGAAGAGGCACTGAACAATGAAGTAGACAAAATGACTTAGCCAACTTTCTTCAGTGACCACCCCCAAAATGGGATGAAGAGCAGAATAAAAAAGTGGCCAAAATGGAAGACATGGCGGCTATTTATGGGCCCAATTTCATGAAGTATTTTACCAATGTATATCTAGCTACAGCTGCCTCTGAATGTCTAACTTTAAGGAACAGAAGCCAGTACTGAGCCCACCATATGAGGCTATTCCTTGAGAACCATCAGGCTATGACCCTAACCAGCAGAAGGCTATAAGGCAGTTTTACACAATGAGAGCAGGGAATAATGCATGTGAAACCCATATGATCCACTTGGGGTTCCTCCTGATATTCCCTGGTCCCCTGGTAACTGTGGATAGACATATGCACTACACTGAGAAAGGTATGACTATCAAGTGTCCAGACCATACAGAGGGGGTGTTTTGGAAAGGAATTTTTTTTACTTAGTATTGGTTAATTAACTCAATGTTGATATGTTATACTTAGGCTAAAAAACAAACTAACTCTTCTTATTTTTAGACAAAATTGGTCTTCTCTATAGACTTTCTCCATAGACTTCTGAATACACTATCCTATATAAAAGTGATAATGAAGGTTACCTTGAACTCAAGGTGGTAATAACTCTGTAATACCTTTGTTAGAAATTATGAAAATTTTATCCACTATCATACCATTGTCTCAGTATATTTTCATCAGTTGTTTCCCATCTTAATTTAGACTGAGATTGATTCAAGAATATTTTATTTAGAAACATATTTAAAAAATAATGATTAATCCATATGTTTTCACTTTCAATAAAGCAACAGACAAATTTTAGAAAATATCTCCCTTTTGCTGGTTATCCTTAAATGTTATTGTGTTGAATAGCATCTGTTTACCCCTCCACCTTTTTACACTCTGCTCTCTGACCTAGGAGGCTGACCTGGATAGCCTATATCAATGGGTACCCTTTCTGTATAGCTTCCAGTACAGAAAATTGGAAACTGTGGCAAGAGATCAGAAAAAAGTAGGAAAGTAAGGTTAGGAAACTTGTTACCCTTAAGTCTTTCCCAAAGGGGTTCTTTAAACTGGCTGTTTTTCTCAACAAAAGGTCACATCTCCTCTCAAATTGGTCATTTAAATATGAGTATGTGCTTCCAAGTTCTTTTAACTGTTCCTCCTTCTTGTCTCTTTTGACAACAGGTGGTACCTACCCACAGGGTATCACATTATCCTTTGTGGTTTTCCAAGATACTACCCGTACTTTTGTAAATAGTGTTTTAAATGAAAGTATATAGTAATTCAGTGTTTCTCAACATTTTTTTCATAGTAATTCAGTGTTTCTCAACATTTTTTTGCTATCTATCTCCTGTAGAATCTTTTTAGACATTGCTTTTCTAATCGCACCCACCCCCCCATCTTGTCCTTCTCCTGCTATTAAATACTATTATAATATTCCAGATTTTTTACACTCAAAACCCAATATCCCCCACTTGGGGCTACCCCTGTTGAGAATGCATGGAAAACTGATAAAAGAAGAAGTAGCCTAATGGGATTTAAGGGTTGCATACTCATACCATCAAGGACCTCAGTTTTGGGGAAGAAATACAACATAGTAGGCTTACAGGAGATGGGATACATGCCTTAAATCTCAGCTCATATATGCCCAGAATGGATAGATGTGGGAACCAAGAGATGACAGTGAAGGTGGTCCCTTTCAATATTACATATAGTAACATTTGAGGAATTTTTCTTCTTATCACTGCAACCTTGAACTTGGTAGGTATGGGGGTTCTAGTACCCAAAGAAGGAATATTTGCTCAAAAAAATACATTCATGATTCCAACAAATTGGAGGCTAAATCTACTCCTGGCCATTTTGGGCTTCTCCTGTCTCTAAATCAACAAGAACAGAACTAACTGGGGTTACTGATCCCATTAGCTGGAATGTATTGGGCAAAAAGAAGATTATTATTAGAATCCAGGAGGTTCACTGGGCGTCTCTTTTTACTTCTTTGTGCTTGTTTATAGCCCTGATCAGTGGAATACTGTGGCAATGCAAGGTGTCAGATTCTGTAGGAAAGATGATTTGGTTTACCACATTAAGGAACCCTGTCCAGAAATGTACTGGCTAAGGGTAAGGAGAATACGGAATGTATTGTGGATTAAGGTAGTTATAATCATCAACCAAGGTCTTTTGACCAGCTAAAGAAGTGGTGACTTAGCCATATTTAACATTACTTAACTCTTTATCCCTCTTTTTCTCCCACTTTCTTATATGAAAACTGGTCGTGGTTAATATTTTAGATGTCAGATAGGAGTATGACTGAATGAACATGCTGTGGGTCTCTATGTGTCTCCTCTATTGGGAATACATTCAGGCCAAAGACAACAGTGTATGCTGAGAAACAAAAGGATGAACAGTGCCATATATCTTCTGTTTGTCTTTTTAGATTCACTCTTCACTCTACTCTCCTTCCTGAAAAGTACACCTATATTGACCATCTCAGCAGGCTCTCTTGTCCTCTTCCAATTGAATTTGGCCAGTAAAGAATCTCGGACAGATGATCAGAAGGAAGGAAGACAGATAAACTGGTTATTTAGTGCACCAGCCATTTCCCTATGGAATTCTTCAAGGGTTGCCACACTACTAACTTTAAAAATAATCTCTTTAATAAACCCTCCTCAATTTATCCTAATTGAATACACCATCTTTATCTTGCTGAGACCTTGACTTATACATTACTTCTGATATATTTTTGTTTATATGAGCCTAATTCCAAGATTATATACTTATGTTAGTCATATTACCTATAACATGATATTCAATAAGAAACTAAACTGGAGGAGTATTTTTTGCCAAAGAAAGTAATCTGAATCTTGAAACCTGTAAAATTAATTGCTACTGTGGAAAAAATAGAAAACAATCTGACCTGATAAGTTCAACTATAACAGAGTGTAACATCATTCCAGTGAAAACCAAGTTTTTTTCAGAAGATTGTACGGTAATTTACAAACTATTCTACTGATGGACAAGAAACCTAATTGAATTATTCTCTATATTTGCATTTTTTTTGTGCTCATATGCAGGTAAAAATCATGTATACACTTAATGTGTCTTAACTGTATTTAGCTTAGTATGTGATTATTTTTAAAAACTAATACTTCTATTTATAAACTTTACAACCCCCAATATAAAACTGGAGGTGAATTCAAGTATTTTTTAAATGTAATTAAATGATGTTCGTTTCTGATTAAATGGATTAAATGTATCATCTTCACTGTTTTGTCCCCAGGGTATAGCACAGTGAATGACCTACTTTTCATGAATTACAATAAACTATCAATATTTATTGAATGAACAAAACCTAGTTTAAAAAAAAAAACTACCAAAAATATCCCATAAAAATTCCAAGAGTCTTATGTAAATCTAAGCTGAAGTCAAAATAACGGGAAAATGCATTCAATGTGACATTGTTCACAATTCTCGAATTTCTTTTATATAATCTTTTAGAGATATAAAACAGAAAAAAGTTACCATTATTTTAATAACAAAAATATGAAATCATTCTAGTCAACTCTATCAATTAAAATAATGAATGATCCAGATATTTAAATTAATACTCACAATTTTCCAGAATGGGAAATGAACCACTTCGATTTTCCTCCTTGTAGTCTAATAAATTTTGTTGACTTAGGCCTTTTTGGAGATTCACATCTTTCAAAATTTGCATTGTGGCCCATCAAATTAAAAAGGAGAAATACCTGTTCTATGATTCAGAGTGCCGTCTGTTCATAATGATGTATGTCTACACACTTCATATATGTGTGTGTTTATTGAACCAGCTATTGAACAATTTTTATTAATTTATACCCTCTAAGAAATTGTTGTTCATACGAACTGTGACCATGTCATGACTTGATTGTCCATAAAACAGAAAGATAAACTATAATTCAATAAAGGGAAATTTCTAAAATTAACAACTAAAGCAATCATCTAACAAATTCTATTAAACTCCTCTCTAGTGATTTTAATGAAAATTACTAAGTTCCTTAAAGGAAAAATAATTCAAGTCTCCAATCTATGTGCTTCAAAAGCTTTCATTCAAATAAGAGAGATAAAGAATAATCGTCCTTCCCAGTTTCCTCAGGGCAGTCTGAATTTATACCTGTGTTCCTGGCTTAATTAATGAGATGCCCCTTTCATTTTCAAAGGTGGCCTTGTTAGGTCAATAAATCATGTGATCATCCTAGAGATAATGCATATAAACCAATAACTAAAATATAAAGTGGTAAGTAATTAGTATCTGGAAATAAGAAATGTACAAAGCAAGTACCACTGGAATTCATAATTGGGTGAGTTCAGTTCTCCCTAGTGATCAGGGAAGGCTTCAAATCAGAGGTGGCAGTTACGTCAGATCTTAAAGAAAGAGGAAGATTTCAATAGAGATAAGATGTAGGGCAGGAAGCTTATTCAAAATGTGTATATATTTAATGTAAAAAAAATTCACATTAAAGTTTGAATGTAGATTAAAACGTAGTTTTGTGTTTTTTTTTAAACATCTTTATTGAAGTATAATTGCCTTACAATGGTGTGTTAGCTTCTGCTTTATAACAAAGTGAATCAGTTATACATATACAATATGTTCCCATTTCTCCTCCCTCTTGCATCTCCCTCCCTCCCACCCACCCTCCCACCCTCCCCATAAAATGTAGTTTTTAATAACAAATCTGTTTCTCTTTTTTTACTGACCTTGCATCCACCATTCAGTGGGGGAAATTTCACATTTTAGTTTTATCCAGTTTTAACCCTCTTCCATGAAGATAATTTAATCAAGAGACATACACAATAAAACAAAATGTTTAGTCTCTCATATATTTTTAGTCTTCCATTCAGAAGAGTATTTACTGTGCACTATTTGCAATGTTTTAGCATTGTTGATCTTTTATAAGAATTTTAAGAGTGATATTATATTTAATTTTAATTAGTTAAGACTGCTATATTTTTCACTCCAACAATACGTCCATTGCACTTTTCCTCATCTTGAGTGAAAGGAAAGTGGCTGCTGGTATTTTGGGGTTCCATCGAAAATGTTAGGACTGTGTTTAGTTTGGGTCAAGGGTGATATATTTTTGAAGGTCACCGAGTACTGTCATGTAGAGTTCTGTTATGCTAGCTATCTCAGTGTAGCAATGGCTTCCCAGAACTACTCCTACTACTGTGTACTGTGATAACTCACCCTACTTCATGACATGAGGATGCAGGACAAGAGGATTTAATATCATATGAACATGTTTTATGGCATCAGAGACCAGAAGTATGTGGGTAGTGATGGAGAAAAAAAAAGTCTAAAATGTATGAAATGTATGGAGCCAGAAACTAATCTGTAAACAAATTCTTCCCATAATCAAATTATAAAATTGCCCAGGGAGTCTCCCTCTGTCTCTCTGTCTCCGTCCTCCTCTCTCTCTGTCTGCCTTTCTTTATCTCTGTCTCTCTCTCTCTCTCAATATGTATGATGGGCATTGCTTGACATAGAATTAATCAGAATTCAGTTTTGTAGGGCACAAACCTGTAGCAATACTACCGAGAGTTAGGTCTGAAATCAGAGACCAGTAACACCCATAATCCATTTCCTTTCAGTTTGGTTAAAGCATGATGGTGCTTCCTGACAGACTTAGTCTCATCTCAGCACTTTCTGTGACTCCCCACTTGGGTAGTTCACCTGCCTAAGTAACCTTGAAACGACTCTCAGAATCTAGCAGCCAGCACCCTCACTATCTTCCAGGTCCCACATCAATTTATGCAAGAATTTTGGGGAGTCAAACCCTACCATTATTGCCTAACTATGTCATATGACCACTTACTCTGCTATGGGAACCCCAAGATTGATGTGGGAGAAGATAACACCTGGGAGATAGTTTTATTCCGTAATCCAAAAGGAAATGAACCAGGACGTCCTCTCTCTTTCTCATTATCTGACTCTTCTTTCCATGTCAAAGACTGGAAAGAAAAATCAGAGGAGGACTTTTGCCAATTTCACTTTCTTCTCTCTCCCTGCTTCTACAATCCCACAGGACAGAGAAGGACTGGTTTATCCCCATTCTCTATGTCCTAATTTCTTTCTACTAAGAACAAAGAGCCTTAAAGCCTAGCTGTCACAGGAGGAAGAGGCATCTTCTCTTTGCTATGGCTGTGTACTTTATTAGTACTCTTCAAAATGTTAAGTGGGAGATTAAACAAACTGGTAATTTTTTTTTTTCTCTCCATAGAGCGGGTTCTTCATGTCCAATGTTCTTGCTAAAAAGAACAAAATCCTACCCTTTCCTTCCCAGGAGCTATAAACTTCCTGGCTTAGTTCTGGAGGTGGGAGATGGAAAACTCAAACATGATTTAAAGGGGAAATTAAAATGCATGTGGGTCATCATTTGCAAAATATTAATCATGATACACAAGCTTGTATCTTTTAGCAGCTTTTCTTTTTCCCTTATCTTGGTCATAACCCTTCTTTTCAGAATGGAATACAGAAAAATGATGAAAACAGATCCTGAAGCACTTTAAAAGTATAGAAAATTGATATTTTTAACTTAAAAGAAAAGTTCTGCTCTACCCCTTGTCAGTACCCTTTGAAACTATGAATTTTATTTTCCTGGGATAAAAAAAACTTTCATGACCAAAGTTCAAGAAGAAATACCTATATGAGTATTGAAACTTTTATGCATATTAATAAAAGTAATGTGAGGTTACATTTTTATCAGCACTCTGTCATAACTTACAGCATAACTCTCAAATCACATACCTGATTTATTTTGTTTTAAATACATATTTAACAAAAAATGTTAAATTATGTAGGCTATACTACCAAATGGTAACATAGAGTCCAAACTTAACAGAAAATTCTGTTATTCTGATGCCTAAAAGTAATATAATAAAAACATCCTCCAGTTTGTCACATTTTCTGTGATAGGAAGAAAGGGAAGAATTCAGTCTTGTCTTTAAAATCACTTTTAAAACTACCTTTTTCAATCACTGCAACTATTTATATTAGATATTTGCTGTATTAGGATAATGAGGCTGTTAATTTTCTTCATGATCAAATATCTGGAGGTTACATAGTACAGGTCTAGCAGAGATACTCAAGAATGTCTTCAGGGAACCATGCTTCTTCTATCCTTCTCTTCCACCCTTAACACACATTTTCTTCCCTGACTTATGAAGGCTCTGAACTTCTGATTATCATGTTCATGTTCTAGAGATGAGGAAGGTGATAAGAGAAGGTCAAAGGAAAAGCCTAATTTTCAAGAGATTTTGACATTTCATTCAGGAGGTAAAACCTGGGGCATCCTTCTACATTCTACTGGCCAAAACTCTATATCCTGACCAATCCTGTAAGGAGGTTGTAAAGAGACTGGAGTAATGAGTATTTTGCTTCCCAGTTTCTACAGAAAAGGAAGGAAGAGAGGTTTCCAGTGAGTTGTGAGTGAGCCAACTGCCAGCATCTGCCACACTGACATACGGCTGTCTTTTGGCATGAGTTCAAACTTAAAGGAACTTTGAAAATACCATTCCCTATTTACATTCATGATTAAAAATTAAATTTCTACGATAAAGCTTTATTTATAGTAAATGTTTATGATTTGGGATAAAGAGACCATTAACTAGTAACTATACCATTTTACATGCTATGTAGCATCTAGTGTAGTTAAAAACTAATTCTGATCTATCATGGCAAAGTTTCTTCATGACTGAGACAACAATTCTTAGTCAAAACCACAGTAAGCTGACAATATTTTAAGTTATAATAAAAAGTCAAGGTGTTCAATGTTAACTTTTCCCCAGGAAACAAAAGCAATTGATTTTCAATTGAAATTCTACTTGAGCCTCGGTGAAAAAATCCTTTGGTCACCACATCCAAAGGTATACAAAAATAAAAAGGGAAAGGCAAAACTCATGAATGAGGATGAACTTATTCAGAAGAACGTCATATTTAGCTCTTTTATTTTCTTTAGGTAAAGTTCTTCGTCATTGCTACAGTTATTATATCTGATTATGCACTATAACTAGGGAAGGATGAGAAGTTTGAGGATAAGGTTCAGGTGGCATCTTGAGTTTGTATGAAGCAATTTACTGTACAAGGATAGACACCTGGTATATGTTTAATAAATAAGGAAAGGAATTTGTGTAAATGGAGGGATATATGTAATTCACACAATTTCTATGGCAGAAAATGCCTAAAACCAACTTCTGAAACTAAGGTCTCATAAGAAAATAAATATCCTAAAATAAGACTCATGATGGACAGTTTTGAGAACTTTTAGATAAATATGCAGACATTATCCATTCAGGAAACATTTATAGAGCATCTATTCTACGCTAAGGCAAAGTTCTAAGTGATGAGAATACAATAGCAAATGAGAGAGATGCAAAGATGTTTGAACCATACTTTAAAATGTTCAGCCTACAGAACATGATATTAGTTTAAGAGCCAATAACTAGAGGCCATTAGCTGGTGTAATCAAGAGTTACAGTCTAGGGTGGTCAATCTCCATTGTTTTATAGGACCAACGCTTTAGTGGTGGTTACAATAAGGGCTTCAGATATCAATGTGTTGAAAAACAAATGGTTTTCTAGTTGTCATACTGGACTTCAGAAGAGGATTTATATTAGTGAAAAGTGTGGCTCTTGCCTATTATGATGAATATTACACTTGGGGATTAGTGGAGAACTTAGCAATTTTCAAGAAATATCCATTCGTTAAAATGTCTTAGAACTACTTCCTTCCTTTACACAATAGAGCATTAAAAGATAGCAAATCATGAATCTTGTGTCCTACAGTCAGCCTCAGGCAGGGTGACAGCTTGCTGCCTGAAGATGACCATAACTATGACAGAACATTGTTTTATCTGCCCTTTGTGCAAAGTGTGGTTGGTGTCCCTGAAAGGACAGAGAGCTGGGAGAAGAAAAGGAATACAGAGGAGAAGGGCCAGGCCACCCCAGACCTCTTTGCCAATTGCTGTAATCTACAAATATAAAACTAAAAAAATAAAAATTTGAAAATTGTGCATGACCAAATCAACTTAGGTTGTATTACAACGAAAAAGATCCTACCCTACAGAGCTTATATTCTGGTAAGAGAAATGAACAATACACAAATAAATATAGTGAAATGGTACAAGGCCCTATGGGGTATTCCCAGGACAGACCCCCCCTCCCATGTCCTCAGCATGCCTTTTGTCTGCAGTAAAACTTTAGTCAAAGAACAAATTTAATCAGAGAAGTGAGGAAATGCAGAAACAAACAAACAAACAAAAAGCAGTCAAACAGGGCAAAGTAATAATAGTTTAGTCATTAAGCAAAGTCAAGGACATTTAGTTCCTCTTCAAGGGCTATCCTTCCTTCCAGGTAATATTCTGAGCCATATCTTTTGAGCTGTTTTGTAGATACTGAAACCCTCACAGGTGGAAGAAGTTAACTACATGATGACCTGACTATAGCCATGACATAAGCTGCCACAGTTCTGAGAACTGGCCTCAAAGAAATGGGAACAAACCAAATCTGGAACTGAAGATTAACTATACTTAAAACAATCAAGATGATGCTGATCAGACCACCATATGACTAATTTCAAGATAACTGTCAGAGCTGACTATGCTGTTCTGCATGTAGCTTTCTCGCTCTGCCTATACAGCCCTGAAATTTCCATTTAAAAGCTCTTTCCCCCTGATCAACAGGGGGTGTTGGCCTTTGGACATGAGTCTACCTTCTGCCCAGGTTGCTGGCTTCCTGAATAAAGCAACCTTTCCTTTCTACCAACACTTGCTGCTTGAGTATTGGCTTTTGAGTGGCAAGCAACTGGACCTGAGCTTGGTAACAATAGTACATATTAAACTACTTTATTGAGTATTCACAGAATGCCTTTGAGTAAGTGGTTGAGCCAAGATGTGAATAAAATGGACAGAAGCAAGTTTTTTAAAAAAATTACATCACATAGTTTTTTTTTTTTTTTTTTTTAGGTATCATCAGGATTTTGGAGCTCTCCTTAAAGTGTACATAAACCAAGGTTGTTGGAACTACAGTTATGGTTAGTGTTTGCTAACCATACAAAATGAGTGTTAGGTGGGAGAAAATAATCCTCAGTACTAAAGAACAGTTTGAACATCTAGCTATGTCATCTGGGGAGACAGAGTGACTATTTTGTAGTTTATGATACATAAACTGAGATTGGAATGTAAAATACCTAATGTCTCTTTCAACTCTAAAATTTAAGTGATTCTTATTCTAAATAGTCTAGGACTAATTGACATTGTAGGCTTTGATATAAGTGAAAGTCAAGACATGTATTTTTTTATAAGAGCTTCATTGTGATATAATTCACATAACTTACAATTCATGCATGTATGGGGGTACAATTCAATCATTTTCAGTTGATTTACAGAGTCATGCAACCATCACCACAATTTTTATCCACCCCCAAATAAACCCTGTACCTATCAGCAATCTCTCATCACTTCCCCCCAAACTGTTCCTCCAGTCCTAAGCAATCATCAATCAAGTTTCTATCTCTATGGATTTGCATACTCTGAATATTTACTAGAAATGGAATCATACAATACAGTATGTGATCCTTTGTGACTGGCTTCTTTCACTTAGCATAATGCTTTCAAGGTTCACCTATGTTATACCATTTATCACTACCTCATTTCCTTCATTGCCATTTAATAATATTCCATTGTATGGATATACCACATTTTATTTATCCATTCATCAGTTGATTTACATTTTACTTTTTCTTACTCTTGCCTACTATAAATCAAATGCTGCCATGAGCATTTGTGATCATGTTTTTGTGTGGACTTATGTTTTATTTTCTCCTGGGCATATATCTAGGAGTGGAATTACTGGGTCATATGATAACTCTATGTTTAACATTTTGAGGAAATACCAGACTATTTTCCAAAGTTGAGGTAACATTTTACATTCTACAAGTGGTGTACGAGGGTTCCAATTTTCTACAGGATAAACATTTAAAGGTAAGCTTTTAAAATTCAAAAGTTAATCTTAGGATAGAATAGCAGATCATAGCCCCCCAAGTTTGTACTTAGTAACCTCAAACCTTCATTTTATTGTGACTCTCTGAATGGAACCAAGCAGTTTTATCACCTACTGTAACTACTAAATAGTGTGCATTTATTTTGCCTTTCATTCTTTTAGGCTCTTATTTCATTATCTGCTATTCACTGAAAGTGGTCACATTTCTCACATTTCTCAGGTGTGGTAGGCTGAATTATGGACCCCAAAGATAACTAAGTATTAATCCCTGAGACCTTTGTGACATTGTGTAGCAGAATATACTTTGCGGATGTAATTAAATTAAAGATCTTGAGATGGAGAAATTATCCTAGATCGTCCAAATGGGCTCTAAATGAAACCCCAAATTGGGAAGCAAAGGTAGATTTGACACAGAAGAAAGCAATGTGACCACTGTAGCAAGATGCTACACTCCTGGCTTTGAAGATAGAGGAAGGGGCCATGGGCCAAAAAATTCAAGGAATACAGATCTAGAAGCTAAAAAAGTCAAGGAAAGATTCCTTCCTAGCACCTTTGGAAGAAGCACAGCAATGGCAACATCTT
Organism: Balaenoptera borealis; assembly: GCF_965194805.1. Taxonomy (NCBI): domain Eukaryota; kingdom Metazoa; phylum Chordata; class Mammalia; order Artiodactyla; family Balaenopteridae; genus Balaenoptera; species Balaenoptera borealis. The sequence continues at coordinate 69,131,731 of NC_138870.1, read as the reverse complement.
GATTTTGACCTAGTGAAACTGATTTCAGACTCCTGACCTCCAGAACTCTAAGAAAATAAATGTGTGTTGTTTTAAGCCAGCAAATTTGTGGTAATTTGTTATAGCAGCCATAGGAAATTAACAGATCAGGTAATACATTCACATTTTAATAGGATTCTTAGGGGACCTGTACTTTCTTACCTTATAGGAATAATTCTTTTTTTAAATTTAATTTTCTTAAATTTTATTTATTTTTTATACAGCAGGTTCTTATTAGTTATCTATTTTATACATATTAGTGTATATATGTCAATCCCAATCTCCCAATTCATTACACCACCACCACCCCCCACACTTCCCCACTTGGTGTCCATACATTTGTTCTCTACATCTGTGTCTCTATTTCTGCCTTGCAAACCAGTTCATCTGTACCATTTTTCTAGATTCCACACGTATGCTTTAATATACGATATTTGTTTTTCTTTGACTTACTTCACTCTGTATGACAGACTCTAGGTCCATCCACATCTCTACAAATGACCCAATTTCGTTCCTTTTTATGACTGAGTAATACTCCATTGTATATATGTACCACATCTTCTTTATCCATTCATCTGTCGATGGGCATTTAGGTTGCTTCCATGACCTGGCTATTGGAAATAATGCTAGAATGAACATTGGGGTGCCTGTGTCTTTTTGAATTATGGTTTTCTCTGGGTATATGCTCAGTAGTGGGATTGCTGGGTCATATGGTAATTCTATTTTTAGTTTTTTAAGGAACCTCCATACTGTTCTCCATAGTGGCTGTATCAATGTACATTCCCACCAACAGTGCAAGAGGGTTCCCTTTTCTCCACACCCTCTCCAGCATTTGTTGTTTGTAGATTTTCTGATGATGCCCATTCTAACTGGTGTGAGGTGATACCTCATTGTAGTTTTGATTTGCATTTCTCTAATGATTGGTGATGTTGAGCAGCTTTTCATGTGCCTCTTGGCCATCTGTATGCCTTCTTAGGAGGAATAATTCTAATGGTGATATCATATATGGAGTAGGTAATCCTAGGAGATATTTGGGGGTAAACAAATTTTTGGTGTCTCATCAACCACAGATTCTACATGGTAGCTTATTCTTAAACTTCTGTAATTGGGAAAGTACACAAAGATCTTTAACCTTTGTATAAATAACAGACAGGATTCCAGGGAACAAATTCTATGTTCCCCCAACTCAATGTGTAAGTAAGAATGTATATTTATTCTTAATTTTTTTTCTTTACTCCCAAATCTATGATCACTAGAGGTATTATCTTGACTCTCTTTGGCTCCAGTAGAAGGAGGTATAGCTGAGAGGTTTGCAAACTCAGGCTTTGGGATTTGATTACAAATTGTGCTAGAAGATACAATGCATGTATATCAGAGTTCATTATGTGAAGAATGAAGGAGATAAGCTTTATAAAGTACTTATTACAGAGCCTAGTACATAGTAAACATTCAAAAGTGGCCATTATTTATTATTATTATTATTTATTATTATTATTATTATTATCAATGAAGTTATCAATGAGTGACAGTTGCACATTGATGAAGAGCTCAGATTCTGAAGTCAGACTCTCAGGATCTGGGTCCTGGCTCAGACAGGTATTAGGTGTATTACCCTGGATAAGTCATTTATCATCTCTGTCTCAGTTTCCATCTTTATAAAATGGTTTTAATAACAGAACCAACTCACAGGGATGTTGTAACTACTGGATGAATTCATGAATGGATGTGTGAAGAGTCATGTGTAGCACCTAGAGGCTTGGTAAATTTTAATACTTCATATTATTTATTGAATAATTACTTTAAACTCCCTACCTTACCACATATGAGGGTCTCACCTTTTCTGTCTGTAGAGTCTTATTTGTTTGTATGTGGGTACTGTAAACAAAGAATTTTGGCCGCCATTCTAGTTCTACATGGATCAAGCCATTAGCCACTGCTAATGTTGTCCTGCAACGGTGCACCTGAGGGGAATTCAGGATGCAGAAAAACAGGAAGCATTCTGTGCTATGGATACTAGCCCTAGATACTTAAGATGCATATCTAAGGAATAATTTCTATGAACCCAGATTCTGGCATCTTCCCACATACAATAAAGCACTAAGATCATTATCTTGAGATGTTTGTTCTTTGTGATTAGCAGTAATCATTTGATGTTGGACTACATATTTTTTTTCCAGCAAAAAACTCATAAATATCCTGGCTCCTCCCTTACCTCTTTGGAGTAGCCTCAGAGCTATTGGAGAGGCTGTTTCCCAGGCTATAGCCCTAAGTTAGGTCCCTGAATAAAACTTAACTTGCAACTTTTAGGTTGTGCATTTCCCTTTCAGTTGGCAGTGGAGAAAACCTGAGTAATCTGATGTTGTGTTTCTGTGTCTCCCAGCCTGTCACATAGCTTTTGTCACAACACTCTGTGTACCAAACAGTGTTGCCTGGATCCCACAAACCAGTGGGGAAAATCCCCTATTAAGTGGCCCCATTTACACAGTGCTTGGTGATAAAGAGGCTTCTGCAATGCCAAAAGCTTCCTTGGGGGCAACATCCTCAGGCCTGCCACTAGGGTGCAAATTTGTTTCTACTTTTGGGAAAGGAGCCTTTTTTGCCATGATAACTCCCAGGCAAATACCTAATGGAGCTCACCTTACATGGAATCTAGGCTCCAAGTTCAGGTTAGGCATGGGGAGGGAGCAAAGCACCCTAAACAAGCATCAGAATCAAGGTCAGAAAGGAACAAACAAAATAATACCCTGAATTTTATGGATGAGTTTTTCTTCAAAAATGTTCATACAAATTCATAAAATTTGATTCCACAAACACTATTTTGATAAATTTTCTTAAGCACAACATTCTTATATTGCATATGTGCAGAGTATCATATTTACTCTTGAAAAAATACCCTGGAATAGATACTATTAACCCCATTTTGCATTTGAAGAAACAAAGATTAAGATGAGTTAGGTAATTCAGAAAAAGTCACAGATAAAGGAGAGAATCGGGATTTAAATCTATGCCTACCCATTCTCCCAACAGCAGATAGATGTGCCAATGTGCTTTTAATCATTCCAAACACTGAACATGTAGGTTGTTTCCAATATCTTGCTATTAAAAGTAATGCCACAATGAATATACATGCACATTAATCTTTGTCAGGATTTTTATTGCCTCTAGATAGAATAGCAGGAAGTAACACACAAGGTCAAAGGGTATGTAATATTCTTAAAGATTATTTTTTAATACATGAGATTGTTTCTCAGAAGGGTTGTTCTGGGCCTTACTCCCAGCAGGTGTAAGAGTGCTTAATTGGTACACTTTCACCCACGCTATTATTCTTTATTCTTTGTGAATTTGACAGGTAATACAGAATATTAATTTAAGCAATTCATGATGAGGATGAAGATTTTTGTATGTTTATTAGCCCTTCATATTCCTTCTATGAGTTGTCTACGCATATCTTTTTTATGTATATAATTCCCTGTGCTATACAGTAAATCCTTGTTGTTTATCTATTTTATGTATGGTAGTTTGCTTAAATTTCCATGCTTAGATTTTCTTTATGGTGGTCTTGTTTTAATAGATAATTATATCTAATAATAATATATTCAGATTAATTTTTCCTTTATGATTTATTTCATGATTTTGTGCTTAGAAAACTTTATTATCTCTCTCCCCTAGACCATACACACATGTTCCCCTATATTTCCATCTTGTTCTTTTGTAGTTGTATGTTTCACATATAATTCTTCAAACTGTTTGGCATTATTATATTATATGGTGTAAGGTTAAAATATGAGTTTATTTTTTCTCAAATAGCTAAAAATTTGTAGCTATATCATATGTTGATTTATCCTCAGTATTCTTATTAAAGTTTTTAATTAAGCCTATATTACAGATATTATCCTCTACTTTTCTTTTTGCATTTTTGTACTATCTTTGTAAATTTTTTGCATCATTTTAGTTTTCCTTTACTATCTACAAGGACGCTTATGATTCTATAACGCTAGATAACAAAGTAAAATCATAGCGTTAATAAGTGATGTGGCCAAGCCTGGATGTGAATGCAAATTTTCAAATTCTAAATGCCATGTAGCTATCATCCTGCCAGTCTGTCTCCATTTTATTTCTCCTCCTTTTTTTCTTCTTATTTCAGATAGCATATATTGTTCTTATATTTTAGTGATAACACATAGTAAATGCAGTCTAACATTTTCTTACATTTCTTGCGGGACTACATTTCAAGAGTCAAATTTCTGCTACATTTTTAAGGCAATGTCCCCATTACACCCTGCAATAGTCTTTTCATTAGCTTAAGGCCACTTCCTTCCCTTAACACTTCCTCTAGTTTCCTTTTCTTGAATAATGAATACTATATCTTAGTAGTTTGCTGTTCAGCACAGATAAGATGTGCATTTTCTCCTTGGAATCTTCAGGTCCACCTGGATGCTGCTAGAACACTCCCCTCAGATCTTCAGCTTGAGGACAGTTCAATGTACAAATTTCTCCTGTCTGGCAGCCTTTAGCCAGTGTTGTTCTGCAAGATTAAGGAATTATCTTGTCCTTTTCATTTTGCCTGTTCTTCCAACACTGAAGGATGGTATTTCCCCCCCTGGATATTTTGAAATAAATGGTATTTGTTTTGCTAGCCTCAGAATGGCTGCCCCAACACACAGTGCCATTCATGTCCCAGGACTGACATCCCTGTTCGGAAATTTTCTCAGTTGGCCAAACTACATCGTGGGTGCATAGTGTCCAGGGCAAATGCTTATAGAGAGGGATAGTAATGACATAAAACTGAAGAAAGCAGCTTCAGTTTTGGTACAGATCCTGTTGTTTCAAGGGCACCATCCATGTGATTTTACCTGAATCTCAAACTCACGACTTCCCTGTGTGGTGGTGTTTGTTTCATCCACCAAAATATAGAGCAGCTCTGAGTATTTGCAGAATGTGGCACATCTGCTGTGTAGCAGAGGAAATACCTCCCACAATTTGGCAAATCAGAATTAGTACTCTCCCTTCTAGGGCCATGGAGACTTGGACACTTGTGATTTCATGGGTAATTTGAAGAGAAAGCAGAGGAGGTGGATGAGTCAATCATTGAGAAGTGTTAGTCACCAACGTAAGACAAAAGCCATACTTGTTTAAGAATTCTAATATTACACAAACTACAAAGATTTAAAGACTTGTGACACCTCATTTCAATCCATTTCCCTGAGAACTGTTCTTGCAGTCCATGATTTCAGGCAAGCTAATGTAAAAGTTCTGCCTGCTTCTTGCCTATGCTTTGTACTTTTTCCTATCTATTCCTTTTCATGGAACCCAGCTGTGTGATGTCTTTGTGAGACATGATAAGTGGTTGTAAGTTGACTCTGACAGGTTTCCCTCTCTTACCATTTTGCTCTATTGTTTCCAACCACCCCTACATAGTTGCTATGTTTTTCTTCATGAAAATCCAGATAAAAGTTACACTGGCCCTGAAAACCATCTGAATCATTTTCCATTCTTTCTCTACTTCACTTATCTTTAAGAGGCACACATAATGAAGTCCTGTTCCTGTTCTCTTGGATCAACAATTTTTGGTTCAAGAGTATCTTCTATTTTGTTTCCTCCTCCTCACTCAGTTATTATTTTGTACTTACTTGAAACAATTTTTCAAAACTTATAAGACAAATTGTTAGGAGTATTTTCAGTGGCTTGCTCATAGTCATATACCTGATAAATCAGTGGTAGAGCCCAAAGTGGATGCAAGGATGTTAATCTTGTGGATTTACAGTTTAAAATTCTTTCTAATATACTCATTACCTCATTGGAGGTTATTAATCATATTATAGCTAATGATTACAAACTAATATGAAATATATTTTTGATGCACTATGACATAATGTGAATCCTTCATAAAGCTAAAAACATATTGCCTTGATCATATTTGGTTTTATAACAATTGATTAAAGGGAGTAAATGAGACAATAAATATAAGTGGTTAGCACAGGGTCTGGAACATAGTAAGTACTCAATAAGTCTTTGCTATCATTATTTATTAAGTGGCTAATAGATGTCAAGTAAGCTACTATTCACTCTATAGCTAAGGAAGCCTTTAAAGCAAATTATTTAATTGTTCTGGATTTCTTTTTGGGCTTTGACATTTTCCTTGGGTTTATTATATCTACCCACTATCATTTCCAGTATAATTGAAATCTCAGTATATCATTAAGTGATTTAGAATTTACATGTCAGAGAGTGGTATGTTTTCTTCATTTATTTAAGTTCCTTTAGTTGCATGTTGTAATGAGCCAGCCAGGTCCAGAATTGTGTTTGTTGGAAAGAAACACACTCTCATAAGTCCAGTTATGACTATTTGTCATAGTTTCTGTTTGAAAAAAAATATTAAAAACCTTTAAGATGTTTTTATGCTGTAATATTTCTTACATAATGAGTATATCAAATGAAACCTTGTGATTGAAAATAAGCAATTGCAATGTAATAACATGGCTTCAGTTAGTACCAGATACACATTAAGGCCATAGTTAGGTAAGGGTAGTTTCTAAATCTCCAATGTTTAAAATGAAAGTGTGTAATAATTTATTTCATAAATACACAAAGGCATTTTTTTTTTAACAAAGGGTGCCTAACAATTTCTCTGTATGAAACACTATCAGGCTGTATTTCCATTAGCAACCTAGGATGAAAATGACCACCACAGCAATGTCCTTAATACCTCCTCTTCACAGAAGCCATATTTATGGTTATGATTGGGATTCCAAGACTCAGATCCTTCTATTTTCACAGTCTTCAAAGACAAGATCTTTTTACACATTGTTTCTTGCCCTTTCAATTGTCCAAAGTTAACCTTCTGTTCCTTCTGGTGATTGTGACACTGATCTCTATTCTTCCTCTGGTCTGTGTGAATGATTCAGAAACAAGAAGAAACTGAACATATGTGTATTGCTTACCATCAATCAGGGCTTTCTGCCTATGCATTATCCTCTTTTGCCCCAATATAAAACAAACCCACGTCAGAAGAGGTACCGTGTCTGAATATGAAGTGAGATAAATCAGAGCAGCATAACATGTAGGATGTGACATATCCCTTGTGGAGAAGCAGAGCCCCAGTTTTCTTTGAGAAGGAAAGGCTGAACCTGCCAGGAACACATATCCTTCTGCATTGTTTAGTTGCTTGCATTGAGAAATGCGGTTGAAGAAGCTTGATTACATTCGGAAAGAGGCACACCCAGGTATTGGAGTTTGCTCATGGTAAATCTCTCTCTTTTCAGTATTCCATGTTTCCATTTTTTGCTCTATCCTGTGTCCCAGTCTAAAGAAAATCTCAGTTACCTGTAGGTCAATCCCACTAAAGCATTGATCTGATTTCCCTTAAATAAGGGAAAGGTTTTCAGACTAGATGTGTGTATGTGTGTGTGTGCCAAGAGGTAAAAGAGAGAATTTGAAGCTCTGGAATAAACACAGTATATTTAGTTAGGAGTCCAGTCAATTGCATGTTAAAGAAACCTGCCTACATACTCAACTAAATAGAGATATAATCTAGTTGTGCTATCAAATATAGTGGCCACTAGCCGCACATGGCTCTTATTTAAATTTTAAAATACATTAAATTAAAAATTCATTCTTCAGTCTTACTAGCTGCATTTCAAATGTTCTATAACTTTGTGAGGACAGTGGCTACTGTACTGGGCAGCACACAACAACACAGAAATTTCCATTGGACAACAATGGCAGTCACAGCACTGGTGACACTCAGGTTCCTTCTAGATTCTTACTAGGTTGTTCATTGTGTATACTTGTCCATGAGTCCAAGCTTAAAGTGACTGTCCCATCTCCAGGCCTCATGTCAATGCTCCAGGCAAGAAAAAGGGAAAGAGTAAGAGCCAACAAGCTGATTACAGCTGATTCTCTCAATTATTTTTTCCAGAAAAATAATAACTTTTCCAGAATCTCCAGCTACTAGGCTCTTTATGGGTCACATGGCTTCCCCTGACTGGGAGAAGGTCTAGGGTGGTGGATATTTCTATTGACACCTTGCTACTACAAACAAAGTCAGAGTTGTGATGTAAGACAGAAGGAAAGAATCAAAATTGAGTAGGCAACATCAGAGTTTGAAACTCATGGGATACCTCTTTTACGGCATCAATTTTACTCAATTTTAAGCAATTTAAAATATTTGCTTTAAATTTTTGATAAGCAAATTTAAAGTAATTTAGAATATTAAAGTGCACATTAAAAGAAAGATGAATATGATATACTGTACAGTAGAATATAAAGTTATCATGGCTTTTTAGATAGAGCTTGATAATACAAAGAAATGTTGTCCTTTGGCATGACCACTTTAATATATACATCCACAAACTTTGGGGATCCTTATTCTTCCTCTTCTGCTATTAGGAGGATTTTAGTTAATTATTTTTAAAATATCTATCTATCTATCTATCTATCTATCTATCTATCTATCTATCTATATATCTATCTATATATATATAAAGTATACATAGTACTTCCTTTATTAGTAGATTTTTCATTTTCATAGGAGGCTGTAAAAAACTGATAAGTCTTCAGGATGTCAGGAAATAACGAGCTCTCCACCATGGTGAGAGTTGAAAAGATTTTGGTTGTTTGGGTTGTGTGGGAACCAAAGCTTTCTGCAGTCCCTCAGATAAGCCTCAGTGACTATTAAGTATAACTCGTGATACTACTCATCTCCCTTAAAATGTCCTTTAAACGTTACATACCATCTTCTTAAAATTAGAAATTAGATTTTGGATTTCCAAATAATATGGTGATGGAAAGAAAGCATCAATCTAATTCTTCTGCAATCAAATGATTACTCTCAGGATGTGACCGTGCATTTACAGGCGCCTTTGTTTTGATAGTCCTGTAGAAGGTCTTTTCTAAGGTAGCATTTTTGTGTGTGTTTGTGGGGAGAATGATACCTTTTTCCTTTCCTGCAAAATAAGTGATTTTTTGGAATGGCTTGTCTTTCTTTATTCCAATCACATTAACTTTCTTAAAAAGTATGATTTCTTTAATGACCATTATAGATCTTCCAGGACCTGAGCCCAATAGACTTCCTTGATCATGATCTTAGGACCCTCTATGTCTTTTCCTAAGCCTCTACTTTGAACAAATCTGATGACTCATATTCCTCGACAATGCTATTTGTTCCCTCTTAGAGTTTTAATAATGCTGTTCCCTTCACCAGCATGGACACAGGCTTAATGTACCACATGGGTTGTACCATTGAAGGCTGGTCATAGATTAGTTGACCATAGGTGTGTGGGTTTATCTCTGCACTTTCTATCCTGTTCCATTGATCTCTATTTCTGTTTTTGTGCCAGTACCATATTGTCTTGATTACTATAGCTTTGTGGTATAGTCTGAAGTCAGGGAGTCTGATTCCTCCAGCTCCGATTTTTTCCCTCAAGATTGCTTTGACTATTCGGGGTCTTTTGGGGCTCCATACAAATTTTAAGATTTTTAGTTCTAGTTCCGTAAACAATGTCATTGGTACTTTGATAGGGATTGCACTGAATCTGTAGATTGCTTCGGGTTGTATAGTCATTTTCACAATATTGATTCTTCCAATCCAAAAACACAGTATATCTCTCCATCTGTTTGTGTCATCTTTGATTTCTTTCATCAGTGTCTTATAGTTTTCTGAGTACAGGTCTTTTACCTCCTTAGGTAGGTTTATTCCTAGGTATTTTATTCTTTTTTTGCAATGATGAGTGGTATTGTTTCTTTAATTTCTCTTTCAGATTTCTCATCATTAGTGTATAGAAATGCAAGAGATTTCTGTGCATTAATTTTGCATCCTGCAACTTTACCAGATTCATTGATTAGCTCTAGTAGTTTTCTGGTGGCATCTTTAGGATTCTCTATGTATAGTATTATGTCATCTGCAAACAGTGACAATTTTACTTCTGCTTTTCCAATTTGTATTCCTTTTATCTCTTTTTCTTCTCTGATTGCTGTGGCTGGAACTCCCAAAACTATGTTGAATAATAGTGAACATCCTTGTCTTGCTCCTGACCTTAGAGGAAATGTTTTCAGTTTTTCACCATTGAGAATGATGCTGGCTGTGGTTTTGTCGTATATGGCCGTTATTATGTTAAGGGAGGTTCCCTCTATGCCCTGGAGAGTTTTTATCATAAATGGGTGTTGAATTTTGTCAAAAGCTTTTTCTCTATCTACTAAGATGATCATATGGTTTTTATTCTTCAATTTGTTAATATGGTGCATCACATTGATTGATTTGCATATATTGAAGAATCCTTGCATGCCTGGGCAAAATCCCACTTGGTCATGGTGTATGATCCTTTTAATGTGCTGTTGGATTCTGTTTGCTGGTATTTTGTAGAGGATTTTTGCATCTATATTCATCAGTCATATTGGTCTGTAATTTTCTTTTTTGTAGTATCTTTGTCTGGTTTTGGTATCAAGGTGATGGTGGCCTCGTAGAATGAGTTAGGCAGTGTTCCTTCCTCTGCAAATTTTTGGAAGAGTTTGAGAAGGATGGGTGTTAGCTCTTCTCTAAATGTTTGATAGAATTCACCTGTGAAGCCATCTGGTCCTGCACTTTTGTTTCTTGGAAGATTTTTAATCACAGTTTCAATTTCATTACTTGTGATTGGTCTGTTCATATTTTCTATTTCTTCCTGGTTCAGTCTTGGAAGGTGATAACTTTCTAACAATTTGTCTATTTCTTCCAGGTTGTCCATTTTATTGGCATAGAGTTGCTTGTAGTGGTGTCTTATGATGCTTTGGATTTCTGCCGTGCCTGTTGTAATTTCTTTTTTTTTCATTTCTAATTTTATTGATTTGAATCCTCTCCCTCTTTTTCTTGATGAGTCTGGCTAATGGTTTATCAATCTTGTTAATCTTCTCAAAGAACTAGCTTTTAGTTTTATTGATCTTTGCTATTGTTTTCTTTGTTTCTATTTCATTTATTTCTGCTCTGATCTTTATGATTTCTTTCCTTCTACTAACTTTGGGTATTGTTTGTTCTTCTTTCTCTAGTTCCTTTAGGTGTAAGGTTAGATTGTTTATTTGAGAGTTTTCTCATTTCTTGAGGTAGGATTGTATTGCTATAAACTTCCCTCTTAGAACTGCTTTTGCTGCATCCCATAGGTTTTGGATTACCATGTTTTCGTTGTCATTTGTCTCTAGGTATTTTCTGATTTCCTCTTTGATTTCTTCAGTGATTTCTTGGTTACTTAGTAACATATTGTTTACCCTCCATGTGTTTGTGTTTTTTACGTGTTTTTCCCTGTCACTGATTTCTAATCTCAAAGCATTGTTGTCGGAAAAGATGTTTAGTATGATTTCAATATTCTTAAATTTACTGAGGCTTGATTTGTGACCCAAGGTGTGATCTATCCTGGAGAATGTTCCGTGTGCACTTGAGAAGAAAGTGTAATCTGCTGTTTTTGGATGGAATGTCCTATAAATATCTATTAAATCTATCTGGTCTATTGTGTCATTTAAAGCTTCTGTTTCCTTATTTATTTTCATTTTGGATGATCTGTCCATTGGTGTAAGTGAGGTGTTAAAGTCCCCCACTATTATTGTGTTACTGTCGATTTCCTCTTTTATAGTTGTTAGCAGTTGCCTTATGTATTGAGGTGCTCCCATGTTGGGTGCATATATATTTATAATTGTTTTATCTTATTCTTGGATTAATCCCTTGATCATTATGTAGTGTCCTTCCTTGTCTCTTGTAACATTCTTTATTTTAAAGTCTATTTTATCTGATATGAGTATTGCTACTCCAGCTTTCTTTTGATTTCCATTTGCATGGAATATCTTTTTCTATCTCCTCACTCTCAGACTGTATGTGTCCCTAGGTCTGAAGTGGGTCTCTTGTAGACACCATATAGATTGGTCTTGTTTTTGTATCCATTCAGTGAGCCTGTGTCTTTTGGTTGGAGCATTTAATCCATTCACATTTAAGGTAATTATTGATATGTAAGTTGCTATTACCATTTTCTTAATTGTTTTGGGTTTGTTTTCATAGGTCTTTTTCTTCTCTTGTGTTTCCCACTTACAGAAGTTCCTTTAACATTTGTTGTAGAGCTGGTTTGGTGCTTCTGAATTCTCCTAGATTTTGCTTGTCTGTAAAGCTTTTGATTTCTCCATAGAATGTGAATGAGATCCTTGCTGGGAACAGTAATCTTAGTCGTAGGTTCTTCCCTTTCATCACTTTAAATATATTGTGCCACTCCCTTCTGGCTTGTAGCGTTTCTGCTGAGAAATCAGCTGTTAACCCTATGGGTGTTCCCTTGTTTGTTATTTGTTGTTTTTTCCTTGTTGTTTTTAATAATTTTTCTTTGTCTTTAATTTTTGTCAGTTTGATTACTATGTGTCTCGGCGTGTTTCTCCTTGGGTTTATCCTGCCTGGGACTCTCTGCACTTCCTCGACTTGGGTTGTTATTTCCTTTCCCATGTTAGGGAAGTTTTCAACTATAATCTCTTCAGATATTTTCTCGGGCCCTTCCTCTCTCTCTCTTCTCCTTCTGGGACCCCTGTAATGTGAATGCTGGTGAGTTTAATGTTTTCCCAGAGGTCTCTTAGGCTGTCTTCATTTTTTTTCATTCTTTTTTCTTTATTTTTTCCGTGGCAGTGAATTCCACCATTCTGTCTTCCAGGTCACTTATCCATTATTCTGCCTCAGTTATTCTTCTATTGGTTCCTTCTAGTGTATTTTTCATTTTATTTATTGTATTGTTCATCTCTGTTTGTTTGTTCTTTAATTCTTCTAGGTCTTTGTTACACATTTCTTGCATCTTCTTGATCTTTGCCTCCATTCTTTTTCCAAGGTCCTGGATCATCTTCACTATCATTATTCTGAATTCTTTTTCTGGAAGGATGCCTATCTCCACTTCATTTAGTTGTTTTCTGGGGTTTTATCTTGTTCCTTCATCTGGTACATAGTCCTCTGCCTTTTCATTTTGTCTATCTTCCTGTGAATGTGGTTTTCATTCCACAGGCTGCAGGACTGTAGTTCTTCTTGCTTCTGCTGTCTGTCTTCTGGTGGATGAGGTTATATAAGAGGCTTGTGCAAGCTTCCTGATGGGAGAGACTGGTGGTGGGTACAGTTGGATGTTGCTCTGGAGGGCAGAGCTCAGTAAAACTGTAATCTGATTGCCTGCTGATGAGTGGGGCTGGGTTCCCTCCCTGTTGGTTGTTTGGCCTGAGGCAACCCAGCATTGGAGGCTATAAGCTCTTTGGTGGGGCTAATGGCAGACTCCAGGAGAGCTCATGCCAAGGAGTACTTCCCAGAACTTCTGCTGCCAGTGTCCTTGTCCCTGTGGTTAGCCACAGCCACACCCCACCTCTGCAGGAGACCCTCCAACACTAGCAGGTAGGTCTGGTTCAGTCTCTTGTGGGGTCACTGCTCCTTCCCCTTGGGTCCTGATGTGCACACTACTTTGTGTGTGCCCTCCAAGAGTGGAGTCTCTGTTGAAATCCTACAATCAAATCCCACTAGCCTTCAAAGTCTGATTCTCTGGGAATTCCTCCTCCCGTTGCTGGACCCCCAGGTTGGGAAGCCTGACAGGGGGCTCAGAACCCTCACTCCAGGGGGTGAACTTCTGTGGTATAATTGCTTTCCAGTTTGTCAGTCACCCACCCGGCAGTTATGGGATTTGATATTATTGTGATTGTGCCTCTTGTACCGTCTCATTGTGGCTTCTCCTTTGTCTTTGGATGTGGGGTACCTTTTTTGGTGAGTTCCAGTGTCTTCCTGTCAATGACTGTTCAGCAGTTAGTTATGATTCCAGTGCTCTCACAAGAGGGAGTGAGCGCATGTCCTTCTACTCTACCATCTTGAACCAATCCCCCTAGCAGTGATTTTGTTTATCATTGCTGTTCCGTACTCCATTTTAAGAACGTAACACTATTTACTTATTCTACTGCTGATGGTTATTTGGGTTTTTTTCCAGTTTAGTGTTATTATGAAGAGTACTGTAATGAATATGTAGCACTGTGTTCATATTACATGTTTCTGTTCACAATTCTACTGCACATTGTATATTGTATCTACCTGGGGGTGGAATTGAAGAGATGATTAGAGTCTGATTTGTTAGAAACTACAAAACCATTTTCCAAGGAGATTGTACCAATTTCTGCCCAAGCAGCTGTACATGAGAGTTCAAATTGTTCCTCATCCTCACTGACAACTGGCATTGCCAGCTATGCTCGCTATTTTTTAAGGCTTTCTTTTGGGTGTATTGTGGTATCTCATTGTTGGTTTTCATTTTCCTTTTCCCTGATGATTAAGGATGTGAAACACTTCTTCACAATGTTGAAGTGAAAATAGAAATGAAATTTTCCCTCTACTAAGAGCAAGGAAAACAAAGCGAACAATGAACAGGCTAGAGAAAGAAGAAACATAACCTGGCCTGAAAGAGTTAATCACTCCTAGTTTTATTTTAACTGTTACTAATCTGTAGTGTCTGTAGTTAGATTTGTCCTTCACCAAGCTAACCTGTCACCCCTAACCCTATGTAATTTAGGTAATTTCTCTTGTAGCAAATCACCCCTTGTAGCTGTTTGCATTTCAAAAAGGAGGTTGCAGACAGATAACCCAGAGATGAAGGGACCCATTTACCAGGCTGCCTGATGTCAGTGGTGACTGTTTTAAAATATTGCAAGAAGAAGAAGAATGCAATACCTTCACCGCTTTGATCTTTATCACTTACCCTGGATTTCGAGTTCCACCTATAAGACCCCCTGTAATTCCCCAGGACAGGGGGGCTTTTGAGGTACTGGCCTGCTGTGTCTTCCCTTTGCCTGGCAAAGAAAATAAAAAACCTCTCTATTTCTTATCCTCCAAATCTGCCTCCTTATTTCTATTTAGCATCGGTGCACAGGGAGCCAAAATTTGTTGGCAATAATATACCTAAAGGCAATTTGGATTTCCTCTTTTGTGAAGAGCTTGATCAAGTCATTTGTCTATCCTTTTTTTTTTTTTTTTTTTTTTTTGGAAAGGGTCATCTATCTTGTTTTTCTTGTTGGATTTTTTTGAATGTGAAGTATTCTGAATGAAAGTTCTCTTTAGATATAAGTATTACAAATATCATCTCTCTGAAGCTTGGCTTTATATAGTGCCTTTTGATAAATAAGTTTTAATAAAAATGTATTGCAACTGGAGAGACATTGGTACCATGCAGCAGAACTTAATAAAAATTTCTATAGGACTCTTTCTGTCTCATTCATCAGTATTTCCTTCCTCCCCCCACCTTTTTTTGATGGTCTATTTAATCAATTTGTGCCCATAAGTTCCTGTAAATCTGTGCTGTAATTCCCTTTACTCTCCTGTTCCAATCCTTAAATATCTTTTATTTTCAGATATTTCTTTTACTTGTGAATAAAAATACATTTGTGACAGGAAAATATTAAATATTTCAAGCTCCCAAAACTTTATAAGGAACATGTGTTGTTTGCTGAGCTGGGTGATAAGAATGAGGAAATTTGCAAGACCTGAGAGGCTGAGGGATAACTGCATTCTGCTGAAGAAGAACCCTGAGGGCGGATTCCAAAGGTTGAAAAGCTGTAGTCCTGAGGCTAGAGAGGCCTGTATGGAAAGAGAGAGCTACAGGAGGAGGAAGGAATAGAAGGTGCTTAGAAAGATTTTTCTGAAGTTCTGCTATGTGGTTGCAGTAAATCTCCATTTTCAGTAAAATCTACATTGCAAGTTGTTGCTTTTTAGAATTGTACTTTGGGGAAGGGTGTGCAAAAAGTTCCTTACTCAGGATGGGAAAAATAAATGAGATGCTGACCATGGGAACCCCATCACACTTGGGTTACCTGCAATTCTAACTTAATATCTGTACAGTGTAAATATGCTATTTTTCGGTTGCATTTTCAGTTAACAATAGAAAAATGATTTATAGCCCTACAGCAATGTATTTATTACAACAAATAAAATTATATCATATTTTTCCAATCCACTATACTTCTCTAAAATGTAGACATGTGAGAATTATACCACAATATATTTGACTTGGGCTTACCTTTGAAAATTAGTCTTTTTTTTGCTACATCATATTCATACTGTTAATTAAATTACATTGGTAATATGGAAGGTCACTTGCTATTTTGTATTTACAAAGTAGGTTTTATCTTATTTGATGTATTTTAGCCATGTCCTTGTTCTTCCCTCTCCATTACATAATTTAAGAGGAAGTGTGGTTTTATTGTATCCAGCAAAAAGAATACTGAAAAGAATGAACAGTAAAAGTAATAATTGCCTATCTTTTATATTGACATTTCTTTTTGAAAAAAAAGTGAATGTTGTACCTTCAGAGGGTACTATCAGTACTATTATGTTTAAAAAACATATTTTATTATGGTATACCACTAATCTTTCCTCTTCCACTTGATTCTCTAATGTTTTCTCTTCTATAGCATTAGAAATTGATAAAATTAACTGAACTACTATCCCTGACAGATGATAACTCCTGCCCTCCTTCCCACAAAAGAAAGACTTTCACCTAAGATTACTATCAAAAGAATTTCAAGATGTCTACAATTTTGTATGCATGTAAAATTCTTGTAACATGTACATTCACAAAGGCATGTATATTTACTGCTAAAATTATCATTGGCGAGAACTGATATAATGGGGAGGGATGCCAGTGTCCTGGCAGGTGAAAAAGGGAGAAGATGATTTCTACAGAGAACCTGAGTGTCAAAACGAGAGTCTTGATGTAATGCTTTGTTTAGACTTTCGACAGAGTTTTCAAAGTCATGAACTTTAAATGTTGTTAATTCCAACATTTTAAAAATGACAGATAACTAATTTTGTGTTATATCTTCTACCCCCAAAAGTTAATTTTTTGTCTTTGTCTGGTTGTCAAGGGCTGATTAGGTAGCACAGAAACTGATTACTAAAAGATTCCTTTTTTAAATTAAGGAATTCATGCCTACAACCTTCCAGAATGAAAAAGATTTCTACTCTTTTGCCACTGGGATGAAGAGATATTTTTTGGTAATGGAGTGCACATGAAATCAGGCAAAACGTTCAATAGACACAAAGGGAATATTTGTTGAAGTGCCTCCTCCTTTTTTAGAGTCTGGACATAGGAAAGTACTATTTCTGTACATTCTGCCTTCCACGTGTCTATGGACAATGACCATCAAAAATTCCCAGCAGCCAGTGGCACCTCCTGTTGGAAAAGTTACTCTGCATGAGTTTCAACACTCAAGGAAGGTGTCCTAAAGATTCTTTTACTTCTTTCATTAGTCTGGAAAGAATGTTACTGCACAGGTGCCAATTCTCCTTGTGGCTTTTTTTTCTCCTCAGTTGCCTTAAAACTGGTGTCTAAATAAGGCAGGCTACTACTCTTTCTGTATATTTTACTGAATCAGGGGACACGTGTCATACAAGAGCAATATAGAGTGTTCCCAGTCCTGCTGAATATTTTCCCTGCCATCGGTTTCATGATTCTTCACTTTGCTTCTCTTACCTAGCTCTAATAAGCAAACAGAGAAGGTAGCAGCGATCTCAGTGGTTTTTCTTTCATCCAGTATGTATCACCCTGTTGATAATTTTGTTTTCTTGAGGCCAAATATCATTAAAAGCAAAAAACAAATTACTAAAGGCAGTATGTTCTCGTATGAAGAGAGGGCTTTGGAGCCAAGGGTTTTCAGTTTAAAAGTGGCTTTATCATCTACTCAGGAGTGGGGACTTAGTCAAGTTACACATCTTCTGTGACTTAGTTTCCCTAATATAAGATGGTGAAAACAACACCTAGCAGGAGGTGCTATGTAATTAGATATATGAGATATATAATGTTCTTATAACACAGCAGGCATGATTTAAAGAATAGCCAGAAGTCAGAAGTAAAATTCAATTTCTCTGTCCCTAAGCAGCTTGGAATATAATTGGAAATACATCACACACACACACACACACACACACACACACACACACACAATCAGTATTACAATATAGCATATAATTTTGCCAGATGATTGATAGGGATGATTACTAGGGAATTTTAGAAGTCCAAGAAAAATATTCTGTGACATTCATAAGCTAGTGACCTTTTCTGAGCCAAAAGCACCACAGTGAAATCATTGTCTTAGGCAGGTTCTTTTGACAGCAATTGCCCCAAGACACCAGATGTGGCTGTGGAAAGTTAGAAAGCTACTGCGCAAATTTAACAATGTGCTAAAGGCCAGAATTGTACAGACAGATAATTCTGTTTACGCTAAAATTAAAAACATTTAAGTACTGGGGGGAGCAAGCAGTACAAATAGGTAATTCACTCACCAATGTTAAACAGAGATGAGCATAATTTTCTTCCACAGATAGATTGGTAGCATCATTGATTTGAAATGAATTAAATTGCACCGAGCTACTTATTAATCCATAGAAAACCAACTGGGGCTGTGAATAAGTACCTTTCCAAATTTTTTCCCTAGCAACTTTACACCCTGGTGTTAGTGTTGAATTTAATAAAACAGGGCCAAAGAAGCTGTGGCAATTGAAGCATGAAGCTTAGCTGCAGAGCTAAGGGAGGCCACACAGGGCTTTATCCCGACCATTTCCCAGATATGTAATATCCACAGAATGTACCTCAGGATATGCTCCCCTCCAGATTCTTAGTCCTCCCCTTACTCTTGGCCTCCTACATACAGATGTAGAAAAGATTCAAATCCTAGTGCCTAATAGCGTAATAATAATAACTGTATTAGTCTCCATTTGCTTAGTACTTTACAGTTGTCAAAGTGCAGTCACGTATATTTTCAGTAGTTTTTATTGTTTGTGTTTCCTAAATTTCTAAAGATATTTTTAAAAAATACTTTATTTTTTCAAAAGTTGTATAATATTCACATATTATTGGAGGCTTTTCTGAGAATTAAATTAAAAAATCATTTAAGATGTCCCTATTTTAAAATAACTTTAGACATATTAGATGAATGGAAATATAAGAGGTTTAGTCAGAATAATTATGTTTCTCGGTAGGAAAGGAAATGGAAGTGTGAAGAATCTGGATTTTGCTTAAGAAATCAAAATGAGATGTTTGAAATGGGGCCTTGAAGATTCTGGGCAAAAGAGAAAACAGTAACATTTCCCCCTATATCTCAATTCAGCTTCTTTAATGCATCTGTGCAGCATTAATATGGCTTTATAAGTCTTTAGAGAAAGAGATTGGAGTTTCCAGGACTGTAAACTTAGACACTGAGAATAACAAGTATTCTCTGAGTATTGAAAGTGACTCTTAAACACAGCACGCTCAAGGACAAATACCCAAGTCGACAAGCATGTCTTGCTCACCATCAACTCTAATAAAGATGAGCTAGGCAAGTCGCAATGTATCTACCAGTGTTTCTGACAAGGAAAGAATATTTTTAAGAAGTATTGCCCTGAGTGGGCAGCTGAGTGGGCAGTGATTCAGCTCTTCAACTACAGGAAATCAGTAGTAAAGCATAAAAAGCCAAAAACAAGTCAAATAGAGAGCCTTTTACTCTGTGTGGGGGGTGTGTGTGTGTGTGTGTGTAAGGGAAAGAAAAGCATCTAGTATAGGTAAAAAGTTGAGGTTAAAAAAAACATTGGAAATGATTTTTTAAGTGCTATAAAACATTGAGTATTTCAAAGCAATGCTTCTGAGGTTTCCGTTAATACTATGTTTTCTAAGAGTTTAAACATCCTATTTGGGGAGGGTGCAGAAATAATGAGACTTAATCATGCTACCTCTATCTTTTGGTCTGTTCAAATATGCTGTGAATATAAATTTAATCTATAGCCGATATGAGACTCTGTCCAGGGATATTTTAGTATGATAATATCATAATAATAATGTTTAAACTATTATTAAAATGAGAAGTCTGGGCATTGCTCATGTTTTTCACAGGCTAGGTAAGGTCACAGCAGAAGGTGGACATTTCAAAACAGCAGTTTACTGAATACAACTTGCCATACTTAATGCAGGAGTTAAAAGTTAGATTTTACTAAAAAATGAAAAGTCTTGGACAAATATAAAACTGGATGTGACACCATAACAACAGCAAGCATAATTCAAGTGTCTCCTGAGCAAACCAAGAAATACTGTCATTCTGGTTATATAAAGAGTGTCAAGGCTTCCCTGGTGGTGCAGGGGTTAAGAATCCGCCTGCCAATGCAGGGGACACAGGTTCGAGCTATGGTCTGGGAAGATCCCACATGCCGCGGATCAACTAAGCCCGTGCGCCATAACTACTGAGCCTGCGCTCTAGAGCCCGCGAGCCACAACAACTGAAGCTTGCATGCCTAGAGCCCATGCTCCGCAGCAAGAGAAGCCACCGCAATGAGAATCCCGTACACCGCAACGAAGAGTAGGCCCTGCTCGCTGCAACTAGAGAAAGCCCACGCACAGCAACAAAGACCCACCTCAGCCAATAAACAAACAAACAAATAAATAAAAAAGAGTGCCAAATGCCCATTTGGTTTAGCAACATGAAGCTCAAAGTTGACATTAGCTAGAGGATATTGGTGTGGGTTGTAGAATGAGTGGGAGCTAATGAAATGGAGAGATTACAGATGAATATATCAGGAGATTGGCTGTAAATGGGAAGAGATCTAGAGTAGTAATTGGGAGAGTAGATGGGTCCTAGGAGGGATTTAAAAGGTGGATGAGACTTGAGCAGGTTTATATGTTTGAAATAAGGAGTCAAAAGAAAGCAAGAGGTTGATAACAAAAAAAAGAGAGAAAGAAGATCAGTAGAACAAAACATGGTGAGAGCTCCAGAGCACCGGCATATATTTGAAACCAATTTAAATGAATTTTGAACATTTTATAAAAAGTTCATTTTTACTTGTGTGAAACAAACCTAAAGTGAATTAGAACTAACAGAAATAACAGAAAAAGTACTCTTATTAAGAAGGGATAAAATAATAAGCTATGAAGACAAGGCTTCAGTAGTTTGAAATGAATTTCCTTATAAAATACATTAAATAAATGAGAAAATATTAAGAAGACTGATCATGGTAGTAATGGGTTTTAAGTTTCATGAAATGCTGTGATAACTAGGTCGGAACTTTCAAGTGGAAATTGAGTGATCATCCTTAGAGATGCAAAATATTCCTGGAACTTATAACAAGGATGTTATTAAAGTGCTCAGATAAATATAATTCTGGCTCAAAATAATAAGCTTTCATTTATCATCTTAACTCTCAATAAAATTTGCCTCCAAATGTTTTTATGGAAAATAACATTCATTGTCTTATAGTTTTTACAGTTTCTGGATGAGAACATCTGAAACCCTTCTAGGATTTAAAAAAAATGTTTTTAAAGAGTTGAAAACCAGTGAAACTGCTGCTATAATGAGATATAATTAAAGAATTCATCTGTTTAAAACTTTGGTTCAATTCAGTCATTACTTCACTTCTCACATAACAATGTAACTCAATAAAGGTTGGGTTTATTGCCTACATTTGGCTGTGTCATTCCATCCTTTTATTATTAATGCCACTACAGGAAAGAAATCAATATCTGTTTATATGCTATAGCTGATAAAATTAAGGTTTCTTCATTATTAAGGTACATGATATAGTGACTCTAGTAAAAATCTAAAAGTGAGAATCACTATATTGTATTATAAGATTGTGACTTTCTCACTGGGTAACAATACAAACATCAGTCTATCTTTTTCAATATTTCACTGCTGCAAGTGGAACTGAATGAGATAACATTTCTCTTCTACAAAGATATAGCCATCCTATCCTCCATAGCATTTTAACAATACTATGACTATTAATGATATAGTCTATTATTAATGTTACTATTTATTTTATCCAATGTGTTCAAATATTTTTTAATGAAACAGTTTTCACCTGCCATCAGAGTGAGTCAACATAATTTAACTGATTTTTACTTGTAGTGGTGAAAAACTTACAATGTGGGTAAGAAACTAATATTTTTCTCATGCAGTGAAAGAATGCACATGAAAGACACCATATTTGCAGACACTTTGAGAATAAGAGATGGGTTTCAAAATTAAACATGCCTTTTAATTGAAATAAAAAAATGTTTTAGTGTGTGACTTTAGTTTAATTTTTTAAATTATTCCAAGAAAAGGTAGAGTAATGTAAAATAAAGAACTGGGGGCTTCCCTGGTGGCGCAGTGGTTGAGAATCTGCCTGCTAACGCAGGGGACACGGGTTCGAGCCCTGATCTGGGAAGATCCCACATGCCGCGGAGCAACTAGGCCCGTGAGCCACAACTACTGAGCCTGCGCGTCTGGAGCCTGTGCTCCGCAACAAGAGAGGCCGCGATAGTGAGAGGCCTGCGCACCGCGATGAAGAGTGGCCCCCGCTTGCCGCAACTAGAGAAAGCCCTCGCACAGAAACGAAGACCCAACATAACAATCAATCAATAAATCTTTAAAAAAAAAAAAAAAGCATAAATTTTGACTAGTTTTACTCTCTTTTTTATTATAGTGATTATCCATATGTGAAAACCCTTTGTAAACTGTGAAGCCATATACAAAGATTTTCTTATTAGTGTATTCCTATTCTGGTAATTATTAATAGATTGATTCTTTTTATCAAAACTTGTGGTAACAGGAGAGTAAACATTAAGGATGGGGTTTATGAAACTGTGAAATTTTATTTTCATTTGCCATAAAGTTTGATAATTATACACCCACACATCCTGGCCCCAAACCCTTTTGAAGTAGCATACTCTGCATATTCATTATTTAATTAATACATTGTTAATTAACTAATTTGATATTTTTATTATAGACTAGGTGCTATGTAAAATATAAATTGTAGCCCATCATTTAAGTCACATGCATTTAATTAGGTTTTGAAAATCCTAATTACAAAATGATTCAGTGACTTAGCATAGAATTAAAGAAAATTTTTCCTGTATTACTGAAACAGCTTTTCTTAAAGCATCTTTTTGTTCTTCACTGTGAACTTTAGCCATACAATGTAAAGGTAAACGGAAAAAAATAACTTGAAAGATAATTCAGTATGGCATGTGAAGTGGAATAATTAATTCTTCCACACTATACCATATTAAGGGAAATGTCCTATCTCAAGTGAACTTGGGAGTGAGAAATGCAGGGAAATTAATTAGTGTAGAGGAGGGCATTTATCATAAAGTGGAGATGAGGAATGAAGGGTGCTTGTGAACAAGAAGTAACTGGAAATGGTGATGATATCCAAAGGACAGAGCTTGTCAACAGGAACTCTTAGCCCATAGCATTGCTTCATGCCAGGCAAGGGTCATTTTCTGATTCCTAGAGGTCATCTAGTTCCCTGGAGCACATGAAGAGAGGCTGGTATCAGGGAGAAGGAGCCACTCTCAGGAGGGTGGAAATTAGAAGTACTAGGCAGAGTGTCACCAGCTACATCGACAGAGGTTCAGAGGAAAACTCCAACCCTATGAAGGGAATTGGAGACATCTGGGGAACTATAGTAGAATCATCAGACTATGCAAATACGACAGAAGTAGGGGGAAGATGCAGCTCACAGGGCCCTAAGGTACTCAGGAATCTCTTCTAAACTGTAGCTCCAAAACATGTCTTGAGGAGGCTGATTCCAGAATCATACTGCTGACTTCCACACATTTCAATGGAATAAGTAAAATATAATGGAGGCATCAGTGACTGTAGCTGAACCATGAAAAATTCTCAGTAACTTCAAAACACTAGAAATTGTACAGAGCACATACTCTGGCCAGACTGTATGTGTAGTGAGGTGGATGGACCTAGAGTCTGTCATACAGAGTGAAGTAAATCAGAAAGAGAAAAACAAATACTGTATGCTAACGCATATATATGGAATCTTAAAAAAAAAAAAAAGAAAGAAAATGGTAGTGATGAACCTAGTTGCAGGGCAGGAATAAAGAGGTAGACATAGAGAATGGACTTGATGACATGGGGTGGGAGGGCGAAGCTGGGGCGAAGTGAGAGTAGCATCGATGTATATACACTACCAAATGTAAAATAGTTGCCTGGTGGGAAGCAGCCGCATAGCACAGGGAGATCGGCTCAGTGCTTTGCGATGACCTAGAGTGGTGGGATAGTGAGGATGGGAGGGAGGCTCAAGAGGGAGGAGATATGGGGACATGTGTATGCATATGGCTGATTTGCTTTGCTGTGCAACAGAAACTAACATGGTATTGTGAAGCAATTATAAAAAAATAAAGATGTATTAAAATATATATATATATATAAAATACAATAAATAAATATATAAAAATATAATCATGTAAAATGAGATACACAAAATAATGATAGATAGTTGGGATCTGTTGGTTCAGAAAGGAAATCAATTTCAAAATTGCTGAGTCTTGACATGGAGAACAGACTTGTGGTTGCCAAGGGGGACGGGAGTGGGAGAGGGCAGGACTGGGAGTGTGGGATTAACAGACGTAAACTATTACATATAGGACGGATAAACAACAAGGTCCTACTGTACAGCACAGGGAACTATATTGAATATCCTATGATAAACCATAACAGAAAAGAATATGAAAAAAAAGAATGTCTCTATGTGTATAACAGAGCCACTTTGCTGTAGAGGTTGGCACAACATTGTAAATCGACTATACTTCAATAAAAAATAAATTAAAAAATTGCTGAGTCTCTAGGAAATAATAATAAAAGTCAAAAACCTATGTGTGGACTTCTGCTTCTGGCCAAGATGAAGTGACAGAGACTCAATTTACCCTACTACCTAAGAACAATGAAAAAATAAATGGACAAAATCTGTAAATCAAAGTATTCAATACAGTGGACATAAAGCAAGGAAGGACAGTGATCCCTAAGAGACATGACAAAAATGAGGTGAGCTCTTCCCAGCTTTTTGCCTTGAGAGAGCTTCCATGCTGTGTGGCACAGGGAGGGGGTACCTAGGTAGAGATGGCCATGGTCCCTGAGTTAAGGAGTCTGAGCTGAGGTCTGGAGAAACCAAGGTGGAAAGAATTCTGCAAATCCCAACACCTGAAAAGAGAGCTGCACAGAGATCTGCAGTGGATTCCCTGAGTATTGAAGAGAATACTGATCAGTGCATGACTGTGAGAAAACTCCTCGAGGCTGGGGAAAGAAACGCCCTAAAGGATGGGGATGTTGTTTATAAGCATGACATGAAATACAGGACCCCTAAAGTAATAGATTAGTGAATTTCTTTACATAATAGCTGAGAATACTCTACATCAAAAAAGTCAAAAGACAATGATAGATAAAAATGTATGCAATAAATGGAACAGATGAGAGCCAGTTTTCCTTAATATGCAAAACAATGCATAGTTAGTTAAGGAAAAGATAAATAGTCCAATGGAAAATGAAAAACACTGTAAAGGTGCAGAGTATGTGGAAGGGTGATTATTGCAGGGTCATTTGTAATTAAAAAAATTTTTTTTCTGTATTCTATCAAGAAAAACGTGGTTGAATATATTTTGGTACAATCACAAAATGAAATATTATTTAGCATATAGAAAGAACAAGGGAAATCTCTATATCCTGATATGAAGAGAATAGGACAGATTATTTTGGAAATAAAATAAAATTGCAGAATATTAATATAGTATAATCCTACATTTGTAAAAATTATAATAAATAAATGTGTTTGTAATATGAAAAGAAAATAAAATGGAAAAAAGTTTATAAAATGACATTAATAATGAATAAATATAAGAAAATAACATACCAAAGGCCAATATATCTATGAATATATGGATGTATTAATAAAAATACTATCAGATTTGTAAAAATATAAACAGTTGATGAACAGCAGTGTTCATATCTGCTATGTAAAACAGAAATTATCAAACAGTTAGTGTTACAGATTCTGGAGTCTGAGCTTGAGTCCCAGCTATACCATTGACAAGAGTTGTTATGGGAAAATGGCTTAACTTCTTTAAGCCTTAATTCCACATCTCTAAATAAAGCAGGTATTGTCTGTTCCATTGGACTATCATGGGAATTAAATGAGAGGATGAATGTAACATACCAGCCAAAAAGACTTGGGTCATTAGTAATGAAAGGCAACATGTACTGATTGTTCACCATGTACCACATATTCTAAGAACTCTGTATGAACTATTTTAGTCTTCAATAGCTCTATGGATGGAGACTACTACATAAGTTGATATGTATATATTTATATCGTATATAGTGTCCAGAACATAGAAAATATTATGTAGATGTTTGTATTATTGTCATTGTCATCCTAATTTCCTAAATTTAAAGATAAGGGAGCTGAGAGTTTAAATATTAAAGGTTAGTTTATCTATCAAGGAATTTACCTTGAATGTGAATTTAGAAGTGTGGCTTTAGAACACAATCTGTATTTTATGTGCACTTACTAGGTAAATAATACCTATGATTGTTATTGTTAAATTATTTGATTCATGTAAATATGAATATTTGTATGTTCACAGACTATGTCAAGGAAGACTATGCATCAAGCCATTAATTTAAAAATACAGATATATGAATTAAAAATAAATTATGTAAGTATATCTATATCTGTGCGTATATTTGTATACTGTCTACCTCTATACATATGAAGTATCTGTCTATAAATGTGTACATATATATCACATTAAAATGTAACAACTTATATATGTACAACAAAAATTAGCACGTGCATTTGATTATTTTGCTTGTAGTTCCTAATATGAAGAACATAATTTTTTCTTGTAGCTAATGAACAATAGTCAAAAGTTTGAAACTTGTTTCATTGAATAAAATTGCTAAATATACGTTATGTGTTAAAAATGTATAGTTATAATATATTAGAGAAAATACTGTTTGTTTTCTATGGATATGAAGAAGTATCTTCTTCATATATGAGAGGTATGAGTGGTACTTTTGCTTTTGTGCTATCACCAACCTTATAAGATGATTATTTTTATCTGCAGAATGCTATTTCACATGTTAATGAAAGAGTATACTTTGTTCATTTCTGTTTTATTTAGAAGCCTCTGATATTGTTTAATATAAGTAGTTGATCTTTTAAAACCCTGTCTCTTATTGTATCTCCCTCATGAATAGAGGCTGCTTCAAAATACTGAAATATGCCTCATATGATGGACATAACACAAATTAATAGAATCTCTTACTAATGCAGAACTTTTAATGGAACCATGGTTTCATCATTGAACATTTCTATTGTTAGTTCCCTATTCTAATGGAGAAAGGCAAAACAGCAGGACTTTTTGATATCAGGATAATCTGAATGTAAAATGACAGAATAAAATACAAAAGGAAGATAGCTGAGCTTTATGTGAGTATGGATTTAAATATATAATCTTAATTTCCAAAAGGTAAAATGGATTCCTATGCCAAAGCAATGTCTCTAATTTAAACTATAATTTATTGTGAAGAATGAAGTGCATGATGAAACATTAAGGCAAACTGTCAGTACTGATGCTTAAATGTTGTGATTACAGTTGCTATTTGAGGGTAGAGATCATTTTGCTTGAATTACTTGCTGGTAAATTTATTGTTCAAATAATATGGTCCCTAAAATGTGGTATAAAATGGATAGCTACAATCAATAGACGTGTGATTTACATATCTGTTGTAGATATTTTCATTGTTAAGTTGCTGTGTATAAAAAGAAATAAAGACGGCAAACCTGTGGGAAAAATGTTGAAGATGCAAATTACAGATTATGCTATTAATTCACTCAGTGGCAGGGAAATTTTCAGGCATACACCAGCTTCACATGTTAATTGGAAGAGAGTAAATGTTCTAAAAATACGTAAAAAAAAAATTAGCTTCTTTGGTCAATAATATTAAACAATACTATGTGATAGTGAAGTTAAATTGTACATCATTTATATTGATGGATAGATCTGTGACATAATTGATTAAATTAATAGTTGTAATGTGAAGTTTAATTTTAAAAGCTCCCAGAGCAAAATATTCAAAGATAATAAATTAAGTTTTCTTTGACCTGTCAGCCAAACATTGATGGACACAGGAAAGGATACTCCTTTTTCGATAATTTTGCCCTTACCCTCATCAAATTACATTCAAATAAACAAAATCCTCCTACCTTATCCTTTAGAATACTGTATCAGAGTTCCAAGTTAGGTTTTGGCAGATTTTTAAAAACATGTATACATTCTTTAAACTGAGATATAATAATGATGATCTAATGACCAACAGTTAAATAACTTCTTGAAAAAGATCTCAGCATGGCATTTTTAAATTTCCATGACTTATTTTGAGCTACTACAGACTTTCCATATCCATTTTTTTAATTGTCTAGTATTGGAAAACATTTCCTAACAAATCAGAGATGCAGATTACAGGAGTAAACATTTTATTTTAGCTCTAGCTTTGATTCTAAAGCACTGTATAAAATGAAAAGAGTAATTTAATACCTATGGCCTGATTACCTTATAGGACAGGTTTTATTATTATTTGTGTTAGTATTACTATCAAGGATTAGTGTTTTTTTTAGTTCACAATGGGATCATGAAATGGTGTCATTTATCGTGGTAGGCAAGAATTGGTCTTACTATGGAAATCATATATTATTCTCAAATTCCTTACATGTGAATAAATTGTTTGCACATGGAGGAGTTAGAAACTTACAAATGTATTTCAAGCCTCCCATACTATACCTACTACTGAGCATTTTATTTGATCATACTTGAAATTCTTTGAAGAAATGCAATATAATTAGCTTTCTTATCTTCCACAAATATAAAATGTGTGTGTGTGTATACATGTGTGTTTATATATATATAATCTAGGTAAATGTTTTTAATCTATGATTCAAAGATAAGCAAGCGATTTGTTTTATTCTGTCTGTTTTGTGCATTTTTAAGTTAAAGTTTTTTAAAGTAACTTTACTCATTTTCAGAGTTCTAAATGAAAGTGTACTGGCAGCACTCTGTTTAAAGGTGTCATATAATGACTACATTTTAGTATATTTTCCTTTTACAGTAATTAAATTGTGAAGTGCATGGCCAGAATAGCTCCTGATGTGAAAAATTCGCACTACAGTCATATCATTTAAAATTGATTTATCTTAGAAAACTGACAGCATAATGGATATAACGTCATTAACCTTGAAACCAAGATCTATAATTACCCAAAGTTGAAAGGAATAAAGGTCACCATCTAAAGGTTATCCTCAATATTGTGATCTAATTTCTAAAGGACAAACTACTTCATCTAACATCCACTGTCTAAGTGATCACAAAATAATCATTGTAAATTAGTCTAAACTAAATCACCTTGTCCATCTGTAGAGTTCCTTTGTCCTATAATAGGTAAATGACAAAGGAAGGGAATATTGGATTACTCTTGTTGATGCCCACATGGTGCCTGCCCCATAAACGTATTCAGCCTATTAAGCTCGTGGTGTTTTATTAATCTTAGCCAGATTGGCCGGTGTGGTTAGTCCTTTCTAAAATGTGTCCTTCCTTCATCAAATAAAGGTTTTTCTAAAGTTTTTCAAGAAGATGACATCACTGCAACCCTGGAGTCTTGAATAGTTTTCCCACGTGAATAAGTTAAACAAACCTTGAGGTTACAGAAAAGCAATTAATCCAGTCATCTGAAGGACTTTTAGGCAGAAACACTGCCTTCAATTTACATGGTAAATACATTATTCCAGTAAAAGACAAGAAAATAAATAAGTACAAATATTATTTCAGAAACGTTTCAAGTAATGTAATGTGGGTATGTAAGATAATATAAAGCAAGATAAATACCTAATATAAGTATGCATGTAGGAAATAACTATAAATAATATGAAGAGACTGGGTATAGAACATTTCATGGAGATCGTAATTGATAAATGATAAATGATAGTAATTGATAGTAATTGATAAATGATAGTAATATTCCTTAGTTGTAGGCTCATTTTACAATGTTATGACTACCTATTTTATTAGTCATATCTTCAACTATTTAGCCAATTTTAAATGTGCATAATGCCTTATGTGCAGTTTGAATTTACATTTAGAGTACATTCGTATGGAATATTATAATTTATTCATTAAAATTAGAGCTTTTGATATAAGTATAATGTAATGTCTTTCCTAAAATGAACCAAAACATAAATTACACATTTAAATTCTTAAAATGTAATTTTTATGGCAATAAACATAACAGGATATAATGATATTCTTAAACACTGACTGACAGTAATATTGAGTTTATTCTTGCAGTAAAATGGAGAAATTAAATTAAATTATATTTTCCCATATCAGGAAAACTAACTCCCAGTTTTAATCCCAATATAATTTTAATATTCAGTTTTTGAAAATAAGAACCCAAATATTCAAAGTATCTTAAAGTACTTAAGAGATTCTCCTATAATATGCCTCCTGTTTGGAAAAGTAGTATCTGTGAGGTAATTAGTTTTAGTAGCCCACATTTTACTTAAGATTTTGAAAATGGTTCCTTCTAAGAAAATGCAAAATCCCAACATTTGGAGATGAAAATATTTTCTCATAACTGCTATCCTTGACGGTATCAGAAATTAGCCTGAGACTATTATAATGCTCCATCAAATAAGTGACATCTTGGTGAAGTAGGTGAACAAACAAATAAACCTGAGTTTGACCTAGAGTAAAGCAATTTTGAAAAGTTATTCAAGTGAACAATCTATCTTTGCATATTTCAGTTTAAAATTCTAAAATGTCACTTTTTTTCTTTTAAATTCAGTTTGTCAGCCACTTTCTGCATTATTAGAGTGATATTTAAGCACATACAAGTTTTTACCTTTTCAAAGCAAAAATAATACCTTAGGATAGTTTAATTCGATGTTGCTTGCTTTTTAAAAATTGAAGTATAGTTGATTTACAATGTTGTGTTAGTTTCAGGTATACAGCAAAGTGATTCAGTTATATATATTATACACATATACATATTTTTTCAGATTCTTTTCCATTACAGGTTATTATAAGATATTGAATATAGTTCCCTGTGCTATACAGTAGGTCCTTGTTTATCTATTTTATATATAGTAGTGTGTATCTGTTAATTCCAGACTCCTAATTTATCTCTTCCCTGCCCTTTCCCCTTTGGTAACCATAAGTGTTTTCTATGTCTGTGAGTCTACTTCTGTTACATAAATAAGTTCCTTTGTATCATTTTTTCAGATTCCACATATGAGATGTCATATGATATTTGTCTTTCTCTGTCTGACTTACTTCATTTAGTATGACAATCTCTAGGTCCATCCATGTTGTGCAAATAGCATTATTTCATTCTTTTTATGGCTGAGTAGTATTCCATGGCATATACTATATACCACATTTTCTTTATCCATTCATTTGTTGATGAACGCTTAGTTTGCTTCCATGTCTTAGCTATTGTAAAGAGTGCTGCTATGAACATTGGGGTGCATGTATATTTTCAAGTTAGGGTTTTAATCTTTTCCGGATATATGCCCAGGAGTGGGATCACATTGTAACTCTATTTTTAGTTTCTTAAGAAACCTCCATACTGTTCAAATGCTTATATTCTGATACAAAGACAATGACAATAACTATATTAAAAAGTATTTTATAAATTCATTAATAAACTAAATGGTATACTGGTGGCTTAAATGATAACATAAATTCTATATAATTTAGTTATGTATTTTTTAGATGAAGCCTCAAAATTGAGAGGGTAAAGCAAGGTATGTTTATCTATCAAGACCACCCCTGACTTTTATCTGCTTGTACAAATTTGCTCTACTGTGTGTGACCGCTAATTCTTATCTCAGCTGCAAATACTAAGTTTTGCCTGATTTCTCAGGTCTGGAATTACTGGTGCTAAGAATAGCTGGCATTTATTTAGCTCTGTATATAAATGGATCTCCTTTAGCCTATGATATAGATACTATTTTATCCCAATTTTATACATAATGAAATGGGAAACAAGAAAATCTAAATAATTTGCCTAAGGTCAGCTGTCATATGAGAGGACTTGAAACCAGGCAGTCTGCTGAGATGATGCTTTTAGTACTATATTTTATTTCCTTACTTAGGGCAGATGTCCTCCCTTGCTCTTTCCGCCTCTCATGGGCTGAAATTCTGCTTCTATCTATTTATGAGTAAAGCCCACATGCTGCCAGGCATTCTACTTGCCCCTACTTGACTGCTGGATTGTGACCTATTATGTATAGACATGATGATTCAGATGCTCTGTCTGCTGAAATATTTG
The DNA here is from genome assembly GCF_965194805.1 of Balaenoptera borealis. Taxonomy (NCBI): domain Eukaryota; kingdom Metazoa; phylum Chordata; class Mammalia; order Artiodactyla; family Balaenopteridae; genus Balaenoptera; species Balaenoptera borealis. The sequence goes on along the minus strand of NC_138870.1, from coordinate 69,099,586 downwards.
TGTATAATTTATCAGTATATCTCAGTGGTACATCTCCCTGCCTGCTTTTAGTTCCAAGACTCTCTTTATATCCTGACTTCCTCCTATACTTGCTGAACTCCTTCAGAATTATTAAAAACAACTCAGATGACTTCTACAATAATGTGGAGTGGAATATTGAGTCACAATGGTAAAAAGAGAAAGAAAAACAGGAATGTTTTGTAGTTAAATCTCAACAAATCTTAGTATCATATTAGGTACGGGATCAAAATTTAGAATTAAATGGAGATTCCAAAATCATGAACCTTAGTTATTGGGAGGATGGATATGTCATACAGAGAAAAGGGACACCGAGAGGAGTTAGGAATAAAAAGGAAAAGAAAGAAATTTAGTTTTGGCTACATTAAGTTTGAGGCAAAGGAGAAACATATGAAGAGTATCTTGACGTGATGTTCACATGTTTATTCAATCACTTTGCATAATATCATTTTTTTTTTTTTACTTTTTAAATATCTCATAGTGAGATGTAGGAGCTCAGTAAGTTGTACTAAGAGGCACATGATCTTCAGGAATTTCACTGTAAATTTAATTGTAATTATTAGACGAAGGCATAGATTGATATCTAAATTTGCCATTTTCAAGGCCAATTCATTTCAAATTGAATGTGCTATACTTAATTGATAATAAATTAAAAAAATATATCAAATGATCTCACTAAGGCAGAATCTGCTTTACAGATATATTCAATTAAACTCAAAAAATTTCAGTGTTAAATTTGAAAATACTCAATAATTTTTATTTGTGACCTTAATAACTTTAAAGTGAAATAAAAAATCAGCCTAAAAGTTTCTAATAAATGATGCTTAAGTTTTAATTGCAGGTAATTTTTAAGGTGTTTTAATAAGTATCTTATTACAGAGTTCTATATTATAAAGAAACAGAGGTTTGAAGGAAGAGATTATAAGATTTATTCCTGATAATTTGCTTAGGCAAATTTATATAATTATTACTTACAATATTTAAAATATTCAATCAATTAATGCATTTATATTTAGAGAGCAACGAATATTTTTTCTATTTTCTTTGACTTTTTCTGTTTCTTTTTTTTTTTTTTTTGACTTATTTAATTAGAATACTGAAACCCAATTCAACAGAAATTAATTAAAGGAGAATTGTATTTTTTGCTATATCTTTAAAACGGATTGCCCTTAGGTTCTGAAGGGGTTTAGAAATCACTAATACAGTTTTGTGTTTTTTAAAATTTGCAAATATTATTCCAAATTTGTCAACTTTACTATAACCTGGAAGTATCTTTATAGTCATAAAAACCACACATGATAAAAAACAAATGCAATGAGGAAATAAAGAACAGTTTTGCAAAGAAGTACATTTTGTATTTAAGCTTCTCTGTAACTTAATAGGAATATAGAAGTGAAGTATATTTTTTTATTGAAGTAGTTGATTTACAATATTATATTAGTTTCACTTGAATAACATAGTGATTCAATATATATTATACTGCATATGAAGTTATAAAATGTTGGCTATATTCCCTGTGCTGCACATTACATCCTTGTTTCTTATTTTTTTTATACATAGTAGTTTGTTACTCTTAATCCCCTACCCTTATCTTGCCCCTCCCTGCTTTCCTCTCTCACTGTATCTGTGAGTCTGTTTCTGTTTTGTTATATTCATTTGTTTGCTTTATTTTTCACATTCCACATATAAGTGAAAACATATGATATTTGGCTTTCTTTTTTTTTTTTTTTTTAAATTTATTTATTTATTTTTATTTTTGGCTGTGTTGGGTCCCCGTCTCTGCGCGAGGGCTTTCTCCAGTTGCGGCGAGCGGGGCCACTCTTCATCGCGGTGCGCAGGCCTCTCTTGTTGCGGAGCACAAGCTCCAGACGCGCAGGCTCAGTAGTTGTGGCTCACGGGCCCAGCTGCTCCGCGGCATGTGGGATCTTCCCAGACCAGGGCTCGAACCCGTGTCCCCTGCACCGGCAGGCAGACTCTCAACCACTGCGCCACCAGGGAAGCCCTTGGCTTTCTTTATGTGACCTATTTCACTAAGCATAACACCCTCCAGGCCCATCCATGTTGTTGCAAATGGCAAAATTTCATTTTTATGGCTGAGTAGTATTTCATCATATATATGTATATGGCTTCTTCTTTATTCTTTCATCTCTTGATGGACACTTAGGTTGCTTCCATATCTTGGTTATTATAAATAATGCTGCAATAAACACTGGGATTCATATATCTTTTTAAATTAGTGTTTTATTTTTCTTTAGATATGAACCCAGGAGAGGAATTTCTGGATCACCTGGTAGTTTTATTTTTAATTTGTTGAGGAACCTCCATACTGTTTTCCATAATGGCTGCAACAATTTACATTCCCATCAACAGTGCATTAGGTTCCCTTTTCTCCACATCCTTGCCAACACTTATTATTTGTTGTATTTTTGATGAGAGCCATTCAGACAGATGTGAGGTAATATCCTGTGGTTTTGATTTGCATTTCCCTGGTGATTAGTGATGTTGAACATCTTTCCATGTGCCTATTGGCCATCTGTCTGCCTACTTTTGAAAAATACATATTCAGGTCTTCTGCATTTTAAAAGTAAGATATTTGTGACATGCTTCTAGGGTCAAAAGTTTCTCTCTCTCTCTCTCCACACACAAACATGCACACACATTATGGGTCTATGGTTTGAAAAGTACCATACAATAACTGATATTTATAACCATAATACTGATGAATTGTCTGACGAAAAGAAGATCTGTAATAAATATTCTGGAATGAACGAATGAATACTAGAATGTAAATTCCATGAGCACAGGTTTGTTTTGTTTTCTTTTGTTTATTCACTGCTACATTCTCAGCATCTATAACGTTGTCTGGCATATCACAGATGCTTAATAAAGCATATATAGGATGAAAGAAATGAAATTTATAGATAAAATTAATAAGAGCAGCAAAAAATTATCTGAGCAGAAAAATGCTTCTGGCTACTTGGATTAACACTGCCAATCCCTATAATCTTAATTCCCAACCAAGCATCAAGTATCATCTTGGATTTCTAATTTAACTTCTTGTTCTTCCTCTCCCTGTTATTTATTTCCATATAAAATTAACATAATGCCAAAAGATCTTTACTCTAAATGTCCTTTGGTTTCTTAATCACTAAAATTTTAGGGTCACCTATTTGAGCAAGCTAATAATCTCATGTCTGATAATTTAGATGTCTCACTTCTCTGTATGCAGGTCATCTCTCAGTCAGATGATCCTTCTCATCATTTAACCCTTTTTCTCTGCTTCTCTCATGCTCCAAATAAAGTCTGATATTTGTTCAAGCCATTTACTCATACTTTTCCCTCCTAATGTAACACACAAAGAACATTTAAAACCAAGTTCATATTCACTTAATTTGAGACATTACTCATTTGATTTGCATAAAATTTCACTGGCTTATAATTTTACTTTTTCATCCTTAAGTCCATTGTGGTTTTGTCTTATTTCCCCCTTAGGGACCCAAGGAGTGAGGCCCCAGTTTTCTTCCTGCATAGTTAATATTAAGCAATATATTGTCATCATTCAATATATACTTGTTCTGTAGAAAAAAAATATTCTTGATGCAGTCCTTCTTTTTCATTGCTTATATAGAATGGAAAAGGGGGAAAAACCTGAAAATGGCAACAATATCCAAAGAATAGTGATATGTGAACATATTAGAAAAGATACGGTTTTGAAGAGTATCATTATGTACTAGTCAGGCTGAAGGAATAGCAACTATTGTGGATCTGTGGCAGAGGGGAAAAAGCCACAGCAAATTGTGATGATTCTTCACATTTCTGTTAGGTCTTGGCGTGGCCACTTCTGCTCACATTCCATGAACAGAAACAAGTAACATGACAAGGTCTATGTCAATACGGAAGGGACACATACTCCTTCCACAAAGGGCAGTGAAATGAGCATTGCAATAGGTGGCGATTTATAATCTTCTTCAGGGAATATTGTGAATAATAGCAAACAGTAATAAAATATACCACAATATGAATTATAATAAAGTAACGAGATGTGTTTTCCTGTCCCAAACAAAATCAGTCACAATAATATATTGTCATTGTATATAAACTCAGGTCTATGCAAGTTATAAAGATTATACAAATAGTGTATAAAACTAATGGGTATCTAATACCTCATATACAGCTCTGATTACTAATATTTTGATCTCTGATTGCCTTAAGAATCTCATGCTATAAATATTCATCTCAAAGAAAAGCACTTATGCATATACTTCAAAGTTTGCATACAATTTCGGGGGATTCTGGAATTTTCTAATGCCCACCTAATGACCACCTAGAGCACTACTGACTCCCAAGACAAGAACTCTTATTATATCTTTTCAGCTTGCTTCCATCTCTTTCACACCATTAGTAGCCACATTTCATGGATAGCTACTATTTCTACCTGTAATCTTCTTAAGCCATTGTGATTTGTTTTCTGCAATTATCACTTCAGTGAAACTTCCCTTGCTAAATATTCTAGTAATGTCTATTGCTAAATCTACAAAATATTTTCCAATTTTTATCATACTTGATTTCCAGGAATATCTGACACTAGTCACCACTCACCTCTTCCTTCAAATGCTTGTTCTCTTTCCCTGGTATCCGTGACATATACCCTCCTATTTTCCTCTCTTGTCTCTGCGTATTTCTTGTTAGAATTATTTCTTAAATATTTGTGTTAATTGAGGTTCTGTGACTCTACCCCTATCTTGTCTAATTCTATACTCTCTTCATTGTCAATATTGTTCACTTCCATTGTTTCAAATGTCACTAATGATTTCCAAACATTTATCATAGGCCCAGATTTCTCATTTGATAGATTAGCATTTCCAACTCCTTTTGGATATCTCTAATTGGATGGCTCACAGTCAGATAACAAAATTCAACATGATCAAAAGTGAATTCATTCTGTTTGCACTGAAATGCACTCCTGCCTGCTTCGTATCCCACTGAAGGATGGTTCAATCTTCATATCTTACCTATTGCTTTCTTTCTTAGTTCCCAATTTTTATCCTGTCCCTTCCAAAATGTGCTCTAACTTTTCTTGATTTAAAACTTTCCTAGGCTTCCTATTCCCCTCAATAAATTTTAAGCTCTAACAAGATTTACATGTTCTTTCACATATGGTGCTTAGATTTTCATTCTTTTCTTTCAGTCTAAGCCTCTCATCTCTACACAGTAGCCAAATGGGCACTTTCCCCTGTTTCCTATGCAAGCTATAGATTATCTGCCTCTGGTTATTTGCCCTTGCTGTTACATTTTCACACTATTTATTCACAGACTTATTTAGAAAACACTTCTCATCCTCAGCTCTGATCTCCCATAAGTAGATTAGATGGTTCTTTTCTGTGCTCCTATATCACCTTCATTAAATCTGTTGTCATATTGTGTGACTCCTGACTCCCTACACAGCTGGTTCCTAGATGATGCATGGACACCTAAAATTATGAATAAAACACTTATTTACAAATGTATAATACTATAAAATAAGTTTCAATACCCAAAGACCCATTTTACAACCCCAAAACTCTAAAATTCATTGGGAAATTAAATGAAAATAAAACACTGATGTACACCACAACAAATATTTACTAACCATGTTAAAATGATTACTAAAATAAATTTAATTATATAATATGCCAGTTTTCATAATTTGAAGATTACTCAAAGGATCCTAATGAGACTTTAACACCAGCTTGTCAGGAGTCCAGTTACGGTTTCCCTATACAAACCTAACCTGGACCCAGTTACAGTTTGGCATTATTTGATGATAGTTGTCTGCCACAACATACATATCTGTGAGATGATTTTGCATTCTGTGGCTGAATAAGATTTCAGAGAACATCCAGTAGGCTGGCACTTGGTTAGTATCAGGGTTTTTTGTTGTTGTTGCTGTTTTTTGTTTCTTTGTTTTTGTTGTGAGCCCAATCCAGAGAGATAACACTGGAAAAAATATTTGGGGTTATAAAGGACCCAAAATTTCCCTTCCCACTTCCCAAGATAAAGTATCATATGGGACATCACCTTGAGGCAATGGGAGCCTCAAAGTACTTTACCAGCAAGGTATATCAGAGGCCATGGAATTGAAAAGTTCACAAAACAAATGAAAATAGTCAAATCACTCATTTTATCAAGTCTATTAAAAACACACAGAAACAAGGGAAAAGAGATAAGATATGTTAACACAGATGGGATAAGGTGCAGTGGGGAAGGATCACACTATCTGAATGCTGGGGTAATCTATGTTCAAATGTCCTGTTCCTCTTTCTGCCATATCAACCGTCCTCACTGATGATGTGTTTACAAAGACCAGAGTTAAAGTTTGAGCTGGGGGTAAAAAGGCAGAAGATGCTCTGGGTAAATGACACACACTTGTTTTACTAGAGAGATGCAGGGACAAATACACCTGGCCAATATTTCTAGCTCTCCTATTAGCCTAATGGACAGCTATGGATTTTATATGTGTTACTTGGGCAGAAGACATATAGGGTGATAACTGAAGTCACCAATGGGTGGCCAAATACAGACTTCATGAATGATAATTTTCATGTGTATCTTGTGTATCCTGAATACTTAGAGACTCTTGTATATTTGTTCTTACATATATTTACATATTATAAATATATGGTACCCAGATGTTTCATGAGTATTAAGTATCTCTGATCTTTCCATCTTATTCTGTCTATTGTTTATTTTATACTTAGCAATCCCCATGAATTCTGCCCATGTCTAACAAACATTTTACTTACCAGTTACTAATCTATTCTTAAAACATTTTAAATGTAAAACATTTGCCTATATTTTGCAAACCACAAATTTATTCATCTAATATAACTGAATAGTTTTAATAGCAACTGTACATCTCACAAAGGTAGATGGTGTGGTTGACTGTATTTGCCAAAAATGGCTTCAAAAATACTCTTCTTACCATGTGATTTTTGATGCTTCTCCCATTGAGAGGTGGGGGGTCTATATTTCTTCCCCGTGAAACCAAGTTGGCTTGTGACTGTCATCCAATAATAGAGTTATGGTGGAATTGACACTATGTGACCTTAAAAGTTAGGTCATAAAAAGTGAAGGAGCTTCTGCCTTGTTCACTACTTCTTTTGACTTTGGTGTGATATCTGACTGCCCTTAGGCTGCCATGTTGTGAGGAAGCCCAAATCATTCTATTTAGCAATATTACAAAAGGAAGCCATGGGATTAAAGAGAGAAAAAGAGATCTCCCCTGTCAGCCCCAGCTGCTTTAGCTGCCTACACCTCCCCTCTTCCAGGTCTAGCCACCGTCACACTACAACCACATGAGGAATTCCAAGCCAGAACTACCCATGTGAGCACTTTCCAAATTCCTGACCAACTGATACCATAATAAATAAGAAAATGACTGTTGTTTTAAGTTACTAAGTGTTGGAATAATATTTCACTCAGTAATAAATACCAAAACACTTGCCATTTCCCCACATGGTCTTGAACTCCCTTCCACATCTCACCCTCCATATTCATGGGCTATGAACTTGAGTCCACCCCATTTAAGACTGAGCAGAATATAAGACTCAATTGCTAAAGACGTTACACGTAACTGTCATTTTGAAGAGTGTTTTCTACATGACTTTAACTATCTAGGACTTATTATTAAATTATTCTTAGTATTGAAGATGCTGTCTTCTATTCATATTCTTTCTAAAGCATACATTTGTATTCTTCATTGCTCTGTGAATCTTTAAACTATCTAAAATGAGGATTACCCATATCAGTTATTTTCATCGTTTAATTTACTATCCATAACTGCTTGCACATGTCTTTAAATGGTGAACACTAAGGAAAAGCTCATTTTCACATTGGTGATTATTTTTTCCGATGATTTCTCATGCAAAGAACAGCAGTGATCACTGATCTCAACTTCATGCAGTTTATTTGTGTTGCCAATTGATTCAAAGAAATAATTGGATTAGTATCAGTGATACCAATGATCAAAGTAGATAGGTAATCATAAATAAGTCTGAGTCAAGTTCTGGAAGATTTATATTTAATAGGAAAAGTCAAAAAGTAGATATCAAAAGTCAAGCTGTACCTGCCTAGTTTCTTCAGGTACTTGAGCTAGAAAACCCAGGAATTAGTACTACTGAGGACTCATCTGTAAGATTGGCGTTATATTAAAACTCCCAGCATAAAATTCCATAATTCTTTAATTCCAAAGCATGGTTCTCTGAATTGGAGCAGAAGCAAAACTTAAAATCTTTATTATGGGGCTTTGTGTTAGAATAAATCTCCTCTCTAGATAAAAACAACTGCTAAATACATTTAGAATATTTCTTTAATATTTTACCTCATAGTAGTCTAAAGAGGAACATAGATTTTTCCCATGAAATATTATTTTTCCTTTAAAAAGGAGAAAAAGTTATTTCATAAGGTATCACTGTTCTAATTTATTTGTTTTCAGTGCCCTCATATTGCTCTTAGATTTGATGTTAGACACTGAATGATACATAATAAAATTCTCTGAAACTTGTCTTCTCTTATTACACTTTGACTTCAAAAAATAACTAAATTTTTGCTCCTCTAGAACACTAAGATTCCTTAGTTATAATTTGAAATCCCAGCGACTACTTGTCAAATTGCTACATATTACAGTAATCTCATATAAATGCATAGATAAAGGCTGATTAATGTAGCCTTTTACAAAATATATCTTGTGAGAATTGATACTTACACATTTGTGTGGAAGCACAAGAATCAGCAACTATGTGCTTATATAACTTTCATATTCTACAGTTTGCTTTTTTAGACAGGTAAAAAGAATAATGTGTAGCATAAACGCAACAAGTTACATGAAACCTATATAATAAACAATGCTTACTAGCTGTGACAGAATTGGGTACTAATTGCATGACCATTGATTCCAATTAATTGCATTTAATTTATTTTTTTAAATGTACATATAACAAAGTTTAAACATATCGTCTACATACTTTTTATTTCCACTATCACTTTCACAAACAGTACGTGACAGAAACTGGATGAGTTTTTACCAACATCCTCTTTATTCTTCTTCTGGCCTTAAGGCTAGACTACTTTCCTAGGCTCTCTTGTAATTGGATGCTGCCATGTGAGTTATTCTCACCAGTGGCATATGAGAAAAGGATGTTTCACTTCTGGACCAAGGATTTTAGAAGTGGGTATGCTGCTTCTCCCACCATCTGGGTTCAAAACCCAAGGAAATGGTAGAGATCAGACAAGAAAGGACTCTAAATTACTGCATGGAAGAAAGCAGCCCACTCACCAATTCTCACCTTGGAATATTGAAAAAGTAAAAAATAAATTTCAGTTGGCTTTGTGACCCATTATTTATGTGGGATTGTTTTGTTGCCTGCTCTAAATAATACAGTGTAATAATATTACATGGCCTAATTTTTTAATGGAAATAAAATAAATTTCATGTTCCCACAAAACTATAGGTAGGTAAAGTGTATGATGGGAGTTATTAAATTATCTATTCAAACCGATCTTAAATTTTAAATTCAACAGTAAGCATGATGTCAGTAAGCATAATAAGAAAATGTAATTTAATTGTTTCAATAATGTTAACATTAATAACAGAATATGAATAATACTCATAACAGTTAATAAAACTGTTGTGAATATAGGCAAAATATTTTCATAAATGGTTAACTCTATAGCTGAAATGAGGTGACACTGAAAGTAAAATGTCTATTACAACTATAAATATTTGCTTTATTTTGCTTCAAAATTATATTTGCACTTAAAAGGCAACTTACTGACACTTACTAAATCTTTGTTACTGTCATGGCCCATACTTAATTACTCATTTTCTTTGGCACCTGATCTTAGTACACTTTACCTTGACATAAAAAACCGTCCTTGGTTTAAATAGAACAGTGCTTTTTATTATTATTACTATATTATGTTACTAATATACCATGTGATATTCAGAATATCTAAAGAGATGGAAGGGCTGGCCACCACAGTAAAAATGAGAGTAGTTGTATGACATGCTCCCCTTAAAAGAGCATATAGACAAAAAGACCACATTTGAAATAAAATGTGCAGAAGAAGAATTAGTAAGTGTGCCTAGTGATACTGTATGCCTCTATGGATTAAATTTTTTCATTGATGTTAGGCATTAAAACTAATAAAAGAGGTGGGTTCCACTACCTCTGCCTAAACCCAGCTGACTTTTTAGAAGATAAGCATATTTCATCTTTTTTTTTTAATTGGAGCATAGCTGCTTTACAATGTTGTGTTAGTTTCTGCTGTACAGCAAAGTGAATCAGCCACACGTATACATATATCCCCTCTTCCTGGATTTCCTTCCCATTTAGGTCACCATAGAGCAGTGAGTAGAGTTCTCTGTGCTATACAGTCTGTTCTAGCATATTTCATCTTAATCATTGATCCTTGGCTATCAGAAACCATTAGGAGTAGAAGATAACCTCAGCATAATAATTTGTTTTATATTTGTTTGGGAGACCTTTTTGCCTTAACTGCAAAATATCAGCTGTTTTCTTGTTCTGTACTTATTTTGTTCCCAAATTTCTTCAGATTTGTTTATTTAGTGTTCTCAAAGTGGGATTCCTGACCTAAAAGTATTCTATTACCTGGGAGCTTACTAGAAATGCAAATTCTCTGGCCATATCACAGACCTACTGAATCTGAAACTCTAGGCATGGGGCCCAGAAATCTGTGTTGTAACAAGCCCTCTAGAGATTCTCTTGCTTACTGAACTTGAGATCCACTAAACTAGAAGAACTGGTACAGGGGATGACTACATCGCCTAAATGTTATTTACACTCTTTGCAGTGGTGTTAAGGGTGAGAATGTGAGAACACATAGTTTCTAAGCAGAGAATGACCATGAAGAATATTTCTTCTTACTAAAATACTCTTTACTCCATGACTGTTTCCTGCCATCCATTATCAAACTGTTCCTTTCTGTGATTTCAACTCTCAGGTAGCTTTTAACTCTGTTGAGTCAATTATATGTGGGTATTATATTTAGAATTAATACTTCTATTTGATATATGAATAGGAGTCAGGCAAATCAAGACTTTCCTTGGAAATACTAACAACATTTGAGGCTGTACTTGGCAAATGTTGATTACCAAGGAAACTAGAACCAAGGTTTAATAAGGAAGGAATTCTTGTACAAAGAGACATTTCAACTGTCTTTAAAAATAAGGTTTCTGAGGTTTAAAGAACATTTTATGTCTTCTGGGGAATTCCAGAGAGTGAAAGTTATGAGTACTGATATATGATTAGTATGATAAAGCTATTATTAAATTAGATCTATATGAAAATGGACTGGGGTGCCTCGTGACTTAACGAGTTTTCCTGTGGTTAAGAGTATTTAAGTCAACATCAAATGGTAGCTTAATTGGGTGATCTAGATACTTGTTATGCAAAGTGTGGTTTCATTTGGTAGTTGTTATAGGTGCAGAATCTCAGGGTCCACCCCAGTCCTAGCTAATCAGAATCAACAATATAACAAGATCCATGCGTGATCTATATGCACATTATGTTTGAGAGATAGTGCTCCAGTTGACATCTAATGAATCTTTACATTGCTCTTATACTTAATTTAAATAGGTTTATGTTGTGATGCAGAATTTGAATAACAGTCTAGAAGAGATGGGGGTAAATATGTGAGCTTGAGCTCACATTCTACTGTGAGGTCATTAACTTAATTAAATGCTGCCCCCAAAATGAAATAGTCTGTTTCCTGAATACTGCACTTAATGTAAGTGAGCTGGTATTTGAATACTATTTCTGTAGTTAGCTTTGAACTATTTGCTTTACACAAAAGTGAAACATACCTTTTGGGTTTACTGTACTACATCATGAGGATATTTGTACTAACTTCCAAATTATACCAAATTATACAATGTTGAACCCTTCTCCCAGTTCCCTCCTGCATACCATCTTCCTTTTCACTAAAACTAGGATGTCTTAATTTCCCTTACTGAAATCTTTCCTTTTTGCTTAGAGTAGGTAGTGGTTTTGTCTTCTGCTTCTTCCCTATTCCTGATGGGTCTATATGAACGGGCAGCAGAGGCAGAAAGAAAGGAGAATACCTAAAGTGGTGTATAGGTATGGGGGAACTGGAAAAGATCAAGGGAGCAGACTTTGCTCAAAGCTGAAATTTACTCGGGCAGGGAGTACTTAACATACAGTTCTCATTGCCAAAGCAATGGAAGGAAAAGAGCTGGAGAGGTAATGAGAAGTGACAGATGCCGCCACACCCTAGATTGACTCAGGTCTCTACAACCAAGACTTCCATGCCCTGGTCCTGGGAGAAGGAAGCCGCTGAAAGAAATGACTAGCACGGAAGGCCAGAGAGCCAGAAGATCCCCAAGCCTGTTCCCGGCCCCAGCAGTGCGGGCCAACACACGCCTTCCTGTAGAGACCTTTGTGTGTGGGAAGCCCGGGCGAGGAAGAACGCACCCCCTTCTCACACCTGCCCATCCCCAGTTCTTGCTTTCGCCTGGGGCACTGGGACCAGCGCGAGCCGGCAGCGGCTTTGGGGGAGTCGTGTGTATCCGCGAGCGGGTGTGCGTGAGGAGGAGAGCAAAGACGTGATTACTTCAGAATTTATTTAAGGGCCGGTGGAAACCACTGCAGCAGCTTCCAGGGGAAGCCCTAGTTTCAGAGGAAGAGGAGGTGGCGGCTGCCAAGGAGTGGGTGGGGGGGGGCGGGGGGGGTGGAGGGACAGGAGGAGAAGCAGCCGCAACAGCACAAGGCAAGTAAGGAGAGAAGCTGCTACAGCATCCGCACCGGCGCCCAGCAGGTTGGTTCTCCGGGCCAACTGACCACAGCAAAGAGGCTTACAAAGAGGCTAGGAGGCGAAGCTGGGTGTAGGGGGGCTGGCTGCTTGCCTTCCTGGAGAAGAAACACCTCTTTTAGGTGAAATAAGACACCCTAGCTTGGAAATAGGCAGGGGGCCAGGAGGGGACCTGCCCTGCTTCTCGAGTCCCTGGGGACTCGCTTCCCTTTAGCTTTCCAACTCCTGGCGGTAGCCATAAACTCCAGAGGGGCTCCGGGTGGGTGACTGGGTGGAGAAATTCCCTTCCAGATAGTCCTCACACCTTTCCCCAAAGCTCAGGTTTCGGGGGCCACACTCTGGGTGGCCCGGTGGCGGAGGGAGAGCAGCGTCGCTTGGTTCAGTTTCTACAAGTCAAACCCAGTCCCCACTTGCCGGCTCCCCGGGTCTCCAGCAGCACGCGGGGAGCTGCGGCTGCTCCGGCAATCGGGCCGCTGCTGCTTTAAGAGCCGCCTCCCCCTCTCCTCCCTTTGACAATGGTCTGAACCGAGCTCTGCTTCCCAAAGCAAAATTTGTAATATGCCATTTTTCCGATGGACGCTTCTCCTTTTGGCTGCTGACGGAGCCGCGGGAAGATGCCGAGCTGCTGCCACGCCACCCAGCCGGGGCACGTTCCAGAGGACGCCGGGGCACCCGACTGTCTAAGCTGCCTTTCTCCTCCCGTTGCTAGGGAAATGGTCCACGAGTGCCGGGTGTGAGCCTCCCCGCTCGTCAAGCCGGAGACTGCGGTTGTCAGTGATCAATTGAAGAAGCAGGACCCGAAATTACAGACATTAGGTACAGAAACTGTATTTGAGTTACACGGTCCCCCCCACCCCGGCTTTATTTTTTTACCCCTTCCCCCACCCACCACCACCACCCCGGCCCCACCCCGCCCCCAGGGAAGATGAGATGCAGATTCCCTCCTTGTCAATCACTGTTCCCTACCTCTTGCTTTCCATCCCCATCCTCTCCCTTCTCCTATTTCTCTACCTTCTCCCTACTTGGATGTCTCCTGTTGGGCAGGATGAACAGTTTTGGTGCAGAAATCACGAAGTCAACTTCTTCAGGGTGGTGGCGGGGGGGTGTGGCTGAGAGAGAACTGTCCAGCCCGCCGTATGGTGTGTGCAGGCTCTTTGGCCAGCTGTAAATGCACTGGGGTAAAGAAAGTGCAAAATACTTCCATTAAAGGGGATAATAATATTTCCTGAGGACAGGGGACTTCAAAGAGTTAACTAGGAGGAGGAATATTCATGTAATGTAATCAGACAATGGCTAGGATTTCTCTCACGGAATTATTCCTTGTGGGTTAACTGAGGTGGAGATAGGTCAGTTCTTAAGACTAAATCTTTGCAGAAGAAACTGACTACAGAGAATAATTACATCTTTTTCTCTAGTAGGATCTAAATCCTAAAGATCTGTTTGAATAAAGTGATTCATTGACAGAAAAAAAGCCTTTTGTAGCACTGTCATATCTGAATAGGTACTGTTTGAACAGCACATATTGCTAAGAAACACACTGGATCTTGAAACCCCTTGGGTAATGACTCCAGTGGGCATTCAAAACTTTTATTTTGAAATCTGAGGGATTTAGAAGACAGTCAAGGTTATGTGCTAAGAAAAAAGGGAGTTGGTTTTCCTGGTATAAAATTCTTCAAGCTAAATTTAAGCACTGAGATAATTAAACCAACTAGGTGTTTTGTTTTGTTTTGTTTCTTTTCACAATAAAATAATGTCTCTAACTAGACCTTGAAACTTTCAGTAATTTAATGAACAGGGGGCATCAACATCTAGAAGAGTATAACATAATCCATATATCAATTGACTTTGGGGAGGGGATGACGAAAAGGCAAATAGCAAAGCAAATTGTTAGTATGCCCTTTCTGGTTTTTCAGGAATTATGTGATACACTGCAGTTTTTAATATTGAAAATGATTCTAAAAGTTAAAAGCGGTATATGAAATAGACTAGAGGTTGAATGACCATAGCCTTCTGTACTACGCAAGTTGCTTCAGATTTCATCCATTCTGTAAGAGGGTGTTTGACTCTTACATTGAATACAGATTTTTAATAGCTTTTAATACCTAAAAATGTGCATTTAGGAAATAAGTTATACTATATTTTAAGGAATATACAACTATTTTGTAATTTATATTAGACAGAATCTCAAGATTCTGTTTTATTGCAAGAAACTAAGCTAGCTCATGAAAGTGGCCTTATTTTTTGCAGACAAATTTTTTCCTTCTAATTTTGATGAGAAGACTTTAGATTTACTTATTTGGGTTGACTGTGAGGAAGAAGAAGCATGTATTCATCTTATTTCCTAAGTAACTTTTGCATAGCTTGATTTTTTTTTCAATTAAATTTGAAAAGTTTAGAGCACCCATTGGAATTAAACCTTTAGGCATGGAAGCAGAATGAATCATAAAGGTAAAATATTCTTTCTGCAAAGATGAATGTTGGTCATTTTATAATAGAAATAAATACTTGAATTTGTAATAGTCCTTTATAATTTTACAATCTGTTCTCAGTCAGGTATCCTACTGGACCCCTACAATGGGCTTGCTAAAATAAATGCTTGCATTATTATTCCTACTTTACAGAAGAGAAAACTGAAGTTTGGAGACATGAAGTGATCTGCTCTGGTTCACATGCCTTGGGAGTAGAATTGAATCAAGTTCTTTTGAGTGTAGATTTTCTAAATCCCATCATAGCATCTTTCAACTAACTAAATCAAAGACCAACTTTTATACTGATCTAAGAGCCTGAAGTCTGTGAATGTCTGATGTCTCACGGTGATGACGTTTGTTAGAATTAGGGTAGAATATTCAGAAGAAAACTGTAGCTGAGGTAATCACTACAGTCATGTTTTTCCTTGGAATTTAAAGTTGTTGTAGGTAATTCAGAGTAGAGGCGGGCTAATAGCTTTCTTCAGGAAGGATATGATTTAAAATACAGTTCTGAAAATGTTTAACCTTAAATTTAAACCTTGCAAGTGTTTTGGCACAGCTTGTCACTGTGCTACCATTTCCTCTCCCAGTATTTTGTTTTAACCTTAAATGTCAAAAAGAAACACGTTGGCTCCTTATAATGATTTCTCAGAATGACACAGCTGTTCAGTGTGTGGATTTTATGCATGGCATGTGAACTAATTGCTTTAAATATTTAAATGTGTTGGAACATTTTTTTTTGTTTTCCAATTCCTTTTTAATTAATGTAAAGAAAAGTTGTAACAGTTAGAAAAGAGTCTCATTTTTTCCATCTCTGTGATATTGTTTGAATGAAATTCAGGTTAAAAAAAAATCAAAAAATATATTTTCATCCATTAAGTGGTTAACAATAATATCAAATGTATGAGTGTGAGCATGTGTGTGTTGTGAGTTTGTGTTTAAATACATCCTATATATCTACTCTGCTCTATATTTTAGGGTTAATACGAAATTGAACAATTCAAGTTCTTGTCTTCAGGGAGCCCAGTGTTTTGAATGATGAGCAATAATTCAAAGCATTACCTTAAATTGTTCTAAAATTTACCACCGCCTTAATTCTTTTGTATAGGCTATCAGTCACAAAATACTTTCCTTTATCTTTTAAAAAGTTTCTCCTGGTTTTCAGTGGGCCCTGACCAAATTATTCACAGATAATTGAATTCTCTCCTCAGTAACCCAATTTATATCAAGAATCATAAAAAATAATTAACTATTGAGCTGTTAAGTCTTGATATTTTATTTGAAGATATCATCAGAAATATTTTCCCCAAGGACAGGAATATGTAGGCAGAAAAATGAATTGACAATGTATTATAAAACCAAAGAACGCTCCAGGATCAACAGCCAAACCAGCCTTTCTCCACATAAGACTTCTGCAAAACCAAGCCCTCTAATTAACAGCTCCTGGCCTCAGTACAACTGAAATTGAGATGGATTTGATTTTTTTTTAAACATAAGATAGAAAAGAGAAAATAAGATAATTTCTGATTTTAAAAATGCTACACAATAGGTCAATGTTACATCTTAATGTCTGTGTTTTCTATTTTAAATGAATAATTTAAAAATATTCTGAACAGTTCATTTATTTTATGACTGACTCCTGATTAGTAGTTAGGATGTGAAGTTTATACATTAGCTAATGTAATTTATGGCATCTGTTCTGTGGAATATTTGAAAGAGTGTTAGTTTGTATTGTTCGGATGGAAACCAGACAAAGCAGCTCACAGGAAACAAAGGAATAGTGTAATTGGTAGTATAATAACCTAAACAAATTTATGCATCTCAGTCTATTTCATAAAGCATATGTCTAATTCAGTCAGAATCACTTGTCTACTCTGTGTAGACTACTGTAGGAATTCAGGAAGAGAGTATATAAAAGTACTGGGTTGGCCAAAATGTTCGTTCGTTTTTTTTCCTTAAGCTGGCTCTAGTAGGAATTAGTTATCTTTGACTTCATTCAAAACAATTTTGTTAGACTGTATGTGGCAGCTGTCATATTAGTGTGCATTTAAAAAAACCTTATCAAAATTGGTGAATTTTTGTGTAGTCATTTTAATATTGAAGATGGAAGGAAAAAAGCAACATTTTTGGCATATTATGCTTTATTATTTCAAGAAAGGTAAAAACACAACCGATATACAAAAAAAAGATTTGTGCAGTGTATGGAGAAGGTGCTGTGACTGATCGAACGTGTCAAAAGTGGTTTGCAACGTTTTGTGCTGGATGTTTCTCACTGGACGATGCACCACGGTCGGGTAGACCAGTTGAAGTTGATAGCGATCAAATCGAGACATTAATTGAGAACAATCAACGTTATACCATGCAGGAGATAGCCGACATACTCAAAATATCCAAATCAAGCGTTGAAAATCATTTTCACCAGCTTGGTTATGTTAATCACTTTGATGTTTGGGTTCCACATAAGTTAAGTGAAAAAAACCTTCTTGACTGCATGTGATTCTCTACTTAAATGTAATGAAAATGTTCCGTTTTTAAAACAAATTATGATGGGCGATGAAAAGTGGATACTGTACAATAATGTGGAATGGAAGAGATTGTGGGGTAAGTGAAATGAACCACCACCAACCACACCAAAGTCCAGTCTTCATCCAAAGAAGGTGATGTTGTGTATCTGGTGGGATTGGAAGGGAGTCCTCTATTATGAGCTTCTTCCAGAAAACCAAATGATTAATTCCAACAAGTACTGCTCCCAATTAGACCAACTGAAAGCAGCACTTGACGAAAAGAGTCCAGAATTAGTCAACAGACAACGCATAATCTTTCATCAGGATAACGCAAGACCGCATGCTTCTTTGATGACCAGGCAAAAACTGTTACAGCTTGGCTGGGAAGTTCTGATTCATCCGCCGTATTCACCTGACGTTGCACCTTCAGATTTCCATTTACTTAGATCTTTACAAAATTCTCTTAATGGAAAAACATTTCAATTCCCTGGAAGACTGTAAAAGGCACCTGGGGGTTTCCCTGGTGGCGCAGTGGTTGAGAGTCTGCCTGCTAATTCAGGGGACACGGGTTTGAGCCCTGGTCTGGGAAGATCCCACATGCCGCGGAGCAACTAGGCCCGTGAGCCACAATTACTGAGTCTGCGCGTCTGGAGCCTGTGCTCCGCAACAAGAGAGGCTGCGATAGTGAGAGGCCCGCACACCGCGAAGAAGAGTGGCCCCCGCTTGCTGCAACTGGAGAAAGCCCTCTCACAGAAACGAAGACCCAACACAGCCATAAATAAATAAATAAATAAATAAAATTTTTTAAAAAAATCATTTAAAAGGCACCTGGAACAGTTCTTTGCTCAAAAAGATAAAAAGTTTTGGGAAGATGGAATTATGAAGTTGCCTGAAAAATGGCAGAAGGTAGTGGTACAAAAGGGTAACTACGTTGTTCAATAAAGTTCTTGGTGAAAATGAAAAATGTGTCTTTTATTTTTACTTAAAAACTAAAGGCACTTTTTGGCCAACCCAATAATAAAATGGGAGTTGTAAAGTCAAGAAGCTTTAAGTTAGTTGTATGAAAAAAATTAATTGATAAAATTAAAAAGTAAAAGCTAATTTTTATATAAAATGAATACTCAATTATTTGGGGATTTTCTAAATGACAGAATGAACATTAATTCATTCAATTATTAAATACAAGCATCATTTACTTCCCACCTGTTAAATGCCAGACACTATGCTTGCTGTTAACAACATAATAACGAATAAGGGTAAGATGGAGGTATTAGCTATAAGTGATTTGTAAACTTGCAGGGAAAGAAAGGTGATCAATTAATAAGCTTAGTAACATCTTATTATAAACTGAATTAGGTGGGGTTAATCATGAAAAAAACTTTGAGAAGTAGGTGAAATCAAGCTGTGTTTTGTAGGTAGGAGATATTTAGACTGTCATGAAAAGAGAAAGCATGTTAGATGGAGGAAGTCAGTGAATCATATTTCATTGAAGTCAAAACTTTTAGCATCATTGGAATTGGGGCAGTGGGTAGAGGAGAAATAGACAATTAGGTTGATGAGTAGCAAAGAGTTTGGAGAGTTGAGGGTCAGGTGGGATTATTGGAAATCATTTTTTTACTAAGACTTCCCTCCCTTTTACTTTTTTTAAGCAATGATGTGTGAAGTGATGCCCACAATTAATGAGGACACCCCAATGAGCCAAAGGGGGTCCCAAAGCAGTGGCTCGGACTCTGACTCCCATTTTGAGCAGCTGATGGTGAATATGCTAGATGAAAGGGATCGTCTTCTAGACACCCTTCGGGAAACCCAAGAAAGCCTCTCACTTGCCCAGCAAAGACTGCAGGATGTCATCTATGACAGAGACTCGCTCCAGAGACAGCTCAATTCAGCCCTGCCACAGGTATGCCTCCTGGGAGCTTCTGTCCTTCCTACTGCAACTGAAAATGTGATAAGACTTAAATAAGCTTTGCTTTATTCTCATTCTTAGAATTACTTTTGCCCTTAGTAGATATGATATGCAAATTTTGGTGAGAAAAACTTAAGAATAGATAATTAATTCACATGCAACCTTGCCTCAAACAAAATTGTGGTACTTCGGTGGTGGGGGATTTGAAACATGAGTTCCTATCTGGTCTTTCTCTTGAAAATTTTATCTGTTTTTTGGTGGAGGTGGAAAATTACCTGTTGATCAGCTTTTAATTACAAGAATGTGGGAAGAGTTTTCTCCTTCTTACTTTTTAAACACTATTATGACATTTGGAAATATGTACTTTACATTTTCAGTTATGTAGTCTGTCTTTGGAAATAATAGTACTTTGGAAGTCTGCTGTCCAATATTTTTTATTTGTCTTTCTTTAATAATGCCTGACACCTGCTTAAAATTCTTGAACTTATTGATGTATTACCCTCTCTTCTGAAAACAACATTTTGACCAGTTTCTTTAAAAAAAAAAAAATTTTGGAAATAGGAGAAAAGGCAAAAGTTCAGCTTTATTATCACAAACTTAAAATTGTTAGATTTTAACAATTTTATTTTATAAGTAAATATTTATAAAAGAATTATTTTATATGTACTATGTAATAACATGTTATATGCATTATGTATATGTATATGTAATAATAATATTACTATTATATGTAGTAATATTATAAAAAATAACAATGTTATTTTTAATATATTATTGTCATATGTCTTATTTTATAGAAAAAACAACATTTTAAGGATTTTCAGCTAATTTATATACAAATTTAATAATGAGTCAATTCTCTTATTTAAGAATAGCATAATTGTGTTTATTTTAGGTATGAGAAAAATCATAGAATATGAATGACGTTTTTAATAATCACCCCTCAATAAACTATATTTTTCTTTTAAATACAAGTTTGATTGGCCCTCTACTTAAAAGACAGTATAGCAAATGTTCAAGAGTTGACCTCTCTCCATGAAGTTATGTCTTGTAGGAAATATCTTTTCATAAACATTGAAAATTATATAATCAAAGTTGATAAAATTCTAAACCCAGCCATACTATTAACTTGCAGTATGATGTTGAGATATTCATGACTCTCCGAATAAAAAGGTCACCTAGAATGCTCTGTCACATTCCCATTAGGTAATTCCATAACTCCTGTCCCAGTTCTTTTCATTTTCAGTCTGCCTTGTGTTGAGATGCAATAATATTTCCAATAACTCTAACCTGTTGGTACACTAATTTGTTTAATCACATAGAATATGTTGATTCATTTCAAAAGACAGCTATCATATCTTCACTAAGAATTATATTTTTGAAGCTAGACATTTCAGACTTCGCAATTGTTCTTCATAAGGTGATTTCTAGAATGATTATCATCATGCTTACTCTCCTCAAAGATTATTTGAGTTGGTTAATGTTGTTAACCAGGATTGGTCTCAGAACAAATCACACTATTCATTACCTTCTGTGACAAGCACAGAATGGGGCAGTCATTTCTCTTTGTGGACAGAGTGTTGCATTAGGAAATATAGGATTGTATTATATTTGGGGGTAAGTTGAGCATACTTTTATTATGTATTAGAACAGCAGAAAACTGAAGTTTATAATTGAGTTGCATAAATGCCATGTATTCCCCAATTTCCCCACACTCTTCTTAGAAGTTGACTCTTTGGTCGTAAGTGTAGGACTACACATGTATTCCTCCTACAGTTATCTTTTTATATTTTATTTAAGCCTGATGCTATCAATTTGGGATCTTAACACTATCAAGGTGATTCTAAGAATAATTTGGTTTTTAAATTTTTTTTTCTCTGTCTATAAACACATGGTTGACAATTTTATAAGGATGTTGTAAAAATAAAATACTAGAACAAGATATTTGGGAGGAAAGGAGAAAACTGGAAATGTTTTCATACATAACTATATTGTGTAGATAAATCTCTTCTTAAAAGTACAGGAATGAAAATATTTTAATTGTAGCATTCAGTTATGTTGAAAATCTAGATTATAATACCATCTAAGTTAAACATCTTTGTATTTTAATTATACTGGTGCACAATCTCTTATCTAAACCCCTTGTGTTTTAGAGTTTCCCCAATTTTCTGTATGTGTACAATGTATACTATGGAACACTCCACTAGCCAGATTCTGGGAAGCACCCTATAATTATACACTTTCATATTTCTGAAGAGAATTCTATGAATATTCCTACTGTGTGGAAAATATAAAGACTATAAATGACCTCATGTTAGTACGGTCTGGTTTTGCCACCAATCAAGTTTGCAATATACTTACAAATAAATATCAGTTTTCAGAGTATTTGAGTTTTGGAATTATAGATTAAGGATTATGAGCCTGTACATTTAGATGGTTATAGTTCCAATCTCTTTTATAAATAGTTTGACACATTTTTTCAATATTTATTTGTATTCTACTATTAGAAATATTTAATACCCCTAGCAATCCACAGGTCCTTAAAGATAGTGATGGTCCTGTCATTTGTTAAAGCAAGTATTTAATAACCTCATCTGTAGCTTTAGGGCTATAAGTTTTTTGCAAGTAATAGAGGAATATAAAATTCTTCTTTAATTGGTATCTTTGAATCTTTTAAAATATTTTGTGAGCAATGTACCTGCGCTGTTTGGTGGCATTGCATTTGACATTTACCTGGAAGGAGAAAATGACTCCCATAAATGTGAGTTTTGAGGCAGAAATAAAGTATGTAAAATTGAAAACTACTACAATAACATAAAAGTAAAATTTGTTTTAGCAAACATGGGATAGAATTCAAAGCAGAGTCAAACTTTATGACATATCATGTTTTCAATTGCCTATACAATAGTTTTTAGTTGTTGATGATTTAGTGCTTTGCTTTAGTCATTTTCTCTCCTATAACATTTTTTATGAACACATGCAGCAGTGATTTTAACAATCCTAACCATGAAAAGTATTTTGTAGTCATATTGTTTACTTTTTCATTATGTGATGGAGTGTAACTGTGTTTAACAAGGACTGATAATTCATTCCACATTCTAGGCCTGATGTTTCTAAGCTATACACCGATTTTCTACCTTTCTAATGCACAGATCCATTTAATGTTCTATGGAACCTGAGATTCAACATGCCCAAACTCAGTTATCATCTGCCTGCCACTCGACCAAATCTGCCCTAACTCCTCATCCAGACAGCTGAGAGTCCTCATAGCTGATTGCTTTCTTCCCCATCTCTGAACTGGGCCATACTGTTTTTTTCTCTTAAATAATCCTCAGATCTCTCTATTCTTTTCTGTTCTTTGGCACCTGACCCTTAATTTCTTTTTTTGCTCTATCTCCTAACATTTCCACTTTTGTAAATGTGTCACATTGTTTGCTTGAATAATAGCACACTGCTTGCTGTGTCCTGACAAACATCATGCTATTCCAGTCTTTTTCCTTCAAGCATATTCCTTTCTGCCCATAAGTTCTTCCTCAATATCTTTGTCTGGTTCATTTCTCATCCTAGCCAAGAATTTGTCTGTTCTAGGAAGTCTTCTCTGAATTCCCAAATACATGTCTTCTGTGTTTCTTACCCTTATCATTTTATCATTATATTATCTGTTTATGTGTCTGTTTCCCACCCTAGACTATAAGCTCCTTGAGAACAGGAGTATATCTCAATGACCTACAACCCTCTGGATCAGCAAAGTACCGGGTCCATAGTGAGGGCTTTTAAAGTAAAACTAAACTAAACGTATATGCATTTTGATGTAGAAAGAGGAAAAAAATTGACATAGGAAGATCTGGTTTGTAATGTGTTTCTATCATACATTATCAGCTTGAGTCAGGACTTCAAATTGACATGCTACAAAAAGTGGTTAATACTAATACCTCACAAGGTAGTTTGTGATGATTAAGGAAAGTAATATAAGTAATTGAGGCATTTATTTATGAGGCATTAAATATGGAAATGCTTGCATTTGTTTCATCCAGAATGCTAAAAGATGAACTAATTTCTGCATATGTATGTCAATGAGTATTAGAATAATTTGCTAGGAATACTGATAAAATAAACAGTCTTAAACATTTTTGAAAACAGAGCAAATATTTACCAATTACTAATATGTTCACTAAGAATATTTAAAGGAGAGGTAAGGGGAGTGAAACTTCCATTGCAAAAAGTCGTTAGATATAAAAGTTTAAAATTTCTTTTCAGCACCTGATAGAGCATATATTGAGGGTCTTCTGTGTATTAGTAAATGATTACATATGTTGTAAAGGGGATAGAAAAAAAGGAACATAGTTTGGTTCCCAGAGAACTTAGGAAATAGATATAAATGGATCCAAATTAATATAGTACCAGAAGATTATAGAAGTACTGAAAGTATTTGCACCATAATACTGATATGTTATTAACTACAGAAAGTTTCATGTGGAAAGTGATATTAGAGAGATATTTTTAAGAAAAGGTTAGAAAGGGCTAGAGGGTATTTCGCATCAGACAGTACAGTTGTGCAGAGAGGACCCTGCTCAAGGACATGTGGGGGATTAAAATTCAGCCTGTGTTCTGCTTTCCAGGCTAGGCTTGGTGTTCCTAATTTGCATAAAGGAGACAGTTGATCTAGCAGTATACCTGGTTAAAAAGAGAAGAGTAAATAGGAGTTAAATAAGGAGAATAACTAACAGATTGTTTGTTGAAGGGCTGTAGGGTAGGAATGAAGTTTTGTATTGTGACAGTGGAGGATTGCAGCCTGTTCATATGTGTGGTGAAAGCTAAGGACAGACATTTGTATACAGGGTAATCAGTAGAAGTTTGAGTGAACTAGTGACATGATAAGGCAATAATGAAGGAATAATATTCTGCCATTTTGATCTAGGAGAGGTTATATAATACTCATGTATCAGTTATCTATGGCTAAAATAATGCTATGTAACAAACAATGCAAAACCTCATTGTCATGCAAAATAATGGGTTTATGGAATTCAGCTGACCTTGACTTGGATTGATCTTGGCTAGGCTCACTATGCCACTGGCTGGCTGAAAGTTGGCTTAGTCAACTGTATGTTAACTGGCTATCTGATCTAGGATGGCCTTAGCTGCACCAACAGGGACCCCTCAACTCTATTCGTGTGTCTAATCCTTCAATAGGCTAGTCTTTGCATGTTTTCATGGTGATGGCAAAGGAGTAAGAGCAAAGCAGAAACAAGCAAGTACTTTTAAGCTTCTGCTTGGGTCTTTTTTTCTTTTTTTCTTTTTTTTTTGTAATACCCCTTGGCCAAGCCCAGAGACAGAGTGCAAAGCAATGCAGCATCACATGGCAAAATTACAAAGACAGATGAAACACAGTTACCGTCATTTTGGTCATTATTTATGTTAGGAGAGCTTACTGTGATAATGTAATAGTTCTGGTGAGGTGTGGGAATTTGAAATAGCATTGTGAACCTTGAAACTAAGAAAGACATGTTAATGTAAAGAATGTTGAGGAGAAAGAATGGACATAGCCAGATAATGAACTAAATGGCCATGACTTTGGACTTAAGTTAGAAGATCTGAATTTGAATTGGAGTTCTTCCACTTCTTAGCTGAGATACCATTGGTAAGTAACTTGACTTCTCTGAAACTCTGTTTCCTTAATTGGAAGGAGGGGATGATATCTACCCTAAGAGTAGTTAAAAGGAGGTGTGTGTATGTGCTTCAGAAACCCTAAACATTATAAAATGTCACCTGGTATTTTTCATAAACTGGGATGTGCCAGTATATATTCTGATGAGGAATTAAGTTAAAAGAGGCTACTTGTGGAGAAGAGGGATACATTTATATTTTAACATCTTAAAATGCAAAATATTTAAGTGAAACTTACAGGGAGTTACAGAAGTCACTTTTATTCTAGAGGCGCTCTACCTAGGTATCTTTTGGGCTTGCTACTTACTAGCTTAATAACCTTGGTCAAAGTACGTAGTTCAAATAATGATAGAACCTGCCTCATAGGATCATTATGAGAAATAAATGAGCTGGAACATGGCAAATGATCAATTCAGTGCCTTACAGATAGTACATGCTCAATAATGTTACATGCAGCTTTTGATGCTGTTATTATTACCATAGATATTATCATTATCCTTAGCCAAACTTAACTGCACAGTTTTACTGGGTAATAATGAACACCAGCACAAGTTGAAAGCACTAAAAATCCTTACTCTCCACAATCTTTATCAAATTTTGTAAGTTCTTTGATTGATCATTCTTTAAGAAAAAAAAAAATCTTAACTACACTCTCTTAAATGGTTTTCCCAAATTCTTCACTTCCTCAATGGCCAGTCTCACGTCTCTTGATTAAGTCAAACAACACCCTTCCTGTTGTGCTAAGAAGATAACATCTGGATTGAGCTCCTTCCTTTTCAATGAAACCTAATGCCACCACACCACATACACAAGAGTTATAACCCTCGCTCCTGTCAAAAAGAAAGATGCTGCATATTTTGCTACCTCTGATTATAGTTATTCTATTCTTTTTTTTTTTTTAATTTTTATTTATTTATTTATTTATGGCTGTTTTGGGTCTTCGTTTCTGTGCGAGGGCTTTTCTCTAGTTGTGGCAAGTGGAGGCCACTCTTCATCGCGCTTCGCGGGCCTCTCATTATCGCGGCCTCTCTTGTTGCGGAGCACAGGCTCCAGACGCGCAGGCTCAGTAATTGTGGCTCACGGGCCTAGTTGCTCCGCGGCATGTGGGATCTTCCCAGGCCAGGGCTCGAACCCGTGTCTCCTTCATTGGCAGGCAGATTCTCAACCACTGCGCCACCAGGGAAGCCCAGTTATTATCTTCTTAATGTGTTTCTCTTTCTTCCAGTTAGGTATTTTTCCCCTGGCCAAATGAAATGGTATTCACCTGCAGCCTTTATTTCCTGTTATTTATAACCCTTTATTTGTCTTTCTTTATATCTCTTTTTTTGGTGTGGTCATGCCATGTGGCATGCAGGATCTTAGTTCCCTCACCAGGGATCGAACCCATGCCTCCTGCAGTGGAAGTGTGGAGTCCTAACCACTGGACCGCCAGGGAAGTCCCCCTCTTTTCTTTTTTAACCCTTATAATCAGGCTTCTCTCATCACCATTCTCCTAAAACTACACTCCTGTATGCCACCAATGGGTACACGTTTTGCAAATCTAGTGATCCTTTTTCATTCATGTTCCTTGGCATCTTTGTGCCAAGTGATGCTATTATTTCATCTTGAAATTCCCATGTCCTTAATTCTTCATAACCATTCCCCTCATAGGCTACAAGGTATGTTGTTCTTCAGTACTCACTCTTTTCCCACATACCCCCATACACTTATTTATACCCATACTCATCTTTATTTACCTATGTTCTCCAATCTTAAGCATTGCCTTTCTTGTTTAAGACCAATACTTCCCTCCAAATCCTTGATCCCCTCCTTTTCATCTCCTCCTTTGACTTTTTTTATCTCCAGCATCTTCAATTTCTCCCTCTCCCTCTCAACTGGCTTTTTGGTAACATATTCAAATTTATTCCTTAAAAGTAAATGATGGCAAGTACAATACCAATAAAAGAGTTCCTTAACACTGTGTCTCCACTTAGCTACCAATCTATCTTTTCTTTTCCTTTATTTCCCAACTTGTCTATTTTCACTGTCTCAATATCTTCATCTTCTATTCACTTTTTGAGCAACTGCAGTTGGGCTTCTCCTCTAACACCTTGCTAAAAATTACACTACCAGTAACCAACTGATGAATGCAATAGGTTTGTTTTATTAAAATTCACTGCAAAATTTGACACTGTGATTAACTCCCTTCTCAAAAATTACTTCCCAAAACAAAACAATAAAAAAAAAAACTATTTTACTCTCTTAACTTTTATGACACCACATTGTCTTCATTCTTAAGTCTTTTTGACTTTTTTCTCATAATTTTTTTCTGTGAGCAATTCCTCATCTAGCCACTTTTTAAATGTTAAATAATAAATAGAAGATGAATGATAGTAATAGCTAACATTTCTGAACACTCTGCCTATGCCAGGCAATGTTTTTATTTAAGCATCCAGATATTAAAATGGAAGTCTTTCTGTTTGAGGGGAGGCTAAATAAGTGAGGTACAAGACTTTATTTGCAGGATGTGCTAACATATAATCCAACTAATAAATCCAGTGTTAGGTAAAACTCTATTTTAAGACTCTACAAAGGTTGGTAAAGTTAAAAGAGAGACAGGACTGTTTTGCATAGCTGTTGGTCTGCTGTGCATAATCTCCTACTCCACGTATGAGGCATGGGGTGATTCCTATTCAATTTAGCCAAGTGAGAAGGGCTTCAGGGGAAACATTCTGAGCTTGATGGGTTTCCTCCAGAAGCTGGAGAATATAGAGGCTGAAGTCTGAAAGTCACAGCCGTGGCTGGAGAGGCCCCTGCCTCTACGGCAGATTGAAGAGTCATTTCTCAGATAAACTGCAGCTCCTCCAATATCAAGACAAAGGTTAATTTTTTGAAGAGCAAATGGTTCCCTCAAAAGGGGATATTACTTAGGGTTATCTTTGTGTAAACCCACAGACTGAGTAGACTGTTAGAAGCCCAGGTTTCTAAATGGTGAACAATGAGTAACAAATTGGGAGACTGATTTCAGAGAAGAAACTGAGAGCAAGTCAAGTAAAACTGGGGAAGAACCTACAGAGGGGTTCTTTGAGAAAGCCACGAACACGCCCCAGAAGAAGGCTCATTGATTGTGTATTTGCCATTCAGAAAGCCCTGATCATAGATGACAACTAGGTCAGCCCATATCACTGTGATCTTTCTCCCCAATTTCCCCTTCCCTGGCCCTGATTCTTAGAAGGGTCAGAAACTGTTGCTATGGGTGGGGGATGTCAGAGTAAAGAGAGACCACCATGCCCTCATCCTCCAACTCAGACCTACTTCAAAGCTTGAAACAAGCCTGAACTACGTGTGAAGGGTGGGGGATGGCACATCTTTAGGTTGGATAGGAGCTCAGAACTAGTATATTATACAGCCCTATATTGAACCAGAACTATGAAATTGTTAGACTGTATAATTTCAGAACAAAAGGACAGATGGTTTATTTTCTAAGCATGAGCAGAAAAGCTAAGACATCTGGCTGAAATTTCATTTGGGGTTAATTTCTTCACATGAGGGAATCAGAGGAGATATAATAGTATTCATTTCTGAAACCAGCTCTTTCATTAAACTGGTTAGATGTATTATCTCAGTTAATCCTCAAAACATTCCAATTGTGGTTGTTATCATTACTCTCATTTTAGAGATGATAAAAAACTGAAACTTACTAGGTTAAGTAACCTGTTCAAACAGAATTTCATTCATGGCTTACTTTTGTTTTATTCTAAGCCATCTTCTTTACTTCATTATGTTCATCTACATTTAAAGAAGTATTAAACTTCTGTAGAAACCTTTAAGAGACATGGGCCACTGAAAGCACTTATCAGGACTACTCCTAAGTTCTAATAAGGAAAATTTTATTAAAATAAAATTATTATTAATGAAATGTGAAATGATTATTAGAGTTGGTATAATTATACTGAATATAATTATTCAAGGATCCCAAATCCTCATATTTATGATACCATGAATTTGCCTTTTTATGTGCCTTTTTTTAATTTAATAAGCAAGACAGTATAGGCTTCAGGGAAAAGTATTTAACTAGAAATTACAATACCTGGATTTCAGTTTCAATTTTGCCAAACCCTGTGACGACAGAAAACCATTGAACTTCTCAGGCTTCTGTTTACTTACATATAAAAGATGGAATTCTAGTACTGTTTAACATGTTGTATACTTTTGCCAATTTCAAATGATTATAAAGGGTACGCACCTTAGCTTTATTTATTCATAGTCATTTAATACAGAATTATTATTTATTCAACAAATATTTTAGGGCCTGCTCTGTGTCAGGTTCTGTGTTTACAGTATACATATATATATTTTTTTATTTTAAGACCTTGGCCAATTATGGTTTCTAGGAATATGCTGTGGTAATAAGAATACAATGCCTATAATCCACTGAATATTATATTTATTTGTAAATTCTCTGAAACTATTGTTTCTAGTTATTTTATTGCCTTTTATTCTCTACTGTGATGAACCGTCCATGTTCCTAGAATAGGCCAGTTCCCTCTTTTGTGTTCTAGATCTCCTCCCCTCTTGCTATTCTAGGACAAAACATTTTCCCTCTTTTTCCTACATCATCAATGTTTCCATCTGTAATGGATTATAACGAATAGCATTAAATATGCTTATATTTCTCCCATTTAAAAAAATCTATTAACAACCCTGCTCTACCAAGCTATCACCCCATCTATCTTTCCCTTTACAGCAAAAGTTAAAAATTTTTTTTCCTATACTTGTTCTTTCTAATTTCTCTCCTCTCATTTCTCTTGAATCTATGCCACTCAGGCATTCACCGCATCAACTTCATCTAAAATGCTCTTGCAAACATTATCTATAGCTTCCATATTGCTAAGTGCAGTGATCAATTCTAGTCTCCGTTCCTGTTTATCATTAGACACTTTTCTTGTACTTTTCTTCATTTGGCTCTAGGACAGCTCACTTGCCTGGTTTTTCTCCTACCTCACTGGTCACTCCTCAGTCTTTATTGTTAGTTACTTCTCATCCTCCTGACTCATTAATACTTGATTACTCCAGGTCTCAATACCTGTACCTTTTCTCTTTCTATCTCTATTGACACCATTGATGATCTCTTCCATCTCCTGGTTTTAAATACCACCTAAATGTTGATGACTCCGGAATTTATGTTTCTAATCCAGACATTTCCTCTGACCTTCAGACTCATGCTGTCAAATGCAGAAATTTAACATGTCCAAAACTGCATTCATGACCTTCATTTAGTCTTCTGCATCTCAGTTAATAGCAATGTCAATCTTATGTGGGCTTAGGCCAAAACCTTGGTGTCTTATTTCTTTCACATTCTGTATTCAGTTTAGCAGTTAAGCCTCTCAGTTCTATATTCAAAGTATGTATAGAATTGAACCACTATAATCACCTCTACAACTACATCTTAAGAGTAAGAGTCACCATCTTTTCCAAGAGATCAGAATTTTGCTAACTGGTCTCCTTGCTTGTATCCATGTACCTTATCAGTTTACTGCAAAAACAACAGCAAGAGAGATCCTGATTCTGATAAAAGGTAGGTGAGATTTTGTTTCACATCCGCTCAAATCTCTGAAATGCTTTTCCATCTCAATGTAAAAGCCCAGGTCTTTAAACTGGTTCAGAGGTCTAACATCTCTGCCTCCTCCTCTTTATCTGTCTGATATCATCTCCTGCTATTGTCTAGCTCACTCACTCTACTCCTACCATCCTGATGTTCTTGTTTTTCAACATGTCAGTCATTCAACTGCCTTAGGGACTTTGCCCTGGCTCTTCCCTAGGCCTGGGAAAGTTGCCTCCCCATAAAACCATGTGACTTGCTCCCTCAACTCTTTCTGGGCTTTACTCAGCTATCACCTTCTCAGTGAGGCCATGCCTGATCACTCATTTAAAATTATAATAGCCCCCTCCTTAATACTCCCAGTCCTTCTTCTCTGCTTTTACTCCATAGCACTTATAACCATCCAACACAGTGCATATTCTATTTCTTTGTCTTGTTTATTATCTCTTTCTCCCTCACTAGATTCTATTCCATGAAGCCAGGGGATTCTTTTTTACCAGTTCACAGCTGTGCTTTCTGCCTACAACAGTATCTGGCATTTAGTTGTTGTTCAAAAAAACTAAATAATAAAATGAAAGCAAAAATTATTCCTTTGCTTTTTGAACACATTCTCTATATTTTATACTTATATGGCAAGTCATATAGTCATAAACATGTTAGATAGCATATATTAAATATCTTGATAAAACAAAAGAACAAATACAATTTATAAAGCCTTATGGCTAAAGTGTTTATAATGCTAAAGTCATAGTATATATGAGTCTGGTGTTAATATTACACCTCAAAGCACCTTCCAGAATGAAGTGAGTTTTATATCAAGAGGTGGTGGCATTTTGAATATTTTACAAATCAGAGCATGGGAGATCAGAATGTAAATGACTTGCTTTGAAGGTATAAATAAGGATATTACTCCAAGTTCTTTTGACTTCAAATTTCATTTCTTTTCACATTTTTCATGCTCTTTTACTAAGGAGTTTACTTCCGAAATTAAGCCAGGTTTCATAAAAGAAATGGTATAAATAGTTTTGTGATGTTACAAAACTACTACCACTGTTTGACATCTATATCTGACTTTCATTTTATGGAAAAACAAAGATAAAAGTAGAATGTTTGAGTTAGTTTTTATTTTTCAAGCAGTTTATTTATTTATTGTTTTGCTTGCTCTCATTCTCATTCTCTAAAAATAAATATTAAGAGAAAAAAGCCATTACTATTCTCAAGATGAATTTCTAACCTGAGTTTTCCAATAAATTTTATAATGTACTTTGGTATACTTAATATTAGCATGCATATGATTCATTTGTTTTTTGTTAATCTTTGAAGAGAAAATCTAGATTCAGTGACAGAGACGTTGAAATTCACACTATTTACTTTTTCCTGGATATTTCTCTTCAGAGCCTTATGGCTCAAAGCTAGGTAGCAACCATAAAAATGCTGTAGTTTGGGAAAAGAGAGAGAGAGTTTAGAACTACAGTTGTGGAATTCTTTTAAAACATGACTATCACACCCTAGCTAATTATATCATACATCTTTGTATTGACCTCTGCAATTTAATTAGTTTACGAAATAGTAGCTCTGTGTTAGCTTATGCTGCATGGCCCTTAGTAAGCCCTTAAAATTTCTTGTCTGATTATTTAACAGTCTTAAAGATTATGTGATTTAATCTTATTGAAGATTAGCAGGCCAAAGGTACATAGGACTTGAATTTTAAATTATACTTTGTATTCTAAACCAAGTTTTATTTGTGGTTCTAGTGATTTTTTTTACATAAAAGTCTACTAATTTCCCCCAAACATGACAGAATTTATTGAGTGAGATTCTGAATAATAGGTAATTTCTTTCTTGATCCTTGAATTAGGACACATTTCTCCCAAAATGAAATTTTTAAATTCTTTTTTGCCTCCCATAAAGTGAGATCCCTTATCCTGGAACTTGGAATGGGTACTATGGGAACAAAGTAAATCTCATCTCTCTTGGCTCTTATCCCCTCCTCCCACCCCTCCCAGGAGATGTTCAAGAGATCAGATCTCAGGTTGCTTTCAAAGGCAGGTATAAGAATTAACAGTTATTCCTCAAGTTCTTTGGCAGAAGATTTCCGCTTTGAAATGCTTCTTTGACTGCAAGCCCATGCTAATTTTGATGTTAGAGGAAATTGTTGAAGAATGGGAATGATTAGAATTTGACACTACATTGTTCTACAGTAAACTAATTTTTCTGGTTATTTTTACCTATGATTCTTTTTATGCCCACTTTTACGGTAAACTGCTTTAAGATATATATTTTGGCTCAAATTTTTTTCTATTCCTGTTAGAGTTTAGAAAATTCACTTATGTTTTGGTGACTTATAGTAGATTTTTAATTGACTAAGTTAAAAAAATACTGGTTATTAATTTGAAAGTTTTTCATGATGAAGTTCTCACCTAATGATCAATTAATTCCAAATAATGGCAATATTATTTTATCATTGTTAATTTTATATATGGGAAATATTATTTAACAATTCTTATTTAAAATGTCATTTAAAGATTTTATTGCCTGATATATTCTGTCATCAGAATGTGGTCTTATGAACTATATTCAGTCTGTACAAAATATTCCATGGCAGTTTACATTGCTAGAGATAGAAGAAACTTATCTACTAGCATCTTTTTCATAGAAAAGATGTGATTTCTAAAATCACATTTTTAAAAGTAACATTGTTAAGTAAATGTAACTTTTCTTTTAAAAATGTAATTTCATTTTACAATTCCAAGTCTAAAGTTCTACGTTGGTATAAATCACAAGTTTTAATGACTCCCACTATGATTATAGAGTTCCTACTTCTCTTTATAATTATATTAATTTTTGCATATGTTTTGAGGCTTTTATTAGTTGCATTCAGCCGAATCATTGTTGACTTCATGGCCAGTTTAACCTTATGTCATCATGAAGTGTCCTAGACAGGCCTTTTCTCATAAATTCTATTGTGTCTGATTTTAATAGTATTATAGCAGATTTCTTTTTTGTTAGTGTTTGCACTGTGCATCTTTTTCTATCCTTTTACTTTCAATGTGTCTGTGTCTGTACATGTATCACAAATAGCAAATAGTTTCTGGATTTTATTCTGGATTTTATTTTTATGCAGTCTGTCAATCTTTCTTTTTAAATTATTTGGTCTCTCTATATTTACTGTGATTACCTGTATATTTGTACTTAATCTACTGTCTTACTTAGGACTTTTTATTTTCTCTATATGTTTTGCATTTCTGTTATTAACATTTCATGTCTCCTTTTGAATTGATTAACTATGGTTTTTTATCATTCAATTTCCTCCCTCTATTACTCTGGCACTTTTACACTCTTGCTTTTCTTCTAATAGTTAATGTATAAATTACAACATCCGTCTTCAGTGTACCAAAGTGTAATGTTTTGTTTTTTTTGTTTTTTTTGTTTCGTTTGTTTGTTTTTAATTAATTTTTATTGGAGTATGGTTGCTTTACAATGTTGTGTTAGCCTCCACTGCACAACAAAATGAATCAGCCATACACATACAGATATCCCCTCCCTTTTAGACTTCCCTCCCATTTCCAAAGTGTAATGTTAATGTGTACTTTTCCTACCTTATATTTCCATGCGTATGATGTGAAGATATTATTTTGTAGCTGTCTAGAGGCAATATTTCCCTTAGATTTATTTATACATTTACCACTTGTGTTACTAATCACTCTTTCTGGATCTCAGATCTTACATCTGAGGTCATTTTTATTCTACCTGAAGAGCAGCCTTCGATATTTTCTTTAGTGTAGATCTAAAGATAAGTAATTTCTCAGCTTAGGGCTTTCTGAAGATGCCTTTATTTCACCTTTATTCTTGAAGGATGTTTTTGCTGGATATAGAATTTTAGGTTAGTGGTATTTTCTTTTGGCACTTTTAACATATCATTTTATTCTGAACTTCATTGTTGCTATTGAGAAGGCAGTAGCCAATTTAATTGTTGCCTCCTTGAGAATAAATTGTATGTTTTTTTGTTTTTCCTTTTGGCTGCTTTAAAGAATGTTTCTTTTTTTTAAGAAGTTTTACTATGATGATCTTACAATAAAATGTATTTATTTTTTCCTGTTTTGTGTTCATAGGTATTACTGAAACTGTAACTTAATGCCTTTTATTATTTTGGGAAAATTTTAATTCATTTTTAGAAAGCATTGCTACCGTCAAATTCTGTTTTTCCTTTCATTCTTGAATTCTACTTCCCGTATGCTTATTCTTCTCATTTTGTATTCTATGCCTCATATACCCTTTCTTTATTTTCTATCCCTTTGTCTCTTTATGATTTATCAGGAACCTTACTTGTACCTACCTTTTTGATTCACCAATTTTCTCTGCTGTATCTAATTTGTTGTTGAGCTCATTTATTTGTTTCTTTATTGTGTTTATTGTCCTTTTCAATTCTACAGTTTCCATTTGTTTTGTCTTTTAATTTTCAGTTTCCTGTGAAAATTTACCATCTTGTCTTTTACCATCTTGAACACTGGAAGTATAGTTATTTTGTCTTTTAGATAACTTCAGTATCTGTAACTCCTATGTCTATTTCTGTTGTTTTCTATTTCTGTTATTGTTCATTCTTATTGTCTTGTCATCTCATATGCATGGTTATTTTTGACTATGTGGCAGTCATTTTATTTGTAAAATTGTTAGTGGAAGTCATTTTAGTTATAGGATTATATTATCTTCCTCTGAAGAAAATATCTATTATTTTGGCAAGGTGGCTGGGAAAAGTAGTGGTCCTTAATCACCTCCATTCAAATAATTTCTGGGAAGATCCTTCATCCAGGAGTTATTCCTTCTAGAGTACAGCCCTTGAGAGTCTCAACTCCAAATGAGGAGGATTCACCAGGGCCATTCTATCTTGTCAGGAATTGACTCCAATTCCTGTCCCTCTAGCCCCATGAAGCTGCCAAATGTGCTGAGCCAGTCCCTCTAAACTTAGGGAAAAAGCAACTAAAAGTCTGAGATCTAGCCTTCTCCTGATCCCAAACTCTCAATTCTTTACTATCTTTCTTATTGTATTAGATCATAAGTGAACCAATTTTTTTTTTAATGTGGAACATTTGTAGTTTTTCTTATCAACAAAGCTCGTTCAGCTTGCAGTATGCCATTACTAGAAGCAGAAGGCTATGAGCTTTAATGAGCTCAATAATGTAATTAATTGAAAAGACAGCTTAAAGCAATTTTCTTAAAATAAACATGCCCAGTTCCGTGAAAAATAGTAATCAATTATCTTTCTTAATTCATTTTCTGATGTATTCCTAATTTTGTTACATATTCCTGCTGGATTCTGGTTGTCAGTTAACTATTCCAACAGTGTTGAAAAATCATCACTTTTCCTCCAGCATTTCCTCCTTCTAATACATCCTCCACACAGCTGCAAAATCATCTATTTAAAATTCTAATATGACTATGCTACTCCCTTTCTTAAAATGCTTCCATGTCCACAAAAAGAAAACAAAAAACAAACAAAAAACCTCCAAAACTACTAGAACCAATAAACTAGTTCAGCAAGGTCACAGAATAAAAGAGGAATATGCAAACATTGATTGTGTTTCTATCT
The DNA here is from genome assembly GCF_965194805.1 of Balaenoptera borealis. Lineage (NCBI taxonomy): Eukaryota > Metazoa > Chordata > Mammalia > Artiodactyla > Balaenopteridae > Balaenoptera > Balaenoptera borealis. Next base: position 69,063,030 of record NC_138870.1, on the reverse strand, counting down.
AGTATCAAAAAGTAAAAAAATAAATTAAGAAAACATTTCCATCCACAATAAAGTCAAAATAATTGAGAATAAATTTAACAAAATACATAGCTTTATATGTACTGAAACTGAATACTGAAAACACACACTGAAAATTATAAAATATTGCTAATAAAAATTAAAGAGATCTAAACAGGGAGAGACATTCCATGTTCATGTTTTGGAAGACTCAAAATTAAGATAACACATATGCACACATTGATCTATATACTGAGCACAATTCCTATCAAAAATGTCAGCAGGCTTTTTTGCAGGAAGGAGGAAGGTGATTCTAAATTGTATATGAAAAGGCAAAGAACACTGAATAGCCCAAACAATCTTGAAACATAATAACAAATTGAAGGACTTACAGTTACTGATTTCACAACTTACTCTAAAAGTGCTGTAATCAAGATAGCTTAAGGATAAACATATCCTTAAAATAGATTAAGCACAGACATAAGGATAGAACAATGGAAGACAAGAGAGTACCAGACAAAACTCTTAGATTTATGGCCAACTGATTTTTAACAAATATACCAAGACAGTTTAATGTGGAAAATATAGACTTTTCAACAAAAAATGCTGGGATAATTGGATATTCACATAAAAATATTAATTTAGATTCTTACCCCATATCATACACAAAAATTAACTCAAAATGGCCCAGAGACCTAAATGTTAGAGCAAAACTATGCATTTTAGAAGAAGAAAAATTGGAGAGAATCTTTGAGACCTTGGATTAGGCAAAGATACATGGCACTAAAAACATAATCCATTAAAATTGATATATTGGACTTCATCAAAATCTAAAAATGGATACTTTATAAGCCACCATAAAGAAAAATGAAAAGACAAAGACAACTAGAAGAAAACATTCCCAAATTATTTATCTGATAAAGGACTTGCATTCAGGATATAATAGGAACTCTCATAATTCAATAATAAGATAATTAAAATATTCCTAAACAGAAAGTGATGTCAACAACATAGTCTAATAATAGTTCCTCACTCATACTGCCCCCTCAACAACAACAATTTGGCATTCCATTCATGGATTAAAGTGCCTTTGTGGAAGCTGTGGGGTTCAGCACTATATGCCAAGAGATCTGGGAGGAGTCTCACCCACTGTGTATTGAGTAATAGACATATAGACCCTGGTCCCAGCTGTGGACCCTGCAGTGGCCCGTGAACTGTCTCCAGCCCCTCTTGGTTGGGGTCCAGAAGCCACTGGAGAACAATGTCTTAGACAATCACCAATAATCAAGAGAGCCTTTGTGGAAGTCCAAGTTTCCAGTGGACAAGTTGCAGCACCAACAAAATTGGTACACTCACTATGGAAAAGAGTATGGAGGTTCCTCTAAAAAGTAAAAATAGAATTATCATATAATCCAGCAATCCACTCCTGGATATATATCCAAAGGAAATGAAATCAGGACCTCAAAGAGATACCTGCATTCCCATGTTCATTGCAGCATTATTCACAATAGCCAAGATATGGAAACAACCTAAGTGTCTGTTAGCAAATGAATGGATAAAGGAGATGTGATATATACATAAAGGAATACTGTTCAGTCATGAGAAAGAAGGAAATCCTGCCATTTGCAACAACATGGATGGACCTTGAGGGCATTATGCTAAGTGAAATGAGTCAGATAAAGATAAATACTGTGTGATATCACTTATATGTGGAATCTAAAAAAGCCAAAATCATAGAAACAGATTGTAGAATGGTGGTTGCCAGGGACTGGGGGCAGGAGTGGAGAGGTAGTATGTGGAGGCAGAATAAGGAAATGTTGGTCAAAGGGTACAAACTTCAAGTTATAAGATGAATACTTTCTGGGGATCTAACGTACGGCATTGTGACTGTAGTTAATAATACTGTATTACATACCTGAAAATTGCTGAGAGAGTAGAACTTAAATGCTCTCAGCACAAGGAAAAAATAGTAATTATTTGATGTGATGGAGGTGTTAACTAATCCTGCTGCAGTAATCATTTTATGATGTTTAAATGTAATCAAATCATATTGTAGACCTTAAACCTACACACTGTTATACGCTAATTATATCTCAATAAAGCTGGAAAAAATTAAGATATTGGAACATTAAAAAAGTGGGCAAACAATTTGAATAGACGTTTCACTAATGATGATAAGTGGATATCAATAAACACATGCAAATCTACTCAACACCTTTAGTCATTAGGAATTCCAAACTGAAACCAAAATGAGACTGCAGTTCACACCCACGAGAATGTTATAATCAAAAAGACAGCCAATATCAAGTGTTAATGATGTTGTAGAGAACCTAGAACTTCCATAAATTGCTGACTGGCATCTAATATAGTACAGCCACTATCAAAAACATTTTGGCAGTTTCCTAAAAAAGTTAAACATAAATTCCATTCTTAGAAATCTACCCAAGAGAAATGAAAACATATGTCCACATATAGTCTGTTTACAAATGTTCATAACAGCATTATTCATAATAGCCAAAAATGGAAGTGGAAAAAACATCCCTCAACTGGCAAATGTATGGACAAAATATTGTATATCCATGTCATGAAATGCTATTCAGCAACACCAATAGCAAACTACTGATACTACAGCATAAGTGAAACTAAAAACCATTATGCTAAGGGGAAGAAGCCAATCACAGAAGATCACATAGAGTATGATTCCGTGTATATAAAATACCTAGAAAAGGCAAAGCTATAGAGATGGAGAGTGGATGAATAGTTTCCTAGGGAGAGAGGTGGGAAAATGAAGTGACTGCAAGTGAGCACTAGGGATCTTGGGGTAATGGGAATATTCTAAAATTCTATTGTGGTGATGATTATATAACTCTATCCATTAAAATCATGGCATTGTACACTTAAAGCAGATGAATTTTATGGTATTTAAATTATTTCTCAATGAAGGTGTTAGAAAAATATTTTTTCACAGCTCCTAGTCCTCTAGAACAGTTTTCAAAAACTTCACTGAAAATAAGAAATCACAGTGCTTGTTGACATTGACATCATCTTCTCTGGATATTTCAATTTCATATTTTTAATAATCACCTCAGGTAACTCATATAATTAGATTTGGAAAACACTAATATGGAAAATAAATTATTAATCTTCTTACTATATTTCAAAATCTGATTTCAAATCTGCCTCTCTTCCTCCTAATATTCCACTGACTGCCTCATAACTTAAATTACAAGCCTAAACTTCTTATTAATACTGTCTTGCTCAGTGTCATTTCATGTATTTTTTTTTCTCCAAATGCATTCTCTGAGAATATAGAGATTTTATCTTATATCTCCGTATCTCCCCAAACTACTAATGCAGTGCTGAGCCTGGCTTTATCTGCAGTTAACGATTGTTAGATGTTTGAACAGGTTCACTTGGGGTTAAAGAGAAAATCAGACTGTGAGCACCTGAGGCACAGGGAGAGCACCTATCATTTTCACCACAGTATTCTCAGATCTGAGTGCTATATGCACCTTAAATAGAAAACAGTGGTAACATGAGACCATGGTTTTATCTAGGACAAATATTGATCATTTTCAAGCTGAGAGACACTCTATTCCTGCCCTCGATGATTTTGCATATTTTCAGAAGACACAGATTCCTAATCAAAACATTATAATAAAATGTCTATATTATAGAGAGGCATGTGACTAGTAGTAAGGGGACATAAAGGGCAGGCATGTAGGTTATCCTGGGGTGTTACTGTACTTCACTTATAGAAATGAAAAAGGTAAATGAAAGATGCCTCTGCCTTCAAGGAATGCTTAGCTTATTTGAGGTGACTGATGATTAAACCTATATTTATGATTATATATGACAAAAGTTTGACAATGATGGAAGTATGCAAATAAAGAACAAGAGCAAAAATCTCACAGTAGTGGAATAGGGGAAAAGAAGAAGCATGTTGATCACAAATTTCCAAGTACTATATTAACGGACTCCTTCAACTGTTTTATTTTGTTCTCATGAGAGTCCAATATAAAATAAAACTTCTTTTAATTAAAAAAATTTAAAAATAAATAAATAAATAGTATGATGTTGAGGGGAAAAAAAGAAACATTATGGATTAAAACAATCTCATCAAAAAAAAAAAAAGAAAGAAAGAGTACTGAAAGTAGTCCCTTTAATTCTGTTTTATGTATAGTAAGATAAAAATCTCAGAGAAGTATGTTTTCTCTCTCACACTACTGGTAAGTATCAGAAGCAGGATTTAAATACAGGTTTCCCTAATTATTTTATTTTATATTTATTTATTTATTTAAAAATTTCTTTTCTTATGGTAAGGGCACTTAACATGAGATTTACCATCTTAATTTTTTTTAATGTGCACAATACAGGATTGTTAACTACAACACAATGTTGCATAGCAAATCTCTAGAATTACTCATTTTACATAACTTAAATTTTATACCATTGCACCTTTAAAATGCAATCTTTTTTTTGAATTTTATTTATTTATTTTTATACAGCAGGTTCTTATATACATATTAGTGTATATATGTCAATCCCAATCTCCCAATTCATCCCACCACACCCCCACCTCACTTTCCCCCTTGGTTTCCATACGTTTGTTCTCTACATCTGTGTCTCTATTTCTGCCTTGCAAACCGGTTCATATGTACCATTTTTCTAGATTCCAAATATATGTTAATATACTATATTTGTTTTTCTCTTTCTGACTTACTTCACTTTGTATGATGGTCTCTACATCCATCCATGTCTCTACAAATGACCCAATTTCGTTCCTTTTTATGGCTGAGTAATATTCCATTGTATATATGTACCACTTCCTCTTTATCCATTCATCTGTCAATGGACATTTAGGTTGCTTCCATGACCTGGCTATTGTAAATAGTGCTGCAATGAACATTGGGGTGCATGCATCTTTTTGAATTATGGTTTTCTCTGGGTATATACCCAGTAGTGGGATTGCTGGGTCATACGGTAGTTCTATTTTTAGTTTTTTAAGGAACCTCTATACTGTTTTCCATACTAGCTGTATCAATTTACACTCCCACCAACAGTGCAAGAGGGTTCCCTTTTCTCCACACGCTCTCCAGCATTTGTTTTTTATAGATTTTCTGATGATGCCCATTCTAACCGGTGTGAGGTGATACCTCATTGCAGTTTTGATTTGCATTTCTCTAATAATTAGTGATGCTGAGCAGCTTTTCATGTGCCTCTTGGCCATCTGTACGTCTTCTTTGGAGAAATGTCTATTTAGGTCTTCTGCCCATTTTTTGATTGGGTTGTTTTTTTAATATTAAGCTGCATGAGCTGTTTATATATTTTGGAGATTAATCCTTTGTCTGTTGATTCGTTTGCAAATATTTTCTCCCATTCTGACGGCTGTCTTTTCATCTTGTTTATAGTTTCCTTTGCTGTGCAAAAGCTTTGAAGTTTCATTAGGTCCCATTTGTTTATTCTTGTTTTTATTTCCATGACTCTAGGAGGTGGGTCAAAAAAGAGCTTGCTGTGATTTATGTCAAAGAGTATTCTTCCTATGTTTTCCTCTAAGAGTTTTATAGTGTCCAGTCTTACATTTAGGTCTTTAATCCATTTTGAGTTTATTTTTGTGTATGGTGTTAGGGAATATTCTAATTTCATTCTTTTCCATGTAGGTGTCCAGTTTTCCGAGCACCACTTATTGAAGAGACTGTCTTTTCTCCATTGTGTATCCTTGCCTCCTTTGTCATAGATTAGTTGACCATAGGTGCGTGAGTTTATCTCTGGGCTTTCTATCCTTTTCCATTGATCTATATTTCTGTTTTTGTGCCAGTACCCTATTGTCTTGATTACTGTAGCTTTGTAGTAGAGTCTGAAGTCAGGGAGTCTGATTCCTCCAGCTCCGTTTTTTTCCCTCAAGATTGCTTTGGATATTTGGAGTCTTTTGTGTCGCCATACAAATTTTAAGATTTTTTGTTCTACTTCTGTAAAAAATGCCATTGGTAATTTGATAGGGATTGCATTGAATCTGTAGATTGCTTTGGGTAGTATAGTCATTTTCCCAATGTTGATTCTTCCAATCCAAGAATATGGTATATCTCTCCATCTGTTTGTGTCATCTTTGATTTCTTTCATCAGTGTCTTATAGTTTTCTGAGTACAGGTCTTTTACCTCTTTATGTAGGTTTATTCCTAGGTATTTTACTTTTTGTTGCAATGATGAATGGGATTGTTTCTTTAATTTCTCTTTCTGATCATTCGTTGTTAGTGTACAGGAATGCAAGAGATTTCTGTGCATTAATTTTGCATCCTGCAACTTTACCAAATTCATTGATTAGTTCTAGTAGTTTTCTGGTGGCATCTTTAGGATTCTCTATGTAGAGTATCAAGTCATCTGCAAACAGGGACAGTTTTACTTCTTCTTTTCCAACTTGTATTCCTTTTATTTCTTATTTTTCTCTGACTGCCATGGCTAGGACTTCCAAAACGATGTTAAATGACAGTGGACATCCTTCGTCTTGTTCCTGATGTTAGAAGAAATGTTTTCAGTTTTTCACCATTGAGAATGATGTTTGCTGTGGGTTTGTCATATATGGCCTTCATTATGTTGAGGAAGGTTCCCTCTATGCCCACTTTCAGGAGAGTTTTTATCATAGATGAGTGTTGAATTTTGTCAAAAGTTTTTTCTCCATCTATTGAGATGATCATATGGTTTTTACTATTAAATTTGTTAATATGGTGTATCACATTGATTGATTTGCATATATTGAAGAATCATTGCATCCCTGGGATAAATCCCACTTGATCATGGTGTATGATCCTTTTAATGTGCTGTTGGATTCTGTTTGCTAGTATTTTGTTGAGGATTTTTGCATCTATGTTCATCAGTCATATTGGTCTGTAATTTTTTTTTTTTGTAGTATCTTTGTCTGGTTTTGGTATCAGGTGATGGTGGCCTCATAGAATGAGTTTGGGAGTGTTCCTTCCTCTGCAATTTTTTGGAAGAGTTTGAGAAGGTTAGGTGTTAGCTCTTCTCTAAATGTTTGATAGAATTCACCTGTGAAGCCATCTGGTCCTGGACTTTTGTTTGTTGGAAGATTTTTAATCACAGTTTCAATTTCATTACTTGTGATTGGTGTGTTCATATTTTCTATTCTTCCTGGTTCAGTCTTAGAAGGCGATACCTTTCTAAGAATTTGTCCATTTCTTCCAGGTTGTCCATTTTATTGGCATAGAGTTGCTTGTAGTAGTCTCCTAGGATGCTTTGTATTTCTGCGGTGTCTGTTGTAACTTCTCCTTTTTCATTTCTAATTTTATTGACTTGAGTCCTCTCCCTCTTTTTCATGATGAATCTGGCTAAAGGTTTATCAATTTTGTTTAGCTTCTCAAAGAACCAGCTTTTTTTTTTTTTTTAAGGAATTCCTTTATTTTTATTTTTTATTTATTTACTTATTTATTTTTGGCTGCGTTGGGTCTTCGTTTCAGTGTGAGGGCTTTCTCTAGTTGCGGCAAGCGGGGGCCACTCTTCATCGCGGTGCGCAGGCCTCTCACTATCGCGGCCTCTCTTGTTGCGGAGCACAGGCTCCAGACGCGCAGGCTCAGTAGTTGTGGCTCATGGGCCTAGTTGCTCCACGTCATGTGGGATCTTCCCAGACCAGGGCTCGAACCTGTGTCCCCTGCATTGGCAGGCAGATTCTCAACCACTGCGCCACCAGGGAAGCCCAGAACCAGCTTTTAGTTTCATTGATCTTTGCTCTTATTTTCTTTGTTTCAATTTATTTCTGCTCTGATCTTAATGATTTCTTTCCTTTTTCTAACTTTGGGTTTTGTTTGTTCTTCTTTCTCTAGTTCTTTTAGGTGTAAGGTTATATTGTTTATTTGAGATTTCTCTCATTTCTTGATGTAGGACTGTATTGCTATAAAGTTCCCTCTTAAAACTGTTTTTGCTGCATCCCATAGGTTTTGGATCTTCGTGTTTTAATTGTCATTTCTCGCTAGGTATTTTTTTATTTCATCTTTGATTTCTTCAGTGATCTCTTGGTTATTGAGTAACGTATTGTTTAGCCTCCATGTGTTTCTGTTTTTTATGTTTTTGTCCCTGTAACTGATTTCTAATCTCATAGCCTTGTGGTCAGTAAAGATGCTTGATATGATTTCAATTTTCTTAAATTTACTGAGGCTTGATTTGTGACCCAAGATGTGATCTATCCTGGAGAATGTTCCATGTGCACTTGAGAAGAAAGTGTAATCTGCTGTTTTTGGATGGAATGTCCTATAAATATCAATTAAATCTATCTGGTCTATTGTGTCATTTAAAGCTTCTGTTTCCTAATTAATTCTGTCTGGATGATCTGTCCATTGGTGTAAGTGAGGTGTTAAAGTCCTCCACTATTATTGAGTTACTGTCAATTTCCTCTTTTATAGCTGTTAGCATTTGCCTTATGTATTGAGGTGCTCCTATGTTGGGTGCATATATATTTATAATTGTTATATATTTTTCTTGGATTAATCCCTTGATCATTATGTAGTGTCCTTCCTTGTCTCTTGTAACATTCTTTATTTGAAAGTCTATTTTATCTGATATGAGTGTTGCTACTCATACTCATGGAATATATCTTTTTCCATCTCCTCACTTTCAGTCTGTATGTGTTCCTAGGTCTGAAGTGGGTCTCTTGTAGACAGCATATATATGGGTCTTGTTTTTGTATCCATTCAGTGAGCCTGTGTCTTTTGGTTGGAGCATGTAATCCATTCACATTTAAGGTAATTATCGAGATGTATGTTCCTATTACCATTTTCTTAGTTGTTTTGGGTTTCTTTTTGTAGGTCCTTTTCTTCTCTTGTTTCCCACTTAGAGAAATTCCTTTCGCATTTGTTGTGGAGCTGGTTTGGTGGTGCTGAATTCTCTTAGCTTTTGCTTGTCTGTAAAGCTTTTGATTTCTCCGTCAAATCTGAATGAGACCCTTGCCGGGTAGAGTAATCTTGGTTGTGGGTTCTTCCCTTTCATCACTCTAAATATATTGTGCCACTCCTTTCTGGCTTGCGAGTTTCTGCTGAGAAATCAGCTGTTAACATTATGGGAGTTCCCCTGTATGTTATTTGTTGTTTTTCCCTTGCTGCTTTTAATAGTTTTTCTTTGTCTTTAATTTTTGTCAGTTTGATTACTATGGGTCTCGGCGTGTTTCTCCTTGGGTTTATCCTGTATGGGACTCTCTGTGCTTCCTGAACTTGGGTGGCTATTTCCTTTCCCATGTTAGGGAAGTTTTCAACTATAATCTCTTCAAATATTTTCTCGGGTCCTTTCTCTCTCTCTTCTCCTTCTGTGACCCATATAATTCGAACCTTGTTGTGTTTAATGTTGTCCCAGAGGTTTCTTAGGCTGTCTTTGTTTCTTTTCATTCTTTTTTCTTTATTCTTTCCATGCAGTGAATTCCACCATTCTGTCTTCCAGGTCACTTATTTATTCTTCTGCCTCAGTTACTCTGCTAGTGATTCCTTCTAGTGTATTTTTCATTTCAGTTATTGTACTGTTCATCTCTGTTCTTTAATTCTTCTAGGTCTTTGTTAAACATTTCTTGCATCTTCTTGATCTTTGCCTCCGTTCTTTTTCTGAGGTCCTGGATCATCTTCACTGTCATTATTCTGAATTCTTTTTCTGGAAGGTTGCCTATCTCCACTTCATTTCGTTGTTTATCTGGAGTTTCATCTTGTTCCTTCATCTGGTACATAGTCCTCTGCCTTTTCATTTTGTCTATCTTTCTGTGAATGTGGTTTTCATTCCACAGGCTGCAGGATTGTAGTTCTTCTTGCTTCTGCTGTCTGTCTGCTGTCTGTCTGGTGGATGAGGCTATTTAAGAGGCTTGTGCAAGCTTCCTGATGGTAGGGACTGGTGGTGGGTAGAGCTGGTTGTTCCTTTGAAGGGCATAGCTCAGTAAAACTTTAATCTGGTTGTCTGCTGATGGGTGGGGCTGAGTTCCCTCCCTGTTGGTTGTTTGGCCTGAGGCGACCCAGCATGGAGCCTAGAGGCTCTTTGGTGAGGCCAATGGCAGACTTTGGGAGGGCTCACGCCAAGGATTACTTCCCAGAACTTCTGCTGCCCGTGCCCTTGTCCCCGTGGTGAGCCACAGCCACCCCCTGCCTCTGCAGGAGACCCTCCAACACCAGCAGGTAGGTGTGGTTCAGTCTCCCATGGGGTCACTGCTCCTTCCTCTTGGGTCCTGATGCACACATTACTTTGTGTTTGCCCTCCAAGAGTGGAGTGTCTGTTTCCCCCTGCCCTGTCAAAGTCCTGCAATCAAATCCCGCTAGCCTTCAGAGTCTGATTCTCTGGGAATTCCTCCTCCCATTTCTGGACCCCCAGGTTGGGAAGCCTGACGGGAGGCTCAGAACCCTCACTCCAGTGGGTGAACTTCTGTGGTATAATTGCTCTCCAGTTTGTAACTCACCCAGCAGTTATGAGATTTGATTTTATTGTGATTGAGCCCCTCGTACCATCTCATTGTGGCTTCTCCTTCGTCTTTGGATGTGGGGTATCTTTTTTGGTGAGTTCCAATGTCTTCCTGTCGATGATGGTTCAGCAGTTAGCTGTGATTCCGGTGCTCTTGCAAGAGGGAGTGAGCGTACGTCCTTGTACTCCGCCATCTTGACTGCAATCTCTTTTAAAGCACTTAAGGTTTTAGAGTCAAAGATAGTCAAGAACAATATTAAACACTTGATACTAGTTGTTTTACATTTCTGGAGTAATTATTTAACTTGAAAGTTTATTAAATAAAAAAATGATTCTTAAGAATGATGACATACTTTAGAACCAGAATTTTTTTCTATTTCATCATCATAAACTTAAATATAATGTATATAATCCTAATATACAGAGGCCTCAAAGGGATTGCTATATTAATTTGTGACATCTCTTCAGTAAGAGATTTGTCAAAAACAGAAGATCAGATATAACTAAGAGAATTTTTTTCTGATGCTCTGAGCTGATTTTCAACACAGTTTGTGACACATATTTTGCTGATTTTCCATTTTGAGTCCCATACTGACCTTGTCCAATTTTGGTCTGTTCTTGGAAGTTGTTTTCTTGTATATTGCTTTCTTTGTGCTTTGCAGAAAATGTTCAGATATCTACACCTACAATTATTTAAAGTTCAATTTAAGTAGACCTTTATCATCTCTTACACAAGTAGAGAGATGCTTTTCTCAAAATTAGAATCATACTATATGTAATTTTATATGCTACTTTTCTTGTTAAACATATTATGAGCAATTTTTCCTGTCATTAAATTTTCTTTCCTTTTTCTTTGATTTTGCCTTTGTTTTTTTGCTTTGGCTGTTGAACTGGGTTTCCTTGCTTTATTCTCTGCAGTATATATAAGAAAAACAAATTATTTGTAATTAAACTAGTGAATCCTGTTTTTCTTTGGAAAAAAAATCATCTATATTTCTTTATTTAGCAAGATTAGGAGAGTAATTGTATCACTTTTGCACATGCTATAAAGTAGAAGAACTGGATATTTCTCTGTTCTTGCTCTTTTCCCATACTGAACTTCCCCATCTGTGTTAGCATAAATCCATATTATTAGAAACTTTTATATAATACTTTTACTCCAACGTATATTGTCTATACTTGCATTCAGGTTTTCAATTAAGGAGAGGCAAAACGGCAGTAGTTGGGACCTGACCTATTAAATCAGGGGCATTTAATAGCTGCTGAACACTTAATTGAATGTTTGTATCATTCCTGTATACATCATTTACTCATTTTTCTATTTTTTACCTTTGGGTTCATCTCTTGGCCAGATGGAATGTAATCTTAACTAAATTTTCTAGGAAAGATATTTGAGTGGTGGTATATTTTCTGAGCCTTTACATATATGACAGTTTCTATTAACTTTTTATATGGTCAAATTCCATGTTATATTCACTTATATTCCTCATATCATGTTGTGACATAGGTTTTAATAATTGAAATCTTTTATAACTGCTCTTCATGCACCCCTGCACTACTAACTCTTCAGACTAGTGACTAGAATCAGAAACAGAAATGATAGCTACTGTTTAAGACCTTGTGTTCCAGACACAGTTCTAGGACTTTACATATAAAACTATCAATCTGAACCACTACCCTATGGACTAGAAGTACTATTATTCCTCTTTTACAGGTGAGGAAACTGATATGGAGAGGGTTTAACTCACCTTCTACAGGTTGCAAAGTAGTATATGTCAGAGTTCCAATTCTAACTAAGAAAGTCTGATTTCTGAACTCTCACACTATCAGTCTGCATGGGTATACTTATATACTGGTATACAACTTTTGGTACTATTTCAAACTTATATATCTTTTACTTAACTGAAATGTCCTAAAAGGAAAGGTTGGGTTTTTTTTTTTTTTTTCCTGTTAAGATATTAGCAAAATAAAGCCCTTTTGTAAACCTGAGACACTTAGGTCTACTGACTCTAGACCTTGATATACAAAGAAAAAGCATTGCCTCTGAAATTTGAAGTGTAGATTTCAAGATACATGAACCTATTCAACCTCTCTGTGCTGCAGATTCTTCATTTTTGAAGAGTTAATGAGGTTCACATCCATAGCCAAGAAAAATCAGCAAAAAGGACTGAGCCTTCAAATTCAAGTATTTCACACTGTCATGTGGAGAAATGCAGACACACTGGAAAGTTCCAGTTCTAGTCTTAGTTCTCCCAAACAGACCAGAGATAGTTTTCTTTTAACTGCTGAGTTCAAATAAGAAAAATAGAAAGGGGGATGAAAAAGAAGACAGCATTTTTTGAGCAGCCAGCACCAGGCCATCAGATTAGCATCCAAAGGAGGACTTCTGAAGGCAAAAACTGAATTTAACTGAGCTTTATAGCAGTGGTGGCAGTGATGTTAGCCAATGGAAGTGGTGGTAGTTGCAATCAGAGTTAGCAGTGCCAGGATATCTGGAGCTACAATGTAACAATTTCATTGTACTTTAAAAAAAAAAAACTGTTTTAGTTGATGGTGTCTATTTTTTATCTTAAATATTTATAATCCTAGGGAAAGTAATGACTGTTTTACATCAGAAATTTCTCAGAAGCAAAGCCTGTATCTAATTAAACTTTGGGTATTCCCAGCACTGTACATGATCTAGCATATTGTAAATTTCCTGCAAATTTTTGGTGAAGCAGGGTGGGCAAAAGGCAGTTTCACTGAGTTTCAGAGAAAATGAATTGAGTAGAATTAGAGATTTCAAGTAGAAAGAAATGTTTCAAGAAACTTTGCTATAAATAGGAAGATACAAATGGGTGGTAGCTGATGGGTAAAGTGGAATCAAAAGAAATAAATGTTTTCTTTTCTTTCAGATAGAATAACAGGATGTTTTTACACTGTCGGTACTGATGGAAATAATCTCCATAAATTTGTGATGTATGAAGGAGTGGGGGAACCTTCGGGAGTTACATTTTTTTTTTTTTTTTAATTAATAGCTACTTTATTTATTTATTTATTTATGACTGTGTTGGGTCTTCGTTTCTGTGCGAAGGCTTTCTCTAGTTGTGGCAAGCGGAGGCCACTCTTCATCGCGGTGCGCGGGCCTTTCACTATCGCGGCCCCTCCCGTTGCGGGGCACAGGTTCCAGACGCGCAGGCTCAGCAGCTGTGGCTCACGGGCCCAGTTGCTCCGCGGCATGTGGGATCTTCCCAGACCAGGGCTCGAACCCGTGTCCCCTGCATTAGCAGGCAGACTCTCAACCACTGCGCCACCAGGGAAGCCCCGGGAGTTACATTTTTGAGGAGGTTTTGGGAATGGGAGAATATATAGCTTTTTACATAGGAGAATACACAGTTTTTTGTTTTTTTCTTTTTTTTGTGATAGTAAATGAGATGTTAAAGTATGTCAGTAGAGGTGCTAGAGAGCCTGTGAAAGTTCTCTGCTGGTTGTTTCAGTATTCTTAGTGCAGTAGGGAGCAAAGGAATAAGTTGAGAATGAATATGGGTGATAAGCTAGGGATAGAAGAAAAGATATGAAATAGTTTTCTGAGAGAATGAAAGAAAAATGAATTAGGATGTAGGGTATGATTGCTAAAAAGCATTTAAGGATCCTCTTAAGGTTTGTTATAGTACCTATTGTTTACTTGTTATTTTTTCTTATTCAGTTTGTGTATTTATGCATTCTCCTCCCCCTTTTTTTCTTGATTAGAGTACTCAAAAGGTTATCTTTTGTTGTTTTTTTTTTCACCTTACTGACTTTTATTTGGCTTATCAGCTTTATAATATTTGTTTTCTTATTCATCAATTTATTTTTTTTATCATTTTCAAATACTTTATTCTCTCTTCTGTAGGTTTATCATCTTGTTCTCTTTCTAACTTTATATGTTGGATGTTTAATTCACTTATTTTCAATTTTTCTTCTTCATTACTATGAATATTAAGGATTTTTTTCTTCTGAGAACTGTTTGGTTTCTCATCAATAGGTTCTGATATGTAGTGTTTAAAATATTCTGCAGTTTTTAAAAATTATATAATTGAGTAAATAGTATTGAACTTTTCAGATGAAGAAATATTTTTGGCTTATTTTTCTAATTTTATTAGTGTTTCTATCTTTAATACATTCTGATCAGAAACTGTGGTCTTTACTAGTGCCAACTTTCAACTTACTGATTTTTTTAAATATTCTAATATGGTAAAATTTGTGAACTTTCTAAGGCAATTTGGGAAAAAACTTTATTCTATTGTTTTTCAAGGTAGAAATTAATGTATATATTATCTAGACCTATCCTATGCAGTTCTTCTAAATTGTTATTTAATTTTGGTACAGTTGATCTCACATGAACTGAGAAAAGGCTGAATTAATTATATAGGAAATTTAATAACATTTTATCATTTCTTATAACTACAGAGCTTTCAAGTTATCAGCCAGGTATAACACAATGTCATTTTGAAACATAGTAAGTATAACAATTAACAATCACTGTTAACAATGTCAAATACAATCTTTTAAAAGAAGATATTGTATAAATCTTTAGTGTTATTTTTAAGATTATTCAAATTTAGAGATAAACAGTTGTAGCCAAGCCAAAAGATGACTGGAAATACTCTCATATGAAACAGTGATATTTTTCTTTTTTTTTTTTCTAATATTTTCAGATAGCTCCAATATTTAAAATAAGCAAAGTAATAATAATTTGAAATTCCCTAAAATGTGCTTCAATCTTAGACATTTTAGTTGACAATTTAGATAAAATTAACAGAAAATATCATTTATAATTTATCTCATTGAGAAGTGTCTTCTAATTTTATCCTCTAATTTGTGCTTTCAGATATAAAGCACCTTAAGTTGGGGGGGGCGGATTATCCCATTGTAATATGAAGAATTTTCTTAATGAGTTGCTTTATAGACAGAAATTCTAGAGTGGCTTTATATTTCATAATTTGAATTATAATAGATGTTTTTGCAAAACTTAATGCACTCAACTGGAAGCTTTTCAGTGTATACAGGGAATTGTATTCTATTAAGTGACGACATGATTATTTTTATGAAGAAGAGTAATTATTTTCTTGGACACCTGGAGAATGTGTTAGAATTAAAATACCAAGGAAAGAATAGGTGACTGTATTGATAGGTGAGATTGTGTCTCATTGATTCTCCTAAGTACCTCAATATGGACAGCTTTCTACAGAGTGATACACTTTGGTCATTGTTTTCATGAAAGTAAATTCAAATTATTAACATTTTATTTATTAACATTCTTTTAACTTTATATATTTAAAACAAATTGTAAATGTGCCATATATCATTTCAACTAATCATCACTATAAACTGAGGTGGTTTGTGCAATCTTGACTGTGTATCTTCTGTAAACTGACAATGCATGTCCTTCTTATGTTTTCAGCTATAGGCAGAAAGGGTACAGTGAATTAGTCAGTATTTCAAAGTGTTAATTATAGGTTTCAAAGAGGTTGTGTAGAGTTAGTGGAGCAGTGAAATATGAGGCAGCCAAGTAAAGGCACAGCATATTCATAACCTTTGTGTTCCTGAACATGTTTGCCTATATGCTTTAACCTGTACACATGTGCAACTAAATTTTTAATTGAGGCTAGGCACAGATGATAGAAGGTTATATCCTCAGGCTAGGTTCTGTTGGTTGGTGTTATATGCCAGTGGACATGTATTTCATGTATTTCAGAGACCTGACAAGTTGAAGAGGTAATTAGTATCCTTTATGCTTGACACAAAGCACTTTGTGAACTATCAGAAGAGAAATTTGGAAATAAATCATGTCATGGCAAAGCAGCGAGACCAGTTTAGATAAGCATTAAGTGGGCAGGTTTTTCAGAACGAAAATCTTCCTTATGCAGGTTGGAATGAAGCAGTCTATAACATCTATATCAAGACCTAAATTTTGAATAATAAAAAGTTACTCTGTAGAACCAGAGCTTGCCTGAGGTGGTGTACTGATTTGTCTTTGGGAAGGCAAGGAGAAGAAAAAACAGTAACTATTTCTTAAGGGATATTGCTTTGGGAAGCTGACGTTTCATAAAGAAGTGAGATAGGTGCTCTTTCTCTCCTGTGGTTCTGTGATGTTAGACAATCCTTTGCTGATAAATGAAGAATTAAAAAAAAAATTTTTGAGGCAAACTACAGAAGCATTGTTACCTTTATCTTAAAATATATTTGCAAGTTTAATCCCAGATCTAGCCAGTTTAGATTTGGGAGTAAGGTATATGTTATATGTACATTATGAGAATTCTCATATGACTTGATGGACAGTGAATCTTGTTTAGAGAAAGTCTATATTAGAAACAGGTTGATATACATGAAATCAAGTTCTTATTGTTGATTGCTGTATAGCGTATTTTAAAATTATTGCAAGGCTCAAGATACCACTTGATTTTTGGTTAAGATTAAACTTTGCTGGAAAATAGGAGTTGGGGGAGAGAGTGAAGGTGTGTCATACCACAGAACTCTGTCTAGGTTACACCTATTTTATACATTGCAACATCTATGTGAAGTTTTGCATGAAAAAATATGATTTTAGAGATAAATGCTATAGACAAAGTTTTCTCTGAAAAACAGATATGTTGTCCCTTCTGGACAGTAAGAACAATTATAAATCACAGATCTAAACTAGTGACCTATATCTATCACTACAGATATATTTTGGTTTTACTACATATTGTTTTAAATAGTAAAAATGGCTAACGTATTAAATTCTTATAATTTATCAGACACTCCATTATCTCCTTGAAGTCCTTACAAAACCTCTATGAAGCTGATATTATTATTGTTTTTCCAGATGAGGTGTAGAGAGAGTGATTGTCGTGTCCATGGAAAAACAACAGTAAATGATGAAGCCAAGGCATAAGCTCCAGCAGTCTGATCCCAGAGCTAATTTTTCGTTTTAATCTACTAACTATGGATTAATTTCTAAACTTCAAATTTGGGAGATTTCACATAAAGTCTGAAATTCTAATCTCTCTAAAAACTTGGGTAATCTGGTGACTAGAGTTTGCATTTCTTCATGGGACCAGTAAGTGTGAGCTGAGCAGCAACTGGCCCTTTAGACACATTTCTGCAGGGCTCTCACAATTGCCTATGCTCACAGGGGTTGAGACCCTGAATGGTAAAAGTGATCATGGTCTCCTCTTTGTTTTGATCGCCAAGATATTCAGAATGCTGTTTTGTGACCAAGTAGTAAATTTTTTCCCTCTGGTATTGATTTTTAATCTTCATAGTTCACTAAATTTTTTTTTTATTAGTCATCAATTTTATACACATCAGTGTATACATGTCAATCCCAATGGCCCAATTCAGCACACCACCATCCCCACACCACCACGGTTTTCCCCCCTTGGTGTCCATACATTTGTTCTCTACATCTGTGTCTCAACTTCTGCCCTGCAAACCGGTTGATCTGTACCATTTTTCTAGGTTCCACATACATGCGTTAATATACGATATTTGTTTTTCTCTTTCTGACTTACTTCACTCTGTTTGACAGTCTCTAGATCCATCCACGCCTCAACAAATGACTCAATTTCGTTCCTTTCTATGGCTGAGTAATATTCCATTGTATATATGTACAACATCCTCTTTATCCATTCATCTGTCGATGGGCATTTAGGTTGCTTCCATGACCTGGCTATTGTAAATAGTGCTGCAATGAACATTGGGGTGCATGTGTCTTTCCGAATTATGGTTTTCTCTGGGTATATGCCCAGTAGTGGGATTGCTGGATCATATGGTAATTCTATTTTTAGTTTTTTAAGGAACCTCCATACTGTTCTCCATAGTGGCTGTATCAATTTACATTCCCACCAACAGTGCAAGAGGGTTCCCTTTTCTCCACACCTTCTCCAGCATTTGTTGTTGGTAGATTTTCTGATGATGCCCATTCTAACCGGTGTGAGGTGATACCTCATTGTAGTTTTGATTTGCATTTCTCTAATAATTAGTGATGTTGACCAGCTTTTCATGTGCTTCTTGGCCATCTGTATGTCTTCTTTGGAGAAATGTCTATTTAGGTCTTCTGCCCATATTTGGATTGGGTTGTTTGTTTCTTTAATATTGAACTGCATGAGCTGTTTATATATTTTGGAGATTAATCCTTTGTCTGTTGATTCGTTTGCAAATATTTTCTCCCATTCTGAAGGTTGTCTTTTCGTTTTGTCTATGGTTTCCTTTGCTGTGCAAAAGCTCTGAAGTTTCAGTAGGTCCCATTTGTTTATTTTTGTTTTTATTTTCATTACTCTAGGAGGTGGATCAAAAAAGATCTTGCTGTGATTTATGTCAAAGAGTGTTCTTCCTATGTTTTCCTCTAAGAGTTTTATAGTGTCTGGTCTTACATTTAGGTCTCAAATCCATTTAGAGGTTTTTTTTGTGTGTATGGTGTTAGGGAGTGTTCTAATTTCATTCTTTTACATGTAGCTGTCCAGTTTTCCCAGCACCACTTACTGAAGAGACTGCCTTTTCTCCATTGTGTATCTTTGCCTCCCTTGTCATAGATTAGTTGACCATAGGTGCGTGGGTTTATCTCTGGGCTTTCTATCTTGTTCCATTGATCTATGTTTCTGTTTTTGTGCCAGTACCATATTGTCTTGATTACTGTAGCTTTGTGGTATAGTCTGAAGTCAGGGAGTCTGATTCCTCCAGCCCCGTTTTTTTCCCTAAGGCTGCTTTGGCTATTCGGGGTCTTTTGTGTCTCCATACAAATTTTAAGGTGATTTGTTCTAGTTCCGTAAAAAATGTCATTGGTAATTTGATAGGGGTTGCATTGAATCTGTAGATTGCTTTGGGTAGTATAGTCATTTTCACAATATTGATTCTTCCAATCCAAGAACATGGTATATCTCTCCATCTGTTGGTATCACCTTTAATTTCTTTCATCAGTGTCTTATAGTTTTCTGCATACAGGTCTTTTGTCTCCCTAGGTAGGTTTATTCCTAGGTATTTTATTCTTTTTGTTGCAATGCTAAATGGGAGTGTTTCCATAATTTCTCTTTCAAGTTTTTCATCATTAGTGTATAGGAATGCAAGAGATTTCTGAGCATTAATTTTGTATCCTGCAACTTTACCAAATTCATTGATTAGCTCTAGTAGTTTTCTGGTGGCATCTTTAGGATTCTCTCTGTATAGTATCATGTCATCTGCAAACAGTGACAGTTTTACTTCTTCTTTTCCAATTTGTATTCCTTTTATTTCTTTTTCTTCTCTGATTGCCATGGCTAGGACTTCCAAAACTATGTTGAATAATAGTGGTGAAAGTGGACATCCTTGTCTCGTTCCTGATCTTAGAGGAAATGCTTTCAGTTTTTCACCATTGAGAATGATGTTTGCTGTGGGTTTGTTGTATATGGCCTTTATTATGTTGAGGTAGGTTCCCTCTATTTCCACTTTCTGGAGAGTTTTTATCGTAAATGGGTATTGAATTTTGTCAAAAGCTTTTTCTGCATCTATTGAGATGATCATATGGTTTTCATTCTTCAATTTGTTAATATGGTGTATCACATTGATTGATTTGCGTATATTGAAGAATCCATGCATCCCTGGGATAAATCCCACTTGATCATGGTGTATGATCCTTTTAATGTGTTGTTGGATTCTGCTTGCTAGTATTTTGTTGAGGATTTTTGCATCTATATTCATCAGTGATATTGGTCTGTAATTTTCTTTTTTTGTAGTATCTTTGTCTGGTTTTGGTATCAGGGTGATGGTGGCCTCATAGAATGAGTTTGGGAGTGTTCCTTCCTCTGTATTTTTTTGGAAGAGTTTGAGAAGGATGGGTGTTAGCTCTTCTCTAAATGTTTGATAGAATTCACCTGTGAAGCCATCTGGTCCTGGACTTTTGTTTGTTGCAAGGTTTTTAATCACAGTTTCAATTTCGTTACTTGTGATTGGTCTGTTCATAATTTCTGTTTCTTCCTGGTTCAGTCTTGGAAGGTTATACCTTTCTAAGAATTTGTCCATTTCTTCCAGGTTGTCCATTTTATTGGCATAGAGTTGCTTGTAGTAGTCTCTTAGGATGCTTTGTATTTCTGTGGTGTCTGTTGTAACTTCTCCTTTTTCATTTCTAATTTTATTGACTTGAGTCCTCTCCCTCTTTTTCTTGATGAGTCTGGCTAATGGTTTGTCAATTTTGTTTATCCTCTCAAAGAACCAGCTTTTAGTTTTATTGATCTTTGCTATTGTTTTCTTTGTTTCTATTTCATTTATTTCTGCTCTGATCTTTATGATTTCTTTCCTTCTGCTAACTTTGGGTTTTGTTTGTTCTTCTTTCTCTAGTTCCTTTAGGTGTAAGGTTAGATTGTTTATTTGACATTTTTCTTGTTTCTTGAGGTAGGCTTGTATAGCTATAAACTTCCCTCTTAGAACTGCTTTTGCTGCATCCCATAGGTTTTGGATTGTCGTGTTTTCATTGTCATTTGTCTCTAAGTATTTTTTGATTTCCTCTTTGATTTCTTCAGTGATCTCTTGGTTATTTAGTAACGTATTGTTTAGCCTCCATGTGTTTGTGTTTTTTTACATTTTTTTCCCTGTAAGTCATTTCTAATCTCATACTGTTGTGGTCAGAAAAGATGCTTGATATGATTTCAATTTTCTTAAATTTACTGAGGCTTGATTTGTGACCCAAGGTGTGATCTATCCTGGAGAATGTTCCGTGTGCACTTGAGAAGAAAGTGTAATCTGCTGTTTTTGGATGGAATGTCCTATAAATATCAATTAAATCTATCTGGTCTATTGTGTCATTTAAAGCTTCTGTTTCCTTATTTATTTTCATTTTGGATGATCTGTCCATTGGTGTAAGTGAGGTGTTAAAGTCCCCCAGTATTATTGTGTTACTGTCGATTTCCTCTTTTATAGCTGTTAGCAGTTGCCTTATGTATTGAGGTGCTCCCATGTTGGGTGCATATATATTTATAATTGTTATATCTTCTTCTTGGATTGATCCCTTGATCATTATGTAGTGTCCTTCCTTGTCTCTTGTAACATTCTTTATTTTAAAGTCTATTTTATCTGATATGAGTACTGCTACTCCAGCTTTCTTTGGATTTCCATTTGCATGGAATATCTTTTTCTATCTCCTCACTCTCAGACTGTATGTGTCCCTAGGTCTGAAGTGGGTCTCTTGTAGACACAATATAGATTGGTCTTGTTTTTGTATCCATTCAGTGAGCCTGTGTCTTTTGGTTGGAGCATTTAATCCATTCACATTTAAGGTAATTATTGATATGTAAGTTGCTATTACCATTTTCTTAATTGTTTTGGGTTTGTTTTTGTAGGTCCTTTTCTTCTCTTGTGTTTCCCAGTTAGAGAAGTTCCTTTAGCATTTGTTGTGGAGCTGGTTTGGTGGTGCTGAATTCTCTTAGCTTTTGCTTGTCTGTAAAGCTTTTGATTTCTCCATTGAATCTGAATGAGACCCTTGCAGGGTAGAGTAATCTTGGTTGTACGTTCTTCCCTTTCATCACTTTAGGTATATCATGCCACTCCCTTCTGGCTTGTAGAGTTTCTGCTGAGAAATCAGCTGTTAACCTTATGAGAGTTCCCTTGTATGTTATTTGTCGTTTTTCCCTTGCTGCTTTCAATAATTTTTCTTTGTCTTTAATTTTTGCCCATTTGATTACTATGTGTCTCGGCGTGTTTCTCCTTGGGTTTATCCTGTATGGGACTCGCTGCTCTTCCTGGACTTGGGTGGCTATTTCCTTTCCCATGTTATGGAAGTTTTCGACTATAATCTCTTCAAATATTTTTTCAGGTCCTTCCTCTCTCTTTTCTCCTTCTGGGACCCCTATAATGCGAATGTTGTTGCGTTTAATGTTGTTCCAGTGGTCTCTTAGGCTGTCTTCATTTCTTTTCATTCTTTTTTCTTTAGTCTGTTGTGCAGCAGTGAATTCCACCATTCTGTCTTCCAGGTCACTTATCCGTTCTTCTGCCTCAGTTATGCTGCTATTGATTCCTTCTAGTGTAGTTTTCATTTCAGTTATTGTATTGTTCATCTCTGTTTGTTTGCTCTTTAATTCTTCTAGGTCTTTGTTAAACATTTTTTGCATCTTCTCAATCTTTGCCTCCATTCTTATTCCGAGGTCCTGGATCATCTTCACTATCATTATTCTGAATTATTTTTCTTGAAGGTTGCCTATCTCCACTTCATTTAGTTGTTTTTCTGGGGTTTTATCTTGTTCCTTCATCTGGTACATAGCCCACTGCCTTTTCATCTTGTCTATCTTTCTGTGAATGTGGTTTTTGTTCCACAGGCTGCAGGATTGTAGTTCTTCTTGCTTCTGCTGTCTGCCCTCTGGTGGATGAGGCTATCTAAGAGGCTTGATGGGAGGGACTGGTGGTGGGTATAGGTGACTCTGTCTCATTGGCATTCCTTCTTTATATCTTTAGTTGTAGAGATCTTTTCTGGTAGGTTTCTGTCTTTTCCATATGGTTGTTCTGCAGTTAGTTGCCTCTTCAATAACTGGTGCTGGGAAAATGCAAGTATTAAAGCCCTCCTTATCCCACTCTTTGCCTTGGTTGTGTCTTTTGGCTCTGACACACTCTGAGAGGTGAACCCAGTTCTGAGGTCATGCCAGAGCCTCAGCTCAACAGTCTCCCATAGTTCACTAAATTTTTGTGTGCATTTATTTTTAGGCACATCAAAGTCTTCGTAGAATGCTTTATTTGACTACTGTGCTAAAATCTCTTCTGTAATTGTATAAAGACCTTGGGTTTTAAACAGACATAAATTTTGTCATAAAGAATTTACATAGATTGGCATTGAAGAGTATTAGAGCTACTATAGTTCTGCCATGTTGTCCTTAGGTTTATGAAGTTTATGTAACTAAAAAAAAAAATGTGGATGGTATAGTACCAGTGCTATATCATGAGATTATGAAGAAAGAGGTAGAGTTGCTTTTAGAAAAGACTTGTAGTAAAATAATATTTTTCTAATGGTATAATTGTGTAGAATATGCTTTGTGAGACCCCCAATTCATTTGAAATTATGTCTCAACAGCAGTTACTTAATCATTGAGAGCAGTCTTAGAGATCAAATTGCCACTAAATGTGTGTGTGTGTGTGTGTGTGTGTGTGTGTGTGTGTGTATGTATGTGTGCTTATTAACTGGAATGAAGTCAACATGTGTTAACAGAATAAAAATTCTGCAGGATTCACTCTACCAGATATAGAAAACATAGTAACCACAAGCTCTGCCCAATTTCAGCTTAAAAATGCATTAAAGAATGCAAAAGAGCTTAGAACATATGCAAAACAAAATATATAGTCCTGTTGGGGGGCAACAAAGTTGATCAGGGGAATTTTTCTAGGAGAATCTCTGGGATCAATGTGAAAGAATATCCAAGCTTGACCTCATCTACACCTGTATCTCCATTTCAGTTTTCTCTTTGTTGTAGAACTAATGTAATTTCTAATAGTTGCAGCTAAGCAATAAAAACTGTCAATTTTTTTTCCTGCTAGGTTGTTACAGTTTATTCATTAATCACCTGCCTGCCTGTTGTACTTTCCAACTTAAGATTTATGGCACATTTTATGTGCCGATTCTAACTTATTTAGTATTACTTCCCCACAGAAACATTTATTTTTTTTCGTAACATATAATATTTTATCATTTTTGTGAGCTTTCATTGGCCAGAGATTTTTGCTTGTAAGTAACAGAAGTTGATTCTGGCTAACTAGAGACAAAAAAGTATTTATTAGATGTATGCAAGGCAGTGTGGAATCTCAGAAAGAAGACCTAATAGTCAGGTCTCAGAAAGAAGAGGGACCAAGGAAAATCCAGCGATGTGAACAGGAACAAAAGAACAGTCAATGGGGTGTTGGCATATGAGCTGTATCATCTCCAATTCTTTTCACGCTATACGGCACTCTGTTCAAAATTCACATACCCAGGTGAAAGAATTGAAACAGCCAAAGTTGACACAAGCTCATATCTTGGCCACAAGGGGTCAATACTTTAATTGATGGTCCAAGAGTATGTGACAAAGAGGGGCAGTGTTCCAAAGAAGTTGAATTCTCATTAACAGAAAAAGGGATTAAATGCTGTGCTAAGAAACCCATAGATGATACTTCTGTTGGAGTCTTAAATTCTATCCTTTTAGTTCTATTTATATGTATGTAGCTCTTAGCCATTCAAGAATGAAGTCTGTATATGCATTTGACATGCAGACCCAAATGTATTTAGTGCCAGTAATTTAAACCAATTTTTCTTCAAAAAAACATTTTAAAATCAGTTAGAGCTTTTTCCAGAAAGATTTCTCTTCCGAATTAAAGAATCTTGTTGAGAGCAACTGTCTTCACAGAAGAAAGTAATAATTAGGGATTTGATTCTATTTGAAATTTAAGACGTGGCCATATGTAGGCCATGCTTTCTCACCGATTATATCACAGGTTAGTTCACAAGAATCATACTTGACTTCTTAAAGCAGAGAATGCCAATTCAAAAAGAGTCATGTACCACAATGCTTATTGCAGCACTATTTAAAATAGTCAGGACATGGAAGCAACGTAGGTGTCCATCGACAGATGAATGGATAAAGAAGATGTGGCACATATATACAATGGAATATTACTCAGCCATAAAAAGAAACAAAATTGAGTTATTTGTAGTGAGGTGGATGGACCTAGAGCCTGTCATACAGAGTGAAGTCAGTCAGAAAGAGAAAAACAAATACCATATGCAAACACATATATATGGAATCTAAAAACAAAATGGTTCTGATGAACCTAGGGGCAGCATAGGAATAAAGATGCAGATGTAGAGAATGGACTTGAGGACATGGGGAGTGGGAAGGGTAAACTGGGACGAAGTGAGAGAGTAGCATTGGCATATATACACTATCAAATGTAAAATAGCTAGTGGGGAGCAGCTACATAGCACAGGGAGATCAGCTCGGTGCTTTGTGACCACCTAGAGGGGTGGGATAGGGAGAGTGGGAGGGAGACTCAAGAGGGAGGAGATATGGGGATATATGTATAGCTGATTCACTTTGTTATACAGCAGAAACTAACACAACATTGTAAAGCAATTATACTCCAATAAAGATGTTTAAATAAATAAATAAAGTTTGTATTAAATATCAAATAAATAAATAAATAAAGTAGAGATTGCCAGCCTATGTTTAAATTGCATTAAATTTTCTTGAGGCTTACTAACTTTAAATACATTTAGAATGGTTACAATTTGCTAATAAAACAAACATCATCTTTAACTGTAAGAAAATTAAATAATGCTCTTTCACACTCAAATATTCTTTATATTTAAAACAAGGATTTTTAAATAAATTAAGCAAAGTATGTTATGATGTTATTTACCAGACATACCCTATTTTAAAAGTCAGTGGACATACACACTATTTTGAAATGAGTTTGTCCCACCAAGATATGAAAATATATATAATTGCAGGAAAGTAATGAATTTTTATTCAATGATCCTTTTAAGATCTATGGTTGAATGCTGTTTTAAATACTGATTTAATTAAACTAAGATAGATACAGGTGTTCAGGTAAAAATTTTAACTCCTCCAAATGCATCAGTTTGACTTAAATTTCTCTTTGATATCATTGGTATCTCAACATGTTTAAAAAAAAGAAGCAGAAGAAGTGTGACACAGAGATGAAAATTAGGCTTCTATTTCAAGGACATCTCCTCATTAAGGGGTAATCACCACACTAAGAAGTTTTTAATGGCAAATAATCAGGAAGCACTATTAGGATCAGAAATTTGTATAATGGGAGGATTGACATCAGAATAGTGACTACAGTTACTGATACTGTATTGTATACTTAAACTTTGCTAAGAGAGTAGATCTTACATTATTGTGGTAATCATTTCACAATACATATGATACCAAATCATCACACTGTATACCTTAAACTAGCACAGTGTTATTTGTCAATTACATCTCAATAAGGCTGGAAAAAATTGTCTATATATAAAGGTCAATCGTATGTATTGAGCTATAATTATGTTGATAATAATATGCTCAATTTTGTTTTAAATTATTTCATAGAGAATATAATTGACATATAACTTTTTACTAGTTTCAGGTATACAGCATAATGATTCGATATTTGTATATTACACTGGGAAGTGATCACAATAAATCTAGTTAACATCCATCACCATACATAATTACAAATTTTTTCTTTTGATAAGAACTTTTAAGATCTACTCTCTTAGCAACTTTCAAATGTACAATACAGTATTATTAACTATAGTCACCATGTTGTACATTATATCCCCATGACTTGTTTATTTAATAACTGTAAGTTTGTACCCTTTAAATTAGTCCTAAATGGTAAAATATACAAGGTAAAATGAGATCAAGGGTGTATAAGCCATTAGCGTCTCTTAAATTCATGTGAAATATATACTTTTGCCAATAGTAGTTCATTTGATTTATATAATTTAGATTTCTTTGCCTAAGTTTTGTACATCCAGCTTGCAGAGCATTACTTAAATTACAAATGAGTTTTCGTTATTCACCCTAGCATTGAGGTTTATGTTCATAAAGTCTGACAGCAAATGCTGCATTCCTCTCATTCATGTTATGGCCCTCACCTGAATGTTATGGAAAAAAAAAAAAAAGCTGAGGAAAAGCACATAACATTTGATCATTACCTTATCTGCCCACACCCAGTAGCTTTTTTTCACTTGAGCATTCAACATGAAATCATATGAGAAAATGTATACTTATTTATCATTCCCTATTTTTAAAAATTTAAAATGTTATTTATATAAAACTTAGAACACAAGCACGAATTTAAGAACATGTACCAGATTCAGCTATTAGTATGTAGCTATTAACATGTAGTAAATTCAGCTTTAATATAATGAAATTCTCTTAATATTAGTAAACAGGGGAAATAGATGAATG
Organism: Balaenoptera borealis; assembly: GCF_965194805.1. Taxonomy (NCBI): domain Eukaryota; kingdom Metazoa; phylum Chordata; class Mammalia; order Artiodactyla; family Balaenopteridae; genus Balaenoptera; species Balaenoptera borealis. The sequence goes on along the minus strand of NC_138870.1, from coordinate 69,035,695 downwards.
AAGATAAAAATAATTCTGTCTTATAAATGTATAGAAAGTGTTCCCAAGATTAGCACTTTATGTAAAAAATTGTGTTATTACTATGGTCTGCTGTGTATATTAGGAAATTATCTGCATATATATACCAGGGTTCTTGTGCCGTTTTGTGAGATTAGAGCCAAGGAACACTTTCATTTCTTCAACAAATTGACCTCCTATTGCCTGCAAGATTAATAAGAAGAAGAATGACTCAGGGAAATTTGTAAACAGACTTTCCTTTTCGTTAATATCCATTGACCATTTAAGGATATTTATAACAAATTCTCCATCTTTACCTCTTGGAAATGATGTGTTGGCATGTGCTCTTGACCTAATTCCATGCCAAGAATTAACATATGTATCCCTGTTCATTGCCTTTATTTTCATAAAATAATATCAACTTATATTCTTCTTGGTTCATTGGTAAAGCCAAAGGCTCTTCCCTTATTCAAGTACATTATCTCCATGAACTCTACCGTGTATCTTTTATGAAAGTGTAGTTGCAAAACATAATATTGTCATAAAATATTGTCTGAAGGATATTAAGATCCTCTATTCCTTTGGATTTTATATTCTAATTCTTTTTCTTGATTCAAACAATGTAATTTCTCTCTCATATTCATAGCCTCTAAATGTCAACCAATATCAAAATTGGTCATCTGTCTTCTCATTTTACATGGACTCTGAAGGTGAACTCACCCAGTCTCATGGCATTAAATACAATTCATAATGTGACAACTCCCAGATTTCATCTCCGGCTAGTAACGCTTCCTCAAGGAGGACTCACAACTGTAACTGGTTGTTCAATAGCTCCATTTTGACACTGAATAGGAATTTCAAATTTAACATATCTGTAACTTGAACATCTAGCTCCCCCCCAGAATTGCTCACCCAATTGCCTTCAACATCTCTGTAATAGCTTCCATTCTTCCAGGTGCTTAGGCCAAACATTTGAAGTCATATTTAATTTTCTTTCTCTCATACACACACAAAAACCAGCATTTAATCTTTTTGGCTCTACTTTAAATACATAGAAATGTGTGCATGTCTGTATATATGCATGTACTACACACACACACACACACACACACACACACACACACACACACACACATTTCCCATTTCATCTGCCCCTCTATCTCTTTGACCATACTACTCTCCTCTGTTTTCTTCCCTCCAATCACACTGGTACTCTGGATATTCTTCAGAACTCTTCCTGGAGTGGTCTTCTCCCAGAAATCTACATGGATCATTCCTTTACTTCATTTGGATCTTTAATCAAATGCCATCTTATTGTTGAGATGACATTTATATATAATGTCACCATCTCATATAAAGTGACTTCTTCCATCTTTGACTTTTTCATCCACAGCACTTATTGCTAACAGACAAATTATTTATCACTCATCACTGTTATCTAGAATATAGGCTTCATAAGAGCAAGGATTTTGTTTCCTTCTCTGCTATTTTCCCAGTGGCGAAGACAGTAATGGACACATAGTAAGTATTCAATAAATGTCAATGAATAAATGAATCAGGCTGACGTAGGAGTTAAATCAGACAGTAGGAAACTTCATGGCAATGACGTGGGAAATATGCTATAGACAGAGTACACTGGTAAACCCATGACACACCCCTAACACATTAGGATTTCCAGAACTTCTTAGGAATAATTGAAATCGAGTTGCCTTAGAACTGTAGAAGTTGGCCTTGCTGGATCAGTGAAATGTTGTCTATTACTTTCATTATAACCCTGTCATGACTTGATTATGGAAGCTGGAGGAAAGTGTAAGTTTCATGAAGCAGTAGAGAGTATACTCTTTGAGAGGGGCTGTAGAAGCAGTCTGCCTACTTTTGTGTCTTATCTCTGCCATTCCTAGCTGTGTGACTTTGGACAAGTGTCTTTAAGTTTCTGGTCAGTCAGTTTTTTGCCTGTCAAGTAGGAATAAAAATAGTACTAACCTCATGAGTTTGCTATGAAGATTAAATGAATTAATATTCTTAAAGCTCTTAGCATAAAGTCAGTCCTCACAACAGCTTTGTTATTATTATTTATGGTATTTTCTAACAAATTTGCACTGAAATATTAAAGGGAACCACAGAAATACTAATTATGGCTATGTATCACACAGGTGACAATTTGTCTTATTATTAATTTCTATTATGCATAAAAAGAGCAAGAAAATGAAAAAAGTTAACATGAAAATGAAAAATTTAATATTTGAGGCTTCCAAAAATAGGTTCCAGCCCTTGCCTTGAGAATAATAAGTTTATGATAAAAGCAAACTTTACTTACTCAGTGGGACTCTAGCCCCATCATCACTTCTCTTGGACATGTGGTTGAATATAACAGAACATTTAAGGAAGTCTTAGGTACTGATAGGATGGTAACTTCATTATCCAAGTTAAAGACAGCACAATTGGAAGTATAACCCAGTCTTTTTGTGTGTGTGGTTGATATCAAAGAAAAAAAAAAAGAACAGTGATGTCCCACTAAAAAATCCTTTTATGTTATTGTTAGAGCCAGAGTGAAAGGACTGAGTCACCCACTAAGCCACCTGTTAAATCACGATGTTTCAAACTTTATCTACCTTCAGAATATATTTGAGAGTGGGCTGTTTGTTAGTCATAACTGAAAACATTATATGGTACCAAAATGCAACCTAAAGACACGTAATCTCTATTACTGGTACTTATTATTAAACTCTTACTCTAAGTTTCTAAGTCTGTTTAGAAGTATAGGCAGCCCCTTTTAAGGCACATCCTTATGAAACAAAATTAAAGTCAGTTGAGAAAGACACATTTGCCATTAAGGGATTTTAGCATTTTTGTCCTATACAGGAACAATATTATTTGTGAGGTTCTCTTTGAGATCAATAGAAAATATTAAGGACTTTGTATCAAACTATCAGGATGGTACACTGATAATAAGCCCCAACACTTTCAAACTTGCAAAGTGATTTCTCTAATACTTATAGATTTTTGTTGAATATTAAAGATGAAAATGAGACCAATATATAGTATGTACATGTGTGACATATAATATATGCACATTATGTATGTTTTGTGTGTGTGTGTGTGTGTGTGTAATTTTCATAGTCTTGGGATAAAGTCACACCCTGTAAAACTTGATACTAAAAATAAAAAACTTGAAGGGAAAACAGATTTTACTATAAAACAGCTAAACATACATGAAAAAGATAAAATACATATAAAAATTAGAAAAAATTATATATAATTTGACTACACATATTAAATTATCTTAATACGTGAATAGATCTTAGAAATCATTGAAAAAGATAAACTTTCCAATGTTCCAAAGGCCATGAACAATTCATTCAAGAAGAAATGATAGGGACTTCCCCGGGTGGCGCAGTGGTTAAGAATCCGCCTGCCAATGCAGGGGACACGGGTTCTATCCCTGGTCCGGGAAGATCCCACATGCCGTGGAGCAACTAAGCCCATGCACCACAACTACTGAGCCTCCGCTCTAGAGCCTGCGAGCCACAACTGCTGAAGCCCGCGCACCTAGAGCCCGTGCTCCGCAACAAGAAAAGCCACCGCAGTGAGAAGCCCAGGCACTGCAACAAAGAGTAGCTCCCGCTCACCGCAACTAGAGAAAGCCCGCGCAGCAACGAAGACCCAACACAGCCAAAAAAAAAAAAGATGTGATATATTCTCCCCTACTGAACTGAATCGGCAAGTATTGATAATTTCCATATTGCCAAGACTATGGAGAAATAGTCACTTATACACAATGTTGATGTAAGTAGAAACTGGTAAAACATTTTTGTAGAAAAGTATGATTATATGAGTCAAAATTTAAAATTTGTATATTTTTATTTACTTAGTTTAACTTAGAATTTATCTGGAGGAAATAATCAGGCAAGTGTTCAAATATGTACCTACAAGGATGTAAGTCAAAATATTGTTTATAATATGCAAAAATGGTAGGAACCTATGTATCCAACAATAGAGGATTTGATAACAAAGTCTAGTGTATTGAAATGGTGGAATGCCCTGTAATCATTAAAACATATGCTACAGAGATATGCTTATGGACTTTGAAAGCTCTCAATAGATTTTTTTTTTTAATTATTTATTTTTGGCTGTGTTGGGTCTTCGTTGCTGCACGCGGGCTTTCTCTAGTTGCAGCGAGGGGGACTACTCTTTGCTGCAGTTCATGGGCTTCTCACCGCGGTGGCTTCTCTTATTGCGGAGCATGGGCTCTAGGCGCGCGGGCTTCAACAGTTGTGGCTCACAGGTTCTAGAGCACAGGCTCAGCAGTTGTGGTGCACGGGCTTAGCTGCTCCGCGGCATGTGGGATCTTCCCGGACCAGGGCTCGAATCTGTGTCCCCTGCATTGGCAGGCGGATTCTTAACCACTGCGCCACCAGGGAAGCCCTCTCAATAAATTTTTAATGAAAAAAAAACTACCAAATATCAGGAGCAATATGACAATAAATATATATTTATAAATATATGTGTGTGTATGTGTGTGTGTGTGTGTGTGTGTGTGTGTGTGTGTGGCATGTGTGTGTGTATACCATTACTTTATTAATTAGTTTGTTAGCGGAGGTGGACAAGCCAAACAATGTTTCTGCTTCCATGGAGTGTATGTTCTCCAGAGGAAAGTCTAACAACAGCTATGCACACAAATTAACAAGATAAATTCAAATTTGATGATTTTTCTGAGGAAAAGAAAGGAATAATTCTTGCATTAGGCGAAAATAATGAGCACTTAAAAAGGGAACTCTGGAAAGAGGACTTTGAAGTAGTCATGTTTGAACCGAGATTTACATGAAAAGAAGGAGCTAGTTATGAGAGAACTGAGGAACACTGCTTTTCTGGAAGAGGGAACAGCAAGGACAAGGATTCTCAGGCCAGAATAGGCTTGCAGGGCTGGAGCAGGAAGAAGGTCTCTTGCACAATGAGAAGTGTGTGAGAGAAAGTCTGAGATGCTGGTAGTACAATGGCCCTGGTGGGTTGTGAGTATTTAAAAGAAAAAGTGTACTTTAATCTTAGTGCAATGTATGAATTTTTTATAGTTACAAAAAATAATGAAACAATTTTATTTTTAAAATTATCTTGCCTTATAAAGTAAAAATTCACATAGAATCTTTAGCATTGCCTTCCTAAGACAACACTGTTTTGCCTTCCCTAACAGTTTAACAGGGAATCAGGTTCATTGAATCACAGCTGATTGTAAAGCTTTCAAAATTAGCAGAAATCTTCCATTAAGGGCCCAGTGATTATGTTTACTAGTATTTCTGGCCTGATTTGTTATTAGGTAAAAGATGCTGTTACAGTGTAATCTCATGCATTTTAACAGCTGTGTTATTCCCAATCATTCCAAGTAGCCTATAAACTGAGTCTCTTATATTAGCAGAAATTCCCTAAACACAGTAGATAGTAACAATCCATTTTATTTTAAGGCACTTCGCAGAAATTAGTGGCTCTATGTAATTAGTTTAATGTTATTGAATGTCACTATTGCTTCATGTTAACTCAGCTAAATAAATATTAGTTGTACTTTTTGTACAAGTAATAATTTTACCAAAATAACCTCAGAAAACTTTTTATTTGAGGTTTATTGACTTGCAAATAATTTCTAAATGCATTTCCTTAATTTCATAGTAATTGGTAGATGGGTCCCAAAATCTCTAGCTTTGACCAATAAATATTGACCATTTTAAGCCATTTTCAATTTGATTCTAAATTATGTTGTCATCTTCTTTACTTTTATATTTCTCAAAATTAAAAAAACTAATCACAATAAAAATAATTGCTATACATTTCTACCTGATTTCATTTTAATTTTATCTTTAGCTTTAATACATACAAAGTACTATTAAAAATGAACAGAGTCAAAGGAAGGGTATCACACGTGGATCAGAAAAGTATTTTTGTATGTTAATTTTCTAAGATTGTGGAAATAACAAAAGTAACACAATAAATAGCCTCATTTAAAAAATAAAGGTGGTCATGAAATTCTCCACTAAGGCAATACAATACTGTAGAAGCTTTCCAGGTTTAATTAAAATTATAAAATACAGCTTCTCTAGGTGAAACCACATTTTTAAAAAATGCTCAATGCTTTCCCACATGTATAAGAGAATACTTATGCATCATACAATGCTAAACTTTTATGGTTTTCATTTTAATCACATAAATTTTAGAGAGGATTTTATGGGCTCAGTGTTGAATAATCCCTAATCTTCTAAATTGGTGTTGTCCATTCCTAGAGAATAGTATTAATTTGTTTTATAAACCTTTTAGAACAGTACTCTTTAATAGAAATAGCTGCACATGTAGTTTAAAATTTTCTAGAAGTCATTTAAAAACAGGAAAAATAAATACAGGCATACCTCATTTTATTGCACTTTGTTTTTTGTGCTTTGCAGATATTGTGTTTTTTTACAAATTTAAGGTTTGTGGCAACCCTACCTCAAGCAAGCCTATCGGTGCCATTTCCAACAGCATTTGCTCACTTTGTGACTCTGTGTCACATTTTGGTAATTCTCACAAAATTTCTAACTTTTTCATCATTATTATATTTGTTGTGGTGATTCGTGATCAGTGATCTTTGATATTACTATAGCAAAAAGACTAAGACTCCCTGCAGGCTCAGATGATGGTTAGCATTTTTTAGCAACACAGTATTTTTAAATTAAGGTATGTACATTGTTTTTCAGACATAATGCTATTGCACACTTAATAGACTACAGTTCAGTGTAAACTTAACTTTTACATGTACTGGGAAACCAAAATATCTGTATGACTCGCTTTATTGTGATATTTGCTTTATTGCAGTGGTCTGGAACCAAACCAGCAATATCTCCGAGGTATGCCTGTAGGTGAAATAATATTAATAATGTGTTTTATTTAAACCAGTGTATCCAAAATATTATCATTTCAACATGTGGTAACAGCCACGTTTCCAGTGCTCTGTGGCCACCTGTGGCTTGCAGCTCCAAATTGGGCAGTAAAGCTTTAGAACATGCATTGATCTGTGATTTAAGAGTCCCTAAAGTTTCTCCAAAAGATAAACTATTTTTTGTTTAACAAAGATGGTTAACACAGCAGAAAGAAGTTAAAGGACTGATTAGGCAGTTTTGCATCATGACAAAATAACCAGCTGTATCACCATAATTGGCTTGCGTTTTTGCATTTTTCCTTTAAGTAGAATGTTTTGGCCTGGGTAGAAAAAGTCTTGTATGCTCCAAGAACCTATTGTATTAATTCACTGAGACTGCTTTGCATTCTATATTCCACAGACACCTCGTTTCCTCTCAGGCCTATGACTTTGAACAAGTCATTCCTTCTATCTGGAATAAGCTTCTCACATTTCATGAGCAGTCAAAACTCTACTTATATTCAAGGCTTGGCTCAAATGACACACCCTGTGTAAATCCACCTTCGACTCCCACAAGCAAATTAGTTGACTCCTCAATCATGGGGCTTCCATAGCATCTTTGTGTGTATGTATTTTCTATACCACCTGTTGAACTGTAAATTGATTTGGCTTTTATATGATTATTTTACTTCCCTCTCCCTCCAACCATACTATGGACACACTGTGAGTAGGTACTATACATTATTCATTTTTGCCAGTCTGACACCAGTCAGAGGATAAACACAAGGTAGGTCACTATTGTTTATATATTAAATTTTGCTACCCCAAAGTATTATGTACTTTGACTTTTTTTAGATAAACTACAATTCTGAATTCTTCTTATAAATTATCTGCAGGTATTAAAAATTCCCAAGGCACATGAACTTTGCATGTGCACACATATATGTAATGTGATTCTGCAACTTTAGTGGGACCTGTTATTGTAATTTATTTTATCTCATCTCATAGGTGCTCACTTTTTGGAGGGCCATGACTCTTCATCAAAGAGATCCTCATTATCATTAAGTTTCATTAAATATTTTACAGCTATTTTTCACGTCATGAAGTCGTTTTATACATCCTTTCCATGTTTTTTGTGTATTTAAACATTAGCTCCTCTAGATTGTAACCTTTTTTTAAGAGTAATGATTATCTTTATTTTTAATCAACTCTCCCCATAATACCACACAGTATTCTGGGCATAAAGTAGGTACTGGGTTCAATAAAAACTTGTTGGTGAACTCAAAATATTTCTGCATAACAATTATGTGTAATATGTAAGCGTTACTAAATAGTAATATAGTTAAACATATTTATATGGTGTAATTTATAATAAACTCTATTTAAGTGCATGTTGAATGCCTATTTCATACTTGAGTTCATTCATTCAGCATATTGAGTGCTACGAATCCAGCAAATGTGCTGGATACTGAGCATGCATTAATGAATACAAGGAACAAGATCCTGCCCTTTTGTATTTTACAGTGTAATGAGAAATAAAGATAGAAAATATATAAGCAACAATACATATAAAATACTCTTAATTCAATGAGGAACAAATGGTTGAGAAAGAATAACAAAGGGAATCTGCATAGATGAAGTGGGTAGGGCCTCCATGAGCAGGGAACATTTAAACTGGGATTTGAAGGATTAATAAAGAATCGCTATATGAAGATCAGCAGAAACAGCATTCACAGGAGAGGGAACAGCATGAATAAGACAGAGCATGGTCCCTGCTGGGATTTAAGAGATGGCCACTGCACCTAGGACCCAGTGGCATGAAATGAAGGTGGATGGGTAGGCAAGACACAGGATTAAGCTGAGATCTGTAGGCAACAGCAGAATTGGGTTTTACTTAAAAGATTTTGAGTAATGAGGGCATCATTCATATTTTAACAGATGACTCTGCAGAAGCAAGTGGAGGAGGGCAAGAGGGCAAATAGAATAAGAATAAGAGGCACATTGTAGGAGTTCCTAGGATAGAAGATGGTGACTTGGGCCAGAGTCGTAGCAGTGGTGAGGAAAAGAAAAGAAGACATATTTTGGATTGATTTGGAGAAGACTTAAGGGATAGTATGGGAGGATTAAGGAAGGGTGAAGAATCAAGAATGACTAACAGTGCTTCTGCTTTGCAACTTGTGGGTGTTAAAACTTCTTTTTTAAAAAAAGATGGGCAGACTATGGAGAAGAGCCTGGAGGTTCCTCAAAAAATTAAAAATAGAACTACCGTACGACCCAGCAATCCCACTACTGGGCCTATACCCTGAGAAAACCATAATTCAAAAAGAGTCATGTACCACAATGTTCACTGCAGCTCTATTTACAATAGCCAGGACATGGAAGCAACCTAAGTGTCCATCTACAGATGAATGGATAAAGAAGATGTGGCACATATATACAATGGAATATTACTCAGCCATAAAAAGAAACGAAATTGAGTTATTTGTAGTGAGGTGGATGGAGTTAGAGTCTGTCATACAGAGTGAAGTAAGTCAGAAAGAGAAAAACAAATACAGTATGCTAACACATATATATGGAATCTAAGGGAAAAAAAAAATAGTTCATGAAGAACCTAGTGGCAAGACGGGAATAAAGACACAGACCTACTAGAGAATGGACTTGAGGATATGGGGAGGGGGAAGGGTAAGATGTGACAAAGTGAGAGAGTGGCATGGACATATATACACTACCAAATGTAAAACAGATAGCTAGTGGGACGCAGCTGCATGGCACAGGGAGATCAGCTTGGTGCTTTGTGTCCACCTAGAGGGGAGGGAGGGAGACACAAGAGGGAGGGGATATGGGGATATAGATATATGTATATGTATGGCTGATTCACTTTGTTAGAAAGCAGAAACTAACACACCATTGTAAAGCAATTATACTCCAATAAAGATGTTAAAAAAATAAATAAATAAAAATAAAAAAGATGGGCAGGACTAAGAAAAATGCAATTAGGAGGCTATAAAAAACAATTTTTAAACTTAAGCTTGAGGTATCTGTGAGATGCCCAATAAAATGTAGGATAAGCATATTGTTATAAAAATCTGGAGCTCAAAGGAAATTTGGGGAGCCAAAAGTACAAATTTGGAATTCACTGACACATTTAGATAGTCTTGAAAACGTATGGAAATGGATGAAAACCCCTGGAGAAAAAGTGTAGAGAAAGAAGGAGGAGGTCTCCAAACTGAACCCTGGGGAACACCTGTGTATGAGTTCAGGCTGCCATAATACATACTATAGACTGGGTGACTTAAACAACAGCATTTATTTCTTACAGTTCTGGAGGCTGGGAAGTCCAAGATCACTGTGCCAGCAGATTTGGTTCTTGGTGAGCACCCTCTCTCTGACTTGCAGACCTCTGCTTTTTCTCTCTGTCCTCAAATGGAGGAGAGAGTGAGAACTTTGTGGTGTTCCTCCTGTGTTTATAAGGGCACTAATCCCAGCCTGAGAGCTTCACCCTTCTGACCTAAAGCTAAGCACCCTCCTAAAGCTAAGCACCCTCCTAAAGCTAAGCACTTCCCAAAAGCTCTACCTCCTAATACCATCGTTATGGGGATTAGGCTTCAACATGTAAATTTGAAGGAGATGCAAACATTCAGTTGATAACAACTGGCATTTAGAGTTTTGTTTGAGGAGGATACACTAGAGAAGTAGGTGCAAAACCCAGAGAGTGTAGTGTCACTGGAGGCTTCCCTCCCAAAAAATCTTTTTGTGGTTTTCTAGTGCACTTTGGATAAAACCTCAAAATCCTTATTGTGATCTATAAATCCCAGTGTTTTGAAAAAGGATACGAACAACTCCAGGAAATGCTACTGACACATAGTAAAATGGACTTAAATAATTTGGTGATGTCAACAAGACTGGCTTCCCTGGAATGGTGTATTTGAAGCCAGACTGGAGTGAAATAGGCAATTCTTGTAGTGGAAGGAACTAGTGGAGACAACAGTTATAATTGCGGCTGTCAATGGCAAGAGAGAAACATAGTAATGGGGAAAGAAAATGGACAGAGAAAAGATACATTTAGACAGGGACATGCTACAGCACCTTTCTATATTGAAGGGGTGTGTGTGCAGAGCTGCATCAGCTTGCAAAATCTGGGCTAGAGCGTGGCTCTAGACAAGTAGTCACAGTGCCATTGGCGGTGGGGGAGGGTCTCAGAAAGAGAAGCTAGAGCTGGGTGTTTGCCAGCTGCCCTACTTTTCTTATTCCTATCCAACAACCAGCTGCTAGGAGCGAATGACAGGAAATTCCTGCTTACATCCCATGTTTTCTCTCACTTTCTCTAGTTACCAGTCTGCTGTTCTTTCTCTTTATCTCTCTCTTTCCTTACTCAACTCTTGTAAATCTAAGCTTTCAGCCACTTTCTTTTTTACTCTTTTTACCTTCCCAGAATATATATAGCTTACTCTTCTGAGGTTAACTTAAATCAGAAAAAGAGTTCAGTTCAGGGTTTATCAGAAGAACAGTTATGTGGTGAACTGAAGCATAAGTAATAAGCCTCTATTTAGATAGTCTTAGTGGATAACCTCATTACTATTTTTACAACACACTTAAGGAGAAAATGGTAGATTAGGCAGTGATTGATATTTATTTATTGAGCACTATGTTTCATATGCTGTTTTAAGTGCTTTATGTGAAACATGTTATTTAAATTTCACAATAACCCATTTAGTCAACTATTATTTTCATCCTCATTGTATAGATAAATAAAGAGTTTAAGTGACTTAATTAAGATCATGCATTTCCGAAGTCTTGGAGCCAGGAGTTCACTCAAGTAGTCTGACACAAAGTCTGCGCTTAAATTCTACTGCCTGAGGCACCAGAAATGGATGGATGTCCGAGCAGAGTTCCAGAATCATGTGGTTCCTCAGAGATGGTGCCCTCTAAACGAATGGATCAGTTTGACCCAAGCCCCAAAAGAACGGAACCATGTCTCTGTCTAACACTTATAAGCAGCAGCTACAACACCCACGCTTCATAAGAGCTGCCCTTTGCTGAATGGTGCCTAAGTGCCAGGCGCTGTCCCAACCACTTTACTTGTGACATTTTCATTTAATCTTCCCGATAATGTTGTTCGGGGGCCCTTGATGATCTTTATCTCACAGCTGAGGGAAATGAGATTCACAGTGGCTGAGTCAATTGCAACCTAACCACTAAGTGCTGGAGGAGGCAACATGACTCCAAAGTCTAAGTTGTCAATCTCAAAATCTTGGATACTTTTACTTGTTCAAAATTCTTACTGAGTTTAGCCATTTCTCCATAGTCCATCTCTATTTTCTAAACCTTTTTATCTCAATTTGGGAGTCACTTGTAGGTGACATTTTGTTGATTTTTAAAGTATATAAAATATAGAAGTCCGTACTTTGAGCATTCTCAGTGAAGTTTATTTCCATTCAAAATGTTTCTTTTTACTCAATTTTTATAATCAACTAACCTATTTAGATTTCATGTTTGTTTGTTTTCTTCTTTGTTGCTTTTACTGGTAATTGTCCTCTGAAATATTTCTGTGGTAATTTTTAGCCATCACTTTACTTTTTATATTTCTCAACACTGTATGCATTTGAAATGTAAATTCAAATATAATGCACAATGCCAGAAGTGGCACTAGTAATCTTTTATATAATGATATAAAACTATTTTGCAATACATGTTCTGATACCATATGCTTTGGAATGTGAAAAAAACCCAAAAAACCCAAAACTTTGGACGGAGCAAATTTTCAGGTTCCATGTTGTATTCCTATAAAGAATAAGAATCTTTATTCCTTATAAGAATAAGCTCATCATTATTTTTTTTCACACGCTATGACAAATTTTACATTTGGCAGAAGAAAACATCTTTAAAAAGCCTAAGAACAGGAATTATAACTTATTTTTTAAATTTGAAAGTGATAGACATACAGTTAGTACAACTTTGCCTTTGATGAACAACTGTAATGTTTCAAAACATTTTCATTTACATATCCACTGTGATCTTTGTAATTACTTTTACAGTTACATAGGTTTATCTTTGCTTTTCAAATGAGGCAATGGTGGGCCTCAGAGGCTAGCCTCAGAGAGCCAAATAATTTTAAATACAGGCAAGTCCAGAATTAGCTAGATGGCAAAGATGGAACATCCCCCCTTACCTTTTTTTTTTTTTTGTCATTTCGGCCCCTACTCAGGGACTTCACTGGCAGTACTGAACAACCCCATGGACGCAAGAGGTGCCCCCAAAGAGAGTCAAAAGATACTACCCTCCCAAGACCCAGCGCCACTCCTAAAGACAACCAAAAGAAAAAAACTCAGACAATTCCCCTGAGAGCTGCAAGAGTCAGTAGGAACCCAGCCGCAAACAGAGTGCAACCCACATTTCTGTCCAGCCATATTTGGGGGACTCCCCCCCACCTGACTGTTGCCAAGCCAACGAGACAATCAAGAAGGCAGTAGCTTTCCCTGGGAAAGAATCAACAACCAATGGGTATCCAAAAGCAAATTCACAAGTCAGGTCAAAGATCTAATTCTTACAAGTGCTTTTTGCCTGCCAGTCTGAATTTGGGAAGGAAGGGACAACCTGAAATTTTACTTTCCTCTCTCAACCAGGCACCACAGAGAGAAATCTGGGAGCGCTGACTTTGATAAGAATTCTTACCCTTTGCTTTCTTCTGCCAGTTTTCCCCAGGATTCTGCAGGCTCTGGAGCGAGTGGGATGTCCCAGCGGGTCTCATCCTGTCCACCAGAAGCTCAGGAGGAGGCGGAAAAATAGTTTTCCCTCTACTCTTTTTTAGTGAGTGCTTGGCCGAGAACCCCCTTGTTTCTAGGGCACCTCGTAAGTGGAAAAGCTTATCCAGGTTAAAAGTTCTTGCTGTGGCCGCTGTAATTCACAGTTATCTTGGGTAAAGTTAACCCGCTTGTTCGGCCTTAAAACAGAATTTATTCCCCTGACGCCTCACGCTGGGCCCAATCCAACTTCAGTCCGGCCCAGTCTGACCCGGAACCAGTCCCTTTCCTAACTTGTCCGCGGTCCGACCCCAAACCCGGTCCCGTTTCTAAGTCGGACCCACATCTGACCCGCACCTCGGTCCGTTTCTAAGTTGGACGCAGTCCGAGGTTTCCGCAGCGAGCCTGGAAAAGGATAAGTTCAAACACAGTCTGAAAGCTCCTCAGGCAAAAGCCGCGGGGGCTCCTCGAGCGACCGACCCAGCACCTCCTGAGGCGGCGAGAAGGACTCGGGCCCAGGGCTCAGCAGGTACTACTACGTCGGGGTGCTCGTCGCTCCTGCGGCCGTCGGGGGTCTCCTAGCGGTTCCCTCTTCTCACACTAAGAGCTCTTAAAAAATAAACTGAGGCATTTAAAAAAGTTTAGGAGTTATATATGAGCAAAAGCCGATTCAATCGGGAAGCATCCATTCTAGCAAATGGAAAGGAGCTCCCAGGAGCTGTTCAAAATGAAAGACTTTTTTAGGCAGAAGGGAGCGGGAACGAGGAAAATAAACTAGGCAAAAAAGCACGTTGGTTACAGCAAAGTTACTTTCCTTTAAGGGATGGCAGGCGTCTATCAGGCAGATTCCTTAACTAAGGCTGATCTGGCGATTCCTGACTGGTTTAAGATGCCATTTCTGGGAGAGCCAACACTGTAAATTGGCTCAGTTTGGTGAGGGGCTTAGCGGAAGCAACTCCATTTTGGGCTTCTTGGGTTTTTTTTTGTTTTCTCATTTATGAAGCAGCTTTTTTTTTTTTTTTTCCTTGGGTTTATTTATTTTATTTTTAATGGCTGTGTTGGGTCTTCGTTTCTGTGCGAGGGCTTTCTCTAGTTGCGGCAAGTGGGGGCCACTCTTCCTCGCGGTGCGCGGGCCTCTCACTATCGCGGCCTCTCTTGTTGCGGAGCACAGGCTCCAGACGCGCAGGCTCAGTAATTGCGGCTCACGGGCCTAATTGCTCCGCGGCATGTGGGATCTTCCCAGACCAGGGCTCGAACCCATGTCCGCTACATTGGCAGGCAGATTCTCAACCACTGCACCACCAGGGAAGCCCCTGGGCTTCTTGTTTTAAACAAAGAATATAATCTTTTCTAATGCAGTATAAAATAGAACAATAAGACTTGAAAAAGAAGCAGAAAAGAACATCTTACTGACTTACACAGCTAAGAAAAGACAAGGTCGGGTAAAAATAATAGGATCTTTACCTTTATACATCGCCCAGCCCTCCACTACTTTCAACGTACTGTGCATTACCAAACGTTAGAGGACTGATTTCACAACAAAGGGGGTGCCTACATGCCTAACAATATTATTAGTTCCCTCTTTTCTTCTTTGGTGATTCCTTATCCACAGCCAATATGCAGCCTGTAAACATGTTCAGATCTTGCCATCCTAAAAAAACAAACTTCCTATACTAGAAATGCAGATTTTCATTCCCAGATCCTCTGAATCAGAAACTTTTGGATGAGGTGTAGGATATGCCTTTTTATCAGCTTTCAAGTTTACTCTGTGCAAAGAAGTTTGAGACTGACTTACAAGGTAAAAGTAGCAGGACTGAGTGATCAATTAAATGTGACAGAGAAGGGAATCATACAGGGGTTTCTCAAAGTTTGATCTAGGTGATGAACGTTGGTATTATTAATTGAGGTATGAGGGACAGTTGAAAAGATAAAGACTTCAGTTTGGATATACTATATTTGAGATTTCTTGGTGACATTAGGCACCAGGACAGGTAATGATTTAGGAATCATCAGTATATATTATTGCTGGTGGTTATGACTCTATGAATGAATGAGATCATCTGAGGGAATCACAGAGCAAGAAGACAGATGGGTCAAGGATAGAATTCTGTGGAATACCAGTTTCAGGGGAGCTGAGGTGAAGAAGCATCCATGAGGAATCTGAGAAGGAGTGATCATGGGGTTAAGAGTGGAACTAAAAGAAAATCCAGTATTTTTAAGGAAGACAAGTTTCATGGATTAAGATTTTAAGGAGCAAAGATTTACCCATGCTATAGTAGTACTGATATCTAATAAGAATTTTATTTAGCAGCATATTGAGATCATTGTGCCCTTGACAAGATAAGATTCAGTACAAATGTGGAAACGGAGACAAGTTTGGAATTGAATGATTAGTGAAGATATGGAGAGAGAAAAATGTATACTACACCTAAAAGATGAACTAAAAAGAGGGGAGATAGATACCTGGGGGATGATTTAGGGCTAAGAAATGTATATTCAGAGACAATAATTAATATTGCTTAATATTATAAGATGGAGAATCAGCATGGTGATAAAATCCACTAAAAGCAAACTTTCATGTTTATAGAACCATCTTAGAATCCAATAATTTGTTTTTCCTTTCATTGTGATTACTCTTAACTAACCTATACCTAACTCTAATAATCAGGGTAGAAGCTCACTTTTGTTTTAGGGTATATTTCATAATTTTTAATTTACATATTCTTGACAAAAGCTTATATTACTAATATGAATAAAGTAACTTGACCACTACACAATTTTTGTTACATCAAATATTCATGATAAATACTGAAAAAAAACTAAATCAAGAAGAAAATATGTCTGCAAAAAGTCATTTACACAATTATAAAATCATAAAAATTTGAAATAATTTTATGTATTGTATTTATTTTTTTAAAAAAGAATATGTAACAGAGCAAGGTCTGCTTAACCCTATCACATTTTTAAACTGCTATTGAAACAAATCAGATTCAAAAGTCAGTAGTCAATTGGTCCAGTTTTATCTTTGAGGATAAATTTGCTCATTAATAAAGGTTTATATACTATATACCACCTTTAGTAACTTCTTATAATTTCTTGAATCCTACAGTGTTTTATTTCTGTGGTTTTGATTTTGAGTATCCTTTGATAGTAGAATATCAGATCTAAAGGCTTTTCTGAGTTAGAAGAAATAACTCTGCTTTTCAAAGTTACTCAAAGATAGCAAATATCTTAGCTCTAACAATATTTGCAATACAGTCTCCTGTGCTCAAATATATTTTATTACAGTACATGGTATTGTCATGGAACATGCAATAGATAACTTGCATCCAGTCTACTCAAAGTCACTACTTTAAAGAAGAGAAGGAATGAATCTCTTTCCATAACAGTGTTTGTGTGTGTGTGTGTGTGTGTGTATAAGTGTATGCATATATATATGAAAAGGATTAGGTAGGTTAAATTAATAACACCTCTAAACCACACGTTCCACACACCACCCCTCCACAGGCACAGGAAATGACCAAAAGTTATGCAAATTAATTTGCCGCAAAGGATTTGCCTCAAATTATAAAAAAAAAAAAAATCTGTTTTTTCCTCAGGGTCCTGTATCTTCATTTTCCTTCTTCTGACTCTTTATCCACAACAATCCTACATAAACAAATCTAATTTCTTAGAAACAAATATTTTCAACTCTTGGTCTACTAAATCAGAAACTCTCAGAGTAAGATATGGGGGTCTGTATTTTTGTCATCTTCATGTTTCTCTCCTGGAATAGTGATACCCATGGTGACATTCATGTAAATGTATGTTATGTGGCTTATTTTAAAATGTCCCTCAACAAATTTATCTGAATAGGATTATTCTTATCACATTGGTTATGGTATTCTATATTGCAGATTCCATACCCCATATATATATTTGTTTAAGAAAATTAATGTCAGTACTTCCTTATTGATCATTCTACCCTGATTTGAATGGAAATAGTATATTCATCCAGTCATTCAATCATATTTATTGAGTGCCTATCATATGTAAGCATTGATCCAGGTGCTGGGAATTGAGCGGTGAACAAAACAAAGTGTTGGCCTTAAGGAAACATGCTGAATAGTGAAGGGGAGAGAACTTGAGAGCATTTGTAACATTTTAGAAGTTTTTATTGATTGATTTTCATTTTACTAAAGAGAACCTATGTTCTCTTGCAGTTTCTAGGTTAATGTTATTACTAAAAAGTATAAATTGCCCTCTTCTGAATAATGTGAATCTAAATCCAATAGTATGATATAGTTATGTATAGATTTTTCAGCTCGTGTCCTATAAAACTCTTCATAGTTATAAATGTGACTTATTTAATTTATCTGTTTTTCTTTTCCCTTCCTTCCCCAAACTAATTGAATGTATCTCCCTAAGTCTGAGCTGAGAGTTGTCGTAAAGGAAGAGAATTGTAACTAAAATAAATAATTATATTTTGTAAATCAGTTTTAAATAATTTATCATATAGCATAACATTTAGTGAATCAGAATAGCCTTAAGGTCTTAAACATTACTGAGAAATTATCTCATTTGGAGTGTATACTTTCCAGTAAGACCTCCCAGTTGAGAGGGAGGGGGAAGATATCTTCCTTTTTATGTTTAATTCATTACACAATTAAACATGTTCATTACATAAAATTTAGAAATTCAGAGGAAAATCTACATTTTCTATGTAAGCCTTCCACTTCTCTCATTAAGTAATGTCTATCTGTGATTTATTTCAACAACAAAATATGATTCTAGATTCATAATAAACCCAGATTTAAGATTAAAATTAATTTCTTTCACATGCAAAAAAATCTTGTTCCTTAAGAGAAAAAAAAATCAAGGTCAAAAGGTAGAACTCTATATCCTTTTAAGTGTATGAGGTTTAAGGATGAAAGAGTATCTTTTCATCTAGTGGAGAAAAACATAGCAGGAGATCAAATAGGTCAGGACTAATTGGATCCCATTTTAGTAGGTTAGTTTTTTTTTTGCCTATATTCAAAAACACTGTCAAAAACATCTTTAATTCCTTTCCTGAGAGAAGAATTCATGATTTGGCTTGAGAAATTCCTTGATCAATAATGAATTCTGAAGAAATGAAAATATAGTAATATGTATTGTAGACAAAAAGTTTTGCTGAAGCCATTGTATACAAGAAGAGTTCAAGAGACCATACTTAATTATAGGTCCCAATTAAACCTGCAAAAATACTTAGATCTGTTCACCTTGGTTTATGTCTCTGCTTCATAAGATAAGCCTGGTTACTTCATGGTTTTGTAAGGCAAATATGCAAGGTTTAAATGTGCAAATATGCATTTTTTAAGTCTTTTTCCCTAAACTTTTTATTCAGTCACAATGTCTCCTGATGAAATTATGGTGCCACATTCTTTATTATTGGATTATGAGAGTGGAGAGCCTGCAGGCCACATACCTGGTAGAAGAATTGAAAAGCCAGCTTTTTTTCCGCCCCTACCTGTATGTGATTCAACATAAAACAAAACACATCAAAACAATATTGCAATGACTACTGTTGTTGCTACTATTGCTACTTATGCTACTACCAGCTAAACCTTATTTGCACTTGCCATGTGCAATCATTTACTCCCCCAACAATCATGTGAGACAGGTACTATTAATATATGTTTCATATATGAGACAGTAAAACACAGAAATGTTAAGTAAGTAGCCCAAGGTTACATATCTAATCAGTGTCAAAGTCAAGATTCGAACCTTGGTATCCTGGCTCTAAAGCTCATACTTCTAAGCAAGCTATACAACCCCATGTATTAACACGAACACAAAACTGCAAGACAAAACCACAATATGTTGAAATTAAATTAGCTTATATGTTGATTTTATGATTGCATAATTCTGGATAAATTCTTTTGTCATTTTGGGGGGGCCTACTTGTTCAGACAATTACGTAACACTGGAAATTAGGACTGAGGTTAGGGAGCTGCCTAAGGAAATTAGGGTTGAGGAATATAAAATGAAAAACCATTTAGAAGAAACAGAAGTCAATTGATGTGTAGTGGTGATCAGTTGAGCAGAAAGATATGTTTTCTAAGGAAAACATATTTTTATTTTTTTGACTAGTGGGTGTGTGTGCGCAGAGTGAGGCTAGATCATCTGTAAATGCTCCTGTGGGGGGAATTCTTTACATGGAGTTTTAAGAATGTCATATACTTTCTAGTGCCTCCTTGAAAGGATGCTTTTAAATTGCCTTATTTATCACTAAAGCACTAGGTAGAAATAAATTGGATGCATATGTTCATCTTTTTACTATGTGGTCAGATATTGAATGAGGATTATTTTAATCTATGTTGTAAAATATCTCAGGCTAAAAATAAAGCATGAGTCATCTGCCATGATGGTATATTCAGCAGCTAAAAATCACAGTGCTTTTTAAACATTCTTTTGTGTCAATTTGACTGAGTCATTCGTACACAATTGAAAAGAAATTGCTTTTTCTTTATAGGGTTCCATATCATACCTGATAGTTACATGTGGCTTTAAGGTATCAAAATTCAGTCTAGTAGTAGTCACCACAAAAAAAATATTTTTCTTAGAAATTTAAGAATTCTTAAATATTCAGAAATGGCCAAGACAACAGAAATGTATATGGAAGAAGATACATTGTGAGTTTTGCATACTTTTTATAATTCATACTGAGAATTGTTAATAACAATGCAGTCAATCGGTTGATCACTTAGTGTTTTTTCCCCAACATTCCTTTACTTTTAGAAATATAATTAGAGTTGTACAAATGCATAAAAACCAGAACAAGAAAAATGCTTATTTCTTTTATTGATTCATTGGTACAAAGAATTTAATTCTGTGAAATATTTTTATTTTATTCATGAGCCCTTATATGGTGAATATTATTAGAGCTGTGTGAATATTGAGTTTAGTTGCTGTATTAGTTATCTATTCCTGTTTAGTTGCTGTATTAGTTATCTATCCCTGCATAAACAATTACACAGCTGTGCAAAACTCAAAACCAACTGACTTAAAACAACAGCATTTATTATCTTACAGTCTCTGTGGGTAGGGGTTTGGTGTGGTTTGCCTGGGTCCTCAGACTCAAAGTCTCTCATAAGCCTGCAATCAAAGTATCAGCCAGGGCTGCAGTCATCTTAATCTCAAGTAGGGGAGGAGTGGCTTCTGAGTTCACTTACATGGCTTTATTTCCTGGCTGCTTATTGGCATGAGACATTAGTTTCTTGCCACATGGACCTCCCCATAGCAATACTTGTAATGTGGCAGCCTCTCCAGAGGGTTGAGAGAGACAGAGACTGAGAGAGACAGAGAGAGAGAGATCACAATTTTTGTAACCTAATCTCAGAAGTGACATCTCATCACTTTTACTACATTTTCACGAGTTCCAGCTCATACTCAAGGGGAGAGGATTACACAAAGACATGAAATTTAGGAAATGGGATCATTGAGATCCATTTTAGAGTCTTCCTACCACAGTTTCCAAAGATATCATAAACAATATTGCAAAATAAGTGAGGTGTATCTTTTCTTCCCTTTCCCTTTTTGATAATTTTCTTCTTTATGGAATTCTCTCCCTGGGTGTTACCTCTGGTCTGAAATGATGCATCTCCTTCCCATGACTGATTAAAATTCGCTTTGAGCTATTATCCCTCAATAGGTACTTGTTGAAGTAATCTTATTTTATGTGCAAGACATTTGGCAAATGCATTGTGGACAATGAAAGAATGAGTAACTTAATGTACTTCTTCCCATTGAGTTTGCACTTGAGGTGCTTAAGATTGGATAGAATCTGTGGAAATGGTTCACTTAGTGACTAATTCTAATAATGTGTTATCTTTTAATTAAGCCTTAGGTTTCAATGACTTAGAATAGAAAAATAATGTATCATGGGAGAATATCAGGTACTGGGACCTGAAAGGAGTTACTTTTTGGCAGAGACCTTAAGAAGGCCTTGCTACCACCATATAGGCAACTGTCTACTCCAAGCCTCCTTCCATGGCTTTGGGGTTTTTTGAATGAATGTATTTTTTGAGAACCCACAGAACATAGTTAGATAAATCTCTGCTAAAGGAGTTAGAATTTATATGGAAAGAAAACACATAGAATGATAATGTAAGACAATATATTGGGTTGGCCAAAAAGTTTGTTCGGGTTTTTCGTAAGCTCTTAGGAAAAACCCGAACAAACTTTTTGGCCAACCCAATATATATGAAAATAAATATAATGAAAAGTCAGTGGATGGAATTTTTTTTAATTATATTTGACATTTTTATTTTAGGGTGCAAAAACAAAAACAAGCAAACAAACTCCTGGCTGGGCTGGTCAAGAAAGTGTTATTTGTTTTGAATCTGAAGTATCTTCATACATCCTGTGATTCAGGCCAACCCTACTCTGGCTTGCATTTTTAATATCCCCTTGTGGTAGGTTGAATAATGGTCCCCCAAAGATGTCCACGTCTTAATTCCCAGAACTTGAAAATATGTTACCTAACACGGTAAATGGGACTTTGTAGATACGTTTAAAGGATCTTGAGATGGGGAGATTGTTCTGAGTACTTGGGTGGTCCAATGTTATCATAAGGGCCCTTCTAAGAGGGAGGCAAGAGGGTTAGAGTCAGAAAAAGAAGATGTGAAGGTAGAATCAGAAATTAAGCTGGTGCTCTTTGAAGATGGAGAGTTGGGACCATGAGCCAAGGAATGTAGGTGGCCTCTAGAAGCTGGAAAAAGCAAGAAAGTGGATTCTCCACTGAAGTCTCCAGAAGGAACACAGCCCTGCCAACACCTTGATTTTCAGATTTCTAGTCTCCACAACTGTAAGAGAATAAATTTGTATTGTTTTAAGTCACTAAATTTGTAGTAATCTGTTAAAGGGTCAATAGGAAATTAATACACTCTTTATCCCTGGGGATTCCACTCATCCACCACCAGGCTAGTTTGCTTAATCCTTCTAGGTAGTCCTTTTGGGTCAACTACATTTCAAGATGCACTCCTTCCTGTGCAGCCCACATCTAGTCCTCAGAAATGTGTGTGTTTGTGTCTGTGTGTGTGTGTGGGGGGGTGTGCTTTGGGGTTAAGGAGTGAGAAACAGGGACAGGCTTTGGTGCCCATGTCTGAAGATGCCAAACATCCTGAAAAACAAAGATACTGTACTATACACACAGAAGATAACAAATGTTGGTGAAGATGTAGAGAAATTGGAGCCCTTGTACACTGTTGGTGGGAATGCAAAATGGTGCAGCCAGTGTGAAAAACAGTATAGAGATGCCTCAAAAAATTAAAAATAGAAGTACCATGTGATCCAGCAACTTCACTTCTGGGTATTTATGCACAAGAATTTAAATCACAGTCTCAAAAAGATTTTGTCACTGTGGCACTATTCACAGCAGCTGAGATGTGCAAAAGATGTACCTGGATGAATGGATAAAGAAAATGTGATATGTGTACACACACACACACAGACATACACACATACATATATACACACAATGGAATATTATACAGCCTTTAAAAAGAAGGAAATCCTGCCAAATGCAGCAAGATGGATAAACCTTGAAGATATTGTTAAGTAAAATAAGGCAGTCACAGAAGAACAAATTCTGCATGATTCCACTTATATGAAGTATCTAAAACAGTCAAAGTCATAGAAGCAGAGAGTAGTGGTTTCCAGGGGCTATGGAGAGTGGGAAATGAGGAGTTGATAACCAACAGGTATAAAGTGTCAGTTATGTAAAATGAGTAAGTTCTAGAGACCTGCTGTACAATATTGCAGCTACAGTTAATAGTACTGCATTGTGCACTTAAAATTTTGTTAAGAGGATAGATCCCATATTAAATGTGCTTAATGTATATAAAATGATATATATTTTTTCCTATCCAATATGTCAATAATGCCCCATTAAGAGAAGATGCTTTTCAATTCTGGCAGAACTTTTCTTTACAGTATTTTAGCAAGACCTGGTGCAACTCCTTGCTTGAGGATGTGAGGATGCTTGTCACCATAGCATTGTTCTTAGCCTTTGGGCCAAGCTAAAATTGAGAAGGATTCCAATTTTAATATTGGGTTATACATAGCTACTGCATTATGTATTCAGGATTCACAATCTAGTTTTGGGGATGCTGGAGGCAAAGGAATAAAGACTAATCTACCATCTAAAAGTAACTGCAGGCAGTTCTTACTTTGCATGCTACTGTGTTAACTGAAACCAGTGCATGTTGGAACCAGAGGAGCTGTGGCCTTGCTTTACACAGCAACTGAATTGCCACAGAGCCATGCAAAACCAGGACATAGTTCTTATATTCACCAGATTTGGTTAACACTGTATCGTGCAAAGTGAGGACTATCTGCATTTATTGCCCAGAGGGCTTCATTTAAGAGAAAGAGCCAAATTTCTTTGCCACCGCACTAATCTCAAGAGACTTAGAATTCTATGCACTTGGAATTCTTATCTGGCTGTGTGGCTCAGTTGAATGCTCTCATTTACATCTGGGAGGAATAATAAATAAGGAAAAATAAGTTTCAGAAATATTAAAGAAAGGAGAGATCCGAATATAAAATATTCCAATTTTATTTGTTTTACTATATCTTATAAATCAAAGCATATTTATTATAAACTTTGATACTTGGTATTGGTTGGGTTTTTTGGGAACCTGTTCAGTTGAATAGAAGAAAACAAGACTGTCTATAGAACATATACCGACTATAGAGCATTCTGTCATTGACTAAATCTCCAGGTTGGAAGTCTCTCACACTATGATATAATCTCAATTAGTCTAAAAGCATAATATCAGTACATTTTATGCTCTGATTTCAGTCAGTTTCATTTTCTTTTATTTAATAGTATTTTGAGAATGTGATATTGATATTGCAAACATTGATTCATATCAGAATCCCGGTAGCATCAATTGAAATGGAGCTGCTCGGAAGAAAAAATAGAGAAATTATAGTCCTCTTGCTATTTCTGGTTACCATTATAGTCATCATTCTTTACTTCAAAAACAGAAGAGATAGGAAATGAATTTAAAATCTATTTCTTATGATTTAGAACTTGATAAATTTTTTTCTTAAAAGAAAATAGCAATATAGAGGGAAGTTGTCTGCATATCCCTTAGATTCAAATTAGACTTCTTTCTGAAAATTTTGCATATCTTATTTTAGATAATGCTACTTATTACTGTTTTATCTAGTTCTCATCTCTCTACCTGATTCCTACATGACTATTATTTCCAAAATTAAGGTATTATCATGAAATACTTAATATTTAGCTGAAAATCCTGTGCCAGACTTGTCTGTAAGTGTGAACTTAATGGATTTGAAAATATTTCATCTGCTTTCTTGCCAATTTCTCATGATTACCTTGAAAAACTATATATGTTAATTGGTCTAATACATAAAATTTAGACAGATATAGTTAGATATTTGTTAGAAATATCTGTAATATACATATTTATTTTTAAATAAACTACTTGCCCTATTTTTGTTTTCAGTTCACAATCAATTCTTCCTTGTAGTTATTTATAAATCAGAATGATACATGTCTTTAAGGTACTGCAGTCAGTGGAATTGCTGATAATAGTTGGAAAAGAGATATATTTTATTCTTTCCTCTAAAAAAATCACCTCAGCATAATATCCAGTTTTTTTTTTTAACCCAGTAAAAGTTTTAGGCTATTATTTACTGAGTTAAACATAAAACCTGATTTTTTTTAAAAAGGATGGGGTATTGTATTTTTTCCTAGATATCTACTTGTGTTTTGTATCAGGGAAAGATCAAACATCATATAATTGAAGGTTTAATTGTAAATTAAGATCACAGTAATTGAGTCTGACTCTCAACCAATAAAGGCTGATAGACAAATTTCCACAAATTTTGTGTACCTAGGATCATAACATTGATATCCTTTTTTAAATGTTGGACCCTTCGTCTCAATTGCTATAGCACATTTCAAACAGGCTTAAAGCTGCCCACCATGGTATATAAATATGTGACGTCAGATAACACAACACTGAAAGAGGAGTAAATTGTGTATACATTCATGAATTTTATACAAAAAATAATTCTTACTCTACAGCAAAAAGGTTCCTCAAACTTTAGTAGGGAGAATAAAAATTACATATTTAAAAAATACTATTGGTGAAAAATTTATAAGAACCAAAGCCACAGAAATGCATGAAAATTATAGGGATAATTGAGGAGGTAAAATATGAAACTTAGGATCTCTTGCCTTTCAGGGAAAATACATTCTAGAAATTTAATGGAGATTCGTACCTAAAATTAATCTGTATGTTGGTCTCATCTACATGCATGCTAATGCTTATCTGTTTCAATGTATATCATTATGTAATGTGTCCATAGACTATTTTATACATGTATAATCTAATCTGTACCTGTACATTATTCCATGCATAATAATAGCTACTTTTAATTGATAATTTACTATAGGTTATCAATTTAACTTTCCATGAACAATTGTAATTAATACTCCAAGGTCCTCCTAAGATAAGTAGTAAGACATAGGTTGACTTATTTTATATGAGGTATATAAAGCAATTTGCCCAAGGTCACATAGCTAGTAAGTAGTGAAGCTAGGCTTGAACCTGTTCTCTTGATCACTAAGATATTTCTTCTTGCATGTGTGTTACATCTTGTACGCTTGAGGTAGAATTAAAGGGCTATTGGCTACTCCTCAGCCAGGTTCTCTTGGGATGATTGGTTCTCTGTTGTGTTAACAAAAATATCTGATCATCAGTCTTGCCATCGAGAAGTTTAAATTCTGCAGTAAACTCAAAGATAATCAGCTTCTCAATGGCTGGTATACACTAACCAAACCAATATATATCCAGAATGAAAATGTACTAATATAGGATAATGAACGTTTCAAAGTGATCCCAAGTACTACTGTCAGCCAATCAGCTTGCCCTCTCCTTATAGGAGTTCATGGGAGGCTAGATTCAACATAAATTTATGAAATTCCTTTAACATTTATTGGTCATGCTTTGTGATAACTACTGAAGATACAGAGATGGTAAGTGCCTCATTGAGCTAATTTAGCCTTCAAATGAATGGCAAAGACAGGTGAGTAAAATGACAATTATAAAATGATGTGGTAGAGTTGTGAGTGGGTTAAGTGGAAGATGCTGTGGAAGTAGCAGCAGAACCATTACCCCAGCTTGAGGGACTCAGGAAAGTCTCCTGAGAGGAGGTGATGCCTGGGCTGAGTCTCAAAGGGTAAGATTTATCCAGAGGAGGGAGGGGTGGCTTTCTAGGCAGAAGGATCTGTGGTGCAGAAGCATAGAAGTAAGAAAACACTTGACACAAAAGGGAAGTACAGGGTTCATTATGATAGAGAGTATAAGGTTTCTTTTGAGGAAGTGGTAAAAAGTGAAATAAGAAAAGTCTAGAACTATATAATGAATGACTTCATGCATAAATATGCTTGATATGTTTTTCATCCTAAAAAGAATAGGATCTTATTAAGGATTTTGAGTATAGGAGTAACATATACATATTTGCATTTGAAACACATCATTCTGAAGTAGTGGTTCTTAAACTTTAGCCTGCATCAGACTCACTTGGAGGGCTTGTTAAGAGTTTCTGATTCAGCAGGACTGGAGTAAACCCCAAGAAAATGCATTTGTAAGTTCCTAGGTGACACTGATGCTACTAGTTTCCAGGTCACATTGTGAGAAACACTTCTCTGGAGAAGAGATTGTATAAGGATGAGAGTAGAAAAAAGAACTCAAAAAAGACACTATTTTGGAGAAATCCAGGAATAAGGGAAAAATAAAATGAGGCTTTGAACTAAGGTAGTGAATGGAGTGGATGATGAAAGGGGGTAGTAGATTGAACTAAGCAGATATCTAGAAAGCAAAATTGACTGGCTTGGTATTTGAATACCAGAGTGAGGGAACACTCTATTGACTTCCAGAAATCTCGATTGACTGTTTATTGGAAATGCCAAAAGAGATAAATGCTGGGAGAAGAAATTGGATGGAGGCAGTTGCCCAGAGTAATGGCAGAGGAGGAGAGGAGATGAGGTCTGATTTGGCCATATTAAATTTGAGATAACAAGTACCCATCAATGTGTAAAAGTTGGCAAAAAGGAGCTGAGTCTGAGTCAGGATTTAGCAAAAGGTTCCCTTTATCACCTCAGCCATATGGAAGGGAATAGACAAGAAAAAGAGCAGCACAGAAAAATCATAATGGAAAGTGCTTCAAAGAGGGCACTCCATGGAAAAGGCAGAACCTTAAATCTCTTTGGTACTTTCTTCAGAAAACCCTATTCCATGCAACACTGTCACAATTATGTTTTTGATACATATTAGATTTCCTGTCTAGGTTTGAGTTTGAAAAGGATACTTTGAACTTAGAAATATATAGCAAAAATCTTTGGAATTTTACTTTTTTGCTAAATCCAGTGGCATTAACGCTCTTATCTGTAGGTCAGACAAGGATATTCTTTTTTCCATCAGAGAATATCCACCTCACCTCAGAAAAATTCTGCTTGCAATTTTATTCATTTCTTCTACAAATATTGAATAAGTATGTTTTCTGCCAAGTCACTATGTGGCATGCCAAGATGTCCTCCACATTTTTTTCCACACCTCCACTTACTCAAGAGAGCATAATAGTTAAAAATCATTGCCTCTGAAGTTAGCCTGTTTAGCTTTGAACACTTAGTAGTTATGTAACCTTTGTCAAGTCATTTAAACTCTTGAAGACTAAGTTTCATCATCTTAAAAATGGTGAAAATAATCAGCTAAAAGAGCTGGGATGCTTTTTAATGAGGCAATAGAAATTTCAGCATGGCATCTGGTACAGTAGATGCTTAATAAATGTTAATTATTATGTTACCCAACCAAGGTCTTAGGGCAGATTTACCCAGTGTGCGTTCACAAACAAATACAATTCCAGCAACATGAAATACTCAGACATTGTCACTTTATAAAATTTCCCTTTACAACCCCTATATGTTGTAAATTCAGCACCTTATTTCTCTGAATTCTTCCTCATGTTATTCTTCAGATTGACATTCTGAAAGATCCTTGAAGTCAGAGAGGATGTCATAGCCTCTGGATTCCATACACCAGATTCAGTGTGGTGCCTTGTGCTTACTTTGTGTGCAGCATGCACTTGTTGACTAAATTGTCTTTGTCATTCTCATGCCCTACTAGACTGTGAACTCTTTGAAAGCTGTGACCTTGACTTATTCATCATCATGCTCTCTGTGTCCAGCACAGTGCCTCAGTCATAACAGATGCTCAGTCATTCTCATTTGAAGGAATTAATTGTGTGGCTCAGGGAAAATTCAGATTTGGGCTGGACTATGCTCGCAGTAAGAGTGTAGATATTTTCCTTTATTAAAAATTTTTAAAGAATGACTAAATAGGGCTCTTTCTGGCTTCCGCAAGAAAGACGATTTATTGGTTGTGTGTGTTTCTTGCTTCTTCTCTGCCTCCCCGGAAATTTACCCTGTAAAGTTGCCAAGGAAACACTAACAGCTTAAGCCTGGTAGAGCAGGAAGATGCCTCATTAATAAACTCAGCTTCATTATTTGGATGCTTGCCTCAAGGAGCTGGTGTTCTGGGATGAAAGATTGTTTCCATTAAGCCTTATGTAAAAAACTGAATGATTTTTTAAAAGAAATTTTGTTTTCTGACTGTTAATCATTGCCAGTGCTATGTACCTACACACTATGAAATGTTACATAAAAATAAACATTATTGATTTTTAGTTTAATGTATTTGAACTGTTTATTAATGCTCAGCACATATGTTATATAAAGTTATCAAGCATTGATTTATTTATTGTGCAATAATTAGGGTATCAGGTTTTTAATTTGAAGTATTGACAGTATTTCACCAGAAGATAAATTTAATGTATTGTTTATTATCTATTAAATCATTTTGTGTATTTTCCTTCTTATGAACTAGAAACTCTGGGATATATAGAAATGTATTGCCTCAAGATAATATAGAGTTGAGTGTCTTTTTTAAGGAGGATATCTCATTAGTGATGTATAATGGAAAAAAATGTACATCGTGCTTGGGGTTATAACACCCAGGATTTCAAAGCTGCTTTGGAGCATTTACCGGCTGTGTGATCTTGGGCAAGTCATTCATTAACTTGTTCATTCAGGCATTCGAAAAAGATTTGATGTACAGACACTATTACCTTGAGCCATGCTTTCAAAGTGATACATGTATACAACAATTAGAAATACTTCATCATTTGTATACTCTGAGACTTGGCTTTTTTAGGTATAAAATTATATTACCTGCTTTACTCATTCAGTCAGTCATTCATCCATTCAAAAAGTACTTGTTGAGCTCCACATGCGGCCAACTGCTCTAGAGGCTGATGAGTGGCGCTCATCCCTTGCTGAACTCCTGACAACATTGTTCTTTTACCTTACTCCTTTGGGCTTGGAGTGGTTATTATGACTTTCCGTCAGTCTCCATGCTTCACATTCCACTGGATCCATTAAACCCTCCATACCTCTATAAAATATCCTCTGATTAAATGCTCTTTTACATTGTTTTTGAGTTAGCCTTTTGTTTCTGGGTAGAACCTTCACTGATTTAGACAGTTAGTTATATTTGGCTTGTTTTTTGCACAGCAATGGAGCCAGTGTGGCTGGGTGGCATGAGAAAAAAGGATATGGCAAAAGACAAGATCAGTGAGGTGGGCAAAGCCAGATCATCACAGGGCTTGCATGACATAGTAATAAGTTTGTATTTTGTTGTAAGATTAGTGGGAAACCATGGAGGGGTTTGGATCATGGGAGTAATCTGATCTAATGTGCATTTTAAATAGATAGCTCTGACTGCAGTGTGGAGAATATATGAGGAATGAGGATACAAGAACAGATGCAGGGACAACAGTTAGGAAGGTCATTCTTTAGCCCAAGGGAGAATATTGTTGATTTTGTCCACGGGATCAGGTTGGTAGTAATGCAGGTGGTAAGAAATGGTCTAATTCAAGCCATATTTTAAAGATAGAATTGGCAGGATTTGCTGATGGATTTGGACCTAAGAAACTGGGTAAATGGTGATGTCAAGATGGACAGTACTGGGACAGAAACCTAATTTGGGGGAAGGTTTGAGGTGAGAATCAAGTTTGATTTTGCATTAAGTTTTAGATAACTGTAATACACCCAAGTGGAGGTTGTAGGCAGTGTAAATCTCTGAGGATAAAAGGAATCCAGAATTCATTAGCATACATGGTACTTAAAGCCATGGTACTAAATAAAATTACACAGAGGGTGAAACTCAATGGATACTAAGACCAGAAAAAGTATTTCAAGAAGGGTGGAGGGGTTAACTGTGTCAAATGTGGCTTAGAGACAAGAAAAATGATGATGAACCTTGACAGTTGATTCAGCTAATTAGATGTCATTGGCAGCCTTGATAAGAGGGGTAACAGTGATGTAGTGGGGACAAAAGCCTGCATCGAAAGAGAATGGAACGTGAGGGACATTTGGGAGGAATTTTTCCATAAAAGGGATGAGAGAAATGCTTAATTTGGATATTTTGAATATATGAATTTTGTAAACTTCTCTACAAACATAAAATACCTCATCATATTTTTAAAGACCTTGAAACAAATTTTAAATATAATAATTCAGTAAATATGGTTGATGTTTTACTATTTTATATTGATTTCACTGTACTAATATATATATATGTTTCTTTTTTATAAATTTATTTATTTATTTATTTGGCTGCGTTGGGTCTTCGTTGCTGCACGCGGGCTTTCTCTAGTTGCGGAGAGCGGGGGCTACTCTTCTTTGTGGTGCACGGGCTTCTCATTGCGGTGACTTCTCTTGTTGCGGAGCACGGGCTCTAGGCGCGTGGGCTTCAGTAGTTGCGGCACGTGGGCTCAGTAGTTGTGGCTCGCGGGCTCTAGAGCACAGGCTCAGTAGTTATGGCACATGGGCTTAGTTGCTCTGCAGCATGTGGGATCCTCCTAGACCAGGGCTCGAACCATGTCCCCTGCATTGGCAGGTGGATTCTTAACCACTGCGCCACCAGGGAAGTCCTATACTAATATATTTTTGATAAATTGTTTAGTGCATGAAAATGTACTCTATATTGAAATATAATCACTTTCTCTGAAGATATTCTAAAATAATTGCAAATTACAAATATGCATAAATCAAATTTCAAAATACTCATAGCTGGTAACAATATTGTAATGCTTTAAGTATTTTCATATTATATAAAGTGATTCTGTAGAAGAGTAGTACTTGAAAACTTGATATTAACTTTAAATGTAACTATTAGGTTTTAAGATATTCTGGGTCTGATGGCATGTGCAATGTTAGATTCAACTGACTGTTTAGAATTTTCTATTCTTCATTTTTAATGTATTTGATACCCAAGCTACCTTAACATCTTTTCCTTGACCGTAACTGGCTGATCCTACTCTTCAGGAATAAAAATAAGGATCCAGCAATAGTCCTGAGTGAAACCTCAACTTCTAATATCCTCCTTTTTCCCACCTCCACACAGAGGAAGCAAGATTTACAACATCTGAACTTAATGATCTGCAGGGAAAACCACATGATTAATCCCTATAGCTCCATCATTCAAATTGTCTGTCAAGGGAAAAATATGTCAACTTTTAGAGCAAGGGAAAAAGGTGCAGATGGGCAACCAACAGCATCAGTGCAGCACAAAGTGGAGTTTATTTTAAACCTGGGTGGAGGTGATACCCATGCTCCAGGCTGCCTTCAAATCTCACTCTGCCTAGAGCTCTGACACTGACTGCTCCACTCCATCTGTGGCTCGCCCTTCCCAAACCTTAAGACTTCTGATTCATGGGTCAGCCTTGAATTACCAGATTTCCATCTCAGAAGCAGGGTTTTCCCATATTAAAAGAGACTGACTCTATACAGCTTGTGTCAAGGACTGCTAATAACCTCGCTCAGGTATTTGACACCTTGGAGAGGGAAGTGAAACTTTCATTACCTGAATTTTCTTTTTAAGAAGTGAATTGGAATCCATAATTAATAGATCCTAGTTTATTTAGTTCTGTGTAGATAACAGCAGCCCGTATAAAGGAGGCTATATAATGCTGATATTAAGCAGCAAGCCGTCCCTGAGCAGCAGCACGTGGGCAGGTGCCAGGTTGGCTTGCCACACTTCTGTAGATTTGACTGGGAAGGAGACAATGAGTGCAAATGGATTGAAAGACTATATTACATATACAGCATAAACAAAGTCTCCGTGGTGTCAGCTTTCTACACCCCTAGAAGGGCCAGGACTAGGGTGAGACAAGTAAGGTACTTAGGGCACAAAGTTTAAGGAGTCATTCGCTCTCAGGATTGTACAAATGTCAGCTTGTTTTTGCATATGTCTAAGAATGAGGTGCCTAGGGTATAACATTTAAGGAGGCACTCACTCTCAGGATCCTGCAAGGGCAGGATCAGCACCTGTATGACCCTCAAAATGAGTGCCTCCTTAAATTTTGCACCTTAGTCACATCAGTAGCCTAAATCTAATCCTGGACGTGGTCGCTAGGCCCACAGGACAACACTAAATTGGATGAGCCAGATGACAGACAACAAGAGTGGCAGGCTGCTCTGTTGGGGAGGAGCCCACTCCATATTGCACCTTAGCAGTTTTATAGCCTGCAGATGGATCTGAGGATGGGGGAGATGAGTGCAGTGGAAAGTTCCATGCCTCATTGGTGCCAGGGAGGAGAATGAGAAACAGCCATGTGTAAGGTCTTCATGACTTGCTTACCTTGTCATGTTCCTGGATATTCCACCAAGACATGGGCCAGCCTAAGGTTAGCCTTGCCTACATGGCCCACGTAGATATGTGCAAGGTCACCAGGATGCCAGGATAAAGCTGTCCTCCTACAACTGGTATTAAAAACACAGGTTTGGAGTCAAACAAATATATTTTGTAACCCCACTTCTTAATAGCTGTGTGATATTGGGTAAGTTATATAAACCTTTTAGCCTAAGTGAGAAAAGAAATAACTACTTTATAAGGCTCTTATAACTACCCTATAAAACTGTTTATAATGTATATAAAGCATTTAAAGAGTGCCTGCATGTAGTAAATGTTCTGTAAGTAGTTATTATTTTATTAGCTATTAAATCTAAATGAATATGGTGTACAACATAGTTTTTAAAAATTCCATAATGTAGTAAAAAATCAAAGTTTGTTTTGAATGTTTTAATCAAACAAATAACATTATTACAATAGTAAGTTTAAAAACTATCTAGGAAATCAATGTTTTTACTTTTTAGTGTCTCCCTTTTTGTTATCTATATAAAAATACATGTAAATAACAAGATAGACAAATTTGTCAAAGATTTAAGTTATATTTTGTAGATAAGATATTCAACAACCATCAGAAAGACTGACTCACTTTCAACTATTTTCAGAGTTTCTCAAGGGATTTATTTCACCTATTAATTTTACAACATAAATGCATTCATGCACACTTATGCTTGTTATTCACACCTGAAAATTTTTTTTTGCATCAAGTGATAGATAAGCCATGTTTAACTTGGGCATCTATCCAAGTAGGACACTGTCTCTCAACTTACACTCAAAATAGAAAATAAGATCAAAAAGAAGTTTTTTTAATTAAAAGAATAAACAGAATAAAAGAATATATCTGTATTCTCTTTAGAGCCATGAGTTCATAATTTGCTTTAATTCAACATGTTAAAAACAGAAATACCAATGCCTTTTCCATTCATCTTCAAAATACTATTGTTGCTTTAGTTTTTTTCAAGACCATGACTATCATGAAAACTTTAAAATTTTACAGATCTGAGCATTGGCCCAACTTTTCTACAATGGCAAGAAATCATCATGGTAGAACTTTTAATTAACAAGATGACAAAATGCCTCAACTAAATTGCTAAAATATTTTTTCTCTGAATTAATTTCCCTATTATCTCTCTGATAATGTCATCAGAAATTCTATTGTTAATATAATTTATATGCCTTTCTATGAATAACGAAGGTATTAACTCAAAATGTACTTAACACTTTTTTTTTTTTCTTTTTATTTAAAATGTGCTTGGAAGAAACCTTTCATGTGAATAGAACTTTGTTTTTAGTCATGGTCATAACAGGAGTATTATCAAAAAGTGCAAAGGGCTGTGTGTTTTATTTTCTGTTAATCTAACACTTGAGCCATTTTATTACCATTTTATTTCACTCCATGAAATTCTAAAACAATTTTTAAATTATATTTTATCTTTGGATTCAAAAGGAATGCTAATTTTGTTTGCCAATTTATAAATATGTTTCATGCTTAATTTTATTGTATACTGACATGATTTACTTCGATAACAATAGAAATGTTAAAAATCACGTAAGATCAAATAATTTAGATGATTTGATTGTTTATGGTATGCGTGGTGTTGGAATAAAGAATTTCAATAGGATGGAGAGGGAGGGCCTTTTCAAATAGACTTTATATTGCAGACATATTAATTAGGATCTTTTAGTGTTTGGGAGCCAGAAACTTATCTTAAAGTTGCAGGCAGGGAGAACATCCAGTTTCAAACATTGCTCAAATGATAGTATCAAGGACTTAGACACTCCCATTATATCTTATAGAATCCATATTGCCTTAATTCTCTGGCAGGCCCCTACAACATTTGAAGCAATTTTTATAAGCCTCTTTTAGAACTAGAATGGGGAGGGAAGAAGTTCCTCAAAGGGACTGGGTAGGAAAAAATATTATGTACAATATATGCATTACGAAGAAGACAGTAAGTTTCTTGGCAAGCATTCTTGTGGTTGCCTTATCATTCATGGCCCTTAATAAAATATGCATGCAGAAGTTCATCACTCATCGAGTTCCTGTTCAAAGTCAGCTCCTTCAGATGGGAACTTTCACCACACCATCCCTTCCTTCTTCTCTGCCCTGCCTTTAATGTTTCCTTCACATGCTCATTAGAGTCCCATGTTTATTGTTAAGATTCCCCATTTTTGAGATACCAGTGAAATGATGTAATTGAGTCCCAAGTGAATTAGTAACATGTATTCTTAATGATATCCAGGTGTTGGCTGTTTCTCTGATCATAGATATTTAAATTTCTTTTCCTTCTATCTTCACTGAATTATCTTTCTTTCATCTTTGATTTCTTACTGCAATACATTTCCCCAGGTTCCTCAAACCTATCCATTCAACTAGATGCAAACAGATAACAAGTGACCAGGGTCACAAGAAAGAAACTTTTTAGCAAAAACTGTAACTTATCAATTTAACCCCAAACTCCTATTCATCTACCTATGAGCAGACAGTTTTTTTGTTGTTGTTGTTTTGTTTTTTCATTTGGGAGGAGTGGGGGGATGGTTTACAAATTAAAACAGTTGCAAACATTAAAGTCCTGAGAGATTTTACTTAAAAACCTAAAATTCTAGCTACTTTTGAAAAAGCCATATGATTAGTAACCCTGTGACCAAAGCCGTACAACTGATAAGGCTGAGCTCTAGTTGTTCCTAAAACAGCGCACTTGCTCTCGAGTTTGTCACAGCATCACCCATTTCTTCATTTGTGATACCTTTGTCAATTGTAATCATTTCTCAGGCATGATCTACTGTGGTTACCGATTTAAGATTAGAAATCAATCCTTATAAAAGAATAGCTAATCTGTCCATATCTGTTTGTATTTTCATCTTCTATGTATAGTAATAGAGTGAACTGTAGATAATTAGATTTTTTTGGAGTTTAAGCATTTTCCATGGGTTCAATATTTGCAAATAATATGTTAAATTGCAGTTTCATTAAATTTTCTTTTTTCTATTCTGCCGTCACTTCAGCTTCTTAGAGAATGAAACATCTGCTTTCCCACCTAGAGCCATTTTCTTTACATATTTCAAGAATAATTAGTATGTTTGTATTTTTTTCTATTTACAGATTATACAGAGTTGGAGAAAATATCTAGATTTTTAGATACGACAATTGGTATATATAGCATTACAGTGTGTAAGATTGTCTCAAAACAAAAAAAATATATAGCTGAGTGCCCTAACTTTGTAGCTAAAGAAAATATTACACTGTGGGACTGGGAAATTCTCCATGCTGTTGAGTAGCATTTTACAATCGACACCTCTCCCCTTTTCAGGATATCGAATCCCTAACAGGAGGGCTGACTGGTTCTAAGGGGGCTGATCCACCGGTAAGTTAGATTCTTCATTAAATTTAACTATTGACGAAATGAATTATGTACATACCAGATCATCAGAGTTACTTGTATACAATTTGTCATACAGGTAACTTTTTGAAATAGTTTCTTTCAAAACTTTATAGCTATTGCTGTAACTAATACAAAAATGTGAACTTGCTCTGAGGTGTCATTTAGTGTTTTAAAAAGTTTTAATACTCATAAAATTCATCTCCATACATTGATTCTAAAAATAAGAATAAAAGCTTCATTAGTATGTATAAACATCTTATGTCCTACTAATGGGCTACAAAAAAAGTTAAAACTTTTTGGAACTTGAGAGTTTACCATTGTAAATAAGTGTATGATTTCAGTTGCAATATACTTTCTAGTTACTGAGAAAAAATTATTTTAGCCCATTTTTTTCACAGTATTGATTCTTGATATTGCTGTTTCTTTCCTGCTTTACCCAGGAAGCTTCTAGAAAATTGGAGAAAGTGCTTGAAAGTTTTAAAAGATTGTCATTTTTAGGCAATAACAAGAGATTGATAGTCTAGTATTGGAACATTGTAGTCCTTTCTGTGATGTCTGATTTCAGAAAACATTGAGTAAAACAACATTCCTGTGATTTCACGCTTGAGGCACAAACATGAGTTCATGGTGTATATCTAAAGTAATAAAATTCAATTTATTTCAACAAACAGCCAATGCATAAATTTGTTATCACTGCTTGCTTTTCACTTAGCACTGTGAGGTTTAATGTGGAACACACAGGATCCTGTGTTGTCAATTTTTAGCTATACTTCATCTAGGCATCTAGCTGAAGTATATAATTACTTTAAGACACCACTGAAATGTTAAAAAGATAACTTTCAATTGTAGCTCTTTCTCTCACTCTCATGTGTCTCATGATGTTGTCTAATCTTCATAATGCTCCTAAAGTAGGCTAAACAACATATTTTAGTCCTTTCTCTTCCTTTTATTTTCATTGTCTAAATTTATGCAGGGAAAAAAATGTACTGTCTTCAGGTAGCTGCTTATATTTAGTCCCTGAACCTATTATACTGCAGCATAAGACAAGATGAAATGTAAGTCAGTGTAGTAGTGTAGGTGACTGCTTATGTGATGTAATTTCATCCTGCTGCTTTGTGTTATGTTTGTGTATAGCATTCAACCTTTATTAGAAGAATAAATCCATTTCCTTTAAAATACCTCCCTCACTGTTCACTGATTCCTGAAAGAATTCTGCGATTAGAGATAGGTTGGTTTTAAGAGGATTTGTCCCTTGTTCAAAACTAAACTAAACACCTCTCTTCTGCATGTGACCATAAAACTCTTACCTGCTATTTACATGTTAAAATAAATTAGTTTATCATATCCTTTCAAGAAAGCAAGTTTCTAAACATGGAAGATTGAGTCAGCATAAATCCTAGTTACTGAAAGAAGCCCCTTACAGGGGAAAAAGGTCACAGAAAGGAAAAATGGTGACCTAAAGGCAAACTTAATCAACTTCATTCCCAAAAGCTAAAAGTGAACTGTATATTTGTATTTTTATACTACATATATGTATGTCTTTTTTTCTTTGGACATAATTTATAATATTATGAAGATATAGGTCCTCTCTTGGCCATCCCTTACCATGATGATGGGTATTTTATACTGCTACCTACATTTTCTGAAATTCAATGATAGTGCTTACTTTATAACTTTTTGTAGAGTGGAAAACATCACACAAATGTCAGAGTACATAAATGTATGTATACTGTTAACACCCTAGCTTAGACAATCTAGGGTGTTAACAGTATACATACATTTAGTGTTTCCCATTGTTAAAGAGATATTGAGAGGATATTACCAAGAGCTAGGTAATAAAATCACTTTTTAATCCTCTATAAAGCTTATATAAAGTAGTCCAAGTATGAAGGTAAAATGGTAATGGTGTCTAGAGTTGCTTCAGTCATTTAAGAATAAGGCTTTGAATTAAGCTATTGTTTTTGCCCCCAGGTTAGAAAACTGAAAGTCAGATTAAATTATACATAACCTAAGTCCATTTGAAGTTTCATATTACTTTTTCTTTCTTTAAAAAAAGGCTTTTATAATAGATTATCTGAATACTATTATTCATTATCCATTTCTAAAGTTGTGTCTTTTTTATAAATGTTGACAGTGTATTACTAAACCCATTCTATGATGAAATTTTCATTGGTAAGAAATTCAAGTTCCTATAATTTTTTCTCATTGAACAGAATATATAAAGTGTTGACTGAATGGTCTCTTACAAGGATATGTAGCTGTGGAGTAATTTCTTTACCAGTGTAATAGAAATATCAGATACATCTTTAAATATAAATGGTATATTTAAAAATTGAAAAATTTTCTGTGGGTAGATATAAATATTATTTCTGAAGCATTAGAAAAAAGTGAATTTTGCATTTTTTCAAATAGTAAGCATGTATAAAAAGTTGTGTCAAATTTGCAAATGTCATTATAAATAACTTTGCATATCTGGTAAGAATAAATTTGAGTAACTCCAGGAGTATAGTTTGCATTAATATTTTTAACAATAAATGTTAAATAGGTTTTTTGAAATTTCAAGAAGTCTCAGTTTTAATGCTAATAATGAAAGAGAGAATCACTCATTCATTATTTTCAGGGGCAATTCAAGAGTTTTATAATGGCTTTCTTCTGAAAAGAATTTCAAAAAGTATGTTTTTAAATTTGTAAACTGGAAATCAGTTGCTGCTGCAAATAGAACTTGCAGATTTTTCTAAATCACATAGTTATCTTAGAAAATAAACCCTTCTATCATTAAGAAAAATATTGTCCCTTATGTTAACTTAAAATTGTCTTTGAAAATTTGTATCAAAGATATTCTACATTCTGCATATATTTTTCATTCACAAAAATTAGATCACAGATTAACCTCCAGTGTAAAAACATAACATATATTTACATATAAAAATAAAAAGAAGGAAATAGATAATTAAAATCTAAAGGGTAAAATATCATTATTAAGTGCTTTTTTTAATATATCATTTTGCTATAGTGTTTTAAATTTAAAATATTAACATTATTAAAAATGAAAAGCTTGTGAAATGTAAGGTGTCACGGATATCCCTCATTATCAAGTTGTCAGGTCATCAGGCCGGCCATTAGGAAGGCCAGGGTAAGGTCTAGGTAACTCAGTTTCTGATAGCCAAGGGGATTTTGGATGCTGAAAAACAGGTATAAAGCATGAATAGTTATACTGCTATACCAGCTGAACCTGGTATCTGGAGAGCTGTGAATATGCAGGTCCATGTGGTACCAGTAGTGTGACAGATCACTGTCCTGTTTTGAGCCCATGAGCCAGTGACATAGAAGTGTTGGCCAACCCTCAGCCTGGAGCCAGGATTTGTCCCAGACTGCGAGCTAGGTCTAAGTCTGCAGGTGGGATTTAGTAGCTCGGCTGGCTTGGCCACAAAAGTTAAGTTTCATGTTATAGATCCAAGCAGACTAATGTATACAATGAGGGGAGTTTCTCTGTCATTTGGTTTAAGAAACTTTCTGATTATTTATAAACTGATATAAACTAGCTACTTACTTTCCTATTATTTCTGATTCTTTTTGAGGGTTAATATGGACAAAATCTAATAAAGAGTAATGTGGGACAAACCCTAGACTATATGAAACAAATTCCTGAACACACTGGTCAAGTGTCGAAGTGTCTTGATAGTTCAGAGTTCTATTATCAGTGTTTGAATCAAGTCCACCTCATTGCCTTATCCAGGACTTACAGCAAGAATGCCACTGGGGCTATTCAGTTCCTCCCTTGTTTTTCTTTCTATTTGTTACCCCGGAGTGATAAGATCTATAAATTTGCTTCCTACACAACTTAGTATTTTAATTGTTCTAAGTTTCCTTTATTCAAATGCTAATGGTTCTCTTTATTTCTAGAGTGTGATGAATAAGTGAATATGCATCTAATTGGTATCCTTGGGCTTGATATGCACACTGTCCTGAACATTCTCCAGCTCTATTAATTCTTTCCCCACTGAGGAAGCAGAATTGTACATTCCATGTTTTTGTACTTTCTGTTCTCATTTTAATGGTCTTCCTGATGGTTCTTAGCAATTTGAGTAAACACTCCACAGAATTTAAAACAAATTCAATTTCCTGAGGGTGCTATTTAGACCAGGTTATATATTTTTCATCTTGTAGATAGCATTAAAATTTTGAAGTCTCCAGAACTGATCTTAATTTGATTATTCAAAAAATGCCAATATTCTACTCACTTGCTTCAAAAGATAAGGGAATAAAAAATGTGAGTCTGAATTGTTATCTAATTTAATTTCTTTCAGCCTGAATGTTATATTGCTATATTACTAACTTTCATTCTCGTATTTGTTTAGTCAGAATTCAGTGTATATTTAAGTGTATGCTGTGTGCTAGACCTTTGTTTAGGTTTTGGAAATACAGTGGTAAACAATTCACAGTTTCTTATTTCAGAATCTTACAATATAGTGGAGTAGACAGGTTGGTAAAAACATTACAATATAATGTAAGCACAGGATGAAATGAAAATAAGAGGATCACATAATCCAATTGATGGGAGTAAAAAGGGGCTGGAGGATCAAGGAGGGCAAATAAAAGAAAATAATGTCTAATTGTAGAATGAGTTGAAGTTTGCCAACTGAGAAAGGTGGAACATGGAATTTTAAATAAGGAAATACTATATGCATAAGTTAAAAATTAGAAAATAACTTAGAGTGGCTAGAGTAGGAAATAAGCTGAAGGATGGGAGGTAGTGGTGAGATAGAAGGTAAAAGATTAATCCAGAGCAAGAAGTAAGAAATTTCATGGAAAAAAATTGTACTCTATACTAAAGAACATGAGGACCCATTAAAGTCTTTAAACAGGAGAGTCACTTAATCAGCTCTGTCCTTCAGAAACATTTTTCTGACTCTAGTGGAGAGTGATTTAGAGAAACGACTAAGCAGGAAAACCATTGAAAAAGGCTCTTGCAGTCATCCAAAGGAGGGATGACAAAAATGATAATGGTGATTTTTTTTGTCTGTCCTACTACATTATAAAACTAATTGAGGCAATATATCAGGAGAAAGTCAACATTTTATTTTGTTTAAAACAATAAGTTTTTAGTATGAGCCTGTCAAGTGACAGTGAGAATGGAGAGGAATAAACTGATTCATGAGCTATTAAGGACTTAGTGAACACACAAGAATAGGTGGTTGTTTGGAGGAAGGAGAATAAAACTTATTGAAGAGTCAAGGATGATTTTGAACTTTCTAATTTGGCAATTGAGTGGATAAAGGTACCATACACAGAGACAAGAATCCCATGAGGTAGAGCATTTCTGGAGGGGGGATATTGAGTTCAGTTTTGGACACATTAAATTGAGGTGACAGAGTTGGGAATATATGAATGATTTTGGAATTTAAAGGTCAGATGTCATTTATAGCCATTAATTTGAACATGTAGAATAGTTAATTGACACTGTTGGAGCTGATGAAATCATTCCAAAAAAATGTATTCTGAATGAGAAGATAAGAGTTCAGAATAAGGCCCTGAGGAAGAAAAGCATTTAAAGGTCAGAGGAAAGGGAAAGGGAAAATTAAGAGGAAGAGTATTCCTCAAAAAAGATAAAACAGGTTGGTTACAGGAAAGAATACCAGGAAAGTTTGTAATCATGAATGCCAAGGTCAAGAGAGGGTGGTGAAAAGGGTTATTAGCAGTTTCAGGATGTTGAGAGTTCAAGAACAGCGTGCCCCACTGAAATTTAGCAACAAGAGGATAAAGGGTGGTCTAGGTGAGAATAATTTTAGTGGAGTAATTCAGGTAGAATCAAGTTTCCAGTGGCCTAAGAAATTGAATGGAAGATGAGAATTGGATTCAGTGGCTAAGGAAACAATTTCTAAGTGTTTAATTATGAAGGAAGTGAAAAGAAATAATAGCCAACATAAGTGATGAGGCTGAGAGACAATTATTTTAAGGAGAGAAAATTTGAGTGTGTTGAAACATATGGAAAGCACATAGAGAGGGAAAAGAATTTACTGAGGAAAGAGAAGTTAATTAATAGGTCATTGGATGAAGCAGAAAAAGATGGACTCCAGAGCATGTTACATAGAAAGAGAAACGTCGCTTCAAAAGTGAAATGGAAGTAGAAGAAAAGAATGGAAACTGATGCAAACATTTTTGTAGGTGGGAATCTTACAAAGTTGCGAGAGTTTCCATTTAATGGTTTCTATTTTCCCCACAAAGTTAAAAAGACCTAATTAGCTGACAGTAGTGGGGAGATGATGGGT
Organism: Balaenoptera borealis; assembly: GCF_965194805.1. NCBI lineage: Eukaryota > Metazoa > Chordata > Mammalia > Artiodactyla > Balaenopteridae > Balaenoptera > Balaenoptera borealis. The sequence continues at coordinate 68,992,621 of NC_138870.1, read as the reverse complement.
TAAGATATTTCAGGAATATAGAGAAGATGTATCTAGCCATTATGGATTGTGGGAGAATTAGGTAGATCATAGATGGATTAGTGGAAAGTGTCAGGGTACACTTGTAGGCAGTGAATTTGTAGCGGTTATAAATAAACTCAAAGGTGTGTTTTCTTTTCCTCCAACAGTACTCTGTAGCTCAGGTATGGGAGGGTGGATGCCTACAGTCATTTTGATTTCAGGTTGTGGTCTGCCAGTCAATTACTGTGGAAGGCCAATGGAGCAAGATAATTGAGAATATTAACAAGAATGTCATAAAGTCTAAGCTGAATAAGAATTTCAGTGAAGGTAGGAAGGGATTGATGAAGCAGAGTGTTCAGGGTCTCAATAAATTTGAAAAAAGGGTGTAGGAAGAGGGATACAGAATTGTGGTGAGAGAGTATAATGCTTGATTTAAGCATTTTAGGACCAAAACATTCCCAGGTGCTGGTAAGACCCAAGTTGTGGTCATGGAAATGGATGAAGTACAGAGGGAATGAAGCTCATTGAAACTGGTGACATCAAGGAACTGAGAGACCAGTTGGATGGATTATCTATGTGGACCCTGCAGTCTTTTCTACCTATATTTACTCCCTTGATAATCCTAGCCTGTTTTACAGTTTAAGTGCCATCTACACACTGATAACTGAATTATTTACATCTCTAGACTGGATCACTCCCCTGAACTTCAGACTTGTATATCCAACTAATATTTGACATGTCTACTTGTATATCCAATATGAATTTAAAGCATAACAAATTAAAAACTGAACTTCTGGTCTTCTCTGTCACTCTCCACAAACCTCCTGCAGTTTCCCACCTATCAATTAATGGCTATTTCATGCTACTATTTCCAAAGTTAAAACCTTAGAGTCATCCTATGAGTTCTGTCTTCATAATTCTTTGAAAATTTACCCAATTTTCAGAAAGACCCCTACAAAATTACCACCTTGATCAGAACCACCATCCTTTTCATATGTCCTTTTTCAGTGAACCAAGCAGGATAAATTTCTTAAAATATGAGTCAGATCATGTCACATCAAGGCTTAAATCATTGTTGGCTTCCCATCAGAATAAAATCCCCAAAGCCTATGGAGTGGTTTCTAAGACACTTCATGACTTCTCACCTTACAATTCCTCTAGGAACTCATCTCATACCTTCCTTCCCATAGTTCATTCCAATTTGCTATCCCTTTACCTGGGTATGCTGGGTATTCCTTCTGCTTACCATACTGTCTCCACAGATAGCCCCCAAACCTACTCTCTCACTTTTCTTGGGTCTTTGTTCAAATGCTAATTTATCAGAAAGATCATCCAATATTCTTTTCTCTGCCCCTATGTGTTTATTGTTTGTTTTCCTCTACTATAATATAAACTCCATATAGTTAGAGGCATTGTCTCTTTTGTTCACTATTATATTCCAAAGGTCTAGAATAATACTGTCATGTGAGTTCCTCAATGTATATTTGCTGAATGAATAAGAACAAATACTCTCAAACACATGATTTATATGATCATATTTGTGTGCTTAATGTATTGATAATAACTCTAGCAGAATACCTTATGGAGAAAGGGATTGAGGCTGTTATAATAATTCTGGAATGAGATTACACGAGTGTACTTCAGATTATGGTAGTGGTAGCAAGAATTAAAATAGCAGAGAATAAAAACCTTACAAAGGCAGTATTAATAGAATCTTCTGGTGGGAAAAGAAATAGGACTCAAGGATAACTACAAATATTGGCCACTGGGAAAAATAACATCAGTGCAAAAATCATAAGGATATATTTGGGTACTGAATATCTTATTTATCTTGTTTAATATCATTAAATATAATCCCTTTGAAAGCAGAAATTTCTGCCTGGTTTATAACTACACTCCAACGAACAAATGAATGAAGAAGAGGAATTTAATAGGTCTTCAGATGGAACAAATGGAAATCAAGTATTGAAAATTTCAATAAATAAGAAAGTAAAAGATGTGAAGTGGAACTTCCATTGTTGATTCAAAATTTTACTTAGAGCCTCAAAGCTTAGTACCATTGGTGATAAGCATCTCCGCATTTCATGGAGGAGTGCTAAACATACCACAGACTTACTAGTTAATAATTACAGTAGTATCAGTCCTGCCACTGTGAATCACCACCTTTAGCCTCTCTAAGTGAAAACCAGAAAGGACTCATTAGCAGAATTTCAGCTGGTAAGAAGTAATGCAGGGTTTTTACTCTCATGAAGAGAAGCGTGTCCTTCTCCTAAGCCAAATGGGAGTGGACCCAAAGGAATGACTCATAGAAGAAGGCAGTGTTATCTCTGTGTTTAGATATTTATTCAACAGCTATATCAGCAGGCAATTCCATGGAATATATGAAAGGCAAGGGGAGAAGAAAATTAATGTGTATCCCTTAGAGTTGGAAGATATACACTTAACAACTGAATCAAATATTTGCTTCCTATGTGCCGGTGTGGATAGGGGATAGGGAAGAAAGGAATCAGTAACTTCATTTTAATTATTTAACTTATCAATATTTTTAACTAGTCAGAATAGGTACTTAAAATATTGAAGTCATGAATATGTAGCCAAAATAATGAAAAATAGTTCGTATGCAGGAATTTTATCGTGAGAGAAATGTAATGCTTTGTATATATGATACCAAAAGATTTCCATGTTAGGTAATTTCCTATTCATTAATGCATTACTGATTAGACCTATTTAAGCATCTGTATTTCAACACAAACTACTTATTTAGAGGGCACATTTGAACATGGTTTCCTATATTCAAACATTTAAATCATGTTTAATATGAAAGTGAACAAAGAGATATGAATTATAGACTAACATCCAAAAGTTGGGTTAGAATAACACTGAATGTGGAAGCACTTTTGAGATCTCTCAGCATATTGTTTCACTGGTGATTAATGTGTTAAGAAACATTTTAGAAATGATTTTTCCAGGATAGGAGAAGTTATTTGGGAAGCTGAGAGTAACAAAACAACTTCGTGTTAGAAATAAGGGTCTTAGTTGTTACTGTTAATTTCTAATCGATCTATAAGAATAAAGGTACTTGAAATTTTTTTGAGGGAAAAGCAATATGTTAATGAAAAAGGACATAATAAGTAAAATAAATTAGGAACTTGCATTATTGCAAAGATATATTATTTTTGTTAATAATAAAACAATGAACTATATATTAATATATACTCAGTTTTCTGATCATATAAAGTTTAATATGAATCATTTTAATTTACCTATCTTTGTTCCTCAAAATCCCTATTACAATTCTGTCAAAAATAGTAATATAATTTCAATTACAGACATTGTAAATACTTGTATTTTATTCTTTTCCTATCTTTTCTATTTCTCTTTATTTTTATTATACATAAATTTATTTGTACATATGTGTGTGTATTTATATATAGGATATATAAGCACATTTGAGTATATATATAAATATATGTAATATATATAAACGTATATATTTCTTTTTTTTTTAATTTTAATATGTATTTTCTCCTACAAAAAATGGGACTTTTTTAGTTTCTTGACTAAACAAGAGGCTGGTTTCTAATTAGACTGCTCTTATCCAACATAATAAAGTGGGACTATTTTTATTCTTGATCAAAGATGCTTATAATTTAGGGTGTTTATCTGAAAGACAGATGGATGAATACAGCTTTATACATGTAATTGCTCATTAAAATGTGAAAAATATAAAGTAAGAATAAAAGTTTATTTAGGAAACATATTTGTAATGCTATTGTGTATGCAGTACTATTCTGGGACTTTAGAAAAAATGAAAGATATCAATTCAGTGCTATAGATTTTTGCATTCTAACTGGGTAGCAATTGTTTCTTTTTAAAACATGATTGAGAAGTGTAAAAAAATGGTACATAGATAAATACTTTTGTGTTATATGGAAATAATCACAGTAAGTGTGTTTAGGGGGGATTTTATTTTTATTTTTTTGGAAGACTTGTTTTGAGAGGTGAATGTTGAACCAGATGTTGAAGATCTAATTTGCATTAAATTAAAATCTTTATTTTGGATGGAAGGAATTAAGGATGGAAGGGTCTTTCTTTCTCTCATATCCAAAAGTAGTTCAACTCTATAGACTTTAGCAACTCACAAAACTGGCTACTGCAACTTATTTATAGTACATGAGTTTAAATTTAATTGCTGAAGTTTAGAGTATAAAATTAAACCTGGTCTTGGGGTATTTTTTTTAAAGTATATGTGAGTTATTTTTTTCTAGGAAGCCCCAGACACCCTCCATGCGCCTCTGCAGCTTAATGGCTAAACACCTGTTCAACCTCAATGAGATTAGACTATGGGCCAATTTTTATTTGGCCGTTCCAGAAAAGAGTCATGATTGCACCCAGCTGGCCCTCTAAGAAGGAGGGTCTGATGAGCCATTCCTGCACAGCCTGAGGCAGTAGAATTTGCACAGATTTAGGGCTGCTGCTGTTGCTTTTCCAGGGATCCCAGTGAGGTGATGCACTACCTCCTTTGGCAAAATGAGAAAGGAGCTAGTTTTCTGATGATTTGCCCCATTCTACCACTGGTATTCATCAAAGGTTGGCTGAAGAAACTGCAAACTTCTGTGGCTCCCCTATTTCCTCATTAGGCTTCCAGAGGAGGCAGCATTAAGGCTTACTTGTCCTCTAGCCCTACCTAGGAACTTGTGTCTCCATGTGAAGGAACTTACCTGGAAGGAAAACAACTTATTCTAGCTACCTTTCAGTAACTACATTGTCTTTTTCAAATGGACACTCAGGGGAACATGAATCAGCAAAATGTGAATGCTGAAATTACATGCATATTCTCTTTTTTCACTTAACATTAATTATAATCACTACAGGCACTTTAAAAAGGAATCTGATTATATATTCATAACAAAGTTATTATTATGCAAAATTATTATTTTCAATTGAAATCTATGTTGTTTCAAGAATACCACATAATAGGAATATGCCTTATGATAGGCTATTAAATTATTTTTCAAAAGATATTTCAAGTTGTTGAAATATAAAATTACAAGTATTATAGGAAAAGTAGAAGAGTTATAATATTAAAAATTTAATATTGGCTAAAAATGTTCATCAAAGTCCCTGGCAAGTTGCAAAATCATCTTTTGGCTATATAACAAATTCTCCAGATATCTTATATTTTACTCATAGGAACAATTTATATTTTTATTGGAGTATGGTGGAAAGTTTTGTGGTAATGCTAGTTATTTTTACTATTTTTCCTTTTCTTCATCATAGATTAAAATGAGTAATCCACATGAGTGACTATTTTTCTTCTATGGACAAGCTTTTTGAAAAAAAAAAAATTAAAAATCTTGGTATTCATATCCAGAAACACTGGGTTTCATTTAATTTACATTACCATTCTCTAAAAGGCCAGGAAATTCACTAAAATTTGACATTACAACCAACATCATTATTTTAACTTTTAAATAAATGTATATAAGTAATTGTATTAAATATAAGTGGAAGTAATTGTATTAAATATAAGTGGAAAAACTAGTCAATGTGGAATAAAGACTGAATGAATTTTTTTAAACTATGTGTAGTTTATAAAAGAAATCTAAAATATGGAAATAAAGGTTGAAACTAAAATGACATAAAAGATATACCATATAATACTAGGTAACAAAATAAAGCAGGTGCAGCTATATTAATATCTGAAAGTGTAGTCTTTCATAAAAAATAGTAAATATAAAAAGAGATACTTAAATATAAAAAATGGTATACCAGGAAGGTAGAAATTTTAAATGCTATGTACCTAGTAACAAACACTTAAAATATAGAGAACAAAAGTTAGCAGAAATAAAAGCAGAATAAAAATGCCCTATGTCATGGTGGAATATTTTAACACTTCTTTCAGTACCTGACTGAACAAGAAGATAAAATCTGTAAAGATAATGATAATATGAGCAACGTGATAAACAAGCTTGTCCTCAGTGATATATAGAGAATCTTGCATTTTATTTCCCAAAATTGACCAAATGTGGATCATACAGGAAAACTCAACAAATTTCAAAGAATTGAAATCATACAGAGTATGTTCTCTTACAATAGCAGAATTCAACTAGAAATTGATACAAAAAATGAAATTAAAAAATGATAAATACAAAGTACTTAAGTTTTTGGAAATTATGCTCTATGCTTCTAATTAACTCGTTGGTCAGAGAATTCAAACTAAAAATAAGAAAAAAATGTTGAATTTAGTGATATTAGAGTACTACATATTGAAACATATTAGGAGGTAGTTAAAGCCCTGCTTAGAAATTTATAGCATTATTATATGTTAGAAAAAATAAAGGCCAAAAATCAATGATCTAAGCATTATCTCAAGAAGCTAGGAAATAAAAGAGCAAATAAAACCTAGGGTATAGAGAAAGAAGGCAAAAATGAAGCTAGCAGGAAAAATTAATAAAGTAAAAATATTTAAGTAGAGTATAAACAAAGCTAAACGTTGGTTTTTAAAAAATTAACTGATAATTCTCTGGTGGGTTGGTAAAGTTCAAAATAATGAGGCTATTTTGAACCCAATTTATGCTGATGAATTTGAAACTGTAGATGAAATGAGAAAATTCCTAGGAAAACACGTCTTAACCATGTTAACCCAAGAAATTAAAAAGTGCAAATAATACTTCACATGAAAGAAATGGAATCATCAATTAAAAAATCCTCTCACAAAGGAAAATCCAGGGCCAGATGGCTTCACCTGTGAATTCTGTTATCATTTAAGGGAAGAATTATACTATTAAAATGAAAAAGCACTTCCCAAGTCGTTTTATGAGGTGTATTATTTTTCTATTGCTGTGTAACAAATTACCACAACCTAAGAGGCTTAAAGCAACACACTTATTATCTCAGTTTCTGTGGGTCAGAAGTCTGAGGATAGCTTAGGTGGGTCCTCTGCTCAGAGTTTTAACTGGCTGCAATCAAGGTGTGGGCTAGGTGGCATTCTGATCTGGAGCTCCGGGTCTCCTTCCGAGATCACGTGATTATTGGTATACATGTCTATATATACATGTATGTGTGTGAGTGCTTGTGTGTATATGCACATATACACATACGTGCGTAATGATGGTTATGATCTCCATTACCTTTGCCATTCATATTCTATTTAGTTAGAAGCAAATCACAAGCCCTGTGATGCTCAAAGGTAGGCCCCATATTCATCCCTTCTATAAACCCCCTGCCCATGCTCAAAGGGAGGGGTTTATAGAATGGATGAACATGAGGGACACTCTTGGGTCTGTCTGCTACATGAGGCCAAAAAGTCTTAAAGCAAGACCTGAAATATTACCAAAATGTTAGTTAATTAAATGAAGCAATACATAAGTATATGACATCAGGACCAAGTTGGGTTCTAGAAATGCAAGGTTATTTTAACTTTCACAATTCAATGAAAGTAATTCTCTGTGTTAATTAATAGAGAAAAGAATTCATATGATCATCTATACAGATGCAGACTAAATGTAGATAAAAATTCAGCATTTGTTTATAATGATATTTTTATATCATATAATGATCATGTAATGACTTAATATCATTACATATTAATGATATGATTATTTTTAATGGTAAAATTTCAACATTCTAGAAATAGAATGAACTTTCTTATTAATTAATTATTCAATGTCATTATTTTATTCAAATGTTTATTGAGCAACTAATATTTGCCAGGAACTCAGCTGTTTTCCCTGTTTATATACACTCATGAGAATGTCTTCCTTTAAAATACTGACAGCTCTCCATGCACATTCACTATACAGAGAAGATTACTCTACTTATCAAAGTACTTACACATCAAAAGTACACACAAAGTACTCTACACTTACCATAATGTATAGCTGGGTTTATTTCTATTGAATAATAAATATTTTTCTCCCACCCTTCTATGTTTATTTCCTTCCTTTTTATTTAACCAAACATAGTAGATCTTCCAGATCTTTCTATATTTAACAGCTGGAGATGTCTAACTTTCAAAATTCATTTAATATAATTACTCCCTTTTAATGGCTAGATCACACAAACTTACTTCTTGGCCAACTATACGAAATTAATGAAATAAAAAATCTTTGAGGAAATGTGACTTTCACCCTAGTTTGGTTTTTTTTTAAGTGTAAAGAAGATAGATTATAGAAGATAGAAATAAATTATGTGATATACTTCCCAGATAATTTGGAGCATGAAAATTTTGTAACCTGTAATAGTTACACTCATTGTTTAGAAAGATGCCAGCACCAGAATGAAGATTTTAAAAGTTATATTCTTTTTGTTGAACTACTCTGTGCAGAACTTTAATTCTACAAACAAACCACCAAAATGCAAACATAGTAAATGATAATTAAGTAGAGGTTTATATTAATATTCTTTTAAACTACTGATAAATGTCTGGAATTATGTTTATTTTATGTTTGTTAACACTGGGACTTAATATATCGCAGCATAAAAATGTTTCCAGTATAAAATAGCCTTTACCTGGTATTGTTTTTAGAGGATGTAACTAGTATTAAGCTAAAGAGTGCAGTTGATATCTTGGATCGTATGGTAAGACTCCCTTCCTTCCTTCCCTCCTTCCTTCCCCCCTTTAAAATTTTTACTTATGGATCTATTTCTTTCAAAGCACTAATCAACTCTTTACATTGGATTACATGGCAATCAGTCTTGATTTGCTTATCTAAACTAAATGATGTTGGATGCCATAAACAACACAGGAAGAATGCTGTGTCCTAGTCCTTAAGAAATGTAGTTCTAAAGTCATCAAGGCATTAACTTAAGTTCACATTTTTAATGCTATTCAAACAATTTTAAATATTTATTTGGACATAAAGGAATTCCATTTTCAAGATATTGTAGTAAGAAAGGTTGCTGTAGATACTCAAAACGAAGTTTCATTTATATTAATGTTGAAGATGTGTAAGAATTGAAATGTATTGCCAAAGTGTAACTCTAAAAATGCAGATTTTGCTAAAGTATATAAAGGTTTTATTTAACTATCACATCAAGCAGAGTATCCATAGCCATTCATCTAACTCTCTTATTATTTTCTATCAAGGTTAGATTTAATATGAATGACTGAGAAGGCAACTTTCTTTCCTTTGGCAAGCTAGTTTTTATGGAAACCAAAAAAAAATTTCCTTTTGCAGATCTATCTATAATCCTTGCTCTCAGATTAATAGACTGCAAGTTTTATATTTAGTTTTTTTGAACTTTAGATGTTTTTTCTCAACAGCTCATATAATACAAAGTGTTATTGCCTTATGTCTTCCCTTTTCCTTTCCATTGTTTTCTCATATTTTATCATTAATACCTGTTTAGATTTACAGGTGTTTTTGTTCATTTTATTTTCTTCCTCACTTGTACACTTCACTCCTCAAGTAATTTTGTTACTCTTCTCCATTTCTTAAATACTCCAGTTGTTTCTTGCTAGCTTCCTTTGAGTATGCACGATGACAAAGTTAAATTAAGAAATACTCCAAAAAGAAGGTGAAATATCCTATGTTCTTAACTGATCATACAGAGCATGTGCGTGTACACACATACACACAAACACATTACTATATTTATGTTTTATCTTACATTTATACATTTATATTTAGTGTGTATATATGTATACATACATATATATGTAAACTTAAATACGCCACTGAAATTATACATGTTTGGCTGGTGTTGTGAAGGAAAGAACAGGGAGCTATAATTAAGAATGGAAGACAAGATCAAGGAAGTTCTCTCTGAGGAAGTGACTTCAAATAGATGAATTACCTGACGAGTAGATGATGAATGATCTGGTAAGATGTAATAACATAAGAAGAGTAGTGGGTTAAATAGTGTTCCCCCCAAATTGATGTTTACCCAGAACCTTGGAATGTGACCTTATTTGGAAATATAGTCTTTATAGGTGTAATTAGTTTAGGATCTTGAGATGAAATCATACTGGATTTACGGTGGGCTCTAAATCCAATGACTATTGTTCTTATAAGAAGAGGAGAGCACACAGAGAGACACGTAAAGGAGAATGTCATGTAAAAATGGAGACAGGGATTGGAATCATGCACCTATGTATCAAAGAATGACAAGGATTGCTAACAATCACCAGAAACTAGGAGAGAGTCATGGAATAGAGTCTCCCTCAGAGTTTCCAGAAAGAACCAAACCTGCCCAACTACTTGATTTCAGACTTCTGGCACCCAGAACTATACATTTCTGTTTTAAGCTACCAAATTTTTGGTAATTTATTATAGCACCCTTAGGAAACTAAGACAGGGATTAAGAGTGACTAAAGTTTAGTAAGCTAAAGACAAAGTACATTTTCTTGGAGTATTACATTTGGTTGGAGTAAGAGAAAATAGCCAGATCATGTTGTGTCTTACAGAAGCGTGGATTTTATTTCAAGTGCTATAGGAAGCCATAGGAGAGTTTATGTGAGAAAATTACATGAGATTTATGTGTTAAAATAATATGCTGGATGCTCTTAAAAACTGAGTAGAATAGGACAAGAATTGAAGCAAGGAGAACCTGGTAAGCGGGTAGGCTACTGTAGAAGTCCAGGTAAGAGATGGTGGGAGTTTGGTGTAGAGTCATGGCAACAGAGAAGTAAAGCAGGCTGAGATCTGTTTTGAAGTTAGAACTGATGACTTACTGATGGATTGAAAGTGCATGATGAGGAAAAATTTTAAATGCCTTCCTAAGTTTTGAGCTGAGCTACTGGGTAGATGTTCATGAAATTTACCAAAACAGAGAACACAAGGAAGATAAAAATTGGGGAGGAGTGAGGAAGGAGGATTTTTTTAAACTTTTTATTTTATATTGGAGTATAGCTGATTAACAATGTCATGGTAGTTTCAGGTGCACAGCAAAGTGACTCAGCCATACATATACATGTATCCATTCTCCCCCAAACTCCCCTCCCATCCAGACTGCCACATAACATTGAGCAGAGGTCCCTGTGCTGTACAGTAGGTCCTTGTTGGTTATCCATTTTAAATATAGCAGTGAGTACATGTCGATCCCAAACTCCCTAATTTTCCCTCCCCCCCCCACCCTTCCCCACCACTCCAGTAACCATAAGTTCGTTCTCTAAGTTTGTGAGTCTGTTTCTGTTTTGTAAATAAGTTTATTTGTATCATTTCTTTTTAGATTCCACATATAAGGGGTATCATACGATATTTCTCTTTCTCTGTCTGACTTACTTCATTCAGTATGACAATCTCTAGGTACATCCATGTTGCTGCAAATGGCATTATTTCATTCTTTTAGTGGCTGAGTAATATTCCATTGTATATATGTACCACATCTTTTTTTTTTAATTTTTTTTATTTATTTATATTTATTTTTGGCTGTGTTGGGTCCTCGCCTCTGTGCGAGGGCCCTCTCCAGTTGCGGCAAGCGGGGGCCACTCTTCATCGCGGTGCGCGGGTCTCTCACCGTCGCGGCCTCTCGTTGCGGAGCACAAGCTCCAGACGCGCAGGCTCAGCAGCTGTGGCTCACGGGCCCAGCCGCTCCGCGGCATGTGGGATCTTCCTAGACCAGGGCTCGAACCCGTGTCCCCCGCATTGGCAGGCAGATTCTCAACCGCTGCGCCACCAGGGAAGCCCCACATCTTCTTTATCCATTCCTCTGTCGATGGACACTTAGGTGGCTTCCATGTCTTGGCCATTGCAAAACAGTGCTGCAATGAACATTGGGGTGCGTGTATTCTTTCGGACCATGTTTTTCTCCAGATATATGCCCAGGAGTGCCATAAACAAAATGAAAAGACAACCCACAGAATGGGAGAAAATATTTGCAAACAATGTGACCGACAAGGGATTAATCTCCAAAATATACAAACAGCTCATACAGTTCAATATCAAAAAAATAACCAACCCAATAAAAAAAAATGGGCAGAAGACCTAAACAGACGTTTCTCCAAACAAGATATATAGATGGCCAAGAGGCACACGAAAAGATGTTCAACATTGCTAATTATTAGAGAAATGCAAATCAAAACTGTAATGAGATATCACCTCACACCAGTCAAAATGGCTATCATCAAAAAATCCACAAACAATAAATGCTGGAGAGGGTGTGGAGAGAAGGGAACCTTCCTACACTGTTGGTGGGAATGTAAATCGGTACAGCCACTATGGAGAACAGTATGGAGGTTCCTTAGAAAACTAAAAATAGAGCTACCATATGACCCTGCAGTCCCACTCCTGGGCATATATCAGGAGGATGTTATTTAGCTTGACATATGTGAGTTCTTTACGTGGATTGAGATTTAAATTTCAGGGACTACAGTATGTAAATAATATTTAAAAGCATGGGAATAGTTAAGGTCATCTAGGGAGAGAGTGTAGAAAGAGAGAAGTCCAAGCCAACACTGAAGCAAATTAGAGGAAAATATGCAATATAGGACATTAAATAAGAAGCTTCCTGCTGGAAAATATATGAATGTTTATGAATGTTATGTTATAGAAAGAAACAGAGGTAAGTAGGGAACCAAGTTCTATTCCCCCACTATAGTGAATATAACAGATTTATTTGTATATAAACAAGGGTTTCATGAGTCAAATGATTCAAAGGTTAGGACTGTTTGCCTATCATCTTGAGAAAAATTTTCCTCAGCAATACATTCAGAGTAAGTCTCTGGAATTTCTGTGTTTTTAGTCTTTATGCTACTTTTTACTATTTAAGATGGGATAAGGAATTACTGAAGCAAATTGCCAATGACATTTTTGTAAATCCACAAATCTAATTCACATTGCTTTTGATAGCTTCTATGAGCAATAAACTTCAATAGCATTTTGTCCTTAATTTCACAGCCAGTTCAAATAGTAAACTTTAAAATGTTTATATGTAAAATCCACATGAAAAGAAAGGTGGATGCAAACATATAGCCAATCCAAAGTTTGGTTCATCAATATGGTAGAACTGGTCTTTTACAGTCAGTCCATTTTTACACTTATATACTGTAGAACTGGAATTGACCTTACAGACTGTATGGCTGTATACCTTTACAAATAAGGGAATCAAGATTCAGAAAGACAAATAACCTTCCTGTGGTGGTCATATCTTGTTAGTGGCAGAAGTGGAACTAAGATCACTGGTTTTCTTTTGGCTGGTCAAAGCTGCAACTGTGGAAACCCCTCTTTGGAATTAATCACAAGGGGATGATGTCTTTAAAAGGCAATATTAGATTTTAGTTTCATTGAGGGAAAGAACAAAAGAGAGAATATTTATTAAATACTGTGATTATATGAGATAGAAATAAAATCTTAAGAAATGACCCTAGGGTTTAATCCCAATTTTATCACTTTAATAATTGCTTTGATTTTAGACCAGCTACTTATTCTCACAGAGCATCAGTTTTCTCATCTGTAAAACTAAACCAGCATTTCACTGTTTTGTGAGGATTTATCATAATCCTTTAGTAACTATAATTAAGATTCTGAGCCTCTTGTAGCCTTCAGACATAACACCATTAAAGTAACACAATTTTGAATCATCACCTTGGAAGCTGGCCTTGATAGGAAGAATCAAGTAGAGGGAAGAGGGAGAAAATAATGAAAAAAGAGAGAAAAGAAAATAACATTTTTAAGTTTTAGTCATGTATATACAACATTGATACATTGACATTGTATCATGTACATGCCAGAAGATTTGTCTAAGTATTCCTGTTCCACCCTCAACTTTCAGAAGACTCTGCATGCCTGTGCTACAAAATGGGTGGGGGGAAATTTCTCTTTGCATTCTTGGGCCCTCCCTAGCAATAGACTACTGTAGCTTGTTATACATTGTGAAGAGCCAGGAAAAGGGAGACTGGGAGTTCATAGTTCTACTCCTCCAGCCTTAGTGTTAAGCTGGTTCTGTGCATCAAGCCTCAGGACAGGGTCTTTCTCCACTTTCCTGGACCTTCCCTAGTGGTCTAGAGTTTTCTACCCTCCCTCCAAGGCAGCTGACCTCTGTCTCAAATCAGTAAGTGTTTCCACAAGCTGGTCTCCTGCCCTTCCTCCATGGCAGTGGACCTCTTTTTTATATTATTGCAAAGTCCTAGAATTAAGTTGGTTTCTTCCTCCTCTCCCAATGGCAGATGTTTTTTTCCTACTGGCCATGATGGTTAGAGGAGGTGGATTTCTATTCCACTCCCAGTGGCAGCTGACCTTGTCCTGGGAACAAGGAGTGAGAGGGTTCTCTGTGCCCTCTCTAGTGGCAGCCAACTTCTGCCTGGGACTTATGGCAGGATTTCCCTTCCTTTCTTTTGCAGACAGATGACTTTTCTTATCAAAGAAGGGCAAGAAAGATGTTAGATGCTAAAAGGGTTCTTTTATTTTGTCAGACACATTAATGTGTCAGACACATTTTTCTGTTTTTATGCCTATCCCCAAGCAGCAGTTGAGCCCATCTTATAAAAAACTGATGGTGGAGCTGGTGCAGGAATTCTGATCTCTCATGATAGCCCACACTAGGCTTTTAAGAATTTGTTAAAAATGTGAGTTTATTTCTTCTCACCTACTTTTATGACTGCTTTTACTTGTCTCAGCGGTTTGAGTATCCTGTGTTTCCTCAGAGGGTCTTGTCAACCTTGAGTATTTGGTTTATCTGGTTGCCTTGCATCCTCAGCTCTCTGATTGTTAAAGGAAAAATTATGATGTTTTTAGATCACCTTTTTTTTCTCATTGTTAGCATAGGAGCAATGTTCTCTTAACACTTTCTATTATCCTAAGTGGAAGTAGAACTCCTCACCCAATTTATTTTGTTTTTTTTATTTTTAAATTTTAATTTAATTTAATTTTATTTTATTTTGTCCACGCTGTGCGGTATGCAGGATCTTAGTGCAGCATGCGGGATCTTAGTGCGGCATGCGGGATCTTAGTTCCCTGACCAGAGATCGAACCTGTGCCCCCAGCAGTGGAATCTCGGAGTCTTAACCACTGGACTGCCAGGGAAGTCTCTCACCCAATTTTTTTTTTATCCAGTATTAGAATTTATTATTCTTCCTTTGGTTGGTTACTAGGTAAACTCTTTACCTAGTACTGATGAGTGATGTGAACAAATAATATAAAATTTTGAACATTATCATGGGCCTTAGAAGGTGAGAGTTAATACTCTGAGAGACTTGAGGGAACTAAGGGCACTGAAGAAATCGCAAATTCAAACTTCCTACCTCATACTCAAGAAATGAGATTCTTGAAAGAAATGGTGGATAAAAAGAAAAATCACAGTCATTATTCATTCTCTGCTTTATATCTTTCCTTCTTTCTCTCTTTTTCTATTTTTTATCCCCCCCCCCTCGTTTTGCTTTCCTCCCCCCTTCCCCAATAGCTGAATTCTAGTTAATAAAATGTGCTTAATGTATGACTTCTTTGTACTTGGCTTGATATTAAAGATTTTCTAGACACTGTTTCCATGCTACATTATAGCTTCCCTCTATATCCAGAGAAGAACTTCTGTTCCAGACAAACTTATATTCTTATTATCTTTCCCTCCATGTTTTTGCTTATATATAGAATGCATTTTCCAATTCATATCTTAACTCTTAATTTTTAAAACATCTAAATTCTCAGTAACTGAATTGCTACCACCACAACTTATTTGTACATTTAACATTTTTAAAATAAAAATCTGACTTTAATCCAATAAGTGAAGTAAAATGATCAATAAAAATAAATTTTAAGTAACAAATGCATTTTCACTGCTCATTTGATCATTTACAATATGCTGAAGCCTGTACTATATCTTTGAGCACTATGCAAATATAGAACAAAACTACTTTCTTTTGGAACTTTTAAATAAAGAGCACCACCTTGTGGGAATATATGCTTATATGTAATGGAAGACAGGAATATTAAAGGAATAATAATTCATTTAAAAAACAGTGCTTATAATTTATACTATACTAAATTATTAGCATAGAAATAAAACCTCATGCTTTTTCCTAAGGAAAATTAAAAGATGGAAAGATGGAATTAGAAAAATTTTATTATGCAATCATACATCAATTTTTTTCATATGTAATGAATCAATAAAAATCCTCTGTAAAATTATAACTACTAATGATTCCTTTTATAGGAACATTATTTTAGAACTAATTTTTAGCATAACATAATAAATAGCATTATAAGGAACTATTAAGATGACCTGACCCCCAAAAAGCCTTTCTTTAAAAGTAGGGAAACCAGAATTGAGGGAGTGAATTTAGTGTGTCCACAAACTTATGTATAACCAGTGGAGGGCTAGACGTGGTCACGAAAACATCATTCCTGTTTGCCTGACTGGTTTTGATCAATTGTCAGACATTAGAATATAGTAATAGTTCATTGACCAGTACTGGGGAATCCTTCATTGATCTGTACCGGGGAATAGATTACTTAACAAAAGCGAATTTTGTTATCATAATTTAAAAAATACGTAACATATAATATACTATTGTCTACTTAAAAATAATACTCATTTTTCTAGAATCTTTCTGTGGCACATTATCCCTATTTTTCTAACAATAGATAATTAATGCATCTAGTATTTCATGGAATTTAACTTGAAAAAAACTTAACGTTTTTTATGGATTAGATTGATACTGGTTCTTTTAGAGCTTCCACATTTGACATTATTTCATCTCAACTTACTTTCAAAGGTTGGACTAAAGTTTGGTGATATTCCTCTTGCAATTGGGAGCCCAGAGCTGGAAAGTATTTCCTTCTCCCAAATATAAAAAGAACACAGCTTTCATCATCTTGCAAAATCAAACATTGTATTTATGCTTTGGGATTCCAAATCACCTTACTACTTTTTGATAACAAGTCATATCACTCTTCTATGCTGAAACTGTGGAAGAATAAAACCCATTCTGGTATTTGTTCTTTTAATGGTTTATTTTTTAAACATGGGATTTTCTTAAGCCAGGTTTTCCCCACCCTGTTCTAACATGTTTGAGTTGGGCAATTATTTCTAATGAAACTAAGCATCTGACTTTCATTCTTTCAGTTTGTTAGACTCTTTATATATCCTGATTCTGTTCTTTGCTCCTTATTTCTGTAACTTTGAGTGATAAATATAATTTGTAAATGTGCCTTTGTGTCTTCATATACAGCAACAGCAAACTATAAAGGTTCAGTTACAAAAACTTGAGTGTTGCTTCTGGTGGCCAACATTCAGGTGACTCACAATCCAGTTATTAATTCTGATAAGAAACCATCTCACCATCATATCCTCCAGCCTGCATGCCCTTATCTTTTCTCCAAAAGCCTCAACTCAGATAATCAAACCCACCAGGATTATTGGACTATAGCAATATTTATCTCTCTATTCTTATAACCAATTGTAATTCAAATAAATAATTTTACTTGTAGCTATTTTCATTCATAATTTATTACATCTAATTAAAGTATGACTCTGAAGAACTACTAGTCACAGATTTATTGGATTTTGCATGATTTCAGACATCATTATACAGGGTAATTCATGGTAGCTTTAGGACAGGAGTCTGTAAAGGTATTTTAGTAGTTGAGAGGTCTTTGGTGTTTTTCTTTTAGTTTTTACATGGGCCAGGTGTGTTCAATAGACAGCAGTGGCAGAGGTTTCAAGATGGAGAGCAGAGCATGAGAAGTCTCTTGAGACTTTGATTCAGAACTCATACAACCTCATTTCTGGAGCATTCTATGGTCCTCAGTATATCATGTGCCAGTCCAGATTCAAGGAGTAGGTAACTGTACTCCACTTGTTAGTGGGTGGATCTGCAAAAAAATTGTGGTCACTTTTGTAATCTACCACAACCAGACTTGTAGCCATGGAAATGGAAATGGTACTCTTTTTGGGTTCCTGGACCACATTCCAATGTGTGTGTGTAGGGGGAGAAGTCTGATAATTTAATTCAGTTCTGACACTATCTATCCAGAGGTAGCATCAGATTCCACAGGTTGAGGGCTCAGTCACATAAGACCCCACCCCCCATACCAGATACACACACACACACACACACACACACACACACACACACACACACACTTACACATTTTCAGACACCAGTCAGTTGTAAGCTCTGGCTAAATAACCTGTGCTTCTGACCAATAGGCTACAGATTGGAGGTTCCAACAGCCCCCTCCTTGAGTTTGATTAATTTGTTAGAGTGGCTCAGCAAACCTGTTTACTCACTAGATTACTATTTATTATAAAAAGCTATAACTCAGGAACAACCACACGGAATAGATGCATAGGGCAAAGCATGAAGAAATGGTGCAGAGTTTCCATGCCCTCTCCAGGTGCACCACTTTCCCTGAATCTCCACTTGTTCACCAACTGGGGAGCTCTCCAAACTGTGTCCTTTTGGGTTTTCATGGAGGCTTTATTACATAGTCATGATTGATTAACTGCTTGGCCATTGGTGACTGAACTCAATGTCCAGCCCCCTCACCCCTCCCCGGAGGTCAGTGGGTGGGATTGAAAATTCAGATCCTCTAATTACTTGGTTGGTTCCACTGGCAACCAGCTCCCTTTCTTAGGAGCTATCCAAAAGTCACCTCATTAACATAACACTTTATCACTCTCCACACTTAGGAAATTACAAGGGTTTTGGGGGCTGTGAGAGAGGAATCACACAAAGACCAAATGTATATGAGTAATATATTTTGGTCATCTGAATGACCAAATATATATATATATTTTTTTTTTTCACAGTATCACCATACACACTGTGAGACAATAATCAATGGGACCTGGAATCAGAGAAACAATTGAAGAAGGGAGAAAAGTCAAATTAAATCATTTGACCTAAGTGACTTTGTTATTGAAAAACATAACTTACGTGCTTAAAGATTTGCAGTAAAGTTGACTTGGATTAAAAGTCTGTTCAATTTTATCACTAATTCCCTTCCCTAAAAACTGACCTTAGACATGTCATTTATTTTCTATAAGTTCTGATTTGTTTCTTCATTTGCAAAAAACTGGAAATGATAATAGCTACCTCATTAGGTGATTGGTTGGATTAAATGAAATCATGAAGGTAAAGTGCATAACTGTATGCTTGATAGAGTAAGGGCTCAAAAATGTCATTAGTATATTATTTGTAGAATTAATAATTTCCTTAGTAGTATTATGAATAGTGTCCTGATTACAACAAAACACATATCAGAAAGAAAACTCATTTGAAAGTAATCTGTTTTAGACAAGGTGTGATTGTATTGTCAATGGAAATAGTTGCTGGGGCATTGAAAATTTTAAACTGGGGTTTTAGATGGAAATCACAGGTAGAAATGTCCATATAGAGATGACATTTGAAACCTTGGGAATGAAGGAAATTTGGAGCAAAGATCTGTACAAGAAAAAGAACAGGCAGCCAAAACTAAATATTTAGGAATTTAGAAGATTAGATTATGATTAATTTGGCAAGTTTGATCAAATATATAGGATAAGATGGTATTTTTGTTGTTGCTTGCTTTCCTGGCACTAATTTTTGCTCATCATGTTTCCAGTCATTGGCATTGTCACCAACTGTTAGAATACTTTTCCTCTGTAAGGACATTTCATACATCCCCAGCTTTCCATGATTAATGATCTCAGCCTGAAGCATAGTGTAGGTGAATAATAATAGCTCAAGAAATATTCTAATTTAATAAAAGAGAAGACGTAATGTTCATAATATAAATAAGATTCCAAAAATGTTATGATAGTCCTTCATATTGCATAAACATTCAATTTAAATGTATCTAACCATATATATTTGTATGTAATCATGTTCACATTCGAGGATCATCTATCATATCTAAGTTTCCCCTAAACTCAAAACTCAAGTATTTATTAAAAAAAAAAAAAGTTATTCCTGTTAGTTGAGTATAAAATTAACAGTACCAGGTACAAATGGTAGTAACTAATTGCAGTTGATATAGGAAAACATGGAATCATCTGGTTCTTTCAAAAACAACCTCACATTCATTTTATTAATGGCTCAACATAGGGCAGAATATTGTCCAGATTATGAACAATTTTGGACTCCTATATAGTTATTATAATCTTAGTGTGAACTCTTTTTTTAATTGAAGTCTAGTTGATTTACAATGTTGTGTTAGTTCAGGTGTACAGCAAAGTGATTCAGTTATACATATATATATTATTTTTCAGATTATTTTCCATTATATGTTATTACAAGTGTGAACTCTTTAGTGAAATATTATGACAGTTTCCAGTTCTATATAATAGACATTTACTGAGCATATATTCTGTGAAGGATGTTCTTCTTTATCAATTAAGAAAACATTTATAACCTTTGTGTGAAACACATATACTTTAACTTTCTTAGTTTAAATCCAGAAATATTTTCCAGCATTAATAAAACCTGTTGTGACTGCATAATGTATTATATTTTATTGCTGACTTTAGGAAAACTAAATTTTTCAACTGAGTAGACATTCTTTATAAGTGTGGTTAGGGGGAAAGTGTGTGTTTGAGTCATGCTAGATGTGGGAGGGGATGTAGGTGGTTGTATTTTATTTTTCTAGGCTGTAGGTGGTATGTTGATATGTCGGGGATATTTCAAGACTCAGGAGTGAATGTTCTATTGTAGTTTCTATTTTCTTTTGTCAGAGATCTGCTGAATGTTGTTTTTGTCGCAGGTGGTATTTGGAAATTTGATCCAGAGGAACATGTTTTAAGAGAAAAAAAGCGGGGGAAAATTGATACCAGTCAAATCTACTCCTACACTACTCATCTGGTAGTTGTTATTGCTTTTGTAGTTTTTTTTTTTTTTTTGCTTTTGTAGTTTTATTTTGTTTCCTCATGAGGCACATAGTGATGAACAAGATTGTTGGCTTTCCTATTTGACACACTAAAGGCTTTGACAATTCCCTTGCTAATAAGTACTTCCTTCAAAGGAGAGAAGAGAAAAGCCACAGGAAACTAGGGAAGAAATATGGGAAAGAGTCTCCAAAATATATTGAAGTAGGGAAGAAAATTTAAGACAATAAAAAGAAAAAATTGGAACTGCAGTTTTCATCTCACCATATTAAATATGGAGCTCTAAGAAATCTTTGCATAGACTCCACATTTATAAAATGATTATCATCCTGGATAGATCATATATGGGTAAAATCAATTAGACAAACATTGCTCCAGGACCCATCCTCAGCTCTCTACTTATCTCTCTCCATAAAATCATCCAAACTTGTGACTCCAAGTATAGCTTTAAAAATTATCTATCTCTATAAAGATAAATTTCTCTCAACATATGCTATTTATTACTTATTATTGATTACTTATGTTTTTCCTGAGTTCTAGATCCACTTTACAACTTGCATGTCACAAACACCTCAAGTACAAATCCAGTATTGCCATCATTTTTTCCTCCTATATATTATATTTCAGTAAATGGTTCTACCACCAAGTCAAGCACTTCAGTTCAACACTTAAATGTCATTCTTGAATCTTTCTTGTTCCTGAACTACTCCTTCATCACCAACTTCCACCAATGTACTCTCCAATTTCCATCCATTAAATCTTTAAAATACATCTCAAACCCAAACATTCCCTTTCACTGTTAGAACCCTGGTCCCAATCGCTGCTATCTCTCACCTGGACCTCTGCAGCAGCCTCCTCATTAGATTCCTTACACACAGCTTCCCTCCCTCAAATTGTTCTCTAACTTCTATAGTAAGTGGCCCTGTGACATGTACATCTGATCACAGCATAGCTGCGGTGGAATACAGGAAGAAGTGAGGTGGATCACTGGAGATGGTAGTCAAATACTTAAGTTCTTACCGCTGGGCTTTAGAAAATCAGGCAGTCACTGATGATGAAAGATCAAGCATTGCCCTATGAGCATGGGTGTCAGAGACAAACTAACGGAGGCAAGGACACTGAAAAACCTAAAACATCAGGTTGTTGAATGAATTTCCTGTCATTTTTCAAGCCATTAAGAATGGCAATAGGAATAGGTTGAGAACCTGGACTTCTGCCCCTACCTGGAATTAATGAGGCAGCAACCACTTCACCCACTGGAGTAGTCAATGGAGGCTTGCTAAAACATAAAATTTAAATAAGGTTCAGGATTCATAACATAATACCCAAAATGTCCAGGTTTCAATAGGAAATTACTAGCATACCAAGAATGAGGGAGAGTTCAGACTGAATGAGAAATGACAATCAACAGACATCAATCCTAAGATGGTACAATTGTTAGAATTATCTGTAAAGGATTTTAAAGCAGCCATCATTAAAATGCTTCAATGAGCAACTATAAACATGCTTGAAAAAAATAAAAAATAAAGTCTCAGCAAAGAAATATAAAGTTTCATCAAAGTAGTAGAGGATATAAACGGAACCAAATGGAAATTTTAGACCTGAAAAGTACAATAACAAAAATAAAAACTCAATGGCTGGGCTCAACAGCAGAATGGAGAAGGCAGAGAAAAGAATCACAGAATTTGGAGATTTAAAAGAAATAGAAATCACCTAATCTGAAAAAAGGAATAAATAAACTGAAAAACAACATAGTCTCACACACATATGGAACTGAAACCAAATCTCTATCATTCATGTCAATGCAGTCTAAAAAAGAAAAGTGAAAGAAGGTGGGCTGGAAACGTCTTCTAAGAAATATTAGCTGAAAATTCCCCATTTTCCCATTCTAGTCAAATTTCTGAAAACAAATACAAAGAAAAAGTCTTGAAAGCAACCAGAGAGAAATGACATGTTATCTATAGGAAAAAATCAATTCAAATGATAGTGGAATTTCATCAAAAACCTTAGATGTCAGAAGAAAGTGGTGTAGTATTTTTTTTTAATGCTGAAAGAAAAGATCTGTCAACACAATCTTATATCCAGTGAAAATAACCTTTAAAAATGCAGGGGATAATCAAGAAATTCTCAGATGAGAGCAAAGTAAGAGAATTTGGCACCCATAGACCTACTCTAAAAGAATGTCTAAAGGAAATTCTCTAAACAGAAAGGAAATGATAAAAGAAGGAAACTTGGAACATTAGGAAAGAAGAAAAAACATGGAAGGTGGATAAATATAGACTTTCCTTCTCCTCTTGAGTTTTCAAAATTATGTTTGATGGATGAAATAAAATTATTACACTGTCTAATGTGGTTCTCAAAACTAATTATGATGACAAGTACTGTTTATGAAAATTGTATTATAATGTGCAGCAAGTTCCTTAAAGGAAAAATACTTCACTTTTCTCCACAAGAGGGCAGTGCAAGAGCCTCTGGGGGCTCTTGTTTTAACTGTGGGGAATTAATGTGTAAGACATGAAAATGACTCAATTTCAAAAAGTTATTAAACAGCTTTCCCTGCTCTGGGGAACAGCCAAGTTACATTTGGATTGGACCACTTCATCAAGTCACCTGAAGACCAGAAATATGCCCTTTGCTCTAAAGAATACAAAATGAAAGCTTAAACATTTTTTCATTCCACAAAAGAAGCTCATAGAAATCATTCTGGCTATGAAAAATGGGAATAGTTAGCTGCAGCAGGAACATTCAAAGAAAGAATGGAGACTTTTTGCCTTATACATAATTTTAAACCCTTAACTATAAAATTCATATTGCAAGTTACAAAACGATGCCAACCTTCAAACCAACAATTTATGTAGAGCAGCTCATGAGAACAAAACCCACTATTAAAAAGATTACAGACATTTCTAGAAATGAAAAAAAGCTCCAACTTCTATTTGCATTCATACTTGGTGTGGCAGGGTACAAAAACTGCTTTACTGAAAAAAACAAGTGGGAACATTTTACTTATATGCCAAGCCATTCCAAAGTGAATACCAGCTTACCACAGAGAGTACCTATAAATAGATTTTTTACTTCCAAGTTTTGCTAAAGAGTCCAGCAGAGTTTTAAGTACCTGGTTCTCTCATTTTTGGCATATATTTTCCTGAGATCCCAGTAAAAATAGAAACAATCCCTCTATTACCCCCCCACAAAACACACAGCCACAAAACAAAAATAAAATTACCTTAGATATCATCATAATAAGGGATTATGGCTAATTTTACACTCTTCTATCTTGTTTAATAGTTTCCATTGTCTCATTATCTTTTTCTATTTAATTATACAGTTTTCATCTGTATAAATGTGTGATCTTTAGTTTATTAAGATTTCTTTCCTTTGATCATAAAATTCCTCCTGCCTGAAATGCTGTGTTGCTATATCTACCATACTCTTCTCTATTGGCCAGCTCCTTTTTAGCTTTCAAGAACAAATTTAAAAGTCACCTCCTCTGGGAAATCTCTGCAAGTATTTTCTTGCTGTCCTTCAAGAAAAAAAAAAAAAAAATGAAGAAAAAAAAAAAAAAAAAAACCCCATCCTAACCTAACCATGACTACAGCACTAGTTGTTTTAGCTGAGTACCTAGGTGACCATGCATCACATTGTATTAGAATTGTTTGCATATCTGCTTTCCACAAGGTTGTCAGAAACTGGAAGGTGAGGACAATGAGAAAATTTTCACCAAATCTCCTGTACCTGGCCCAGTACCCAGCACAGGACTCCATTGTCTGGTCTAGTAAATATTTCCTGTATTTTCTGTTAATGAATACTTTCGAGAGTTGTATTTTGATAAGAAGTCTACATTAGCACCATGTAAAAACACCTGTAGACAAATATATGCTATCGCTTATATGTGGAATCTAAAAAGGAAGATACAAATGAATCTATTTACAAAACAGAAATAGACCCACAGACAGAAAACAAACTTATGGTTACCAAAGGGGACATGTGGGGGAGGGATAAATGAGGAGTTTGGGATTCACATATACACACTACTATATATAAAACAGATAAACAACAAGGACCTACTATATAGCACAAGGAACTATACTCAATATTTTGCAGTAACCTGTAAGGTTACTAGAAAAAATCTGAAAAAGAATATATATATATATATATATATATATATATATATATATATATATATATATATATATAGCTGAATCACTGTGCTGTACGCCTAAAACTAACACAACATTGTAAATCAACTATACTTCAATTTTTAAAAAACATGTGTAAAAAAGATGATTCTAAGAATGCTAGTCATATATATGTGAATAAGGACTGTGTTATTTCATTGAAGAAAAATGTGCTCACCACACTGTGGTGTATGCAATATATTATGTAAAGGCACATGTATTAAAGATATTTTCTAGGAGAAAAAAGAAATATATTAAACACCTACTTCTTGTACATTTTAATGGTTTACAACAGTAGAAATATATGGCCTAAATGAACATAGTGTGTGTCCCTAATAATGGACACAACTATTATTCACGCAGTATATATTTGACTCATCCTTGACTTAACATTGCTGATATTTATAACTAACATGTACTGAGTAGTTATCCTGTACAAGATAATGTGCCAAATCCCTAAGGCATTATGTCATGTCACTAAGTCATGTTACTAACTTATGAGGTAAGTACTATGATTACTACCATTTTACATGTGAAGAGGGTTGTTGGGACATTGTAACTAGAACAGGTGAGAGCTAGAAATGGATATCAGGTCTGTCAGGAATGAAGTCTTTGCCACTGAACACACTTCTCCTAAATGTTTAGGAGCCATCGTAATGCAGTATTGGAGTGAAAGTGTTTATGGAAGCATAAACACTGAATAGTAGACATTGTGGTAATTATGTTGTAACTTGGCTGAGATGATATCTTCCAAATTAAAATTCAACAATTCACGAGTTAGATATTCTGTATTTATCACCAGAAAAATGTTGAAAAAGAATGAAAAACAAATTTTGAATTTTGCCTTTTGCTTGTCTTTTTATATAACAATTTTATAATTTCATACAACATTATCATTTGTTTTCCCTTCATTTTAACATACCATTGACCTTTGGGTTGGTTGAGGTAGAGGATTATTCTAGTGTGTGTGTGTGTGTGTGTGTGTGTGTGTGTGTGTGTGTGTATGCACACATGCATACACACACACACACACCACATCTTCTTTATCCATTTACCTGTTGATGGACACTTAGTTTGTGTCCATATCTTTTTTTTGATATTGAATTGTATGAGCTGTTTATATATTTTGGATATTAACCCCTTATGGGTTATATTATTTGCAAATATTTTCTCCCATTCAGTAGGTTGTCTTTTTGTATTGTCCATGGTTTCCTTTGCTGTGCAAAAGCTTTTAAGTTTAATTAGGTCCCATTTGTTTATTTTGCTTTTATTTCTTTTGTCTTAGGAGACAGATCCAAAAAAAATGTTGCTATGATTTACGTCAAGAGTGTTCTGCTTATGTTCTTTTCTAGGAGTTTTAAATGTACAAGAGATTAATCAGCTTTTTAAAAAAATCTTTACATCTAAAAAAAATTTTTTTAATGATGCATAGGTTTTAAATCTATCGTTAAATCATATATTAAAGCTCATTCAATGAATATACATTTTATTGGTGTAATCGATACATTATAAAATCACTATATATAAATATATCTCCTCAGATCTATGTTATGTAAATATTTACAAAGCTTATATGATCTAATTTATGTCCATTTCTGATCCTGATATTAGCCACAGAGCTTGTTTTACCTTTCTTCTTGGCATATGTCCCTTCTGGAAGAGGTAGAAAGGTCAACTAATTTAGTTTACCCAGGGGAGCCTGCTCAGCCTCCCTTTGCCTGTGGTCCTTTTCCTCCATTCTGTTGGCTCTGGGCCACACCTTGCTGTTCTAGCACTGAGAACAACAGGAGACTGTAAACACTGTGTGTCATTGAATCCCTTTGCTCTGAAAAGAACTATCTCTGAAGCCTGCAAATGGGATCAGGAGGCAGCAGCTTCAAAAAATGAGAACTCAATAGATATTTTGCCTTGCATTCTAGAAATCAGGTGGAGAAAGTAAAAACAAGAACAGAGCTGTTGATTGCTAGCTAGTTCTTGTGAATGGGATGTAGTCACATATGAAATAGATGTTAGTCAAGATCACCTGGCTCAAATTCCTCTCTTTACAAATCAGGAAACTGAGACCGAGAAAGCTTAAATAGCCAGCCCAGGATCAATACATATTTAACAGCTTAAGTGCCTGATAGCATAGTGGTATTATTTTAAGCTGTCTTTGGGAATAAAAGTGCTTTACTAAGTATGTCAGATAACCAAGGAGAAATTCTTTTTAATACCAGTAGTAGTACTTTTCTAATACTAAGCTTAGATATTACTATTATATTCTAAAATTTCTTTCTCCTGAAAATTATATTAAAGGTAGGACTAAAACTTTATTTTATGAAATTAAACCATTATGTTAGCTTTATGGATCAATGAATGTTCATGGTTTGAAACTAATAAATAACCATATTAAACCTTCTTTTACTTATTATATTTCTTGAATAATTCTATTGCATCCAATAGTGAATTTTCAGAAATCAGTATTTTGCTTATAATTCAAATTGAAGAATATTCATGGGTATTTTATCATTGAATGTTATAAAATGAATATTCAGATATTAATAAAACCTCAAGGCATTTACCAGATAGAACAAAACAAAATATATGTAGCATTTTTGTTTTGTTGTTCGTAGCATCATATATGGCCACAAGAGGGCAATCTATGAAAATAATTGAAATTCCAGGGACCACCTCAGCAGCATTTAATGTGTGGATGTTGTGAGTTATCTTTGATCATGAATTTAGTATTATTGTCAGAATATATAAAAGGGTACCATTTTAACTATATGGTATTTAATTTTTTTTCAAACTTGGAAATGAAGACAAATTAAGCTACATATTTTCCTTTAGGTTGTGATGTTTACAGCTATGCAATTGATACATCCCATGTGCGACACCAGAAAAAGATTACACCCTTCTCATAATGATGTAGTGGAAAAACAGTTGTAATGAACAGCCAGTACTGTCCTAGGAGAGTGACTGTCTTTCAGTGATCAAAATGACTCTAATTTTTAAAGATTGTCAAGGATTTTGGTGACCCTTGCCTAATCACTGATAATCTATTTTCAAGCACATCATATAAGACCTAAGGCAAAAAAGGATCCCTTATAGATTAAGATCTATTTTGAGAGGTAAAAGTGGATTGATTAGTATTGTCTATATCCCTATGACTCAAGGTAACGTAGCATAAAATGAGTACTTTCTTTACTAAGATCAAAGAGGAAAAAAGGGTTTAGAGATTAAAGAAAGATTTGATATACTGAGTACTTCAAAAATCTCTGCCCATGCTAACCTCCAACCCAACAAATTCCCAAAATAACGCACATCATTCAAAATGTATGCTTTTGTTCCCAGGGAAATAATGCAACAGAGTTTCCCAATTGAATTTCTGGAAGCAGGTGTCCTTTATGATAGCATCACCTTAATTCCTGCCAAGAACATACTGTTCAGAACACAATTCCAGTTTTATTTATTTCATTATTGTTTGCAGTACTCTGCCCATTCCACCAGACATACTGCAGGGTGACTCAAACAGCTTGGCAGAATTTCTATTTATATCCAACATTGTGTCTATTTGGTTACATGCCTTAATTTTTAAAAGTATGTGATTTTTTTAATTTAATAAGGATGTAGTAATAATACTGGATTAAATATTTTCTGGAATTATATTTTTGTGGTCCCTCACACCAGGTAAATTTGAGATTTTATAAGTTGAAATAGGCTACATTAGTAGAAAGCATCCCTTTGATGTGCAATGGAAAAAGATTGAAAATAGTTTCTTTTTCAATTTACAGAGAAGAATTCTTTCAGGTAGCTTTAAAGTCCTTTTTGACCTAGGATAAGTCCTCTCCACGTGCTTTAATGTTCCTGTGGTAGGTAAGATGTGTACATTACATTTACAAACTTGCTATAAATGGTATCAGCATGAGTTTATAATCTAACTTAGAAAAGGAGTAACAAAATCTAGTGTTAAATATCCTGCTATGGGAACTGGGCATTTCTCTCAATTAAGTAAGGCCCTATGTTTGGGTTTTTAATGAAATCTGAGAATGATTGCTATTGAGAATTGGTCCTCCCTCTTTCTGTGACTTATGCATCACATTTCTCTCTATCACAAACAGCTAAGGTATAGCACATAAAAGGATTATGGGGAGTAAAAATAAAAGAGAGAAAGAATCAGGAAATAACAATAATACTTAGAAAAATACTGGAGAATAATAGAAATATAAATGAAATCAATACATCTTTTATTTTACTACCTATAATGCTAGTTATTTTCAAATAAGATGTTCAAATACAGTCTTCTCAAGAACTCTCTCAGGTATGTGTTATTGTAGCCAGTTTACAGCCTTAGAAACCATGACTTTAAAAGCCAAGAATCTTGCCCAGGGACACAAAATAGCCGCTATACAAAGTAGCAGAGCCGGGATTCAACTCATGCCATCTGAATCCAAGCCAGATGATTTTTTTTTTTGGCTCTTGTGAAAATTTTTAATGACCATTACTGAATTACCAGAACACTAGAGATCAACAAATTTCCTGGACTAATAGAAGAAGTTGAGAGAGAAAGGATATAAAAGGAGGAAAAATAGAGGAAGAGCAAAAAAGAGGAAAAGTTTGCCAGGACTGGAGATGGAGAATCTTGGGCTCTGTATCTGAGAGGCACCAGAGCATAGTGGAGAGATAGAAGCCACTTCTCTACACATATGCTCCTACTCACCTGCCTCCCATCCTGAACCCTGCTCTACGCATGTGTTGTCAGCTCTCGTGGTCTGTGCATAAGCTGTGTATCACCCTGTCACCAAATGTGATAAGGCTTCCTCTCAGATATTACAGATGTGTCAGTAAACTTTGGCTGAATTTTGAAAGCTCTTTGGGGCTTTTTTTCAGGCTTTTTTTTTTTTTAAGCTGGGAGATTTTTGCTAAGTCTGACCAAGGAACCTTGCAAGGAAGATCATGTCGTGACCTTAATGTATCTATGATACCAGCTAAGGTTTTTAATACACAGCCTTCAGCTCTTTCCTATCACACTGAGTTTTCCTGCATTTGTGGGGTGCCATCCGAAGGGAGTTCAAATTTCAGTAATGAATCTGAGGGCAAGCATACTTTTTCTTGCTAAATTTCTTGTTTCAAGATGTAAATATAGGCTTTGAATTCCTCATTCACAGCTCTTTCCAAGTGCTTAGGACATGTCCATGCAAATTGGACATATTACAGACAACCTTGACGTATCACAGTTATGGAGATTGATAAGCTTAGGCCCCAACCATAACCCTAGTTAAAGTGTATAAGTACACAGTAGTGACGTGTCCCATACTGTCATGAACTTTTATTTAAATGACCATAGTTTTGAGCCAAGTTTCTCTATGACACAGGACAACTCTTTGCAAGACAGTGGTGAGCATGGGGTAAATTCTAGTACCACTTCAGACAGTGATTAATTTATAGGGACAACATCATAGCATCATTACCTCTATGCTTTAACAGAGTTAATGTCATTCTATATGAAATATGCCCAATTATTCACATTTTAAATGAATATTTAAGTTACTCAAGTGCTTTGTTAATAAGGTAGCTCATTGCAAGATGGCCTAACCTCCCTCACTTTTGCAAGTTGATATCATATTTAACATATGAAAAGACTCTAAAATTTATATAACCTGTATTTTAGAAGTTGTTACTTCTATCAAAATTTTGTGAAAGGCCAAAACCAGTAAAGAGTATGTCATTGTCTAAATTCTCATTGTTGTCTCTGGTAGAATTTGAGGGGGAAACCTTTAAGATATTTCATCATCATCCTTATCATGATTAGATATTGTATATAAAACTGTGACTTGGGACAAGTGCTAAGCAACGTACAAATTATAGGATTGGCCTGGCTTGGAACCTAAGAAATTAATAATTAAAAAATTGGGTATACAGAAAGTAACAGTCATGTATCTACTCTATATTTTTTGGATTTGCACGTTGGCATGTGATTGTCAACTACTAGGAAGAGTGTATTTTGACCTTTAGTGTTTGTAAAGATGAAGATCCATTTTTCAACCTACCTGTCTCTTCCATTGAACCTGTTCCTTCCCATTCACTGTTTCACATGGAATCTTTTCCCTTGGCAAGGGGAAGCTATATTAATCACAATAACCAATTAGTGCAAAATAATATGAGGTGATTCAATATAAAGGATTATTAGTGTTCTGATCAAGAAAATAGTGAATATTGTTTTAGGTTGTATGCCTGTGTGTTTTTTATTATTCTTTTTATGCAGCTATTTGAGTAGTGCCCAAAATTTAGCTGACTTGTTTACAGGAGATAAAAGAGTACTAAGTAAAATTTGCCTTTTTTAACCCCAATATCACAGTCTTACTTTCATCACATCTTAGGTGGAAAATGATGTGCTTAACACTTCTCTCTTCAAAATAGACTCCAAACTCAAAAACGATATCTTTAGCTAGCACATAATAATTTCCGTTTCCACAAAAACTTTCTTGGTGTCCTGATTTATCTAACTTGAATTCTACTTTTTAAAGTATTCTTGTATACGTTTTTTAAACTAACATGTATCATAATAACACAGGCTATTTATCCTGATGTCTATGGTTCTTCATAAGAATACAAAAATTAGAAATCTTTTTAATTAACCATTCAATAGATATTGTTTTAAACATTGAGGCATAGAAAATATAGTGGTGAATAAGGATCTTTACTTTCATGAGGCTTACAGTCTTAATTTATAGGTGAAAATACAAAAGTACAGATTTGTCTGTCACATTTTATGATCCAACTGTCAATATATTAATGCTAAAGGTTAGTAAGCCATTATACATGCTGTTTAAAAGAACTGACAGTGAATTGAGGGTGATGAATATACAAATAAGTCTAATGTAAGAAATACAGTTACAAGCCTTCTAATAAAACTATAAACAGAATCATCTGGGAGTATACGACAGGAAGAAATTATACCACTGTGGCTGGAGGTTTGTATACAATAATGAATAATTACTATATGAACATTTATATCAAATGAATAATTACAACATAGTAATCACACAAGGATGATTGCACCTGTGATAAACTTATTTAGAATGCAAGAGTTTCCTTTTCTCTTTCCCATTTTACACACACACAGGCACACACATAGAGTCCTTTTAAGAAATCAAAGTTGAATACTCATTTCTCTTTTGGATCACCAGCAAGCTGAATTTTAACCAACCCTGTGGTTCGTTTTGCTTGTATACTTTTTGGTTTTGTTTGGTTTTAACTACTTTGGACTACTTTTAGTCTGAGTGGAAAAGCCTTATGCCACCTAACCATGTTTTAAAGCTTTTCTCTTTCCTGAATCACCCCTGATGATTACCGGCTTAGGTAAAATTAGAAAAATCAGTTTCTTCAGAATCAGGGACATAGAGAACAGACTGGTAGTTGCCAAGGGGGACAGGGGAGGGGGAGGGATGGAGTGTGAGATTGGGGTTAGCAGATGTAAGCTTTTATATATAGAATGGATAAACAAAAATGTCCTGCTGTATAGCACAGAGAACTGTATTCAATATCCTGTGATAAACCATGATGGGAAAAATATTTTTTTTAAAAATTGTATATATATGTATAACTGAATCACTTTGCTGTACAGCAGAAATTAACACAACACTGTAAATCAATTATACTTCAATAAAAAATATTAAAACTGAAAAAAAAAGAAAAAAAAGAAAAATTAGTTCCTTAATTTTTATGGTTTGTTTTGATTACCAAATACTGTTATCTTTCTATTTTCACCAAAAACTCAGTGTATTATTTATATATTGGGAATAACTAATGTCTTTTTTTTTTCTAAAGAGTGAATATATATTTTGGGGCCTCCTACCTGTGTAAGTCTACAATTCTACTATGCAAAGTAGCTTGTTTAAAATGGACATTTTACTGACTTCCAGGGAATAGTGTTGTCACTTTGGTTTGTGTATGTTAACTGGTCTTCATTCATTCAATAAATAGTCATTGAGTTGTAACTTTATGTGAGGCACTGTTCTAAGCCTTAAGGTTACAGCAATGAGCAAAAAAAAAATTCCCTCCCATTATATAATTTACATAATTCTAGTAGGAGGAGAAAATGAGTGAGTTTCATTCCTTGTCATGTGTTTTTGTATCAAATTTGTATAAGAAAATGTCCAGATACATATCTTAATCATCAGGACATTTGTTCTTCGTTCAAATGTCTGGTTTTAGGAGCTGTACCCACATACCCACCAGATACAATTGTGGATATACTGGATATACAATCTGAAAACAGGTGGTAGTGAGAGTCTTATATTGTAAATGTAAGTTACTCTGACATCTTTGACAGATCATTTCACTGCTCACATTTGTAAACTAGTGATATATCCTTCAGTCTTAGACAGAAAAAATGTCCCAATTCTATGTAGTAGATGGATGAAGTTAATGCTATATCATTTTAAGCCATTAAAATTGCCTAAGTTCCTCATCACTTTGATGAGCATTTATAAATACCAGTTTGTATTTCTCATGACACTTATTCCTTCTTATCTACTCTTTTAAATTAGTTCATGCATTTTGAGTGTCTCTATTTTCACTGTTTTGAATACTTCCTGAAAGTCTTTTATCTCTAAATAAGTTGGAATATTCCTCTTGAGGGACCCTACAAGATTGCTTTTCTATTCACACTTCCACTTAGTTCTTGCAGGAAGGCTAATCTCCCATGCGATTAAAATAGATTGATATTGGATGCAATTGGAGGTTCATTATCAAGCGTGCTCTTCATTGCAACTTCTGTCTTTCCCGAGGTAGTTGTGGAAGAGCATATTCACTGTCTTGTTTTCCTTTTGTTTTAAAAAACTTTTAAATGCATTTTTACCCCCTTACCTTAGAGTTAATATATTCCTGAAATGGATGAACTTCACTGTATATGTGTATTCTTATTCACATCAGTTTTATTTTCTTCTAGACTATAAATCTTCTCTCTTTAAATTATAATTTACTTAACATTATTGCTAGATTACCCTGGTTGTCCCCAGTATGTTTTTTTTTTAGTTTTGGAGGTTTTGTAACTGAGATGTCATAATTCTGGGGGAAAATCCAAAGTATTGACAACCTGGGCTCGGTCTATTCTATCTGGTCCATTTTTCCCAGACCTTCCCTGACTGCTTCAAGTGCCAATTTTTTTCATCTCTGACCTGCTTTCTTTTTAAGCTTCTGCCAGTGCTTTTAAGCCATGTTTACCAGGGCCCTAGGACTGTGTCAAGATGCCCCAAGGACAGTCCAACAGGGACTCTGAACAGGCAGGTCTCTGATTCTGCTACCTCTGCCTCAAACAAAGAAATCCCACTCTTGTATATCTTATATTGTGGGCTTCCACATTTAATTTTATTTAACATACATTCTTCCATTTAGAAAAAAGTTTAAATTACTAGTTACTGGATTATGTCAACATTTCACTCAAAGAACCTATATTATACCCCTTAGCACTGACATCTAGCCCTCCAGATTATTTTGGTGTTGGTGTTGAACTCTATATCAAATTGCAAACACATATTGTTTATCGGTATATTCCCATCCTGACCTTCCATTAAAGTCAGAATAGGATAATAATTATGTGATAATTTGTCCCTTCATTGGTCACCACTGTGGGCTTATGTGACCTGGTTGGCCAGAAAAAGGCCACCTTCTTTTTCAATCCACCTGGCTTGTTGTCCAAGTTATCAGCTTGGACAAAAGCCTCCCCGCTCTAGATAGGAGGCTCTTGCTTCAAGCAGGAGCATAAGAGTGGGCTGCTCCACCAGTGAAACACCAATCCTAGTGTGATGCTTACTGGCGCCTCCTTTTAGCTCCCTTTAGCTTTTAGGCTTTTAGCTTCTTTTGCTGGTCCTTCCTCATTTCACTGGATTCTATAATATTGGGGTGCTGGAAGATTCTCTCTCTACATTTACTCCTATACACTTAAGCCTATACACTGAAGACTCCCAAATTTATAGTTCTTTCCAGGATTCGCCATTGAAATCCAAGCTCCTGTGTCCAACTACCTCCTTGACATATCCTCATGAATGTCTAATAGATATCTAAAACTCAACATGTTGAAAACTGTGCTCTGGATGGTCCTTACAAACCTGATCCAACCATAATCTTCCCATCTCAGTTTATGGCCACTCCATCCTTCCATTTGCGGTAGGCAAAATTCTTGGAGTTTTGCTTGTCTCCTATTTCCTTCACATCCAAATCTACCTTCAAAATATTTTTAGAGTCCAGCTAGGTCTCACCAGCTTCCCCACTACCACGTTGGTCTGAGCCACCATCTGCGTTTACCTGCTCAGCCTCCTAGCTTGTTTTCCTTGTTCCACTCTAACCACCCCTCTCCATGCTCTTTTCTCAACCCACCAGTTTTGAATGGTGACTTAACTCAAAAGAAGCAGTGTGATGATGTTCACAAACAATCTTTGTGTTTTGATTTATATAATATATATATGTATGCAAGTTTGTTAATAATTAAAGATGCTTTTTAAAAAAAAATTATATCCGTCTTCTGAATTGTTGTATCCTCAGTGCTTAGTGCAAAAGTTAGAATGTTACAAGCACTCAATTAACAATTGTTGAATTAATGAGTGAGGGATCTCATTTAGAGAAGTTTGGCAGGATATTGTTATCTATAAAAGTGCCATGGGTATAAAAAGCAGAATTTTTTAATATAAAATGTTTTCCCAATTATTGAGAAATAATATATTGGTGATTAAATTTCAGTTTTCTTGGCTCTACCTTTCACATTTAATAACCATTAGCTGAAGCTAATTATTACCTGCATTCATTTATTTAATAAATATTTATTATAACTTTATGGCAAATATTGTCCTAAGCACTGGAAATACAACAGTTAATAAAACGGAAAAAAATATATTCATCACTAAATGAACAAATATATAGGTATATAATGAAGTGAAGAAAATAAAGCTGATTAAGGGAATAGAGAGCTGCAGTGGGGATTGGGAGTATACTTTTTACACTCTCTTCAGACAGGGACTTCTGGAAGTGTTGACATTTGGGCAGACACTTAAATAATTCATAGAAGGAACTATATGAATATTGGGTGGGCTTGGGGGAGAGCCAGGCAAAAGGAATAGCAGTTGCAAATACTAAGGGGTGAACATGCTTAATATGGGATTTGAAATCACAACTAACTAATCTCTTCTTCCCTTGCTCTAGTTCTTGTCCTCCTCCCCTGCTCTACTTCTTTCCATCGCACTTATTCCTTTTTGGGGTACAATATGATTTACTTATTATGTTGGTGGTTTCTGCACTTCTTTCCCACTATAGTGGAAGCTCTACAAAGAAGGGTATTTGTTTATTGTATTCACCAATGTACCCTAAATGCCTAGAATAGCATATGACTCATAGCTTCTGCTCAGTAGATCTTCACTGTATCAGTTGACATTATATTTTGGGGCCTGCAAGGAGACTGTGTGGCCACTGGATAGTGTGCAGGGGCATAATGGCATGAAGTAGACAGGCAGGGCCATGATCAAATATTGCATGGCTTTGTAGGCTTGGAAAGGACTTTGGATTTTCTCTGAAGTGTGAAAGGAAAGTATTAAAGAGTTGAGAGAAAGAGAATGGAATGGTCTGATTCACATATTTACAGATCTTATAGGCTGCTGTATGAAGAACACAATTCACATTTTCTAGGAGCTCCTAGTTGAGTGGACAGGTGCACCAATATGCTAATAACTCACCTATTGCAGACCTTGATAAGGGCTACAACTGAAGTGCAGACTAGTGGAGGGAAAATAAAAAAGATTCTGTACTGGTGAGACTTCATGGAAGAGGGGGCACTGGATCTGGATCCTGAATTTCAGTAAAAAGAGAATTCTGGGTAACAGAAGGCAATCAAGAAAGGCAATACAATCTATTGGTGAAAAAAAAGAAATTTAGAAAGTAGATTTGATTCTGAATGAGAGGGTAATGATGACACTAAGTGCTTTACATACATTATCTCACTTGATTTTCACAACACCACCAATGAGTTAAAACCTATTTTAATCTCCACTTCTCAGAGAAAGAAAACTGACACTCAGAGAGGCTAACTCAGAGCTTTATTGGTCAAGAAAGTAGAGGCATGGGGGTTTGAATTTGGATCTGTTTGACACTAGAGCCCATGTACTGAGTTGATGATTTAATGATAATACAATCATAACTCAAAGACATATCCAATTCCTTGCATCTAATCAGTTCAATCAAATTAACATTTTTTGCATGACTGGGGTTTCCAGTGTATATAATGCTGTCCAAGACACTGTAATCATATTACTAATTATGTGTCCTTTTCATAATTAGATCAGAGCATTTATAATACAGATTTCTGCCTTTGTTATGAAATGTTAATATTTATGTTCCTTTCATTTATTTATGTGTGGTGAATGTTAATTACAAGGCAGATAAATTGAAGGAATTAATAAATGCCCACAATTTATTGTGACATAATAAACTCTTAATTCTGTGTCTGCAGGGCCTCCTAATCAACAAGCTACAAAACTGACTTGACCATAGTCATTTAGGTGTCTGTCTACATTTGTAGCTAAGAAGTTGTGATTCAGTAATAATAATTCACTGTCAATATGTTCAAAATGAAGTTTTGCTGAGGTCATTCCCTAAGTGGTTGTTAATCATTCATTCCTTATTTAGTTATTGCACTGAAGAATGTACTAATAACACAAAACAGGTCACATGACCTGGATTTAGACGAGAGGGTAAACATAAAAAATGGAATTTAATGGAGAACAAGGTGGGAAGATAAACTTCTCGGAGAGGAAATATTAGCCAGCAAATTTTGAGGACCAGGGTACGCTAGATCAGTGTTTCTCAACCTGGTTCACATAATGGCACAAAGAGAAAATCATGATATTTCTACATCACAGTAATGTAGACAGAGGAGCATACTCAAGCCTACAATTGAGCACCTCAGGAGCTCTGGAAGTCCCAGACTTTGAGGAGTCACCCTGAGACTGAGAAACTGGTGTTGCAGCACACCTGTAACCTATTTGCAGCACACTAGTTGAGATGCTCTGCCCTAGTTAGCTCAGAATGATTCATGGTATGACCAAGAAGAGCAGGATATTGTTATCTCTCTTATATTCAGCTTGACTATAAAATAAAAGAATTGCACTATGTCAGTGATCCCTTAATCTTGTTTGTATGTTGAAAAACAAATGATTAGAAAAATAGTAATTTGGCATCCTTAAACTAATTAAACCAAGATCACTAGAAGTGAGGCCTAAATATTGGTATTTTTTAAAGCACCCTAGAGAAATA
Organism: Balaenoptera borealis; assembly: GCF_965194805.1. Classification (NCBI taxonomy): domain Eukaryota; kingdom Metazoa; phylum Chordata; class Mammalia; order Artiodactyla; family Balaenopteridae; genus Balaenoptera; species Balaenoptera borealis. Next base: position 68,954,420 of record NC_138870.1, on the reverse strand, counting down.
TAATGTTGGAAGATTCTAATGTTGCTAGATGATTGCTAGGGTCTTTTATGTCTCTAACTATCTGAGATTTTAAATAATGTTTGGAGATAGTATATAGCAACCTAAGTTTAGAGGCGAGTGAATATGTGGATGCATTAAAGGGACAATCAAGGGAAATCCGTAAAAGAGACAGTCCCAGAAAAGAGATTGCAAGCCACTGGCAATGATGCTTAAGAAGATCCCTTGTAGACCTGAAATTGCCAGGAAGCTTCTCTTTCTCATTGTGACAAAATCAAATAGAAGTATCAGTCTCAGACTTTGAGATGAGAGAAAAAGATAAGCATAGGTGCAAATACATGTAAGCGTATAAAGAAAGGGATTTCACTATAAAACTACTTTTAATCTGTGGAGGGTGAGTGAGCAAGCAGGGGAGAAAGGCCTTAAATAGATTGGAGAAAAGTTTATTCAGCTGCTGTGAAAGGAGAAAGAGGGAAATAATGAGGGGCAGGCAGCTTAGGGAGCACTGTTGAGGTGGAGCCTGGCAAGCTTGAAAGTGCATTGGTTGTATGATGTGCTCCAGCAGCACACATCAACTCAGGTTGTAGCAGAGAAGATGGACAATTGGATTAAAACAATTCTTTACTGAATGAATCGAATAAAAGTATATTAGGAAAACAGGATGACGATATCGGCAAGAGAATGGAAGTCATAATAGACCATGGATTCTTGGTTAGGTGTGGAGAAAGTGGAAATAAGAATTGGCTGATAAATTGGGAGAAAACTGGGTTAAATGATGTCTATTTTCATGATGTCCAAGAAAAAATATAGTGGAAATATAAGAATATGGGAATGAGAGAATGAGGATTGATTGTTCTGGGAAATACCCTCTACACCATGTGGCAGGGATCCCATTAAAGTAATACTTCTGGCCTAACTTGTACTCTTCCAAGAAGAAATGATTTCCTGGGTAAGCCAGTCTGAGAGAATGAACTGGGATGCATGGCTTACTTTTTTGGTCCCTCATTTTATCAGTTTGTGGAACTGCCTGCCTCGGGGGCGCATGCATTCTAAACTGCTTTTTGCCACGCTGTAAACTTTGTAGCTTCTCTCAACCCACTCATCTATAGCCAAAGCCTTTAATTTAAGGAGGTAAAGTCCACTGATTTGCTCACATATCTAAGCTATGTTCTTTAATATGGTTATATTTCAATATTCTCTCTCTCCCCTACATGATTAATTCATACCATTCTCTCACTTCTCAAACATTCAAAACACCCTTCCCCAACCTACCCTCAGCTGATGGCCTTGCTTCTTAAGTTCCCGAGGATTTGCACAAACTCGTACCACCACAGTTACCAGCACAGGGACTCACATACTCTGTCTTCCACCTGTTATCAAATATGGGGTCCTCTTCCTCTCTAAAGCCAGTCTCTGTTCTCATAGATTCTGTCTCCTCTCAGCTGCTCAAGGACATTGCTCCAGAAACTTGCCTCTTTTCATTCTGCATCATCAGTTTTTCATATTCTACTAGAGCCTTTCCCTCAGCACAACATGTTCTTATTTCTCTCCTTTCTTTCTTTGCCAGCCACTGTCCCACTTCTTTAATTCCCTTTGCAACACTATGCTTTAAAGTGTTTTATAAACAGTCTCCAATTTCTCTCCTCCCATTTTATCTTAAACTTAACTTCAATCAGCTTTTCTTCCAACCCTCCACCAAGCCAACCTTCACATTGTTAAATCCGAGGGCCAATCTTCATCTTAATTGATCTCTCAGCATCTGATACAGATGATCACTCTCACCCCTTGGATTCAGGTTTATCACTGGCCTTTCAGGATGCATTACTGTTTTGGTCTTCCCCCTACTTTGCTGATTGTTTCTACTTATTCTCCTTTGCTGGTCTCCCAGGATGCTTACTGTTGGAGTGCATTAGGGCTTGGGCTCTTACCTCTTCTCTCCTCTATTTACATTCACTTCCTGACGACTTCATTCTAGTCTTTTGGTTTTTAGTCTGTATGCTAATTTGGGCTCCAGATTTGTATATTCAACTTCCTTTGTAACATCCCTATTTAGATGACTAATAGAAACCTCAAACTTAACATGTGTAAAACTGAGCAACTGAATTTTCCCCAAACCTGCTTCACTGGCAGTCTTCTCCATCTTAGTTGGTGGCGATCTCATTCTTCCATTGATCAAGCCAAAAACTTGAGCAACTGCCCAGGTCAAAGGACTTGCAGTTGTACTGGATTATTTTCTGTCTTTCATAACCCACAACTGATCCATTAGGAGAATCTGAACACTTCAATAATATTAAAATAAATAGTTCATCACATAGCCAGTCACCGAAAAATTTTTGGATGTATGAAATCAATCAATCAATCATGTGTAAGTCCCCTTTTCATATTCTGTACTGAATTAAAATCAGTGGTGGATAAAGCAGTGCCAAGATATAATTTTGAGTTATAGTGTGGTTTTGCAATCAGATAAACCTGATTTAAATTAAGTGACTTTCTCACTTACCAGCTGTGTGACCTTAGACAAGTTATAATTTTTCTAAGACTCAGATTCTTTATATATAACTGAAGAATAAAATACCTCCTTTAGAAGGTTTTGTAAAAGTCAGCACTATGACTGGCATAGAATATGATTCAATAAATGGTAACTATTGAGCCATTGTTTTTGCTCTTAACAGAAAATAAAACAGGATAGTGATTGGCTTTAGCTTCCAAAGAAAATTCTTGGAAAAAGTATAATTAAGGAGGAAATAATGTACTTGCTACCATGACAATTTGGCAGTAGAGATTTTAAAAAGAAAGAAATAGTCTAAAGATTAGTTTAGTCCACTTCACAGTTTTGCGTAATATTGCCCTTGTTCCTGTGTTATTGCAATCTTTCTAATCTTAAACATGGGATTATGAATGGAGTGTCCATCCATATAAGTTAATTTTTTTAATTGCTTTATTATTCCAAGCTAACCATGGTAATGTTATCCTAAAGGTCCTTGCATAGAATTGGTTACGATCATGATTTCCCTCATCCTATCAGTTAAATCTATTTATTCTGGGGTGGTATAAAGTGTTTAACATAAAGTGAACCAGATGAAAAGCATTAAAACATCTGTCTTGTTTGCTTGGAATATACCTTTATTTTCTTTAATATGATATTTCAAAGCTCTGTGAATGTGCATGGAGAATTTATGTGTACATTTGGGTGAGTGGATACATATGTGTGCAAAGTGAGATGTCTCAACATATATATTTAAAATCTATTTCCTAAACCGCTACATGGCATTATTTAATAAAAACAATATGGGTTGGTAGTTAGAATATCTGGATTTGTTCATTCTTCTTTTTGTACATTTCATTCAGCAAAGACTTGCCTATTATGTACCAAACAGTGCACTCAGCCCAAAGTTGGACTGTTAAATATACAACATATTGACTGTAAGAATCTGGGAATGAGAATAAAGATTTTTGAATTATCAGGACTAGTCAGCAAGTCAAAATGAGGTAGTTAATATTAAAATGCAATCCATGTAAAAAGAGAAGCAAACCAGCCAGAAGAGAATCTTTAACGCATTTCCCAAATATTTATTGGATGCCTATTCTATGACATGCATGGTACTGGTTCTTGTTAGGGACAGACAAGAAGTTCCATATAAGCCACAACTTTTGCACACTAAGGAAGCTTCTTTTACCTCAAACTTTAGCTAGGAATTATGCTTCCTGATTAAAAAAATAAAATTCAATTTCTTTATGAGCAACTGAGAATTCTCTGTATTCTGATGCAATAGTTCTAGTGCAGATTATCTGAGAACATATATGGAAACTGGACAGTATATAAGATTTGTCCAGAGTGGAGGTATTCTGTTTGGTAACAGATGGCTAAGAATTTTATCAATTTGTAAGGAAAAGTGAAACTTAATGTAAAACTATACCATATAGTAGAGCATGTAGGGCATATTCCGGTTCAAGTTCAACATATAATACTATATATGTAGTTATCATGCCATAGAATGGACCTCCTACTTCTCTACTAACTCTTTTTATGTGTATAAAGTCAGAGCTCTGAAACTTCTTCAGGTATCATTATAAAAACCTGAGCTATGTGGGCATCTGGTATCCAGAGTGGTAGATGAGGGAATAGCATCCTATCATAAAACTTTAATGTGATTTCTGTAAAATCAGACTGATGACATATATTTCAGAACATAAAATAAACTTAACATAATGTAATGAAATTATTGACTTGTAGAATTTAGAGTTCTAATCAATTAATATTTTTTCTGCTAAAGGGCCAAACAAAACAAAAAAACTCAATGCTGAATTTCATACAATTAATATTTGTAATTTAAGCATAAAAGCATTCATAAGCTATCATCATAATACATGTAAACATTTGTGAAAAATGTGGTTCAAGAGAAACCAGAGTGAAAGAGAAGAAAAAATATGAAAACAAGATAGCATTTAAAATTTTTCTAAGTTGAGTTCTGAAGACAGTATACGTGCAGGTATGTATGTGTATGTATGTGTATATATATACACATAGGTGTAATGTATATACACGTGTATGTGTATATATGTACATGTGTGTATAATTTACACAATATACGTATATACATACATATATAGATACATATATAAAACTTTATGGGATAATGTAAAAATATAACACATTATTATCAAGATATGGATTAAAGACAAATTTAATATTTTTGTTTTGCTATAAATGGAAGCTTGTCAATTTCAATTTCCATATGCTTGATTTTTTTTTCTTGGTCTACATGGTCACAAATCTTGAGGGATACTAAGGATTGTCTTTATTTGGGACACCCTCAGTGAATGGTTAACTAGCTAAAAAAAAATTCTTGAACTTGGCAAAAAGTCTCTGAGGCATTAGAAGATTTTTTTAATTGAAATACTTTAATGCAAGATCTCATTGCTAGACTCGATGACACCCGTTACGTCGAGCATCTCTTTGGCATGGTACAAAATGCTGCTTCCCCTCAGTTCACCTGCCTTTCACTTCTGTTCTAACTGTAATAGGGGTCTGGTACATCATCTCCCTTCAATAAAGATTTGTTGAATCAATGAGTGAGTGAATGAATGAACAAACCTTACACACGTGTGCACAGCCAGCTGTATCAGAAAGTAGGAAACTCAGAAGCAGGATGTAAAAGTTTTGGCTATCTATACAGGGTCATCTTTGCTGCATCCTGAAAAGTTCATGATATAAAGACAAGGATACAGATATAGATAAATGTGCATAATTATGAATATATATTTAGATAGATAAATAGATGATTGATAGATACGTGATAGATAGATAGGTAGATAGATAGATAGCAATATATACTTAATTATCTTCCATATGTCATCCATATGGATTCACTAGGATGTATTTCCCATCTGGGCTGTAAATTTCACTCCATCTGGCATGACTTCTAACTGAATGCTTGGCTATAAAATTCTTTGCTATAATGCTGTGATGAAAGTTGTATTGATATCTCTCCTCTCTCCTTTCCTCTTCCACCTCCTCCTCATCTTTCTTCCTCCTCTTCTGCACTCTCTCTCTCTCCTGTTCTTCATCCAGTATGACGCTTTCCCCCTGAGCATTTATTGGAAACTAACAGCAAATGAGAAGCCCTTTTCAGTGTATTCCTTTAACTCCCCAAATTCTTATCATTCTAGCAAATTTTTGAGCTTGTTATCCAATACCTATAAATGAATGAAAGAAAAGCTATATTGAATTGCTTGTCTTGAAGCAGAATATGTCTAACAGTTATTTGTTGAAAAAAAAATTATGTTGAAGGGATATAAAAATGTTTGTGCTTAATCTTCCTGACAGGATATGAAATAGTAGCTCTAAAGTATTTTTGAACTTTTTATAAAACCAAACTGATAACATACATTTCAGAAGGCTTAAGAGTAATTATTCCCAGAGGCAGAAGGGTATATTATATGACTTCTGGGAATCTTCTCTGTAAGTCTATTAAAAACAAGTGTCTGGCTTGAAGACTTTTATTTTACCCATTTTTTAAAAAGTGTAATTTAGTTATCCTTTTGCTTTTTCATTTTCAATTTTTTTCTGTAAAAATTCAAGTGCTTGAGATAGCTGGCATTAAACCTTCTAGAGTTAATATCATTAATTTACTTCTGTTGGTGAAAGATATATCTTGAGAGATTTTAGGGAGTGGTCTGTGTGTAACAATTGAAACAGACATATTATTTACCCATCATGTGGCAAACATTGCCTGAAAACCAGTTGCTACCATCAGCACGTTAAATTTTGTTTTACATAGTAATATTGTACTTTTTTTACTTTTAAGTTAATAATTAAAATAGTCTTATTTTAAATCAGAGACAACTAAACTAAATATGAAATTTCTTGACAAGCCACAGCCATCCTGGAAAGCTATTTGGAAAGCTAACCAAAAGTATGAGAATATGCCTCTACATTTCATATATTTTTATTTTTTATTTTATTTTTATTTTGTAATTTATTTTATTTTTGGCTGCTTTGGGTCTTCGTTGCTGTACGCAGGCTTTTCTCTAGTTGCGGCGAGCAGGGGCTACTCTTCGTTGCGGTGCGCGGGCTTCTCATTGCGGTGGCTTCTCTTGTTGCGGAGCACAAGCTCTAGGCACGCGGGCTTCAGTAGTTGTGGCACGTGGGCTCAGTAGTTGTGGCTCGCGGGCTCTAGAGCACAGGCTCAGTAGTTGTGGCGCACGGGCTTAGTAGCTACACGGCATGTGGGATCTTTCTGGACCAGGGCTCGAATCTGTGTCCCCTCCATTGGCAGGTGGATTCGTAACCACTGCGCCACCAGGGAAGCCCTCATATATTTTTAAAAGACAAGTATGTTCTAATTTTACTTGATTTCATAGGAATAGGGTGTTCATAGACTAAGTCTCCTTACTAATTTCACTTGAGCAAATGTTTCTATATGAAAAAACACACCTAGCGGACTTACTTCTTATGCCCTGAAATGTTTTCAGCCATATTTTCCCAACTGTTCTATTTCTATGCCATCTCATATCTTTTCACACATGGATCTTCTCTTGGAAAGCCTTCAACCTCCTATTTTGGCAAGGGTCACTCTGATACATCCCTTGAATTAGATGCTTTTCAGATGACCTCACTTAGTCTCCTTTAGGTTAAGTCAGTTGTCAGTATTAATTAAACTGCATTTCAGTTGTCTTGCTAGTTAACTGTCTCTTACAATTGATGTTTCTCCCACCAAATTTAAAGTTCCTTGAGGACAGATACTGTGTCTTTTATAGGTATGCCCCTAGCATCGGGAAACAGTACCAGGCCTCTATAACCAAAATGGATAAGGTAGGATTCTGTATCCTAGCAATTTTCAGAACTGGGCACCACTTTTATTATTGCTACTAGGCAGAGAGAGGAAGTTGAGTTGTCTCCAAATAGACCTTCAGAACAATGAAATAATGTTATTATCATAAATAGCCTACATAGAAAAAAGAAGTTTGGGGAAGAATATATACTTTGGCAATTTCAGCAACATTTAGAATAAAGCAGTGTACTTAAAATAATTATGTATTAATACTATTTCTCCTTCCTACTTCTTTCAACATTAATTCATACTGCTTTCCTCCCCTCTCCACAAAAGAAATATGAAAAAGAAAGAACATATATTCTTATTGACCAAATACTTCAGATTTCCTAGCTTATATAGTTTGCTGGATGATGCAAATTCAGCAAATATATGAGATTATGCCAGGAATATGTGATATTATACCTGAAATATTTGATTTATTGTCTATTCTACAATAATAATAAGAAATATAGTGAGTCATTTGATCTAAATTATATCAGAAACAACTTACACACAAGCATAAAAGTACATGGGGGTTATAGTTGTACCATAATAATCTATTTGGCAAACAAATTTTTCCTTTAAATCCTGGGTTCCCAAGAAGCTTCAAGTTTGTTTTTGAGACATTTTTTGCACTCACAACTCTTGAGAGCATGAGTTACATGGTCCCACCCACCATAAGAGGAATTATGATCCCAACATTAATTTTAAGGGGGAAGAACCAAAAATTTATATATACATCACTGATTACCACAGCTAATATGTGTATATGGTTACTTTATTTGAGAATCAATGGAATAAACCCCATGTGGGCTAAGAAGTCAGAAGGGTAAAAATGATTAATTTGAAAAACAAAATAATACGGCCAATTAAAATAATAATGGAAAAGGAAAACATGACTTTTCAAGTAAACTTGCAGTGATAATTAGAGTTATAGTTAAGGAGACTAATCATTTTAGCAAATAATACATACTTTATACAGGAAAAAACATTTTTTAAAAATAATTATTTGTGCTTAAAAAAAAAAAAGGATGAGAGCACATCAAAGGGTAACAGGATCCAACGTGAAGGATCTCCCAGTGCCCAATGCTGGGACAATTTAAGCATCAAATAAATGGTATTATAACCCAAAGTATAAAATAAATATACCTGAGTCCATGCCAATATAAATAAATGATCGAAAAAATAATTGGATGAGAGAAGCAAATCTTCTGTACAGAAGAATTCCGTGTAACATATGTACCTACTCCCCCTTCCAGGAGGTAAAGCTTAATTTCACCCCTCCCTATCACTTCTTTGAGAGCATGCTAATGACTAACTTCCAAAGAACAGAGTATGGAAAGGGAAAAATAGTAACTTTACTATTAGTTGAAAAACCTAACAAATATTACTTTAACCAAGTGATGAAGGTTACCATCGCTAGTAATATGTGGATATCATGTACACCCAGTATGATGTGATGAGGTCACTTCATTAATATGAGGTGATGAGAAAGTCACTTCACCCCTGTGGTATTCTTTTCCATAACCCATAACCCTAGTTTAATCTTGAGGAAAACATCAGACAAAATAATATAAGCATCAGATCAGGAGATATCCTACAGAATACTTGACCAGAAATTCTTGATAGTCTTCTAGAGACTATCAAGATCATGAAAAACAAGGAAAAGCTAAGAAGCTGTCACAGCCCAGAGGAAACTAGGGAACCATAGAAATTAAATAAATGTGGTACCCTAGATTAGAACCTAGAATAGAAAAGGGACATTAATGAAAAGACTAGTGAAATCCAAGCAAAGCCTAGTTTAGTGAATAGTAATGTACCATATCAGTTTATTAGTTTTAACAAATGTACCATAGAAATGTAAGATGTTAACAATTAGATAAATTGGGTGAGGGATATATGGGAACTCTTCATACTATCTTTGCAACTTTTCTATAAATCTAAAATTATCCCCCAATTAAACACTTATTTAACAAGTTATCTTCTGATTTATTTAGCAGCTTCCTAAGTAAACAATTACCTACTTACATAATTTACCAGAATATAGGAATCCCATCTAAGGAAATGAGAATTTTTTCTCCTTCTTCCCCATTGATATTATAAATTTGAATCATGACTAGACAATCAAAAGTAAAAATGAATAATAATTTAAGTTTTAAGAGCTCATCACCATCATATTACTTTTATAGTCTTCAGGTTCAAAGGAGGTGGTTCCTGGTTCTTGATTGTAAATAACTATGTCATCTTAGATGCGTTCACAAAGACACCACTTTTGGTTCATGCTAGTCTCTGTCCTCCTGAAGTCTCCACCTTTGAACGATGTGTAAATGGAACATTTATTTTTACCTCTAAAAAGTGTAAAGTCATCTGAATATGATCTTTTATACAGACTGAATAATCTGTGTGAAAAGACATAGAAAAATGAACATGCATTGCAACACAGCCTAAATATTTGTAATCAATATTTTTAGATCTTGGGTCAAAATTTTTCATGTATCTAAAGTATGTTTTATTAATTGCTTTCTATATACATGAGATAAAGTTGTAATTATTTAAAACAAATGTATGGTACGTTTTAAAGCATTAATTGTGAAACAATTTTTTGAGTTAACGTGGGGGAAATAAGAAAACAATGATTACATTCATATTCATGATGTTCTTTAAGAGTTTAGAAAAGTAAAAATAATTGAAGCATTTTATTTGATAATGTGCCTAGTATTATATAGCCTTACTGAATTATATGCCTTGCCCCTGAATGTCCTAGCCAGCTAAAATATGATTTGATCTATACATTTAAAAAGAACTGTTTACTTTATTAAAAAAAAAAAACAGGCTTTAAAATTTAAAATCTCGTTGAACAGACTGGGATTAACAAAGAGATTTAGAAACATACAGAAATAATCATGATGAAACAATAATTTGTTACTAGATACAGCTTTAAACAGTATAGGAAGCATGCTTCAGGTTAGTCAGAAGAGGTCCTCTGAATTACACTGTGCATGCTTCCCTGAAATGAAACTGTATGTTATTGGTTAACCAGGATATTTAGCATAATCACTCTGCTAGACTGTGGTGGAGGGAGGTGATTATCACTGAGAACAGATGGGCAGGTCCACAGCACTGCCAGATTCTGCACAAGCTCCATTTATTGTTGGTTCTTGCTTCTTTTCCTTCGGTGTTTTAATTTTTTTTTTAAACATTGTATGTTCTAAAGAACTAGCTGCACAAAAGGTCAGTAGCCGATGACCTTTCAGCTTAGATTTCAAACGTAGGAGAAAGATTCAAAATGCTATCACTGTGTATCTAAGAAGGATGGGGCAGATTTCATTTTACCCTCTAGCCTCCCCCAATGCATGCACGGATTTATCTGTACGCTAAGCTCTCTGCTCTGCATCTCTAGCTCCTTGTGGATTATATTGTCTCTCTGATCAGAAATGATTTTCTCGGATATGAACACCGTTTCTGGCTCCCCTAAAGTGCATCCTCCTAATGGGACCCGGTTTTACACTTTTCAAGTAAGTGTGCTTTAAATGGCTTCACTACTTAGGAAGTTAATATATAGTCAAACTTTTAAGAGAAAAATAAGGGAAGGAAAACTGCAAAGTGTGACAGTATTAAAGAGGATGTAAGATATAGATTATGTGCATGTCAGTTTAATCTGTTTTTTTTTTTATATGGAGATGAGATGGCATTAGGATTCTCTGTGAATTCAAGCAAAATAATAGTGAACCCTTAATTTTCACAAGGATTCTTAAATCTGCTACAATATCATCTTTTGAGAGTTTATGAGTTATTCTCCTGAAATTGTTATTTATGGATATAATATGGTGAAAATTACAGAGTTACTTCCCTGATATATCACAGAGAGGGTAGAATTAAAAGACATTTTAGGGAACTTTGCAAACTATGTTCTCTGGGCTTAGAAAAATGTTTTGTATTTCATATACATAGCTTAACATAACTCCTGTTATTTAATTTTGTTATGTGTGCAATATACAATCAATCAATAATACAGTAGCTTAAGTACCAGGTTTAGTATGCTTTTCAATTTGAGATAAAGTAGAAACTCATTAAGATGGAAGATTTTCTGTGTTATCAAAAAGTCAAAATGATTTACAATATAAATGTAAATGTGAGTTACAAAGCTGTTACCTACTAAATGTATTTCAACTGCCTGTGAATAAATCAGTCATCAGTCTAGAAAATGGTTGTCTAAAGTAAATCATAAATCATATTCTACTTCATTTTTATCCTCAAATTGCATTTTTCAGTACTAAGATTTACTTTGCAATTCAGTCATATCATCATTAGATTAAAAGGAAAAATGAAACTCTTCTCTGTATATTTTGCACTATGGGAATATAAACAGCCTAACATTTAATTATTGTAGCTATATAGTTATAATGCACTGAAAAAATAAATGTAAAGACCTAGAGAATTAATATAGTAGAGGCAGCATGAATTATTTTGAAAGGGGGCTCTGAATAAATGCACATCTAATTAAAGTCTCTTGCCTTTGCAAACTATAGCAGTAGATATAATTACTCTCTCTCTCTCCCCCTTCTTATACTGCTGTTTTTAATTTTGTCGCCTCTCCTGCCTTACACTGATGTCTACTGATAGTGCGAGTCTGTGCTGTTACAGAATATATTTACTTCCCAGTGGCGATCAGCTTATTGTGGCAGTGACTCAAAATGCAATTGCCCCGGGGCTGTTCTACAGAATTATTACTTTTTTCTTCTTCATACACTGAGATATAAACACTCCTTACAATATATCCCATAGCTGCCTCTTAGGGGCAGCTTTTGACATTGGGTATTCTGCTTCAGTCTCTTAAAGTTTAAGGGTCAGTGAATTCCATAGCTCAGTCATGACACAGGCTTTTTACAATTCTTTCAGTAGATCTTGCTGACACATTTCCTGGCAGGTGATTTTCTTTGAAAACACACTAGAATGATTTTTAACCACTTATTTTTTTGTTGATGTTATAACAATTCATGTAAAAACACTAGGATTTCAGATAAAATAGAAATGTTGGCAAATATGAACTCTATTCTCCTACATTTTTAAAATCATAAAATGGTATTTGATCCTGACATTCATGATAACAGGCAGTGTGTGTTTAACTTTTTGTTGCTATTGTTTGTTTTTGCTTTTGGTGGAAGAGAAGGAAGAAAGAAGGATGGTTTTTAAAGTATGAATATAAAGGTTTATAAAAGTTGACTCTTTGCTTTTATTTTCAAAGGACTGAATTAAACAATTATTTTTCTTATATATATGTATTAACCTATTCAATGCGGTATACTTTCTTTGGTTGAAATACTGTCATGAGAAATGAGATGCTGTAAAAGTAACAAACCATTTGTCAAAAAATGTATCTTGTGGAAATGATTAGTTAAATTTTCAAAAGTGGTTCTCATTATAGAATGGCATAAATGCATTTCTGAAATGATTCTGCATCAAGGAATTGAGATTTTAATGCTTACTTTCTTAAAATTATTCTTGCACAAGAGTTAACATATGCAAAAACATTTAAGATAGCTTAGCATGAATGATACTGAGTTTCAGTTCCATCTTCTCATCAAATGTTTAAACTAGCTTGTCATTTTTGCTGAAATTGTACAATATTAAAATTTAAAAGTAAGATATAGAATGTATTTGACCTGAAGGGTTCAAAGGTAAAAAGACAACAAATAAGAAGCTGAAGGATATTCTAATTACAAGCCTTTCTTTTTCATTGTATTTTAATTTAGCCAAATACATTCATACTTCTACACACACATGCAAATACTATTTTGTATAGACTAACACTTGATTTAAATTAATTTCCTTATAAATGAGACCTCACTTCAATATTCCGTGAAGATAATTGTGTCTGCATGTTTCTATTCAGAGGTTCTTAGACCCTGGGTGATGCCAACACCCAATTTGCACTATATATTTTATGAATAGCTTATCACCCAAAATCAAATTTTAGAGTATAGTTGCCTAGAATGATTTTTGATTGACAAAAATTAAAATTAATTATAATATTTGTATGTATCAGAACTGTCAATTTATGGGGCTCAAATATGTACAAATGGGAAACCTACCTTCAATCAAAATTATATTATATTATATATATATATGAATGCAGTAAAAATTCTTTTAAATTTTATGTCCATAAAAATGATGTCCCACAGCTCGGTGCTTTGTGACCACCTAGAGGGGTGGGATAGGGAGGGTGGGAGGGAGGGAGACGCAAGAGGGAAGAGATATGGAGATATATGTATATGTATAACTGATTCACTTTGTTATAAAGCAGAAACTAACACACCATTGTAAAGCAATTATACTCCAATAAAGATGTTAAAAAGAAAAATGATGTCCCAACATCATTTCACATTTAGCTCTATTTTTGCAAGTAAAACCATTTAATATGCTTTACTAAACTTCTAGATTAGCTAATCATGACTTAATGTGTTAATTCTCCCAGAGGTATTGATGAGCAACACGCTACCCCCTCATTTCCTAGAGATTAAGTATCTTCACCTAGACGTTTTCGAAGTCTGCACAGTCCTAAGATTTCATGGGAGTTTGTCAGTAGTTGCTAGAGACAGTAGGGAAGAGGAATACATTCTTTTGAGGTTCTTAATGTTTCCTGATTCTACATTTACCTATTTTATTCATTGGAGCTCTATGCAAGCTTTCATGAACTACAACAACAAATAGTATACTACTATCAAAAAGAAAGCAAAAGTGGTTTGTAAACCACTTCCTCAAACGAAAGGAATATATTTCTGATGGGAGCAGTTTTGATCTATTGAATCCACAGAGCAATTATTTCTGCTTAGAATACATTTCTTTGCCATTTCATCCTAGTATTAATAATAACATTAACTGCCAAGAATGTGTGTAAAAGTCTTTGACTCTGTTGTCCCCTGGTACCCACTGAAAACAAGAGAAAGACACTTGGTCACAAAATATGGAAACACGTTAATCTGCCATTTCCATGTTTAAAATACTTTATGTATCCCCTGTCCTTAAAGGATAAAATTCACTTCTTTAGCTTGTCATAAAAAAGCTCTTCCTGGTCTGGAGCTCATGCAACATACTGCTTTATTTACCTGCTTTCCCAGAAATTTGTCTGTATGCTTCTGTTCTTTGCCTCTTCACTGAACCTGCCCATTGGAAAATTGTTTTTGCTTAAAGACTCATCTCAACTGCCACCTACCCGGTGAAGCCTTCACTCATTCACCTGATTCATGCATGATGTATTAAGTATATTTCCTTTGATCATTTGCCTGTTTATACCACTACTGAAGCACTTATTATGCTTTTTTTTTTATTGGAATATAGTTGATTTACAATGTTGTGTTAGTTTCAGGTGTACAGCAAAGTGAATCAGTTATACATATACATATATCCACTCTTTTTTTTTTTTTTTTTTTTTAGATTCTTTTCCCTTATAGGCGATTATAGAGTATGGAGTAGAGTTCCCTGTGCTATACAGCAAGTTCTTATTAGTTCTCTATTTTATATATAGTGTGTATATGTCAGTCCCAATCTCCCAAGTTATCCCTCTCTTATTATGCTTTGTTTGAATCCCCGAGAACATTTTATTAATCTGTGTCCCTAGCAAATGGATACTGCCAATATCTCTGTATAATAAGCAGAGGCATATATTTGGAAGGTAAATGATTAAAATATGAAAATTCAACACAATAAACAACAAATTCTTTTTGTGTTAACTATATAAGCAGTTGGTGAGACATATATTAGTAGAGAAATATCTAAAGATATATAAAGGTAAATGTGTTTAATACTAAGCCTTTGTGTACCAGTGTTGGGTTCTTCAAAATAGGTAACAGTTACATTAGTGATCTCAGGAAAGCTTTAATTTTATTGTTTTTAAAATAGATTTCTGTTACAGCTAGATAAAACCTTTTTGAGATTTTTTTCTTTGTTCCTCTTTACCATTCCTTATTAATTGGGGCATTTCATATTTTATCAAGAGAACTTTAAAATTGATTAATATATTATTTTTCACTTAGCAGATACTATTACTTGAAATATATAGAAGACTAATGGGCAAGTTGGAAATCTCAATTGCATGAAGAATTTCACTCAAATTCTTAATAATTAGGATGGGGCACCGTATCTTTGTGATCATATGAGGTTGAGGTAATTTTGGCTTTTCAGGGAAAAAAAACCCAGATTTTTTAATATTCTATCATTTTTTTCTCCCTGGGAATACACCATTATTTTTCTATTATTTGGAGCATATTATAACTTCTTACTGTTGATATTTTTTAAACGCACTGGAAATATCTATCAGAATGCTTGGAACATGTTATGTATTTAAAAAAAAAAGAAGAATGAAAGCAAAGTAGCCTAATGGAGATAAGAAAGACAGACCCTTTGGCTCCAAGGTTACAGAGTAATATAAGCAGACTTCCCCAGCTTAGTGAGAGAACTGAGGTTTTTCTCTGTTGCCCAACTGTATGCAGTCATGATTATGATTATGACTGGTGGAGCTAACACAAGAGGTATTTCAAGCAAGCTGACTGACATGTTTAAAGGTACATATTGGTGTCTGGGAAAGGCAGAGTTTAGTATAACTGGAACATAAGCTGGAGAAGGAAATGGCTAAAAGTCAATGTGCAAACTCCAGAATATAAAAATAGGTTTGAATGTCAAGTCCAGATCCTCAGGAACTTGAATTTAGGATTCAAGGATTTTCAGCGAAGAATGACAAGCTTCAATTTCCTGTTTAGTTAGAATACTGGATTGTGCCTTGGCTGGTTGATAGGACAGAGAAAACTATTCAGTAGCTTTCCAAAAAAATCTAGATGAATTGTCATGATTTCCCTGCTTTACAGATGAAAAAAACTGTTGCTCAAAAAAGGCACTTACGTAGTTGTTAATAATGCAGGGTATACATAACGTAGTTTCTGTCTGAATCTGGGGTTATGGAACCCAAAATTCCACAGTCTTTTCCGTATAGTCTTCTGCCGAAATTGCTGATGATTACATACATCAGCAAAAGTATTCCAAGCTATATAATTTCTAATCCTGTTGATCTATTAATTCAGAAACTTATAGAAATTTAACTCTACTTCTTCAAAACATTGTACTACAGCCTCACTGGGTTTTTAAACTTGAGGTTCTTATTCAGTTACATCTCCTCATTTAATCCTTATTAACACAGTTTTCTTCTAGTTGGAAATATGTTTTTATAGTAATCAAATTGCCAATCAAATTGTGCTGAAAGGCAAAAAGGGAAATTGAGGGGGAAAATCTTCCCTAAACACGCACCTTTGTTAATATAAGAATGCTCTGTATATCAGTGAGACCAACCGTAGAAAACAATGCGTAGCTCCTGAGCTCCCCATAGGAAATCATATGTCTTCCATCTGCAGAGGTTTGTGCTTAATAGAATTTGGCTAGGCAATATATTCTGAGAGGACAGGCACTGTGTACTTTTTTTTCATTGTTAAATCACTAGCACCAAGCAGTGTCCAACACACAGCCTTGATTTAGTAAGTAGGTGTTGAATTGAATTACAAATTGAAAAGGAGTATGTATTCTGATCTAGAATGACCTCTCCATAGGAATACATAAGTGGTTGTAAGATACCCAGCATAGCGTCCACAAATATATTTCACTTATACCTAGCTAACATAGCTTTATATTTCAAGTATTGTCTGCAGGGGAAGGAAATTGGAAGTAGCGAAATTAATTAGGAGGCTCTTAAGATAAAGCTTTTAATGCACGGAGCACAGTGCCTGGTGGTTAGTAAGAGCTCAGTGAGCAGCGATCACAACAGAAGCGACCAAAAGTGGGGTCTGCAAAACATACTAGAGGAGGCAAGGGTATGAGCATAAAGGACAAAGGAAAAGTCATTAAGAGATTCAAAGGAATCCATTAACTTACTGAATATAGGAGACAAGAGAGAAAAAGGCAAGATTACCTCTAGTGAGGGAGAGAGAAATATGGAGGAGAAGCAGCTTTGCAAAACAATATATTGAGTTTGGTTTTGGACAGATTGAGTAGACAGTTGGAAATAACCGGTTTGGCTCTGAGGAGGCAGGTCTGCCTGAATAGTAGATGTAAGTGTGGGAGGCATCTGCTTACAGAGTAGGGAAAACTATGGAAGTGGATGAAATGACCTTGGCAAAGAATGAGGAGAATGGGGATGGGGGTGGGGCTGGGTGTGAAATCCTTGGACCCGCTGACTTACCCAGAATTATTATCACTTGCAGTGTGTGTGCTTGGTTTATTTTGCAAACACAGTTTGGAAGCTTTTTCCTAATCACCTCTCCTTGAATATCACCTCTGAACCTAATTCAATTTAGGTGCTCCTGCCTCTTTGTGTGTGTCTTTACTTTATTTTGTAAATGCGTTTTGGAAGCTAGCATTTCCTTTTAACCCCCTCCTTAAATATTGTCCCCAAACTTTAATTCAAGTTAAATCCTCCTGTCCTTAACACCTTCACAAAGTAACTTGATGTATGTCTATTGTATTATTTATTATACCATATTTAATTTTTTACTTATCTCTCTTCACCACTAGTCTGTGAACTCCTGAAAAGCATAAAATTTATTTTACTTAACTACTCATATTTGTTTATTGACACCTAGCCTAATGCTTGTCGTATAGACAGAATCTGTTTTTTGAATGAATGAATTCATGTGTAAATTGAAGGCTAGCTAAAATTAATCCTCTTATATTAATTTCTGAAATCATTTGACACACCTTGTTGAATATCCCCATTATGCCAGACTTTAATGATGGTGAGCAAAATACCAGTTTTCTGTGCTCAAAATTCTTAGTCGCCTCTTGGAATATTATCCAACAGTCATAATAGCACATTATTTGGTTCTCTGAAAATACTTTGACTTTAAAGGTTCATATAGATATTACTATTATAATTTATGTAATTCCAATTAAATAATTCTAATTCCAAATCTATTTTTAATTCTGGTTCACAGTTAACTTTTCCACTGTTGGTTCTTTCTTTTATATTTTCAAAATATTTTACAAATAATAAGAATTATTCTCAAAAAATAAAATTGTACAATAGTTTGGAGCATGACTTTTGAAATTAAACACATGGTTCAAAACTAGTTTCCACCGTTCACTAGAGTCTGGCTATAAGCATGTGAAATTCTTTCTTTTCACTTTCCTTGACTGTCTATTGGAAAACAGTAGAGCATGTCATGAGCTTATCATGATGCTAAATGGATTATTTATAGAATAATATATAACGTATTTACTTCCAATAAAGATGGCATTCAATCAAGATTAGCTAGTGTTGTTTTAATGATTAATGTACTTTCTAAATAATAGCATAATTTATTCCACAAATGATCTTTTTTCCTTTTGCTTATTTTAAATTTAGGAAAAAATTAATGCTAAGAAAACATATTCACCACTTTAAATACTTTAAGTGCTTCATATATACGCTAAGGGATCTTATTAAAATATATTTAATTAACTTTTCAAGATCTTAATTTTATATTAAATATTTTTGTGCTTATAGAATATAAGCTTTCAGAGAATTGATTTAAGTATCCCTTTGAAAGTATACTTGGATTCCTTTTATAAATACATTTTTGGTATTTTTCAATTGTATTTGGTAAAGTCATTTTGACATTTACCTTATATCTTCATTATGACTTTTATTATCATCTCAAGTTTTACACAGATACAGATGCAAATTTAAAATGACCAGTTTGTGAAACTGGCTAACTTAGGATATAATTCAAAATATCTACAAATTAAAAGAGAGTGGCTCACTTTGTATGCTGCGTGCTCCACACAATATGTAAAGATTTAGAGTAACTACTAAATTTATTTAGAGCCAACCAGATTTGATGCTATTATTGGCAGCAGAACTGTCAAAGAATTGCTGAGTATGTTAACAATGCTAAGGAGTGTATAACATTTTTAAAGAACATCACAAAATTATTCTCTAAGTTATATCACAAAGCAGAAGTTGGCAAAGTTACATGGACAACTGAGCAATGTCATTAGGAAGAAATGAACATAATCTAGTTCTTACAGCTTAAATATTCTCAATTTTAATTATGTTGGTGAAAAAATACAGAAGATACACAAAAAAAGACATACTTATTTGTCGTTTTCTATCAAATGAAATCAATGCAAAAGTGACAGTTGTGAACTACAATGTAATGATACACTGTTACATAGCATACTGTTTCCTTTTATTTTGTATTGTTTTTCTCATTAAGCACATCATTAATCTTCTCTTTCTAAAATAATCCATCTTTGAAATTACAATAGGCCTACAAGATGCTAAAAACATCATTCTTTGAACTCCTAAAACAAATAAGCTATTTTTATAAAATATTATAAACTCACTATATTTGAAAAGTTATAGTTTATCATTGTTAAAGTATATCATGTGTTGTAATATCATTTTGTTTAGATGTTAAAATATTTAATGCATAAAAAAATCAAATATTTTAACAATAATATAAGGCAGTTCAAATATTTGCATACACATTTCTTTCATTCAAGAAACACTCAGAGAAATTGCTTTAGATGTGGTCTACATTTTCAAGGAGCAATTGTTACAATACATAATAAGTAAAAATAAATATTAGAATAGAGAATCACGCAAAATACAGTGATGTCCTAAAAGAGTCAGTTAATTTCAAGTATGTCTTTGAGAAAGACTTCAAGTAAGAACATTACTTTTAAAAAATAGTAAAGAATTTAAAAATAACTATATCACAGAAATATAAGTGAAAAAATTCTTTCAGCCATTGTATACCAGCCATGTTCTATGACTAGCCAAGGGGCCATGATCTATGGGACCATCCTAGACAGACCTCTGCCACTGCAGGGCTTTCCCCAGATATTCAGTGTCCTGTACCTTCTTGCAGTTCCAAAACATAGTATAGACACCAGGCCTCTGTGTCTTTACTTATGCTTTCTCTGTGTCTGTGTTGTGTCATGTACATGTAGAGACACTCATTCAATACAACCTTATGTCCCTGACTTCAGATTATACTACAAAGCTACAGTAATCAAGACAATATGGCACTGGCACAAAAACAGAAATATAGATCAATGAAACAGGATAGAAAGCCCAGAGATGAACCCATGCACCTATGGTCAACTAATCTGTGAGAAAGGAGGCAAGGATATACAATGGAGAAAAGACAGTCTCTTCAATAAGTGGTGCTGGGAAAACTAGACAGCTACATGTAAAAGAATGAAATTAGAACACTCCCTAACACCATTCACAAAAATAAACTCAAAATGAATTAAAGACCTAAATGTAATGCCAGACACTATAAAACTCTTAGAGAAAAACATAGCAAGAACACTCATTGACATAAATCACAACAAGATCTTTTTTGACCCACCTCCTAGAGAAATGGAAATAAAAACAAAAATAAACAAATGGGACCTAATGAAACTTCAAAGCTTTTGCACAGCAAATGAAACTATAAACAAGACGAAAAGACAACCCTCAGAATGGGAGAAATTCTTTGCAAATTAATCAAAGGACAAAGAATTAGTCTCCAAAATATATAAACAGCTCATGCAGCTCAGTATTAAAAAAACAAACAACCCAATCAAAAAATGAGCAGAAGACCTAAATAGACATTTCTCCAGTGAAGATGTACAGATGGCCAAGATGCACATGAAAAGCTGCTCAACATCACTAATTATTAGAGAAATGCAAATCAAAACTACAATGAGGTATCACCTCACACCAGTTAGAATGGGCCTCATCAGAAAATCTACAAACAACAAATGCTGGAGAGGGTGTGGAGAAAAGGGAACCCTCTTGCACTGTTGGTGGGAATGTAAATTGGACAACAGTACGGAGGTTCCTTAAAAAACTAAAAATAGAATTACCAGCAATCCCACTACTGAGCATATACCCAGAGAAAACCATAATTCAAAAAGACACAGGCACCCCAATGTTCATTGCAGCACTATTTACAATAGCCAGGTCATGGAATCACCCTAAATGCCCATCAACAGACGAATGGATAAAGAAGATGTGGTACATATATAAAATGGAATATTACTCAGCCATAAAAAGGAATTAAATTGGGTTATTTGTAGAGACATGGATGGACCTAGAGACTGTCATACAGAGTGAAGTAAGTCAGAAAGAGAAAAACAAATATCATGTATTAACACATATATGTGGAATCTAGAAAAATGGTACAGATGAACTGGTTTGCAGGGCAGAAATTGAGACACAGATGTAGAGAACAAACGTATGGACACCAAGGGGGGGAAAGTGGGGGTGGTGGTGGGGGTGGTGGTGGGATGAACTGAGAGATTGGGATTGACATATATACACTAATATGTATAAAATAGATAACTAATAAGAACTTGCTGTGTAAAGAAAAATAATAAAATAAAATTTAAAAAAATACAACCTTATGATGATGGTGATCATGAAGAGGAAATACTTCTTCTAAGAGGCTTTCATGAATAGAATCGTTCCTGAACTAGCATGGTATTCTGAAAAGAGCAATGACTGATTTGTTTTACTAAATCTTAAATATTCAACATTTACTCTTTTTTAAAGCAAAAAACCATTTTGCATAACAAGAAATAAACTATATATTTTCTTTGAACATATGTATTGATAGAGGGTAGAGAAAGCTAGGGAAATCGAGAAGGGTGAGGCTAAAGGAAGAGCTGCAACATTGGCCTTGGAAAGAAGAATGCTTTGTTTTCTAAGAAATAAAGCATAAAAGGTGAAAATGGATCAAGAGATAGAAAGATGGCTGTGTCTGTGATAATAGACATCAAGTGGCAATGAGAGTGGAGCCAAGATTGGAAGCATAGTTTTGGATCAGTCTTAAAAAGTGAGTTTCTGTGTTAATCGCCCTAAATGGAAATTGGAATGGGAATAAATATTGGTAAATGTGGCAAAAAAAATTAAGTAAACAAAGAATCAAAGTGCTAACGAGATTAAGGTTGAACTGTCTGAACATGGGTCAGTCTTCAGTCTTAATAAACATAGGAAGTAATATTTTTGATTGAAATTATATTTCACTTTTTTTAAAAGAGGGGAAAAAAAGCTCACTGAAAAATTACGCTTTACTCAATGCTTCTATAATATGATGTTATAGACATAAGTTCCAAGAAAGTGTATTTTATTTAACAGTGATTCCCAGAACATTCCATCATGCCTGGCACATAGTAAGCTCTCCAAAAATATATGTAGAATGAATAGATGTTCTTTAATAATATAAATTTAAAGATTTTTTAACCTCATGAAATATTATAACTGAAATAAAGTTAATATAGTTTATACTATTAGGTAATTATCAAAGTTATTTAAATATTTTGCCTATATGTAATATTAACGATTAAATGGCAATATACAACATGTATTTAGGGAAATATGAGTAAATAAAACATTGTAAGTAATGATAAGAATTCAGTCATAACTTATTATAAGCTAAACAAAAGTTAGCGGAGTTTGTACCTTTGTGGGGAAAGCTCAACATACAATCATATATATATAGCATGCCACAGGCTAGATTACCTAGAAAATTGCCCTTACTTTTCACATTACATTAATATAATTTCATTTAATATAGACTGTTAGGGTACCACATTTTAATATAAATCTTTAATATGGAATGCTGTCTATATAATTTATTAAATGAAAAATAGATCTTTGAAGAAAAGATGGAAAAAATTGTGGACATTATGTAGCCCAGGGAAAGGAATATGGAAGAAAGACATAATCTCTTCCACTCAAAAGAAATGTTCTTTTGATTTGATACACTGTAATTGTTCAGCATATGTGGTGAGAAAACTGCAGGAATACATGAGTCTGAATAAAAATAGAAGAAGTTTCAGTTGGATATAGAAAATGAGTTTATGACTATTGGGGTGATGAAACATGAAAGTGGGTAGTTGTCAGTGATAGCTCAATGAAACCTTTATATTGGGGATTTTCAAGAGGAGGCAGAGTACAAAAGGCAAGGTGCAGATGAGATAGATTTGAGTCTCATATCTGCAACTTAAAACATGTGCATATGCAAAAATTATTAAACTTCACTAAGATTCAATTTCTTCACTTTTAAGTAATGAGAATAATACATTTCTCAGGGTTGATGTGAGAAAATGTACTTGAAAGCATTTTATACATTTAAAAACAGTTCAGTCAAGGCTCTTTTACAAGCAACAGAAACTGATTATGGTATGTTAGTCAAAAGAAAAATGTATTTGAATGATATGGGAAACACTTTTATTGACTCATACAGTAAACTGAGTGCCTGGTTCTATTCTATGCAGTGGATAATTAGTGAGTAAGTGAAAAATGAGGCTTTTATTCTGGTAGGACAAAACAGATAATAAATAGGATAATGTATAGCAATGAGAAAGTGAAACATGAAGCTTATATTCTAATTGGATGAAACAGATAGTAAAATAAATAGGACAATGTATAGTATGTTAGATGGTGATAAATGCTAAGGAGAAATATAGAGCATAGACAGTGGATAGGGAGCATTGAAGTGCACAGTTTAAACTTTGGGCAGTGGAGGCGTTGTGGAGAAGAGGACATGTGAGTAAAGACCTGGAGGAATCAGAACAGCTTTGGATCTCAGTATGAGAATGAACTGAAGGGTGTACTCTTCACAGTGCTACCACCAGATAGGTTAACTCTACCTACGTCCCCTCCATTCGAGATTTAAATTCAAGAGAGAGAAGTCTGGTTGGTCCAACCTGGACCTCACTTAATCATAAACGTGCCATCATCTACTTGCCTTCTGCCTCGCTTGCCCAACCTCTGTCCCAACACTTTTCCCTTTACTATAATGAGGTACACTACAGACAGAATGCAGTGCTCAAACAGATTTTGGCCTTTCTTTAGGAAAAGAAAGTATCCATTACATCTCTATATTCCTCACTCCTCCTAGAACTTCCTTTCCTCATTTTCTACTTGTTTGCCCCAAACTCACTCATTCTTTCAAACCGTTTACAATATGTGTCTTTCATGGATATGTCCGTTCCCAGTTAGGTTCACTACCCTCCTTGTTGAGATCCCATAAAATGTTGTGCTTACCTCTATCATAATAATTAACACCAATCTACTTTAAGTAGGCAGGTCTGTTTCCCCATTATCCTGTGAGTTCCTTAAAGACACAATATATATTTGTTAGCTGAACGAATTATGAGTGCTCAATAAATGTCTGGATATATAAAGGATACATGTCATTTTCCCAAAAAGTCACAGGGTGCCTTTTATACCAAGCTTTATGTTGAGACTATGTCAATTAAACTTGACATTGTGTCTACAAAATATGAATTATCCAACAGAAGATAGTTATCTTGCCTCTGTGTGTGTGTGCATGCGCATGCATGCATGTGTGCATTATTGTTGATGTTGTTTTCTTTGTTTATTTGGTGGAGAGGAGATGTAATTAACAAAATAATGTTCTGTAAAAATTTTGAAAGAAAAAAATTTAAAACATTTCTAAATTTTAAATAAATATATTCATTCTTATTTAATGTCCACTAAATGATATCAGGATCTATGCACTTCATGTGAACTCCATATAACACTTAGATGTTCCATTTCAATCTGTTTGATGCTCTACATTACCATGCTGTACATCAGCTTCAATTTTATTTCACTATCTAATATTTTCCTAAAGTTATCAGGTTTGAATATTAAATCCTCATTAATCTATAGTGCTATAGTATAGCAGTTTGAAGGCAGACAGACCTGAGTATCTCTGCCACCTACTGGGCATAATCTCTCTAAGTTCATTTTTTTCATCTGTAAAGGAAGTAGATAGAAATATTGCCCTCAAAGGATTGTCATTAAGGTCAAGTGACATGTTTACCATGGGGCTCAACATGCACAAATGTAAAACAAAAGTACTTAAAGCATAACCTTTATTAATATTATTATTAAAGTATCAAATATTTGAATGGAATACTTTGTTTCTCAAGGCTATAATTACTTCCTACTAACTATCAATGGAAATTCTCTCTGGGAATTGATATTGGGCTTTCAGATTTTACATTATTGACTATAGTTTATTTTACCCTTCCTGTCTCATGGATCAGAATAAAAGATTCTTAGAACTGTTATATGGATTGTCAAACTTTAGAATACATAATTATCCAGAAATGCAAGCTACCATATACCACCCCCAGAGATGATTCAGAAAATCTGGTAAGGGCCAAGGAATCTTCATTTTTAAACAGAATTCCAAGTGTTGTCTATGTGGAAATGTCACAAATGGGGAAACAGTGGACAGGAGATGGAGTTCTTTTACCACTATAAAAGGTACTTTCTATTTGAAGGATAACTGGTGGGTAGAAGGTTAAATATCCACAAGGCCTTCTTCTAGTTATAAATAATTATTCTGTTTTAGAAAGACATGATTTTGATTTGTTGTGATGAATTCATTTAGTTATATCTTTCATGGACCAATTTTTAACTCCAATTGATGTATGAATTATGAGAATTCCAAACCATTTCTTTGCATTAAAATAAGCTAATTAAATCAAGGACCAGCCCTCAATAATGATGACCTTTAACTTATCCCTCCTTTAGGGGATGTGTTTGTCAGGGAATTTCCAAATTCAGACTTAATATATTGCTGTGTCAAGAATGATACTCATCTGTTGTTAATTAATGATTTATCTGTCACCCAGAAATTATGTAAAATGAAATAAAACCTTTAAATTATCTACTATAGTAAATGTGACCAGTTCTGATTTTAAAATTCTGATTTTTAAATTAAATTAGAGCCTGATTAAGGTAATAAGTGTTCATTAGAAAAGTGATGTTATGTGGTTGCAACTCCTGGACTACATAATTCTTAAATAACAAGTAAACCCTCTTGTGTGTTTGATAATTATCTTTATGCCTTCAGCTGAATTTCAATAATAAGGCCTATGAAGTGTCACTTTGCTTTCATAAAATATCTGCCCTTATGTCAAGATGTATTTGCAAGTTCAAAATCACAACAAGTTCATAGGAAAATTATAATGTTGAAACAGTCATGAAGAAAGCACTAGTTTATTATTGGTTATAAGTTCATTAATAGCTGTCTCAAGATTTTTTTGAATTTAGCTTCAATGAGAAGATAGTCAGCAATCTTATTCTAATCTTACAAAATAAGCATCATCATTAGATATATTTTAAGAAAAAATGCTTTTAAAATACTTGAATTATTAGTGTTGATTAATGCCTCTGTCTCCTGCACTTTGTGCTATATTTAAAAAGTGCAACAGTCACTATGCAGACATTTTAACATACAGCAGGATCATCCTAGAACAGACAAAATTTTCTGAGACTTCGTGGCATGGTTGAAGGAGTGTAAGATTAGAAATCAGATCAACAGATATCCTGCCAGTTACCACCTGTGTGACTTTGGGCAAGTTATTTAACTTTTCAGTTTCAGTTCTCTCACTGTAAAATGAACATAATAAAACCTATCTCACAGGAATTTTATGAAGATTAAAAATGGGTAAACTACCAAGTACAGAGTAAGCTTTTAATATTAAAAATAATGATGATAATAATAATAATATTAATGATACATGATTTGGTTTCTAACTTCTAGGATAACCACCAATGGTTCTCACCTCCTGAAGTTCATGCCTTTGTGTAGACCTCTCCTTCATTAAATTATTTTCAGAGTATGTATATATCAGATGAAAACATAAGCAGTTAAATTGATTTATTTTAACATGTGTTTTCATTGAAATATTTCCTAAAATATGAGATTTTATTATCTAAACATTTTCAAAATCTTTGCTTTAGCTCAGCAAAAAGTGCTTCAAGCAGCTCTTATAAAATGTGTGTATATATATATATATATATATATATATATATATATATATATATTCTGATGACATATGATCTTGACAGGAGAGATTTATTTACTGTGTGTCTCTGATAATATTAAAAGCTTATATAAGCTCATAAAAGTAAACCTATTATAATTAATAAACAAAACAAAAACATTAATCATATACCAGGCTCAAGAAAAATAGTAATATAGAGAAACTGGACCTTATCTAAGGAGTTAGCAAAAGCTGTTATATTAGATAAAATTAGTTAGGATTCAGTTGAATGGAATATTTTAAAATTCTCAAAATAGCATTGACTACAACAAGAGAGAAGTTCTTTTCTCTACTACATAAAAGAATACCGAATACTAGTGGTCCATGTCCAGCTGCGTTGGAGGCTGGTATAGCCATGTGGATTGTGCTTTTGCCAGGAAGTCTCTTCACTCTTCCCCTCTTCCCTAACACTTATTCATTCTTCAAACCTCAGATCTAAAGTCATTTTCTCAGGCAAACTATGGTAGATACTGATACTTGCCTCCAAATATCTATTATTTTATTCTTCTCTATTAAAAGTGACTTAATTAGGCACATTTAATATGGCTATATCATCCTCCCTTACAGGTAGGTATGGCTATATGACTAAGTTCTCACCCACTAATGTAGTAGGACTGGTTGTGTAGTACTTCTAGGAAGCTCTTGAAAGGAGATGAAAGGCACCATTCCCACTTTATTCCTTATTGATAGTTGGAATGCAAAGCTGATTGTTGGAGCTCAAGAAGGCATCTTTGATGATGAGGTAGAAGCACATTCTCAAATTGGCAGAAACAAGAGAAGGAATATGGGCCTCTGTTAAATTGGAACTTCCATAAATAGCCTTGGACCACATACATCTATCAGTCTTTTATGTGAGACAGCAGTAAACTTCTCTCTTGCTTCTGTCACTTTTATTTTGTGATTTTTATATCAACTGAACCTTATCCTAACTAATAAAACAGCTATTGCTAACCCATTAGATAACTTCAAGTTCCTCTTGTTTTACAGGTTTATAAGCACCATACTCTTTTCTAGTTATCTCATTATATAATTATATATATATATGGATTTTTTAAATGAAAACTCCAGACAGCAGAGCCCATGTATGTTTTTGCTCACTTTTTTCCACTGAAACCTATCTTGATTCTGACCACAAAGTCAATATTTCATAAATATCTGTTCTATAAGGAATGATCATAAGGTCAATATGTATGAGCTGAGATTGATAAGCTTAAGTGGAACTTTAAATTTCTCATAAAGCACAGAGTCCTCTGTTTGTACTGGTTGTCTGTCCAGCAGTCGTAGTGGATTTAAGACTATCTGCTTTGTCGTAAGACTTAGCTGGTGAGAAAAGTAGTGTGAGAAATACTCTCTGTTTTGGTGGGATGATGAAATCCACTGTCTTCATCACTCTGATGAAATTCACAGTTTCCAGGTTTCTTAATTACATTTATCTTTACTTTCAGGAACTATTTCCATTGTGGAGATGGGGGTATTGAAAAATAGTTATTAAGCATTTGTTCACAAGTCTACAGTAAGATAGAAATTTAACAATCTTAAGGTGATTTTAAAATCTCACAAATATTGCATCTTTAAACTTAGAGGATATTCTTCACCCTCTTAAATACTTTGAAAAAAATTTAAATATATATATGATTTTTTGCTTCATTATGAGAATTCTGCCAGTTTTCAGAACCAAAAAACCCCACAATTTTGTTTCAGTTTATCTAGCATTCAAATTAGTTTTGATACAATTCCATGAAAGCAGGAGAAAATATCAAAAGAATTTGCATTGCATGTCATCTTACCTCAGGAACACAAAGCCTTACCACAAAGCCTTACCAAGCAATTAAACTTGGCAAATGTAAGAACAGCCATGAAGCACAAAAGAATCAATTAAATTGTTTAATTGATTATTGTTTAATCAATTAAATTGTTTCCATAAATGGACATGAATGTTAGCCTTCTCAGGGGAGTGGAGGGTTTTTTTCCCAAGAAAAACAAAGTCTATAGAGGCACCATGTTAACTACAGGTAGAAAAGCATTCGTATGTATTTTGCTCATGGGAACTGGAAAGTCAAAGGCTATTCTAAGGATCATATTACTAAATAGGTAATTGGTGGGTTGTGTAAATTGTTACCATTGCATTCATTTAGTCTTAATAAAAGGATGTAAACATTTATGCCTGGAAAGCCGAGCACAGTGGCATAGAAATAAGAATCATCTTCCTCTAATTCTGACCATTTTTTATTTAATGGGATTTCTCTAAGGTTTTTTTTTTTTTAATACAGGAAATTTTAAAATTCTGATGGGGCTTCTAAAACATCAAGAAAAGAGTCAATAATGGTTCATGAAGTTTTAGTCTTAGATATATTCTGATTCCTTTAAAAAAGATAATCAATTGCTATTAAATAGAATTTTATATTATCTAGACTTCTCCATTAATTCCCTGATTAAAACAAAAATATATTAACAAGCAATACATCAACAGATGGTAAGACGTGACATGCAACCTGCTGGTTGTACAGAAGTAGATGATAAAAGAGGAAATGTGAAAGTTATTTTTCCTGCATGTGTACAGAAAATGGATATGCAGCCCATGAGAACTATTTTTGTATTGCGATATTAGAAAATTTAACATTAAAAGTGCAATTGAATACCATCTGTATAGTTGTAAGCCAGAATCATGATCACAGATCAGACATATTAAGTAAAGCTCTAATGAGAGGGTGAAAGTCAGAGGTACAATTCCTACTGAGAATGTTTCCAGACTAGAACAGTGTACAGATTGGATTTATTTTTTCTTTCAGTTGAGATATTAGAGTGCTTTTAAGTTAGAAAGAAATATTGATTGCTCTAGGAACTTGGGGTCAATGAAAGCTTCTTTAACAGCAGTAGATATTTCAAAAACAATTTAATACATTTAAGGACTGTAATTAATTTCTTTTCTACAGGAGCATTGTAATTAACAGTTTTGAAGCTTCTAGCAACAGTGATTGAAACCATGCTGCTCTTTTTCTGTGTTCCTTAAGGGGTTTATAAATTCTTACCTGGGAAAGTGAAGAAAGACTTGTGATTGTGGTTATCAGGCCAAACCCAGGATCAGAATCACGAGGTGAAAGCTCTGAAATTAGAGGCAGAGTGGAATGTGGGGATTCAAGTTCACCAGAAAGAACCTAGAAGTAGAGACAGCTTGTGAAACCTAGGTATTGACTCTGCTGTTTCCCGTTTGAGGATGCAGTCTTGCTAAAGCGAAGTGTGGGTCAAGAATCACAAGAATGGGTGTCTGTAAACATTTTTTAAATGGACATGCATAGATTGTTGGCATTCCAAAATGATGACATAAGGTCTAAGTATAGAACATTATGTTGTTATTAGAAAGAAATTGGCTATTTTCTCACTACTACAGAGAATGGGATAGCAGTTGTGTAACCACCCTTTAGGGAGTCAAATGATAAGGAAGAGACAAGCCAAGATGTGCTACTGCTTTGGCTGGTACCCCTTCTTTTCTTAAGGTCTGTTGACTTTCACCATTTAATTGGGAACTTATAGCACATGAATACATCTGTGCAGTTTCTTCCCACCAATATGTGACAAAATCTGATAATATGAAGATACTCATATTTGACATTTGGAGCATGATATTTAATTAAACTTATTATTAATTTAATTAATCAAACTTCTTATTGCCTTCTTATGATATCAACCAAGCTATATTAGTTCCTATTATATATTTTATAAGTACTTTTGAGTTTAGGTTATGAATTTTTATTAATTTTCCTTAAGTATTTTCTTTACATAAGATATGTTAATAACTCACCCTTATTACTAAACAACAAAAAAGGCTTTTCTAGAAAAAGAACTTTATTAAACACTGACCTTTTTTACATGATTATAATTACAATTATAAGAAAATCCTTATTTTATTTTATTCTGTTTTATAAATAAACAGTAAAACTGACTTTTTTTAATACAGTTCGATGAATTTTAACACATATATAGATTCATGTAACCACCACCACAATTCAGGTACAGAACTGTTCCGTTACCCCAAAAACTTCCCTCCTGCTATCACTATGCCATCACACTCTCCCTCTATCTCTATCCCCTGGCAATTTGATCTGTTCTCCATCATTATAGTTTTACTTTTATCTTTCAAGGATGTCATATAAATGGAATCATACATAATTTAACCTCTTGAGACCAGCTACTTTCACTCAACCTAATACATTTAGAGATTCATCCAAGCAGTTGTATGTATTAATAACATGCATGTTTTTAAAAGCTTCTTATACATAGTTCTGGAGGTAATTTTTGTTCCAAATGCCTATATCTTTTTCCTAGTAAATATGCCATTGACCAAATTACAATTTTAATATCTCTTACTAGAAACAGCAAGCCTTAAACTACCAGGCCAAAACAATTTTTATTTGATCTCTATTCACAATAGTAGTGTGGGAAAAGGCAAGATTTTATTTTAAAAATTTGCTAGAGGCTTTATCATAAAAGCATTTTAAAATTCCATGTTTAAAAATGTTCTTTTATTAGAAATCCTTTCAACC
Source organism: Balaenoptera borealis (assembly GCF_965194805.1). Classification (NCBI taxonomy): domain Eukaryota; kingdom Metazoa; phylum Chordata; class Mammalia; order Artiodactyla; family Balaenopteridae; genus Balaenoptera; species Balaenoptera borealis. The sequence goes on along the minus strand of NC_138870.1, from coordinate 68,922,700 downwards.
ATTTTTATCCCCAAGTATCAGAATAGAGACATATACTTTGTGTTTAATGGCAAGAGTTGGATTTTAACAAATGTAGTTTATATTAATGATCAATTAATTTTTATTTTCTAAATATCTGAAAAGTAGCAGTTTGGAGAAATGGCCAAAAAAAAAAAAAAAAAAGTCAACATGTAAAGTAGTGCTTCCCAACCAGAGAAGATTTTGTTCCTCCAGGGGACATATGACAATGTTTATAGACATCTTGTGGGATTTTTTTGGGGGGGGAGTGAGGGGACAATATCCTAGCATCTAGTGGATATAAGCTGGAATATTATTAAACATTCTACAATGCACAGGGCTGTCCCTCGCAACAAATAACTATCCAAAATGTCACTAGTGCCAAGATAAAGAAACCTTGAATAGGGTGTTTTATTCCACAAATGTTAGCAATTAATTTTCATCAACATTTTCTAATTTATATACAAAGACTATATTATTTATTATCATTATGCCAATTTCAGAGCATCCAAGTTTTGACACTTGTATTTCAACTTTTTGTTACGAAAAATTTCAAAATACAGTGAAACTGAAAGAATAATACAATGAAGATCTGAATCACCATGTCTTGATGCATAATTGTTAATGTTTTGCAATATTTGGTTTTATTATGTCTATTTTTTCTTTTTCTGAACAATCTCAAAGTTAAGTTGTGTAGATCATTGCAATTCATCATGAACTCCTAGGAGTAAAACGTTCTCTTCTATAACTACAATCACATCACATGTACGAATATTAACAATAATACCCCAGTATATATCATCTAATACACACCTCATATTCCAATTTTTACAATTATTCCAGAAATATGTTTTATGACTTTATTTTTCTTTTGAAAAGGATCAAATCAAGGATCACACATTGTATTTGTTTTCTGTCTCTTTAGTCTCTTTTATTCTAGAATAGTTACCCAACATTTTTAGCATTCAAGGATCCGTGGTCCTTGACTATCATATTTTCCTTTGGGAGTTGTGAAACAGTAACTTTATAATCCTATTATCCCTTCTATTTATTAGCTGGGATACTACTGTAAAGAAGAGCATTGTCTTGTTAGCTGTGGATGAGCTATAGTTCCATCTAAAATAACAGAGCAACTCTGAATTACCAATAGAGTAAAGAACTGATGCTATAGAAACTTTCTTATTTTGTGTGTGTGTGTGCATAGAGATTTTATAGGTGAAATTTCTCACATTAAAATAGCACAAGAATCATTTTAGACACAGTACAATCAATACAGCAGTTGTTACACAGTATTGACAACTTTGAATTGTCTCACAAAATTTGGATATATGATTTACAAATATCTTTTTCATTCAGTAAGTTTCCTTCTCATTTTGATTATGGTTTTCTTTGTTGTGCAGAATCTTTTTAGTTTGATATAGTCCCATTTGTTTATTTTAGCATTTGTTTTCCTTTGGAGTCAGATCCACAAAAACATCACTAAATCCAATGTCAATGAGGGTACTGTCTATTTTTTCTTCTAAGAAGTTTATCACTTAGGTCTTACATTCAAGTCTTTAATTCATTTTTGAGTTAATTTTTGTGTGTGGTGCAACATAGTGGTCTAGTTTCATTCTTTTGCGTGTGGCTGTCTAGTTTTCCCAACACCATTTATTGAAGAGACTATCCTTTCTCCATTGTATGTTCTTTGCTCCTTTGTCGTAAATTAATTGTCCATAAATGTATGCATTTATTTGGGGGCCTTCAATTCTGTGCCATTGATCTGTGTGTCTGTTTTTTGTACCAGTGCCATATTGTTTTGACTACTGTAGCTTTGTAGTATAGTTTGAAATCAAGGAGTGTGATACCTCTAGCTCTGTTTTTCTTTCTCAGAATTGTTTAGGATATTTGAGATCTTTTGTGGTCTCGAATTCAAATTTTAGAAATTTGTTCTAGTTCTTTGAAGTATGCCATTGGAATCTTTATTGAATTGAATCTGTAGATTGCCTGGGTTTTAACAATATTAATTCTTCCAATCCATGAACATGGAATATTTTTCCTTTATTTGTGTCTTCTTCCATTTCTTTTGTCAGCGTCTTATAGTTTTCAATATAAAAGTCTTTTCAGCTCCTTGTTTAAATTTATTCCTAGATATTTTTTCTTGAGGCGATTGTAAATGGGATTGTTTTCTTAATTTGTCTTTATGATAGTTTGTCATTAAAGTATTATATAAATGCTACAGATTTTTGTATTTTGATGCTGTATCCTGTGACTTTACTGAATCCATTTATTGGTTCTAATTTTTTTTGGTGGACTCTTTATGGTTCTCTCTGTATAGTATCTTGTCATCTGCAAATAGTGACAATTTTACTTCTTTCTTTCCAATTTGGATGCCTTTTATTTCTTTTTCTTGCCCAATTGTTGTGGCTAGGACTTTCAATACTATGTTGAATAAAAGTGGAGAGAGTGGGCATCCTTGTCTTGTTCCTGATTTTAGAGGGAAGCTTTCAGCTTTTGACCATTGAGTATAATGTTAGCTATGAGTTTACCATATATGGCCTTTATTATGTTGGGATACATTTCTTCTATACCCCCTTTATTGAGAGGGTTTTTTATCATAAATTCATGTTTAATTTTGACAAATGCTTCCTCTCCATCTGTTGAAATGATCATATGATTTTTATCCTACATTTTGTTAATGAATCTTTCAGTGTGACAAATTAGTGTCTCCCCTTACCCCCTTCTCTCTCTCTCAAACACACACACACACACAAATCTTATTATGGACTTATGCATTTTTATATCTTCAGTACATTAAGATCAATTAATCAATTGTAGACATTTGTTTTTATACTCAAGTTATCCCAGATTTAGTCAGTGGGAGCTCCTTCAAGCTGACCCTTGTGTCCTTTGACATGCCTCTGTTAGTCTTTGAATGCTTATTTATTTTCTGTCACAGAAAAGTTGTATGTCAGGCTCACCTTCCTTTCCCTTCTCCAGACATAAAATCAGTCAGTTATCCAAAGGATCTTCATTTCTTTTAATGGTAAAATGTCTTTAGAATCCAGGATCTGAGCACCAGAAGAGCTCACTACTAATTTTTAGTAATTGGGCACAACTCCAGGTTATCATATGATCTATTTACATTGTACTCAGGAAAGCAAATAGCTCAAGATGCATTCAGATTGAGAAAGTAGCTGCATTTATTCTTCTATTCATTAAATATTTGAGTATGTGCTATGTGGTAGTCACTGTTCTTGAGGATACAAATTGTATCCCCAAGATAGTCACTGTCACTGAGGCTACAAAGAAAGTTTACTGTTGTGATGATGCTTACACTCTGTGGAAAGGAGATTGAAAATAGTAAATAAGCAAATAAAGATTTAGTATGTTATATGATGATAAGTGATGTGGGGGAAAACAAAGCAGGACAAGGTAGGGGGCAGAGTAAAGGAGACAGGGTAAAGGTGTGGTGGCTATTTTATAAAGGAGTCCAAGGGGGGGGGGGGGCTTGCTGAAATTGTGACTTTTGAGCAGAGACCTGAAGGAGCTGAGCGTTTGAACCAAGCAGGTTATAGGCTAGGGGAATGGTAGGGCTGGGAGGAAGGCTAGTGCTTAAATTGAAGGAGCAGCAAATATAAATCTGAAGTGGAAGATAACTTGATGTGTCCTAAGAAACAAGGGGACCAGTGCGGCTGGAGCCAGAGTGATCAGATACGGTCAGGCAGAGCTGCATATCTGGCATGTTCTGAGGGATACCCTAAAGCAGTTCTCTCTTTAGCTTCCCTAGCTATCAATTTTCATAATCTAGTATTAAATTTACCGCTTTGGCTTATTAACAGGATTAGGAAATATTTTACATGGAAGGCCACCTCTACATATGAAATTGGAAAGAACACATTGGCTTTCTCTTCTATTAAGTTCTTAATACCTATAATGTATCAAGAAATATTATTTCTCATCATCTTGGACAAAAATATTCTAGGGCCAAAAAAGGAAAGAGAAACAGTTACAGTATTCTGTATATAATTTTGGAATAAGTGAATGAAAAGATTATTGAATGGATTTAATTATCATAAGGTTATAAAATAGAGGGAACCAGGGTTTTTGTGGGGTTTTTTTCTCCTACCAACATTTAGAGTACACACCATGTGCTCTGTCCTAAGGAGTTTACTCACATATTAGCTAGTTTAACTTTATAATAATTCAGTGTGGTAGTACTGCTATTATCCCATTTTCAAATGAATAACTTGCTCAGGGTCACACAACTAGTAAGTGGCAGAGCCCAGATCTCAACCCAAGCAGTCTGCTCCCGAGTCCTTGAACCAATATACTAGAGTTCCTCTAAGTATCAGCATGCTGCCACGTTGCTAGTAGCAAGGTAAAACAGAGAGAAGGAGAGTTGGTAGTATATACAGATATTTTTTCTCCTAATATTCTGCCTTTATGTCTCTATTAAGTTGTTAGACATTTTTTTCCTTTATTTTTCTCTATCCCCAATGTCCAGTTCAATGCTCAGAATATAGTTCAGAAACGTTAATAGCAGTAACTAATCACTACATGGAACTCCAAATCTGGATGATGTGGAAGAATATTCTATAGCTCTTTTCCCAAGGAATTTTCAATCCTAAAATCATCCTCAACGTAGTCACATTCTAATTAGGTTCTGCAAATGTTGATGCCATAACTGGTTGGTGTAATCATAGTATAGCAAAATGGAAAAAAAAATCCTCAATATGAAAAAAAGATTGAACGAGTTAGTTCTCTGTTCGCTGCAGGGAATGTTCTAGAAGAATTCTTTTACTAGAAGATGCAATTTAAAATAGGCCATGTAGGGCTTCCCTGGTGGCACAGTGGTTAAGAATCCCCCTGCCAATTCAGGGGACACAGGTTCGAGCCCTGGTCTGGGAAGATCCCACATGCCGTGGAGCAACTAAGCCCATGCACCACAACTACTGAGCCTGTGCTCTAGAGCCCGCGAGCCACAACTACTGAAGCCCACGCGCCTAGAGCCCGTGCTCTGCAACAAGAGATGCCACCGCAATGAGAAGACCGCACACCTCAACAAAGAGTAGGCCCCGCTCACCGCAACTAGAGAAAGCCCGCACACAGCAACGAAGACCCAATGCAGCCAAAAATAAATAAATTTATTTTAAAAAATAAATAAATAAAATAAAATAGGCCATGTAAATGAAAAAAAAAATTGTGAATCTAGATTTATAGGTCAGTCAAAACCAGCAAGACAAATTTATCTTCAGTTAGTTTCAAACTGGCTTTCTATGATGGGATAATATCACCTGGTAGACACTGTGGAACTATTTTTATAAACTGCATTACAGTTTATTATGTTGCAATTAACATATAAAATTGTAACTTTAAGTTTCATCAGTAGATACAGACTTTTTTTTTTTTACAGTGAATGGGACAAAATTTCTCCCCCTTTTTAACAAAAGTGTCTATCATTCATGAATGTTAATGAATGCATCAATTTTTGAAAATAAAACAAGATAGCATAAAAGGTACATAACAGATTATTTTTAATGAGTCATGCATTCTGTATTTGTCTTGTCAAAAATAGCAGTGTCTCTTATTGCTCATAATTCAACTCCTATCACTCCGCCTAAACACATTTCACGATTTGACAAAACAGCAGTTGTCTGTCTCTAAATTTAAGTTGCAAGAAGTGAAGGGCAAAAAAACCCCAAAAACACCCAACAAACTTTAGTATGGACTTTGCAAGTTATCAGTAGGGCCTATGAGTTTTGAAAATCTTAATTTAAAATTTTATCAACATTTAGGGAAAAATATACAAACTAATGTTAAATGCAATTGTTAAGTTAAAATAGAGCATCTTTTGTCCTATTTTTACTGGGTTTAGTCACAACAGGCTTGTTCTTTGATAGGTTATTTTTGGCTCCTGATGTTAACCATACAGAAAATTATCATGTATTTGAGAAATAGAAAGTAGTAGTGATGAGCATAGACTGGAAACAAAGAGGAGGGGACAAAGAATTGCTGAGCTTTGAGGTAATTGGGGATAATGGGCTAACCTGTGTCTAGATTTAGAGACTTTGTGAAAGAGCTGGTAGATATGGCTCATTCTCTCAGGATTGTTTTCCAGTAGGGGATGCAATTTAAACTCCAACTTTAAACTTGGAGTTTAAATTTCAGATAGGCTTGACTTCAAACACCTTCACAAACTATTACCAGCTCTGTAACCTTGAGTAGTTGACTTAACCACTTCTAACCTACTAAAAAAATCGATACAAGGAATAATGATAGTGCTCATATCATGTGTTGCATATTAAGTAAAATAGAATATATAGTTTTTGCACAATTCTTGTTTTCATTAAGGCTAGTGAAGCTATTGATTGGTGATATTATTTAATAGCTCCTTAATTCTACAATGAAAGTGTTCTGAACTTTTTTAATATTCTAAATTTACATTTATTATTTGATATTAAATTAAAAATACAGGGCACAATGTTCAATGTACAGTGTAATCCTATTGTTATAAATGTTTTTGAGTGAATGTATTTTTAAAATTCTGGAAGTATACTCTGAAAGATATTACAACCAGTTTTTTCTTTCCAGAACAGTAGGATTTGAAGTGATTTTACATGTCGCAAAATACTAAAGGCTTTTTTTTTGTTAGATTTGCAAGATTTTAGGTGATTTTATTTTGTTTTTGCTTACTTGTACATTCAAATTGTTTTAGAGTAAATGTACTTTACTTTTTTGCTGAGAGATAAAAGATACATACAATGCCAATCTTAAAATATAATTTTAATTTTTCACTTGTACATCAGAGCTAATAAATAAGGTACAAAGTTCTTTCAAATCATGGAAAGCCTTCTAGGTATTTATCATATATTTTGTTTATTAACGATAAAAGAATATAACAGCTCCATTATCACCAGTGCATCCCTTTGGTCTAAATAAAATTATTGTGAGCTTGTTTATCATTTGGCTCTGACCTGAATAAACCTGAAGAACTGAAGCATAGAAAGATGACATGATTTATACAAATCATGATACCATGTAGGTAAATTTTCAGCAATATTAATGAAAAAGCATGATTCAAGATACGTGCATATTGGTGACTAAATTAAATAGTTCAAATGTTGGTTTGTTTTAAACAATTCTATTTGAATATCATTATGAAGAAAAGTAGAAAAATACCTAATTTAGTTTTACTTTAAACAGTGGTTTTCTATTTTTGGCTACACATTTTTATTATTTTAAATAAGTAATAAAAAATCTATATCCTTATTTAACAAAGGATAATGTTTTGAAAAAAGTTAAACTGAAATAATTTTCCCATCAAGCCGTAGTTTCATTGGTAGCTTTTAACCTCTGACACTGAGTAATAATGTAGAGAATGGGTTAAAGCCTGACCCTTTCTAGCCAGAGGGGAAATAATAGGAATGACGGACAGGAATTGAGCAGTCAAGGTATAGTAGGTAAAAGAGAGGCATATAAGGCAGAGGGAAGATTTGACCATAATGGATTTCCTGTTAGATACTCTGAGATGAGATTCTCTCAGCTAGGGGCAGAAAGGAATTTGGTTTCCTTAGCATGCCTATTTCCCCTGTAGGACATATAAACCTGTGAGTTCCCAGACCAAATCTTCCTGAAAGGACACACTGAAAGGAGCTGATTTGAGAATCTGTGGGCTTGCCATTGGGCTAGGTGTGAGAAAAAGCAATCTGACCCAGCAGTAAAGGTGTGGCTGGGAAGGGGGGACACCCATCCAAGGAAAATCAATGGACCTTGAGGCTTAGGTAAGGATAAGCTGGCTGGCAATGTTGACCAGCTCCAACAGACATCCCAAGCTACACTAACAAGCTACATTAAGACCGTTTGTGAATATAAGAATATAAGATGGGAGACGCACCACTGGACAGACAAGGAACAAAGCAGGTAGGGACAGCATCCTTTGAGGCCCCTGACTCTTGTTCTTCTTTTGTGAGCTTGTAGAAGCCTTACCACCCTGAGCTGTCATCTCAGAGAGTAGCCAGAGCAGAAAATATGGAAGTCCTGGGGAATCAGAGCTTTACCTGAAGGGACTGTTTAAATTATCAGACTGGATTAAGTTCATTTCTTATCCACCACCCAAGGTGTGTAGCTTCTTCAGGAGAATTAGGTGAATTACATAGTAAACAAACAAACAACTCACTCTACCTTCAAACATAGTGCTAGTTACATTTATGACATGGCTACTGTAGTGCAGTTCTGACACTGGCTACCTATAGTTAGCACAGACTTCATAGTTGAAGGCACAATCCTCTGTAAGACTCTTCATACTTCAGACACCAGTGGCAAGCTCTGGGGTTCCCAAGCCACCCATACTTCTGACCAACTGGCTCTAAATTTGAGGGTCCCTACTACTCCCTCAGGTTCAATAATTCACTAGAACAAATCAAAGAACTCAGGAAGCCGCTATACTTACAATTAAAGCTTCACTACAAAGGATACAAATCAGGACCAGCCAAATGTAGGGACACTTGGGTGAGATCTGGGAGGGTCCCAGCTGTAAAGCTTCCGTGTTCTCAGGATGCATCACCCTTCTGGCACATTGATGTGTATCACCAATCAGGAAGTTCATCAGGCTTCAGGTGTCCAGAGTTTTTGTTGGGGTTTTATTATGCAGGTATGATTAATTGAATCACTGCCCAAGTAATAGAACTTGATCTACAATCCTATCCTCTCATTGGAGGTCATGAGGTCAGGCTAATATCACCTGGCTCAAGCCTCCAATCCTCTAATCACATGGTTGATCTTTCTGGATTGCTCTAACCCTATCCTGAAACTATCTGAGGGCCTATCATGAGTCACCTCATTAGCATAAACTCAGGTATGGTCTAAGGGACCCACCATGAATAATAAAGATACTCATCACTGGGGGCATTCCAAAGTTTCAGAAGCTTCCTCCTAGGAACCTGGGACAAAAGACCAGACAAATGTGTTATTATACAACAGTTTACATATTTTAGAAATTGTATTATTGTTAGAATTTTAACAAAATTCAATAGTTTTCTGATACAAACTTTTATACCATCAAAACATTTCTTGTACTACATACATGCGTATAGTTGAGTATACATATACATAGTATACATATGCATAGTATATACATAGTATATACATAGTATGCATAGTATATATATCAGAGTGTATACAGGTATGTCTCATATATACGAGAAAGAGTATGTATTAAGCGGGATGGCACCATTTGCACATGTATCCTATGTAAATTCAACTATTCATGTACTGCAGCAACAAAAGGGGAGACAAATTACCATTTAAATGTTACAGAAGATTCCATGCAATGAACATATTCCCCAAGTGAATGTGATATGGGAAACCCTAAACAATTTCTGTAGTAGATCCTGTGCTTCTCATGGTGTGAGCACCTTGTGAGGCTGAATGCAACCCCTGTTTTAAAAGATACTTCTCGTCCGTTAAAAAGTACATATTGTACTTTTCATACAAAGGAGCCCCATGGCAGGGAAGGTCATCCATCTGGTGCTCTTCCTCAGTGGGAGTGATATGTTCTAACTTGGGAGGAGAACTGCCTGGAATGGACTTAGTGTGATGTAGGATGTCGGTCTCCAGTGTGATGCCTCCCTGAGGGATTATCTAGAGTGGTTTTGAATAAATTGGTTTTTGCTTTATGAGCTGACTTTAAAACCTAACCCTCTCCACAGAAAAGGTGTGATTTCCCTGTAAACATGTATATGTGACAGATTTAAGGACACCATATTCAGGTTAGCCTTTGGCAACTAATTTTTTAAAAAACAAAAGTGAATAGTTGTAGATTTGCTCTAAAATAGAGTGACCAGATGACAGGTAAAAGAAATATTTGTTGCATTATCTATGACATTTTTTGAGGGACAGCTTGTAATTTTTTACATGAAAGACATTTTTAGGAATCTAATTTTCTCATTCTTGTTTCTTAGGGCAACACAGTTTCAGTTATGTTAAGTAACATCCATTTGAGCATTCCTGGGAGTTTAACACTGTGTTTAGGAGTTGGTCTATCATTTTATAATTGGAGTAAATGGGGGGGAACACATGTGATACTCATTAAAATATTTTTCTTTAGCCTATTGTAAATACTTTCAGAAAGAGGTATGTGTATTTCACTATATAGACTTACTATTGTGTTCAATTTGCCTGTTTTAGAAAGATCATTTGGAACAGAGCATCCTGGGTTCTGATTCAATTATGCCCCTACAAATCTGCATCATGTGGAGCAAGTATCTTCCAGAGAGTCAGTTCTTTCTTTATAAAATAATAGGTTTGGACTAAATGATCTCTAAGACCCCTTCAGCTTTAAAAGACTATATTTTTATAAGTTTTTTTCAGTTCAAATATACAGCCTCTGAAGTGTCATTTGAATAATGATTAATTTCATAAGTATTCAATGAAGATGAATGTCTTCTACTTACAATGTTAATCAGAACTAATATCATTCAAAATAATTGTTCTTCATACTTAAGTCTATTTTACAAAATGAATGAGTCATTCATTCTGTGAATTTTTATGTCATTCACACAGAACTCTTTAGAAGCCATTTTTATTTCTGTCTAAGGAAGAGATTTATATAGAGTAATTTTTGTTGATTTTATATACTTGAATTGAAACAGTGATTTGTATTAAAGATTTTAAAAATGAGTCCTCTTCCATGATACCATACTGTAATGTAAATATCTCTATTACAGCATTTATCATGTTTTATAACAATTATTTGTGTATGTTTTTCCCCTCAAAAGTTCAAAGACCACATCTTACTGAGGTTTATACTTTAGCATCTACAGTGATGCCTGCCAAGTGATAATGGTTTAATATCTGTTAAATGAAAAAATTAATGAATAGTGACCAAAGAATGTGTCATTATAGAAGCCAAGAGTGGAGACAGTTTTAAAGAAAGAAGCAGTAAGTTGTATCAAACCGATTATTAGAAGTGGATTAAAAGGATCACTGGATTCAATTCATTAGAAATGAAGCCAGATTACAATGAACAAATTAAACCAAGTGGAAGCAGTGAAGTTAGACCACTTAAGAAGCGTAGTTATGAAAAGGAGAAATCTAAGGCAGTAGAGTAGAGGTTGTAAATATATTAAAGGCATTGTTTTTAATTTTTAAATATGTCAATGGTATATAATGTGTGAAGGTCACGCTGAAGGATCCAGTGGAGATGCTGGGAGAGAAAGGTACCCAGGGTGAGTAGTGGAATGACACATCAGAGGAGGTAGAGGAAAATAAAAGTAGTTCATAAACAAATTGATATATTTGGAAAGGAATAGATGACTGAGTTCTTTGGAAAAGATACTTTAAAAAGAAAATGAATGCACGTGTAGAAAAGAGGGCAAGATAAAGAGATGCACACGTAAATAAGAAAGACTAAAGATGGAGGCCATAACTTCTCTGGGTAGACAATGTTCATTGTCCATTGCAATGAATAATGACTTGTAAGAATCTCTCTCCTTGCCTAATACCCTGAAGGAGTATTCATATTACCATATTAGAATTCTCCAGAGCAAGTGGTTATTGTTCAGTCAACACAAACTCTCTTGTAAAATGGCTATACACTTTGAAATATTCATCAGTGAACCGTTTTTAGCTATCACCATTAGTCCTAACAACACAAGAGTTTTCAATGTTTTTCTCTAACAGTATTGTTTCTGTAATTATCTGTAGAATAAAAGCAAATTATCTGTGGACAATAAAAACAGTGCACTTTCTCTGAATTATTTTCATTTTATATGCTGGCTTAATCATTTTTTACTTAAGTTGTAATTTTATGATCAGAGAACATTTGCAATTAACCATTGGTTTAGATTAGTTTACTGTATTCTTCTTAGTAACTTACCACTTTTAGATTCATTCAATTTTTTTTCTTCTACTGGGTTTTTGTGATTTTCTCCTCCTGTCTCCTAAGTTATATTTATTTTTCTGCAATGCTTGGCAACAGATAACTACTGTAAAACTGGGTCTGAAAAACATGCAGGACCATCCTCTTCTCATGAGATAAGAAAACTAGAATTAAGGTAGTTCTGTCAATATTAACTTATTAAATGATTTTTTATCTTTGATGATATCTCTGTTTTATGTCACTAGCAAAAAAAAAAAAAAATGTGAACACGGAGTATTTGTTACAGTTAAAAGAAAGTCTAGCCAGAATTCACTGTACATAAACGGCTGTCACTGGACTCTGAATATTACTGCCTCCATTTTGGTGGAATGAATTGGCTCTGTCCATGTTGCTGCCTATCACATGTCTCAGATTATAAACCGCAGGTAGCAGCATCCAAATGGCTGAATGTACTGGTGCTCTGGTCGTTAAGGATCAGGGTAAGCATCTGGCTTTTGGCAGTGAAATGCAGACCTTTCCTTCCATCAAGACACATGCATCCATTTCTCTACCTCTCTCTCTCCCAACCCAGTTACAATCTGGGCCCTCTGTATCTGCAGGTTCCGCATGTGCGGATTCAAAAATTTTGGACAGGGAACCCGCAGATACGGAGGGGCCGACTGGACTAGCCAGTTTATATAAGGCACTTGAGCATTAGCGGATTTTGGTATCCATGCATTGTCCTGGAACCAATCCCCCGTGGATACCCAAGGATGACTATACTTAGTTCAAGTGGTGACCGCCTTGTCTGAACTCGTCAATGAAATCATTCTAGAGAATTTTAAGAGAAACAGGAAAAGAGGAAGCTCTGTACTTGTACACATAAAGTTTGGGAGCAGTATGGAGTCCCATCTTTTTAAAACTAGGGAACCTAAAGAGAGAAAGCAGACTTTCAGAGGGTAAAAGAGAAAAGAAAAAAGAAGATTAAAGAGAGGGGTACAGATAAAAACAGTGAGTCTGTTGACATTCAAGTACTCTTTCTTTTCTTCATTGCTGAGACTCAGTTTTATTTCTATCCCTGAATTTTATGATACCCATTATTCTTATAATAATTTATCTTTCTTAAACTAATTCGAGCTGTTTATCTGTTAACTATGGTTGCTGTAAGTACATTCCTTATTTGTAGGTCAATTAAAATGTGATAAAGTATGGTGAAATTTGATGTAGATGAGATAGTCAAATATTTATATAGTGTTTGACATTTATAAACTTTTAAAATTATGAACTAAGTTCTACATAACTAATGTCATATAGGTTGGTATAATATAAAAATCCTATTAAAAAGGAGAAAAAACAAAGAAATTATACCCTTGCAAAAGCCTCGGTTTTTTTGCTTAGAGACAGAATTAGTACTTCAACGTTTAAACTTACAAACAATAGGTTATTTCCATTTCAACAAATTACTTGCTTACCTGAGTGCATTTCTTTTGAAAATACTTTAGTGTCTACATTCACAATACAAAGGATCTAGAATTCTTCCGGGATTCAAGTAGTGAGTTTTTCTGTTCAGCATATTAAAATTTTCAATTAACCTTCACACTATAACATTTCTGGATTTTAGGGGCCTCTTCTTGAAAAGCTTTTCAAAATATTTATCCCAACTTATAAGTATTATTTAAGAATAATACAGATAGCAGAATTTTAAGTTGGATAATTGTTGATATTAAAATGTATTTATGCTTTTTATATCTTCTTAATTGTAGATATATAACAGCTAGTTTTTACAAGAGATGCTGAATTATACTCACAATTCCTGAATTATTATCACAATTATTTTTATCAAAATATTATTGCTTTTTAATTTATACATATGATCGGAAGAAGAGTAGATATTTTTAAAATTGTTTTTCTTTAAACTATAATGTATGACCATATTTATTCCTTTTTATTTATTGAAAAGTACCCACATAGAACTTCATTTCTATCAGACAGGTGACTTCACACTTTTCAACATGAGTGCCTATTCCAAGCTCTGTGTGTTATACTTCTCTATACTCGAACCCCCGGTTCCCTCTTACATCATCGCATTTACCTGAACTCTACATCTTTCTTCTCTTACCTCCTCCATGAAACATCCCTGATTATCTCCCCACACTCTGTTCTCCTTTCCTTGAACTCCATGTGTAATCTTCTAATAACTATCTCAAAAGAGTTAATGCAAACATGAAATTAGATGGCATCTCTACAATGATTGATATATTTTAGGTGCTCAGTATATACAAACTCTCCCTTTGATGAAGTACATAAGTATCTAGACAGAAATTTTGACTTGACATTAACCAAACCAAGCACCAAATGGGTGATGTTTCATAATATTTTAATTACATAAATATATACACATATATATTTTGAAAAGAAAGTGAAGAATCTTTGAAAAGTGATGGCTTTTACCTAGAAAACAGAAGTTAATTGCTTGCATCTCATACTAATTCCACCAGAACTCTGTGTTATAATTAGGACAAAGTGGTTTGTGAAACTGTCTCAGTAAATGCTCTGGAGAATACAAAAAATATTCACCAAGAGAAGACAAACCTTTTATCTACATAGGTTTAGGAACCCCTGGGGTGCCTACAGCAATGTCTCTACACACTGCGGTTTTCTCCTGAACCACACTTCATGAAGCCATATCTTTCCTATGCGCATCCTCATACTATGGGTAAACCTCCTCTGAAAGTTGTAATAAAGTACGAGTTTAGTTGTGTATTTGTAAAATAGAAATAGAAATCAGCAATTAGCTTTTCATTTTGGAATCAAAGCTCATTTATTATAATTTGTGCAGAATGTCTTTTGCATAAAAATGGTTTGTTGATGTCTATTCTTCCTGATCAGAAGTCTCAATAGATTAAATTTATCGACTGTTTTTAGATAGATATATTTTGTTAAATTTTCTAAACTAAATCCTCTATGGTCACCAAGATATCATTCCTATAATGATAGAATCTGAGGTACCTATACTAGAGCTGAAACTTAACTTAGGTCTCTGTGATTCCAAATATGGCCTCTTTCTCCTATCCTATGCTTTCTCTTGCTTACGAACATAAGGTTCTATGATGTTTAAAAATAGTAAAGGCAAATTGTTGACATATTTAAGCTAAATTAAAATATTTAGAGCTACAAATTTAAGATCTGAAAATGTCTTTTTTGAAAAACTGAGAGAGAGCCCAGTTTTCTGCCTGACAAATAGTAGGCTCTTAATGGATATTTATGGACATTTATTAAATAAGTCAGTTCAGTTTTTATTTAAAACATAAATAAGACATCCTGATAAATCTAAGTTCTTTTCAAAATACATATGATTCTCTGTTAATATTTTATAAGAACAATCAAATTTTGAGGTCATATCAATACTTGTAACTAATATATTAGTACATATTGCTTTTCACAAATAATTCTTCATCTAGTGCTAAAGGATTTTCTCTCTCTCTCTTTCTCTCTCATACACACATGCAGAGTTATGTTTCTTAAAAAAAAGAGATGCCAGTACTTCTGATAGTATTTTAAACATACCTATACCTATACTACCTCTAGTTTCTATATCATTTCAACCATATTTTACCATTCTTGCATTTCAGCCTCTGATACCTGTATTCCTCAGAATCACAAGTATAGCCAATAAATGTCATTGAAAAAGACAAAAACAAGAAAGGAGGTGCACAGCTCTTCTGCCTGTTAGTGTGAAACAGGATAAGGTGTTATACTTTGGTTGGAGGAGGCCACATAGGTCAGCCACAAATTAGCATTTGAACTTTTTATTCAGGCTAAATGAGTCTACTGAGATAGGATGTTAATTAATTTGAGCAGATGTATGTCAACATCACTCTAGGGAAATAAATAAGCCAAAAGACTGCAAAAGAACTTAGCATCATGGAAAAAGCACTGGATGAGAGAAAAAAATGTAAAATCATTTAATAAATATTTTTACTTTGCAATTTTAAAGAGAAAATCCCATTTAAATATGGAAATGTTTTCTTTTGATGTTTTTGTGAACTCTTTGATATAGTAGAACTTGAATTCATTCTTAAGTCTAGAATTACTGAGCCCTAAAAACAAAGAGTCTTAAGGGCATCTTGGGTATAATTTTCCATATATTTATAAAATTTCTTTAGCTTGAAGTCATACTTTTGGTCATGCAACAAAGAAAACACTAGTTTAACTTTGGGATAAAAATTATTTTCCTTTCAAATGAATAAAACTATGGAAACCCATAACAGACAACTCCATGAAAGTCCAATTTTGCATCATCTTTTCTTGGCCTTTAATTGTCTTACCACCTAAAATATGTGCACGCATGTGCGTGCACACACGTGTGCGAGCACACACACACATACTGCTGTCACCACACCCACATTCCATTTTTAAAAAGAAAAACAAGGCTCTTTAACACTTATTTTTGAAATGTAGCTAGCTGTTATTATCTGAGTTTTGTACCAGTTAGAGTATCCTGAAGCAATTCTTGATTCCTTTAGAGAAATGGAGGATGACATTTTCTCCCTGTGTTTTAAAATTGTTTCAGGTTCAAAATTCCTTAATTTTCAGGACTATTAACTTTGGGATGAATTTTAAAAAAGAGATTAAGCTAGGCAAATAGCCCTATATTGTATTTCAAGAACTTATAAAAACAAGTTTTATGCTTTTCTATTGCAAAAAGAACTAAATTTCAGCCTTTTAAATACATAACATACCTAGAAATGGCACTAATGTCATTGTGTAAAATAGAATGGAAACATGCATATGTTCATAACATGTATTGCAGTGCATGTTTCCCCAGGCAACTCCAGCCAGAGTGTAAATTGGCAAGTAGTAACCCATATTTTACTATCTGTGCCCTCACTTGCCATTTCAGGTCTTTATATCCTTAGCATAGGGCCAGCCACAGCTTCAATTATTTTAAAAGTCTCCAGAGATATCTCAGGAGTTCTCCTAAATAAATTCTTTGAGCTACTGTTATCTTCATTGACTGTCCTGGACTTTTTTTTTTTTTTTTTTAATTTATTTATTTATTTATTTATTTGTTTGTTTGTTTGTTTGTTTATGGCTGCGTTGGGTCTTCATTGCTGCGTGCAGGCTTTCTCTAGTTGCAGCAAGCAGGGGCTGCTCTTCGTTGCGATGCACGGGCTTCTCATTGCGGTGGCTTCTCTTGTTGCGGAGCATGGGCTCTAGGCGCGCGGGCTTCAGTAGTTGAGGCATGTGGACTCTAGAGCGCAGGCTCAGCAGATGTGGCGCGTGGGCTTAGTTGCTCCACGGCATGTGGGATCTTCCCGGACCAGGGCTTGAACCCGTGTCCCCTGCATTGACAGGCAGATTCTTAACCACTGTGCCAACAGGGAAGTCCCTGGACTCTTTGATATACATTGCTCTATAGCTCTGTGATCACACTCAGATGGGCTTGTCTCCACTATCACCAATATGCCAGGGCCATGATGTGTTCCGTGCAGAAGCATGGGAATCCTCTCTCTGGGTGGTCCAATTATTGGCGACTTATTTGTATTTTACTTCTCTGGATTTCCTGATTATTGTCAGTGAGCTTATCTAAAGTTATAAATTATAAGAAAATATATTCTCATTAGGGTAAAGAAATATAGATATTAACTATGCATCAATCCATCATTTGTTTTAAATACTGATTTAAGCCCAAGCATCACAAATTGAGAAGTATAGAGAACATTTGGAAAACCATGAATATAATTCCCTGTCTATTTCAATTTAGTTGTGAGAAGAATCAGGCATGATACAATAGTATTCCTTACTTATAAGGCAGAGTAAATCATCTATATCTCCTCTGAGAAATGAGCCAATATCTGGGATCCCAAGAAACTATACTTGGTAAACCCAGTAGAATATCATCTTTTTAGGGTGATTTTGTTTCACAGGATATCTTTAGAATAACAAGAAAATGACTCAAAAAGGTTTTGAACGTTATTATTATTCCTACTATAATGGCAGATTTCAGCAGGACCACTTGGTTCCAGGGAAAACCCTTTAGTTGTGCCATCCTATGGCTCTTATTTGAGAAGTGCTTTAGTTTACCAAAATATGTACATTTCTTGTCAGTGAGAGTAAGTTAGCTTCTACAACTTTCTTTTCTCCATTCTACAACTTTTTTTTCTGCATTCTATAATGTATTTCTATGACATATAGATTTAAAACTTATTCTGTTCTGTTTCCAAAATGCATTGTGGATTTATATGAAAATATTGTTTATTCGCATTCTATGTCAGATAGCGTCAATAAAATATGCAATATAATTTTATTATAATACTAATATTTGGAAATCTAGATAAATTTAGATGTGTCAGATAATTAAATAAATATATTTTCTTACTCCAGTAAGAAAAATAAATGAAAATGTTGTGGTGTTATATTTCTACATATTAACACTTTAACAAAATTGAATTATAAATACATTAACGTAACAAATTCTTCAAAGAGAGCTATGTTAATGACTGTCATGAAATTTGACCCAGGTACAATTCCATATTTCTACCCTTCAGATTTTAGAGAATGAAGGTGGAACATTTCTATGCCACCTTTTGGCTAATAAGACAGAAAAGCAGAATGCACATTATATTTTATTTTTATTAGTTGTGTAAAATTCTTAAAAACATACATAAAACATTTGAACATATCTTTAAACGATATCACTAAAATGTTTCATCGCTGATGAAGTAAAAAAAAAATACCATATTTCACACCCAACCATATTATATGAACCAAATAAATGAAATTAGAAGAGAATTATGGTGTAGTTGAAAAATTATGATCCAGGACCACTGATTCCCAGCACATGACTTATAGGTGGAAACCCACCATCCTTTAAGGAGCTTGCTGATCCCTTTTTCTATGATAATTCATTGGGCTCTTGATAAACGTAATATGTTAGTCAAATCTCAATGTAAGAGGCTTAGTGCATTTATAAATTGTTCATATAAATGTTCACACAAATTAGGCCATGGCTTTTCTATAGACACCTTTCCTGAGCCTCTGATGATATTTGAGACATAATTTATGGCCAGAGACTTTGTAAGTGCATTTTAGCATAAGTATTAATTCCCTCAAACCATTAATACTTTTAAGTAAATTACCCATTTAGTGAGCTAAGTGCTATTTAATTTGAAAAGGCTCAGTTATGATCTGAAATTATTTAACTCTGAATAATGGCCTAGACTTTCTGTATTTTCAGGAATTAGTTTAAATAATAGAGAAAGAAAATTACTATAGCTATTCACCTATGCAAAGACTAACTTTAATGATAACTGGTGGAAATTGCTGAAATAATGCTACTTCCCAGAATAATTGATAGCCTTTGTGATAAGACCTTTGAATAAGAAATCATTAACTATAACAATTATATAACTTTTTAAAGTTGATCAATTTTAGAGATCCTTCTCTACTCTGGTAAGCAGAAAAGAAAATATGCAAGAATTCTAACCAGAGTGAGTTTGACAGAAAGGATTTTAAATATTCCTTTAAGGTTTTGGTATTTGGGGATTTTGAGAGTCTACCCTGTACAAGAAGCTGCTGATCTGGAAATATCCCGATGAATGAAAGTAGGCCTGATTCCTCCACACATGGAGCTTTCTTTCAGTCCTGTTGGCAGACAGTAATCACTCTAAATAGTGTATAGCTGTAAATTAAAGAAGAATATTCAGTTCTCTAAAAATATGTAAAAATGACTTTCCTTTAATTTGGAGAGGGAATAGAAAAGGTTTCCATAGATGAACATAATTATATTTCTTTTTACCTCAAATCTAGTGTCTCATAATTCTCTAGCAGTCTCTGTAATCATAATTTAATGGTAAATTGAGTTGATTTTACCATGTATTCAAATCTAAGTGTGAACAGGCATGGGAATTTTATCAATCAGAATAACCAAGATTGCAAGAATGCTTGGTAGGATTTACATTGAAATGGTTAGGTAATCTTAGCTTCATTTTATGAAAAAAACTATTTGTGTGTGTATGTGTGTAAGTTTTGGAATCGAAGAGACCTGATAAACCGCCTCGTATTTAATACCTTCTTTTTCTTTTGAAAAAATAAAAGTAGGGGCCATCAAGATAACTTAGGTCATTTATATAAATATAAAAAAATTTTTAGCAGCTTAAGAAATTGAGTTGCTACTTCAAAATTATGTTGAATCTGAAAATTAGATAACCTGACACATTCTTGCTAATAAATGAAAAATGCAAATATAAATGTAAGAAGTGCAAGATGTATACTCCTGATGTATACCTTACATTTTAGCTTCTCTTAGATCTATCATGAATTTCAGTAATAAGGACCCCAACAATGGGTAGCTCTCAGGTTTCATGCTATATGTGGAATTTCTCTCTTAAATTGGTTGATTGCCATTGATAAGGTTTTTGCTTGATGTCTTACCAGCCACAAAAGTTAGTGTAGGGGGTAGATAAATTGAATCAAAACAACCTAGTAAGCATTCATTAAAAGCTGGCTCAAATTTCCCCACTTCCGTTTGATGACAAACCCCACTTCACCGCCTACCTAATCTCATCTTAAGCAACAAGTGTTCACTCATAGAATGAACTATCAACACATTTTACATTTAGTTGGTGAAAAACAGTTCAGAATTTTGCATCTTTTAAAATGCATGGAAAATTGTAAGAAATATTCTATAAATAATCACAAAACCAAAGTCAATCAAGTTCAACAAGGAGCCTGTTTAAAATGTTAGAATGTCAATAAACCCATCCAATTATTCATAATATATATTATTCACTTGATAGCCATAGGTTTTTGTTTATTCGTTGGGTTAATTTTGGTAAAATAACCATCACACATTTACCAATGAATAATTATTGGACTATCTTCACCCCAAAGTATTCGGCCTAATCAGTAAGTTTTCATTATGATAAATAAGTAATGATAACTAGAAAGTGTGAAAATATAGTGTACATTATTTAAAGTATTTGGAAACAGTTGGCAAGTGACCTAGATGCACCCAATCCAGTGATTCCTCATATCATGGCTAGTCATAGACTAGTGGTATCAGAATCACCAAGGGTGCTTCTGAACATAAACATTTATTAGTTCCTTGCCAACAACTTTTTATTCAGTTTACTTAGGGTTAACCCCTGGGAGTCTCTATTTCTAAAACCTATTTGAAGTATCCTGATGGACAGCAAGGTGCAGGAGCCACTGAATTTGACTGTGTCCTCTTATATTTTATTGGTGCCATATTCAAACACCCAGAAGAAGTGTAACTGTAGTATGTACATCTCTGAGCCTTAGGCTTTTTGTTCTTCAGACATGGGTTGAGAGTCTGGATATTTTTTTGCCCTTCATTTACAATTAAAGTGCTATTGTTTATTTTGCAAATGATCTCAGCTCTATCAAGTTACTGATTTGCTGATTTGTGCTCTAATCTTATTCTTGTCCTGTATGAAATGAATTATAATGTTTTGTGTTTTACCAAAGTATCAGTGAAAAGGTTAACAGAAACCCATGACTAAAGAACTACTTATTTTCTCCTAATGAAAGTCTGTCACTGTTTGAAAATTATGCCTATTAAGATTTACAGATTATCAATTCAAAGAATCTCAGATTAATGAGATATAATCTCTTCTGGCAAAAATAGGAAAAGAATGCCAATGTTATTCTTTAGTTATAGTTATCATATTTAATGAGATTTCATTTAATGAATAACATGGGATAATGGTTTTTTACACATTATTATATATTATAATGTAATACTATATTACATACCATATAATCTAAATTGGAATTATAGTTTGAATACTTCCCATTTTGAAATCATGGAAATAAGTTTTTAAATTAACATTATTTTATATGCATTTCTCACAACATGTAGTACAGAATATTAGAAAGATTATTAAAAAACTTTGTCAACTACATTAGAAAGTACCATATATATGTATATATGTATATACATACATATATGAAAGAGAGAAAGATATGTTTTCAGAGCTTTTAATCTTCTAATCTATATAATGAATGTCTAAAAGGCAGGCACAAAATGTACCACTTCCAGAATTTACATGATCACAAAAGCCTGTGTTTTTTTTTTTTTTAAATTATTAGCACCTTTAATTATTATCTATCTATCTATTTATTTATTTATTTATTTGGCTGTGTTGGGTCTTCGTTTCTGTGCGAGGGCTTCCTCTAGCTGCAGCAAGCGGGGGCCACTCTTCATCGCGGTGCGCGGGCCTCTCACTATCGTGGCCTCTCTTGTTGCGGAGCACGGGCTCCAGACACGCAGGCTCAGTAGTTGTGGCTCACGGGCCTAGTTGCTCCACGGCATGTGGGATCTTCCCAGACCAGGGCTCGAACCCGTGTCCCCTGCATTGGCAGGCAGATTCTCAACCACTGCGCCACCAGGGAAGCCCAAGCCTGTGTTTTTAAAGTATTTAGAGGAGCTCTCTTTGGGAAATGCTGTTCTAAAACCAATTCACTCCCTTAAGATTTGCTCACAAACCATAGCCTTTGATCCTATTCAGCAAAGAACTTCTACCTTTAAAGACAGGAGAAAAGCCTTAGTTATTCAAATATCCACCCAGCCTTGTCACTGAGAATTTAAAATGAATTCATATGGTACCAAACAAGAAAAATCCTGGCATACATTTCACACAACCTTCAGTTATTGTGCTGAAAATATTGTATAGCTTTTTAATTAGCTCAGGAATCATTTCTGTTTCAACTCTCAGAACTAAGAACTTCTACTTGATCTGTTGCCCTTTCACCTGTACAGAAACATTTTCTTCTGTGAGATTATTCACCACACCTCAGACAAAACTCCCCTTTTTCTCAAATATCTGCCCAGAAAATTTCTTAAACATTTTGTTCCTCGATCTGAGGAAGAGAAAATAGGCTTTCTCTTGGATTAGGGACTATTAAGTGTAAATCTTAGCCAATTTGGAGGCCATGTTTTCCTCCATTAAGTTGAAAAAATTGGAAGAAGCCATTGTACAGAAAAAGAAAAAGTAAATAAAAAAGATTTAGGGGAACCCTCTTGCACTGTTGGTGGGAATGTAAACTGATACAGCCACTATGCAGGACAGTATGGAGGTTCCTTAAAAAACTAAAAATAGAACTGCCGTATGACCCAGCAATCCCACTACTGGGCATGTACCCAGAGAAAACCATAATTCAAAAAGACACGTGCACCCAATGTTCATTGCAGCACTATTTACAATAGCCAGGTCATGGAAGCAACCTAAATGCCCATCAACAGATGAATGGGTAAAGAAGATGTGGTACATATATACAATGGAATATTACTCAGCCATAAAAGGGAATGAAATTGGGTTATTTGTAGAGACGTGGATGGACCTATAGACTGTCATACAGAGTGAAGTAAGTCAGAAAGAGAAAAACAAATATCGTATATTAACGCATACATGTGGAACCTCGAAAAATGGTACAGAGTTACTGGTTTGCAGGGCAGAAATAGAGACACAGATGTAGAGAACAAACGTATGGACACCAAAGGGGGAAAGTGGTGGGGTGGTGGTGGTGGGATGAATTGGAAGATTGGGATTGACATGTATACACTAATATGTATAAAATGGTTAACTAATAAGAACCTGCTGTATAAAAAAATTTTTTTTTAATTAAAAAAAAGAAAAGATTTAGGAAGAAGTAGAGAAGAAAGGAAGAAAGAGATCTGGAGACATTAGAGTTCCTAGTTCCAGTTGCCCCAGAGACCCAGACACATCCCAGTCTATGAGTTCCAGGACAAACCCCACTATCCTGGAAATATGTCCTACTTTGGCTTAAGAAATTTAATTTGGGTTGCTGTCATTTTTGTAGTTGACTACCCAAAACTGTATCTCCCAACAATCGAGTTCTACAATGTTTTTTTCCTATATAGATCTTGACACCACTTGTATCCTACCTTCCTTACTGCTGGCATTTTAGTTCAGGCTCATTATTTCCACTTCAATTATTGAAGCACCCTGCTACCTGGTCCCCTGATTCTAGTGTTAGCTTCTTTCAATTTAAGTTGCAATGTCTAACACATTACTTGTAGAAGATCGATTTCTAACAACAACAACAAAATTGTATCAACTCAATTAGAATTTTTCTGTCTAACCACTGCCTTTAAGATAAAATCAATTTCTAACAACAACAACAAAATTCTATCAACTCAATTAGAATTTTTCTGTCTAACCACTGCCTTTAAGATAAAACCCAAGGGAATTCCCTGGCAGTTCAGTGCTTAAGACTCCATGTTCTTACTGCCAAGGGCCCAGGTTCAATCCCTGGTCAGGGAACTAAGATCCCACAAGCCGTGCAGTGCCACAAAAAAATATATATATATATAAAACCCAAATCTTAAAATGCCATAAAGATAGTTCTTAATCTGGTTCCCAGCTACTTTTCCAGATCTGTCTCTTACCACCTACCCCATCATTACCACCAAAACATACACTCTATATTTCAGTTATCTACTGTTGCTGAACAAAAACTCCAAAACACACTGGCTTAAAACAACAATAGTGATCAATAATGATCACTATTTTTCATTATCTGGTAGTTGACTGGATGATTCTCACTTGGAGTCTCTCATGAATTTGCAGTTGGAAAGCATTTGGGGCTGGAGTCATGTGAAATCTCAACTGGGCTGGATATCAAAGATGGCCTCTTCACTCTTATGTCTAGCAGCTCAGCGCTCCTCTGTGTCTTCCCTCTTAGCAGTGCCAGAACTTCTTGCATGTAGGCCTACAAGAAGCAGGAGGCAGAAGTTGTTAGGTCATTTAAAGGCTATGCTTGGAGCTGGCACACTATCACTTCTGCCACATTGTATGGGTCAAAGCATTCACAGGGCCTTTCAAGATTCAAGAGGGTAGAGAGATGGAATCCAGTCCACCTCTTGATGATGGCAGGGTAAGATAACACTTCAGAAGAGCATTCAGGGATGGGATACACAATGTAATATATTAAGCATTTACTTGATCAGGTTTTCTTCCCCACCCCCTATCCCCAGTGTAGAGTTCCAAGGTTTATATATATGAAATTGTTCATTCTTCAATCTACAATTTTTGAGATGCTGATTAATCTTATTAAGCAATTTTACTGTTTAATTATTTTAAAGTACAATAATAATTTTAGTTATATACCATTGTTTGTGCTATTATAGTAATGATAAAACAGATTTCTCAATTCTTTAAAATTAAGTTGGCTGTACTGAAATGATTTCTTAGAATTTTTGTCCTCAGCATATTCATCCAGACCTCAGTGTGGTCATATAGAAAAGAGCATGTTGAGTAAAAGAGGGATCAAATTATTATTTAGGTTATTTTTATCAAAAAACCCATAGTTTCAGAGTATGACCTTATTCTTTCTGAGAAAGGTTTTGGGGAGATAAAACTGAGACTGTAGTTAAGGATGTGGCAAAAAATACATGAATACCCTTGCTTGAAAAGGTATTTATGTATACAACTAAAAAACTATTTGTAAAATAAGAATTTCACAAAAATAACTCTGAAAAGTAAATTTTTATAATACAGAAATAAGTAACTATAAAAATATAACCTTTCAAAAATAGATCACTTTCTTATGACAATATCTTCCTCTGAATATTATAGTAATGTAATATATTGAAGTTTACTAAATTTAATAATGCAGTACCTAATAATAAGTACATTATCACTATTTCATTTGGATATGGATAAACCCAGCATTTTATTTGTCATTCATCTCTTCATTCAGTTACCCCACAAACTTTTATTGCCCATCTGCTAAATGCTAAGTGCTGTTGTCTTGGCCTTGATATTGCCAACAAATTCTGAGTGTATATTTCTAGCTTGACCATTTCCCACTCACTGTAATCTCTGTTCACCCTAGCTATGCCAACTAGATTGCTTTCACCATGTTCTTTGTCCTTCTACTTGCCAAATTCAATGAATATTTTTCATTGATCTCAATGCATCATTTATCACTTTTAACTCCTTCCTTCTTGAGTTCTCTCAACGGGATTCTAAGACAGCTCAATCATAGGGTTCTTCCAATTTCGTTCTCAAATTTCTCCCTATCTCAGACTCTTCCTCTCTTTAGCCATTAAATATTGATTTTCCCCAGAGTTCACTTCTTAGTCCACTGGTCTTTTCACTTAAATGCTCTTTCTTCACATTTTTATTCATATATTTGCCTTCACTCCCTCTTATGTACTAATGACATTATAGCAAAGGCATCTTGACTTTATTTGTAACTTTTAGTTCTACTAAAGAATTATCCCATATGCATATCAAGATTAGTTCAACTCAAATGCCAAATAAAACCCCCATTAAATAGTCCTCTTACACTGCTCTGTGGAGCTACCTCAGCCAGAATCCTCAGAGTCCACTGAAACCAGATTCTGAACAGGAAACTTGTTTCTGTTCAAGTCCTCTAAGACCTGTTTACTTCCACTATCTGCCTTACTTAGATCGTCAAAATATATCACTTTAATCCCCTACCTTCTGGCTAATTGCATCACATCATTTTGTATATTTAACCCTATCAAAGATATCCCTTTACTATTTTTCCAAATAAATTACTTCCATGATTTTACTGATGCTCTTCCCTCGGTCTGGAATGCCTTAACTTCACAAATGCCTAGCAAATTCTTATCCATCTCTGAAGACTTAGCTCAGATCATGTTTCCTCTATGTGAATCCTCCGCTAGGCCATGAGCTCGATAATCTCTGGGTTTTCCCTGCTTCTTAAACATCCCATACAGCCCTATTATAGCACTTAATGCATTGTATATAACCTTTTTCACTTGTCTATCTTCCTGGCCAGGCTGTGAATTTTGAAAGGGCAAAAATGTGTCATTTACTCTGTATCTCCTGTGTCTAGTGCTAATTAATTGATCTATTTACTTGGGATTAAAGATTAGAAATGTTTTTATACTAAATTATTTGTTTTACCATGAAGTTCACGAACTCATCTCAGAAAGAAAACTGTCTGCTTCAGAATGTATCTTAATGGCTTGGTTTTTTCATTAAGATAAAATGGTCTGAGGCTGCTTTGGGATAGACAGAGACAAGTACACTGCTTCACATAATAAGTTAATTGGGATCTGTGGATATGGAGAGAAAATAATAGAGCCCCCACCAGGAAAATGGTCAATTAGACAGCAACAAATTCACAGTGATGTGGAGAAGTGGCTAAAATAACATTTCAGAATAAGAATGCCTCATATTCAGATTACTATTATTTATTCTGTTGTTACTATGCATTACTATTATTTATTCTGAGATTACTATTATTTATTAAACATGCAAGTGCCTTATGTGAATGATGTTTTAAGACTATTTAGGAAAAAAGGCCATATTCAAGAATTCAATGAGATGAAAACTTTGAAGTGAAGAGGTTGTTGTGAGAACGAACACGCCCATATTTTTAAAAACATTAAGGAATGAGTTGGACTTCCCAGAGGACATGATATGGAGCTAACCAATAATATTTAAATCTCAAAATGAAAGAGGCCTCAATTGACATCTAGGTCATATTTTTGTAGAAGCTAAAATTTCTATCAGTTTCTCTAGTGTCTAATGTATATCATTAGATATCTTAAAAGTGGATTTTTTTCTTAGAATACTTTAATTCTTCACTTGTCAATTCAAATACTATCACCAATTATGAATGGTTGTGACTGATATCTTTCCAATAAAGCTTACTCAACATCATTAAAGAACAGAAAGTTCTAGGAAGATAGTGGTAAAGCTAGAACTATACATAAATGAAAGCAATAATAAATATATGTGGCAATGCTCTTTCCAAAGAGGCATGTGTGTCTAAAGTCAGGTTGGGACAGATGGGAGAGTATGATTCACTACTTGTGTGGAGGCAAGCTATGGCTCAAAGACATTGATTTCTGCTATTTATTTCTCTTGTGGGAAACTAAGCTTCCTTATACTTTTGCTAATAAAAAGCTTACCAACTAAAGCTTTGGAATGACACAAATATTTTCTTTGCAAATGTATTATCATAGTTCTATAAGAAGCACCTGCAGTCTCTTCGTGTAAAATCATAGTGTCTATTGTAATGTTAGTTTAATGACTGATCTCAGAATTCCTAACTGAGGCTACAGGAGTCATGAATTAATGTTGTTGTTGTTTAAAGGAAAATAAATATTCTAATTCTCTTCTCACTTTTTTTAAGGTAATAATAGTCCTTAGCTGGAAAAACACAACACAGTTCTGCTTCATTTCCTTATTACATTTTTCCTAGATACTTTTATTGTTCCTATAATTAGAGATCATTTTTCTTATTAAAATATTAGTCACATGGAATTTACATCATTTGTCAGAGAACTTTATAGCAAATCATGGTGGAATATAGCTCAAATCTGCAATTCTCTTTGTTCTTTAATTTTGTTGCCTCTTCAGTTAAATATATCACTGATCCATTTACAAGTTAGTCAATAAGTTAACAGTTACCATAAAGTGAAGAGTATATAATTTTGTATTAGACTGAGGCTCAGAAGTAGACTTTTGATACCTGAATTTGAAATCATTCAAAATGTATAATTGATCAGTACATTTTTTGGTAATAAAATAAAATGTAAATGAAACTTATGCAATATAACTTAGGTTTGTAGTTAAAGTGAGCATAGTTCCATAAATTGAGCACAATTTCCACAGAAGATAAATACATTTTGTCATGGACAAATAATTTTACTGCCAACAACAGAATCTAGGTACTGGAAAATATTATTTTCTTTTCCCTTCCAGCACACCCCCAGCCTCTGCCACACTTCTCGCTGCCAAGCTTAGGGCATGATTAGGAAATGAGGAGTCACAACATGCTAACTCTTTCCACACTGCAGAAGAAAACAATCACAGGATCAGAAGCTCCTAGATCAGTGGTGTTCAAACTTCCTAGACCCTAAAACCCTGACTTATAATAAGTCCAGTGCTTTCCAATGTGATGGTCTTTTTTACCTCCTAAAGTGAAATTCATACAAAATATTAATATAATTCATCTAAATATATAATTTTTTAAAAGTCAGTGTAACACTCTAACTGAAGTATAAAAGAAGTGTAAAAGAAAGTTAATGCATAGTAAATGGCATGTATTTTAATATGTAAATGTTCAGGCATGTTCAGACATAATGAGCGTATTAGATGCCTTTACTTATATATATAGGATCTCTGTGAATATGACAGATGAGGTATTATATTGGTGACTTGAGTCACTGGTAGTTAGACTTTCCAAAATGTTCAAATAAAACAGGGTCTGGTTAGTATTCCCTTTGCTGTTGGGGTATCATTACTTCTAGGCCCTCTCAGCTGAAAGAGCAATTAAATATATGCATGTTAATCTATCTATCTGACCACAAAGATATGTATCTAGATAGCTATCTAGATAAATTAGATAGATAGATAGATAGATAATATAGATATATAGATCTATATTTGTTTCCTGCAGCTGCTGTAACAAATTGCCACAAACTGGATGGCATTAAAATTTTTTTTTAAAAAACAGAAATATATTCTCTCACAGTCCGGAAGCTAGAAGCCCAAAATTGAGGCACAGTCCAAAACTGAGGCAGAGCCACACTCCATCCCAAGGCTCTAGAGGAGAATTCCTTCCTTGCCTCTTCCAGCTTTTGGGTCGGTCTAGGCATTCCTTGGCTTTTGACCACATTTCTCCAGTCTCTGCTTCTGTGGTCTCATTGCCTCCTCTTTTGTCTCAAAACTTCCTCGGCTCTCTCTTATAAGGATACACGTGATTGCATTTAGGGCCACCAGGATAAACTAGATTAAGCTCCTCTCTAGATTCTTAACTTAATCACATCTTTTGCCAAGTAAGGTAATATTCATAGGTTCCAGGGATTAGGAAAAACACATCTTTTTAGGGCTCATTAATTATCCCATTACAATATTCCTCTATATTTCTATTAAGCTAAGCATGAATTCATGGAATGTCTCTAACCCTAATTTGGTATCATATTGATTATTCTAGTCTTCTTCCCTTGCTTCTCTATAACCTATTACTCCAAGAGAGAGACCTGGCTGTCACCATCAGCCATCCATTTACTTAATTGTTCAATTCCATTATATATCTATAGTGGTTTCAAAACTGTTAAGTTGTAGCCTGGAGCAAGTCAACTCCTGAACAAGTCAACTCAAGAAACTGTCTTTTTATCAGAAGCCTGATCACGGTTATCCTAAATACTCAAGAAACTACTAGTCTTTTGTTTATTGATCACTTTAAAGGCATAATCAATCTGATTAATACTAAAAAAAAAAAAGGAACTATTTTGTTGAGCAATAACAATTTTTTCACAAGACTGTTTTATTTTCCACAAAAGAAAATAAAGACTTTTTCAAATTATCATAGATACTGTAAAGATAACACGGGGAGCCACCAAAACAAATTTACTGTATTGTATATTTCTTCTTGGAGGTTATGATTTTCCTTTGGCACTTGATTTCCCACCACAAAAGTCAACTCCTCTCATGAGAACTTCTTATAGAAACATTAATTTTTACATAAAATTATCTCGCATTAGTATGGACAGCTGTTGAGAAGGCGCTTATGGACAGGGTAGTCAGATTTGACTATGCTGTGGACAATTTCCTACAGCTGAATTCATTTGAATAGCACTCATTAAAAAAAGAAAATGCCTGCCCATGAACAGTGTGTAATGCAACAAGAAAAAAAGTGGAAATGACTGGATTTCTCTATAAAAGAATAAACTGTTTTGTTCTTATAATAGAAGACTCTTTAGCAATTAAAACAAAGGAACTACAGCTACATGTATCCATATGGATAAATTTCAAAAACAATGTTAAGTAAAAAAAAACTAAGTTATTTATACAAATTTTAAACACAGAATACTACATGTTGCTTACAAATACATATATGTATATAATATGTAAGAATCCTTATGGGAATAATATACTCCAACCTCAGGATAGTGGATTCCCCTGGAGAAAGAGATAAAGGTGGACTAGCTGAGGAGGTACAGGCTTTAATTGTATTTATGATATGTAATTATTTTTTCCTAAAGAGAGACCTAAAGTTAATATGGAAATATGAAACATCTCTAAAATCTTGATAGGTATAGGTGTCTGTCATATTATTACTATACTTTTCTATATGTTACTTTCATTGAAATGCACCAAAATATCTTAGAATTCTAAAATGTAATAATTTTTTAATATACATAATTACTGCAGTATGTAAATTTTTGTTTTCAATAGTCCTTGTTTTATCAATAATAACACAAAGGAATACATAGACATATGCATTATGTCCTTAAAAATATTTTTAAAGCCCTAAAGAACTATACTTATTTAATACTAAATGGTTGATAAATTCCCCATTTCAAAGTTTCCTTCCTTAATGAGAGATAATTTCTTCTATCTATTTTAATGGCAACTTATCCTTTGCTGAGTTGGCTTGACAAGGCATTGTCTCATATGAGAGATTCATTTCAGCCCTCATGGTGAGTTTGCAGGGAAGGTTTTCTAGTTGTGTACGTATTTATTGTTGAACGTGAGGAGGTTCTGAGACGATAAATCACTTTCCCCAAATTAGTTGTTGAGCTGGTATCAAACACAGTTTTTTC